>NC_089873.1:183732500-184413333 GCF_040182565.1 Anser cygnoides
ACGAAATCTTGATTGAATCTATCTCATAAAGAGTAACTCACTGAAAACTCCTTGAGTTACTTGCACACATTTTTCTAATAAATGAGCCATGCAAATGCTTAACCCTATTATTGCTTCTTAAGAGGAACATATTAATAGTTTAATAGAATGCTGATTGAAAGGTTATCTGCAGCACATTCAAGTTCATCACGAACAATTTAAAATCAAATAGGTAATCAAAGGAGACCACAAATGGCAGGTGGGAACGAGAATAACGCTTCAATAAGCTTTTTGATTAAGCATTTGGAGTGGGTAAATGAGTATTTTCCTGCAAAAAAGTCCTGAGGAAACCTATGAGCATAACTGAATTTGCAGGCAGGTTTCTGTCAGGAATTAGATGGGTTTGCTGGCACCTTGGATGCTGCAATATCTCTTCTGGGCACCTTGGGCCATGTGGTCCAAACCACAGTGAATGGTCCGATTAATTGTTCTGGAGCAACTTGTCTCCAGATCTTTCTTTATTCATTTCCTTTTGTAGTGTAACCTGTGCCAGTCTTGTCTTACTGAGTAGAAACTTTTTTTTTTTCTTTTTAATATAATGGAAAATCCCAGTTCTCTGGCTCTTTCCACAACAGATGCAGTAATGCAAAACCATGCCCTAGGTTTCTTACTGACCAGAGACTCTGAGCATGATTCTTGCTCTGTTTTTTCCCATCTGTTATATTCTCCCATCTATTACAGCTTCTTTCCTCATTTCTCTTCACCCCACCATCTTTCTTGCTCACTTCCTTTGTGTTGGGCATCTTTCCCCGCCTGCAGGAAGGATGCTCTGCCTGCACTGTGCAAGTGGGGCAGGACAAAAGAACGTCACTGCCCAAATCCCAGCCTTGCTTGTGGCTGCCATGGCAGGGTTTACACAGTAGCAGGGTGAGAGGGAGACAGGCATGCAGCAGTTTTTACAGATCCCAGATGCCTGTGTAAGTATTTTGTGTCCGTAGCTGGGCATGAAGCACAGGGAGTCATGCTCTTCCCTTCTCCTGCTGCCTCACTGCTTATCTTCTGCCTTCCCAATTTAGGAGACACTGGATTAGGATCTCCCTCATCTTAAAAAAAAAAAAAAAAGAGAGAGAGAGAGAGAGAGAAAGAGATTGTTCTGGTTTTTGAGGCATTCTATGTAGTGTGGGAGCAGCAAACCCTTGGCTCAGCGGTAGCAGAAAGCAGAGCCGTTTGCTGAGTCAGGCCCTTGATGAGCTGGCAGCGCCGCATCGGCCGTCTGGTATTCATTGTCGGCAACTTGCAGTCTCAACTTCCTACATCATCTCTTAATCCTCTGAAAGATGTGTTTTTCTGACTCAGAGCTGAGCGTGCTCTCGCTGCCCAGCCAGTGAATGTGTGCCTTTCTATGGAGTTGTAGAGCAGTTACTCCTGGGTGATGTCTGTCTGTCCTGAGCTTAAACTGTCTGTCATGGAGCATCCTCTGGCATCTCCAGTATGGATTGTCTAGGTAGTTGGAGAACTTCCTACCACCTAATCTATACGCCCCCTGTGCTCTCACCTTGCTCGTTCCATTATATTCAACATGGCATGGGGGAGTGGTATTTTTCTGCTGTACCATCCCCACCACTCTAGTCTTCTCTAGACTAGATGAAGTAAGACCTTTAGTCTTCCCTCCAGAAGAAGTTTTCCTTGACCTCCTTTTTTCCCCTTGGACCATCTCTGGTTGTTGAAGATCCATTGTGCTTGAAGACACTGTTTTTCCCTAACAAGGAGTGTATTTTCAGGAAGATTTCTTTGTAGGTGGTAAACAAACCTTTACACTCTATACAGATCAAGCTTTCTTGTTACAAAAAATTACATTTTTCTCCCATGTTCTTGACCTGGCCTATAAATTTGTGTGTCAGCAGCACATACAACAGTAAATTAATGTTACTGGCACTAACTAGAATAAAAAAATGAGATGGCAAGGAGTTCTCAAAAAAGGAAAATTCTAAATCACTATGACACCATTTTCATTATTTAAGAACTAGTAGATCTTTGTGTAGTAAAAAGTTACTTGACAGGCCTTCAGTTAATGTAAATAGGTACAGCTCTATGACTGAGGTATGCTGAGCTACATCAGTGGAAAATTTGTCTATGTGCTTCAAAGAAAGAATATCCAGCTTAAAAAGCACAGGTGGTTTTTGCTTGCCTTTAAAATTAATGTTAATATTCAAAGGAATATTTTCCCTTCCCTTCCCTTCCCTTCCCTTCCCTTCCCTTCCCTTCCCTTCCCTTCCCTTCCCTTCCCTTCCCTTCCCTTCCCTTCCCTTCCCTTCCCTTCCCTTCCCTTCCCTTCCCTTCCCTTCCCTTCCCTTCCCTTCCCTTCCCTTCCCTTCCCTTCCCTTCCCTTCCCTTCCCTTCCCTTCCCTTCCCTTCCCTTCCCTTCCCTTCCCTTCCCTTCCCTTCCCTTCCCTTCCCTTCCCTTCCCTTCCCTTCCCTTCCCTTCCCTTCCCTTCCCTTCCCTTCCCTTCCCTTCCCTTCCCTTCCCTTCCCTTCCCTTCCCTTCCCTTCCCTTCCCTTCCCTTCCCTTCCCTTCCCTTCCCCTCCCAAGGGTCATTGGAGTCAAAGGTTATCCCCAAGAGAAGGGAGAAAAAGAAATGTTCATTTAAATACTGCATGGATAAATGAAAGCTGTCACCTCCCCCACTCCCAGAGGTGTATTTTTTAATCAAAGCACTGCTCTGCTCTTTGCTGCTCTTAATTCAACCCTACACTTTGTAAAAATAATGCCGTTTGGGCTTACAGCATTGCACATCAGTAGAAACACTCTGCAAACATTAGCTACAAAAATTACAATGGGGGTATTTTCATTGCTAATTAAATAATCACTTTATACAAAAGCAGTGGAAAATTACATCAACTGTAAAATATGTTTAGTAAAAGCAGTTACTACATTTACTAAAGAGTTTTACTAGAGATCTTTTCCATTGAACTAGAATTAATTTTAAGTCCTTTACATCCTTTCTCTAGATTGTCTCACAGCACAATGCAGCAGTTAGTTAGCAGCACAGAGGACTGATTTTATTACATGATAACTTAAACAGTTATGTAATTGTAAAATGAAAGAGCATATGTGTCTATATACTGCTACAGTATATATCATTTAGAGGATAACATTTAGATGTCAAGAAAATCACTCAGAAATAAGCATGAAGGAGACTAATTCCCAGTGATGTCTACTTTTTTCTCCTTTCTCTCTGTGGAAACATGCACCAAAGTTGAGGCAATGGGGGTGTTGCAAGCACTGCACTTCTTCCTCGGTCATTGCTTTTCCTTCTCCCACCCTGTTGTTATAAACTGTTGTGTGAAATCCTGCTCCGAAATTCTCCTTTTCCCATGGCATTTCAAGGAGAGTAATTGATCTCCTGGCCTTCTCCAAGGGGGGCTGCACTCGCAGAGCAGGCTCTCCTCCTGTTGTTTCAAGAGAATTATTTATGGGAAGAGAGCTGAGGAAATAGGGTTATTACTAAGGACTTGGGAATGGAGAAAGATGAACAGAACTGGAGGTTGCAAATTAAACAAAGAATGGGACTGAAGGAAAAAAAAAAAAAACAAACAAAACAAACAAACAAAAAACAACAAAAACAAGCAAACAAACAAACAACAACAACAACAACCAAAAAAAAACCAAACAAAACAAAACACAAAAACACAGCAAGTCACAGGAACCAGTGCTGCTTTTGCTTCATACCAGTTTGCTAGATACTTCTGCTACCACTGACTTTAACAGTTCTGTGCAGCTACAAGGCAAGTTTCAGTCTGTGTTGTTACCATATGTAATAGGTCTGAGTATAATTGCTTAAAAAATTAAGTTGTCAAATAAGCATGCCCCCTAGACAGATCCCCAGCTGAGAGCAAAAGACCCAAATCCCACAGTTCAACAGAGCTACATTGATACGGGCTTTAGGGGGAGTTGGTGTGTTATCATTTTTAGTGTTATGAATAATTGATAGCTACGCAAATTGTTACTAAACCTGGTTCACTGTTTTATGTATGGCTTGCTATCTTATGATGAAAAATACTGTAAATTCTTCACTCAATCCAATACAAGAATATCCATCAGATTGTCTCTATTAGCTGGATTTATGCTGCCACAAAATGAACTCAAATCTTGGTTTGGGTTTTGGTGCTGCAAATAAATGATAGAATTGCAAACTTTGTATCTTGCTCCTGTCATTCTCCACACAGCAGCCCCCCTAGCTCAGCAGAGTGGCCCTTCTGCCTGACACCCTTCATGTCTGTGGGCAGGACAGATGAACACACACCTCTAAGGAGAAATGCTGGAGTTAAATGTGAGGTCATGCTATGTCTTTAAATCATCAGCAACAAACTGATCGGTGAATAGGAAGTTGCAAGAAAAAGCAATCCGATCACAAATTAATGACCAACCACAACAATCTGCCATTTACCCGGGTGATTGACTTCCATCTGCAGTGCCCTTTCTCTTCCAATGTTTGGCTGATTCACTTCCTCTGGATTTCTTTTGATTATATGAGGTTCTTTTTAGCCAAACCAGTTTTTGCTTCCTGTAGCTTTTCAGATAAATGAGATTGTACTGAGAGAAAAGCAGAACTAACACCATTCCAGTGTAGAATTTCTTGGCTCCGTAACTTGTCTTTTCTCACTTAAGAGACTCTCCAAGTAACAGCACATATAATATAGCCTTTTAATGTGCGTATTGTTTCCAGTGTTCTTTCTAATGGCGATGCTGTAAATTGAACTAACCGTTCGGTCATGTTTTAATAATTAACACTTTAACACAAAAGAGTCTTTTTGGTATCCTGTCATTGAGCGAAGTTTCATAGGTGATTTAAAAAGTCTGTTTTGTCAATCTGCTGTGTCGTTGCAAGGAAAGATATTCTAAATTAAACCTAACGGGTCATTTTTTTATTTTATTTTTTTAAAAGGGACTTAGCCCAGACTTAATTTGTGTCTGTAATACAGTGGTGTGATATGTGTGATTTTACTGCCTCTCTGCAGCAATGGCTCCAGCACCATTTGCTGTTCCTGTCAGAGCTGGAGGTAACACACTTTGCCTCCAATGGCAGAGGGTCACGTTTCTGGTGCTGGAGGAACAACCCTGCTGCCAGCTGGGATGTATGCCCGTGGTATGGCCACTTGCACCCCCTTTCTCCCATTTTAATGGGAAACAGGTTGGTTTGGTAGACTTGCTGGACGTATGAGTCTGAGGTGCAGGATCAGGTTTCCAGCTCACACCTTGTGGGACTCGCAGCATCACTACTTTCGGGGCAGGGCTCTGGTGCTGCCCAGTTTTGGGTCTGTGATAGACCCCGAAAGTCTAGGAAGAATCTGTTTCTGTCTTTCAAATGGGCTACTTTTCTTTACTTGTTTTCCTTTTAAGTGAAAAGCAAACCACCAGTCACTGAGTCCTTCCTCTGCCCCAAACCTACACTACCTGTGCTACATGTGTACCAAGGAGTGACCTGATGCACTTGCTAGGAATTGCACTTCCCATGCAACGAGCAAGGCACGTTTAACAGACAGGGTGCCAGTGTAGTCCTTGGGACACTTGCCTATGCCTCCTTGCAGGAGGTGTGTTTTGTAACAGCAAAGGGATCCATACCCTGAAATTGCTCAGCAGTGCTTCATCTAAAGATATGTTCACATCACTGCATGTCAGGCATATATTTGAAGGACCTAAATTGAGTTGCTGTTCTCCTTAGCTATATATCAATAGTCAACCGACGAAAAACGTGCTCCCACCTTTTTTTTGCCCTCTGGAAAAGTGAGAGATCTGCCCTGTGAAGAGAGAGACTTCCTTCCCACCACCAATGCCCGCCATAGATGGTGCAGATACTCCCCTTCTCATGCTCACTTCTGTGATTGACCAGAAGTGACATTTCTTTGCTTCTTGTATGATCATGAGGCGTAAAAAATGCTTTGTGTAGCATCTGCCATGATTTTCCATTGCCAGGTTCTGTGTCCCCTCTTCTTCCACATTATATTACTCCCAAGAGCAAGAGACCCTTGGGGTAGGTTTATGTTCCATGGTCAAGTGTTCTGCAGATACCTCTGGAACAAAGCATGGTGGTACTGGACGTAGTCTAAAAGGGTGTTAATGGATAGGGAGATTAGCCTGTGCAAAGTTCTGTGTGCTTCAGGTGGCTATCACCAAGTTATTGGTCCTCAGAAGGTCCCAGACCCATCCTAACAGAATGTAGTGGGTGACTCAGACAAAATAGGTAATTTGATGACAAAATGGGAGATAAAATAAAATCCTGCCCAGGAGAGTGGTAAGTTACTCACCGGTGTACTACTAGACAAATAAGAGTTCACAAAAAAATTTAATCCAGAAGAAAACTATCTACAGGGACCACACCCACAATATGAACCTAAATTGCCAAATAACCCACTCTCCTAATGAAATAAATATATAACCGCAATGCCACAATGAAATGGAAAAAGTAATTTTGCCCAGAGAATATTGTTCCTAAAGGCACACAGGGCAAAGCTCAGAGCTCACCACACCCAAAAGTCAGGACAACAGCAAGAAGTAAAATGCCAGAAAAATAATGCAATCTAGTAAAAAAAAAAAGGCAAACATACACGCACACATACAAATTATTTCCCTCCTTTCCACCCTTCCTAACTTCCTTCTCTTTCTTGTCGTAAGCAGATTTCCAGATAACTGCTTAGTCATTTGGAATTTGTAAAAGGAAATCCAGATCCTGGACATGTACAGCACTCCTACTCTTGGAAACCTTAGCAAGTAGCTCAGGACCTCATGCTTAGCCTATGGCCAGGAAAAGTGGGGTCCTGAGCACTTTGAAGAAGTCATGCATACCTGCATGCTTTATTCAGCTGAAACTCTAGCAAGATGCTCTGCTCTCAGCTATCTCTCTTGCACCATTTCTTGTTTCTCACCCTTTCCCATTAATGTTTTTCTCTCACAATCACGGAACACACTGCTTAAATGTAAGTTGCATTTGGGTTTTTCTTTGTTTGTTTTGTTTTGTTTTGTTTTCCAGTTAGCCAGGAATTTTCTGTATTTGCTATTTTGTTGATGTTATTTTAATGCTGTTTTTAATAAGTAAGCAGTCAAAACATGCTTGGTGGTTGGAACTTGTAGAGGTGCTCTCCATTGGCCTAATTTTGCAAGCATTAAGATGAGCGATAAAACCCCTATTGGCTTCAGCAGGAGTGAAGTTTAAACACCAATGAGTCTAATAAAACCAGGTCGCTCACCTTTCTCTTGAATAGGAGCCTTGTCAAAGTTGAACTCTGTGCAGAGGCAGCAGACACAGATAGATGAGCCCATTGGGGTCATTGTACTAGAGGCCATTGATGGAGATGACAGCACTGAGGCTACCACAGTCAACGTCCATGCCTTAGGAAGGGGACCCTGTCGAATGGGCTGGGCAAAAGGAGACAGGCATCCCTATGGGGGAGTTGGCATGTGGGCAAACATGCTGATTAAATATTGTTCGATGACATTTACCAGAAGAAACGAAGAACCTGGGATTTCCCGTATGTGTGGCCCTGAATGGCAGCCTTCTCCAAGGTAAGTTTGTTCAGGAGGAGGGGGATACCTGACTGATATCTCTCCTCAAAACCAAAACAGTTTTTCTGTGGCCTTGACTCCAGTGAAGCCCGGCAACAACCAGAGCAACAGCACAGATGTCCTAATGAATTAGGCTCCAAAGTCTCAAATTCTGTTCCCATCTGGCCAGTGTCCCAATGCTGAGATCCCCAAGTAGCAAAAATCATGAGTCAGCTCCCCCTCCCTTCCCAGCAGCCTGCTCAAGTGCAGTCAGGTCATGTTTTCAAACTTTCCTCTGCAAACAGGAGGGATGGAAACTTCTCTTGCAGGAATGAAACTTGAGGTTTGTGTTCAGTCTCTTCGTTCCAAGCTGGGACTCGAATACCAGCTTTACATTTGTGAATCATTGGGTAAATCAGGAGAACTGGCAGATCTGGGGAGTGTTTTTATGCCTTTTTTTTTTCTTTTGGTGGGAATAGAGTCCAAACTACACCCCAGGATTTGAACACTTGTGGGTTAGAAATTCAGCGTCCCACCTTTGAAGCTTTTTCTTCTGTGAAATGTATTTTGAAAAGAAAAAAAAAAGTGAATTGTATCTGAATGGCACAGCACAGTGCCATTTAGCAGACAGCCAAAACCTGCCCAGGACTTTTTGGCATAACTCACTAAGCATATTACTGTAAGGTGGGATCTAGGTTTCCTTCAACAACTACTGGATGCACCCCTCTTCTCCGCCAAAATGTTACACTGGGTGAAAAAAAAAATAAAAATAAAAGACTTAGGATGCAAACAATGAATTAGTCTGGGGACTAGCAAGAAGTATAGCTTTACAACTGCTCAGAAGCAGGTTAAGTTAGACTTTGTGACACACTGCTAATGAAGCTGCCTTGTTTCTAGTCTTTGAGCAGACCTGTCTAGTTCAAGTAGCTTAATGTGCACAAAGAGAAGGTATGGATGAGTGCGAGTGCACTGAGGCTGAAATGTGACACTTTTCTTTTCTTGGCAGGGGCAGTCTGCGACCTTCAGCTCCCCGAATATTCCTGTCATTGACTCTTAAATTAAGTGGTCGTACAGTTTCTTTTTCTCAGATCTTTTTAAAGAGAGAAATGAGGGAGCAAGCATTGCACCTTGGGATGAATGAATAATGGAACAGCACCATCGTTGTGGCTACATGTGGCATTGTTTACTCGTGTCACTGTAAATGATTAATGTGGAAAAGCTGCATTTGAACAAGTGAGATTGATGAGAGCTTTACAGGCTATTTTTGTGTAATTTAAAACAGTGCCTATACTGGATGGTGAAAAGAAGAATAAAGACAAGAAAGCCACTGCCGTCAGCTTTTCTCCCTCCTGGTTCAGGCTTTGGCCATGCCCTGTCTCTGCTCCAGAAAGTAGAATGAAGATGAAGATAAAAGGAGAAAAGCAGAAGGCTGAGGGAAGATTTTGGCCATGTCCATACTGGCAGGTGGAGAGATATTTGAGCTCACTCTTCCACATTGACCCTAAGCTTGTAGTGTGGAGAAAGTTGGGTGATGGTAGGTGCAGAGACACCTGGGCTGGATGGATGCATGCCATGGGGGGAGAGGGAGTGTCCAGATGCAACTCAGTCATTTTTGTCTGGCCTTGGGCCCAAACTATTAAGCTTACAAAGTGGACACATTAGCTTCCATGAAGTGTCCAGGTTGTGAGATATGTTGCATCTGGCCTTCATCACGTTAAAGAGGCAGGTGTTATACGGTGTCCAGGGATCTCTACTACTGTGCCTATCTCCTTCCTCCAGTTCTTTGTACCCAGCAGATATGTCTTTAGGGTTACTTATATCTGAAAACCTGTTTTCATGTTTCTTTGGAGCAAAAATCAGGTTGCAGGTAAGTGTCTTTTATAGACCAACAACCCTTTCTAGGAGATAAAATGAGCCTTAAGCATCTGTTAGTAATTTGTAGGGGACATGGGAAATAAAAACAACAGTCAAAAGTCGACCAAGAAACTTAGCATGGATGACTTCAACCAGAGGGCCATTTGCTGCTGATCTCCTGTGGCCAGTAACAAATTTCCTCAGTGTTTCTATAAATAATAATGTTGTCTTCTCAAAACAGGAAGTCCTGTATCCAGTGCAAGGTAACCTGATAGTGGACTTAAGTCTTCTGAATGAAAAAGTGTTACTTACAGACCCCCCAAAAATAAGTTGCTGAGGTACCAGAGATCACAGTCAATTTGAATGTTCTTTATGCACATGAAATAGGGCACTGACCAAAAACTTTGCACATTTGGAACTTTAATAGGGCCAGTTTTCCAAAGCTTAAAACATTTGCTGGCGTAACTGAGTAAGCATAAGCATTTTAAGTGGTAAGGCTTTAAAAAAAAGAGGAATAGTTCAAGAATATTACACTAGTTGTTCCAAAACCCATGATTCCACCAACAAAAAGAGGGTTATGCAGAACAAGAACAGAAAATTTCCCTGGTTAAACAAAGTAAGAGTAAAACATTAAAGAATATATTAAAAACAAAAAAGTCCAATCCCAGTGGAGTTAAAAAAATTATATATAGTTTTTTAACCTTGTTAGGAGCCAAAATAGTCCTGTGGCAGGTGAAAGTCAGTTGATGGATATAAATGATAAAATCATGAGCACTGATGTAAAAGAAAAACAAACAAACAAACAAACAAAAAAAACAACCACACACACAGAAAACCTGATACTGATTTGTATTTATCTATACCTGTCTGAAATGCTGAGCTATGGGACAGGGGTTTTATTAGCTGTAACAAAGAGAGCTATTAACAATCTGGTAAATTAAACACTTAGCTTATGCCAAGCTTATGTAAAGTTGCTTAGCTTATGTGAAGTTATTACTTGAGGTGTTATCTGAAACATTACTGTTAATTTTTAACATAACTGTGAGAACGAGGGACTTCTGAACTCTTGGTTTACGCTCAGTGTCACTTTGCTGCCTATAGATAAACTGAAGGATTACAAGATGATAATCGTCCCTGATATGCTGTGGTTAAAATATTCTAATTTGCAAATAAAAAGCAAAACAAAAAAAAAACAGACCTGCTGGTAACTGATCAGAAGACCCATCAATTAATATTTCTGTTTCACAATTTTCTTTTTTAATTTTTGTTTTATCAGTCTGCAAGAAGCTGACACAGCTGGAAGCAGCTGATTGTAGCCCCTGGCTGTCATGAGGTACTCTAACCAGTTCAGTGAAAATATGTCAGGGCACTGGCAATACAACAGGTTTATAAGCACCAAAAAGCTTCCTAACACCAGGGACCCACAAGCTAAATAGGTAAGATGAGTTGTTGGGCTAGCTACTCATTAGCTAATGGGAGGGGACAGAGAAGGCAGTGTTATGCTCCTCAAAGACCTGTATGTTGGTAGGATAAGAGGCAATTGACAGAAGTTGAAATGTAGGAAGTTCCAATTAGTATTAGAAAAGATTTTTCACAAAAAGGGTGATGAAACATTGGCACAAATTTCCCTGAGAGGGTGTGGTGTCTTTGTTCTTGGAAGTATTCAAAGCCTGACTGCACTGAGCAGCCCGATCCAGCTGGACCTGTTTTGAGCAGGTTGGATAAGACGACCTTCAGCGGTCCAAATTAAATTATTACGATTCTATTAGTTGTCAGTGGCTAAACTGATTGTTGTGTTCCTTAAACTTACAGAAAAGTAATGAAAAAAAAAAATCAGAATAAGATCCAGTGTAGTATAGAATAGTATTATTAACATTTTTTCTTAAACCTCTTTAGCATATTTTCTACACCTTCTCCATAGTGAAACTTATCAAACTTGGGACTAAAATACTTGATGAGACAAAAAAGCTGCTGCCTGGAGTCTTCTAAAATTAGTGAATCCATCCTTAAAGTAGCTGCTGGCAGAAAAAGAAAAGAAAGATCTGTTTGTGAGTGGGCTAGGTCTGTGCTGAGTGGTTGGGATATCTTCTTCATTCTTCTTGCACACTCTGTGTTCTCACGACTGTTACAGGAACTAGACTGATCTTCAAAATTCTCTGATGTGAAAACACCTCTTATCAGATCTCAGACTTCAGTTTTTCAGCTCATCACCTGTAGTGTTTGGGAAGATTTCCATTTGCTAGCTCATGTTTTCCTCCCTAGCTACAAAACAGTAGGTCGTGCCGACAAAAATCAAGGAGCCATACTTACCACAAGTAAGCACTGGATCAGGAATGCATAGAAAAAGTTAATACAACATTTAAGATTTTCTCCAATACATAGCAGAATCTAAAATGATTATAATAATAACATTGCCAAGTAAATAAATAAGGTATTATGAATACTTTTTAACATGCTTTTTGATTATACTACGATGGAATTTGGGTAAAAATGTGAGACTGGAAGAATTCCTGCCAAAAGCTGTTATGTTGAACTTTGACACATTGCATATTTACTTATTTTGCTCAAAAACTCTGCGATCTGCTTCTGTGAGCCCTGCTAACGTGGCATGGTAGACCGAGATGTATCGCTGTCAGTCTCACAGAAACCAGCAGAAGTAAAAGGAAAAGGAATAGAAGATTTTTCCTTTATTAAAAATATTAGATTTATTCTTGTACATATGACTGTTTTTTTATCACCTGGAGAGTTTACACCTTTACAAAACTGTGATGGGACCAGTTTGAACTCCATCCCCAGGCTTCAGCAGGGAAGTCAAGGTAAACTAGTCTATCTTTAGTATAAGTTTACATGGCATTTTGGATGCCTAAGTACTTCAGCTAGCATATGGGTAAACTAATGAATTTGGGTTTTGATTGATAGAGAGTGTAAGTGGTTGTAGCTACCTTTGAACCTGGGTTCCTGGTATTTTCATGAGATATGACTCAAGGAATTTAATAGCAAGCTCTGAGCGTGGTGAGAAGTCTCCTGGTTTGGAGAGGTGACCATTTATCTCCTACTGCAGGGCCACTGGTAAGACTTCAGTCTGCATCTCCCAGTAACAAGTGAATGGGACAGTTACGTCCCATATACCATATGACTCATATACCTTATGCATGAGATCAGTAGACTTTTGCTGCTTTGCAAAAGATAATTTACTCCTTCTCTGTTATCTTGATTCATAAATCAACCTAGCAAACTAATAAATGATCAAACCCAGAGCTTTGAAGTTTTGCTGGGGTCATACTCATTGGACTGGTCTTACCTGATAACAGTTTTTGTGGTAGTGGTCTAGTCATAGCAGTGAGATAAGCCTTTTGAAGAAGACGGATATGTTGGGACACTGAGTAAAAATACTCCTGGGAATATTTACATCAGACACTCAAAGTCGAGTTCAGTGGATTTATTTCCCCTTGCTAAATAAATATTGTCTCTCTCTTCTCAGTAAAAGCTGCAGCGTGGGCAGAAATCTTTAGTGTAAAGGCAAAACCCAGCAGGTCAGGTCTGCCTTTGTTCTGTATAAGTTAGTATTTGCTAATGAATCCTTCAGTGGTGAAGATTTCCATACATTATGAAACTGAACCAGGCTGGATCTGTGGTTTAGGTGCAAAGTCTCAGAAGCACATTAAGCATATTGTAACCACTTGAGCTAGTCATGACCTTCTGTGTCTTGTTGATCAATCTGCCTTTGATTTAGGAATAAGGCTAAACTGTTTGGGGGCTCTTGTTCCACTTAGTAAGAGCCCACAGATTAGGGGAATATATGTGATAGCATTTGATTTGTTGAAACTCTAGAGACTTGAAAAAACAACTGAAACACTTTCTGAGAGGTCCTATTTTTTAGCTCTGTGAAATTTCCAGTGTTTAGGGTTTTTTTTTCTTCTCTTCTCCAAGAAAATAACTTTCACCATGCAAGAATGCAAAGCCTTATATATATTTTTTTTTCCTAAGACCTGCATCTTGATATGGTTGTGATATGATGTTACCACAATCCCTCAAGGAGTAACATGATAATTTTCCGGAGAGGAAGGCTATCTGAATGTGGCCAAAATATGGCATTTGGAAAGGCAAGCCGCACATCATTTCTCTAAAAGAGACATATGTAATCAGAATGCAAATAGCTGGCCTTCTTAAGCCTCCCTGAAAATTTCATAGACAACCCAGATCAATATGATTTAAAGGTAAGGATTTGTATTTGCATGACTCAAGGTGGAAAACTGAGCGATATGGATCATGAGCTCAAAATTTTCTAGCATGAGATTTCATTAGTTTGATAAACAAGGATGTGATATTTTCAGAATGATATTGTCTGACTGTAAAATAGGAGCTTATTCACAAGCAAAAAAAAATGCAGAGATTGTGTTGACTGCATCTTTCTTAAACTGCTGATTTAATTCCCACATTTTGCAACTATTTTTTTAAGTGCAAGTGAAGGAGTGGCATTTAAAAAACACTAATTCCCATCTGCCCGTGTTTCTTTTTTGAATTCTGTCTACAAATGTCTGCAGTGAACTTTGGGAGTGATATTATGTGAAACATTACACTGAAATATCTCATAAAATAAATAAATGATTGCGTTCCTACACATTTCCCCCTTGCTCTTTTTTTTATTGCCTTTGTGCTCCTCTTCCTGTTTGGATGTGTGGCCACTGGGTGATTTTCAAAGGCTCCAAGACCCATGCCTGTAGTGCAGACTCCCACTGATGATGGAGGGCCCTGAGGAAGAATACCAGCAGATATGCCTTCTCACAGAGGGTGAGTCTCAGCAAAAGAAAGGGGAACTTGAGTTTTCTGGAGTTCGTCAATGAACCTCTAGGTGAAACTGAAGAATTATGTTTGCACTTCAGGTCAGATCTGCTGAGAAATGTCTGTGAACACTAGCACATTGGAGAAATATATTCAAGAACATTTCATCCTTGTGAAAATATTACCCTGTTCCAACTGCCAAGGTCACTGAGACCCAGAGTGATCTGCTGGTCACGAAAGTTAAAGATGCCTGGCGGCTACTATAATTAAGTTATGAGAGCTAGGAGAATAGTGGAAGCAGTTTTCCCACAAATATTTATTTGAATTTAAAAGTGACTTTAGAAATGACCACGCTCAGAAATCCTCTGAGTTCTGGATATTTTGTGTATGTGTGTGTGTGTGTGTGTGTGCGTGTGTGTATTTCTCTTCTTGAAAATATTCAGATGCTGAGGCTGGATATGAGTGCCCAGGGCATCCCGGCTTTCCTAGCCTTTTGCTTCATCCCTTCTTCAGCTTTGCTTCAGTTCTTTTTCAGCTAAAGAAAAGAAGAGAAATCTCAGGTCTGTATCAAGCACAGTGGACATTTTGGATATTTGCAGCTGTCCATTCACATCTGATAGGCAAAATCCAGGCTATTGTCCGGGTGAACTAACAGATGGATAGAATGGGAAATGTACTTTAAGTTCCCACCAGGGCCTGTTTGCAAGTGAACTGCCAAAACAGAAGAACAGTGACATTTGGATAAACTGACTTGATAATCAATAGCTATTTGTTTTCATATCATTGGATGTCTTAGGGGAAAAAATGTAAAATTCATACTGCCTGTCCACTTGGAAATGCTCTTTTGTTTGCTTTAACTTCTGCTTTTTGGATTTCAGTTCTTTTTCTCTTTCCCCCACCAAAATGCTGAGTTAGCAAGTTCCCAGGTAGGTACCGCAATATCCAAAAGACAGCTAGCTCTAGGTCCCAGCATAAAGTGTGAAAGGCATCTAACATCACTTCTTCATGGTTCTGATTATATGAAAATCCCACACTACTGAGTGTCAGGGCAATCAGGAGATGACCACAAAACTCAGCGTGTACACACTTGCAAAACTGAAGTGTGAGGATGGGGATAGGGTACATTTTGTGCAGCACATAGGATCACTGTGCCTTCAGGCCAGGTATTTAACTGTTTTCTATTGTTGTTTACAATGGCAAGATATATAAGTCAAAAAAAAAAAAAAAAAGAAAAAAGAAACAAAAACCCTCCAGCTGTGTCTCATGTGGTATTATGTGGTATTTTAATACACACTGTGTGAAGAACATTCAGCATCTTGAAGCACAATTAACCTGCAGCTAGCTGAGGGATTAAACATGACTATTCTCAACTTGAATGACCCTTTCCCTTAAGCTGAGCTGCCCATTTAGCGCCCTTAATAAATACAGGGATAATTTAAACCATGTGGCTGCAAATTGAAAACATGGGCTTTTGAACTATGTATTTTCTTTCTCATGTTGGAACTCCTCCCTGGAGATAGACTCAAGTCCCATGATCTTGTAAAAGACAAATCTGTGTATCTTTTTTATTAAGTGTTTCATGATATATATTTTTTCAGCTCCATTGCAGTGGGTGCATCTGAAAGATGTATTCCGTTGACAGTACACAATACCCTCAAAGACTCTTGATCCATTTATCAACTCAAACTAATAAAAGGAGGATAATATTTCTATGAAAAAGAATGGATTTTAAAAGCAGCTTGACAGCTTGGTAGAATACATCAATTAAGTGTACAGAGAAATAGGAGGAAAAATGGGAATCTTTCTTTGCTTGCATTAGAATTAATAAAAAAATATTTAATCTGTCCTTCAACAGGAAAAAAATAGAGTTCATTCCCAGCTTGCATACCTTGTGGTTTGTACTGAAGAATGTTACACTCAAGTCTATATTCAACTACTGGTTTAAATTATAACCTTTAGAAAATAATCTACCATTCACTTTAATTAATATCAACAATCACAGAGTCAGTTGGAAAAAAGAAAAAACACAACACAGCATGCTAATGTGAAATTAAAAATGTTTCTGTCCATTTTTTTTTTCATAAAAAACATCAAAGAGTCTCATCTATTGGCAGCCTTGGTACCCCATAGCCTTAGACTTCTTTCATGTTGATCCAAGGAAGGTTCACAACCAGTTTTCTCTAGTCGGTGGCCCATGAGACACATCTGGCCCCATCATTTCATCTGCGGTCAGGAGAGACACAACGTGCTCTGCTAGACTATTTTACCACAAACACTCTTTAGTACCTTCTTCCCCTGAGACAAAATCCTTGGGCTTGTCTTTCCTACCACTGTTTTACGATTTATCCCCATGGAAAAAAAAGCAGTGGCTGAGACTCCTCTCCAGGTCAGAGAAAGCACCTTTCAGGGTTCGATCTCAGGTCCTGCTCAGTGCCTTGGCTGGCCTTTTCCTGTTTCAGCTGTCAATACCAGTACAAAGGATCCTGTTGTATTGATGGAATACTCTTGCCTTCAGCTTAAAGGTGTCACTTAAAACAGGGTGGTGACAAACCAAAAAAAAAATAAAGGGAGATGTTTTGCTAAGCAGATCTTATGTGCTACAACTTGTACGTAGGTGAAATTGTTCTTCGTAGCATAGCAGAAAACAAACTTGGCCTCTGAGGACAGATTTGTGAATCTCAGGCTGAGTGTGTGTATGTTACTTTTGTCTGCTAGGCTGATGGTGGGAGTCATTTGCATTAGTTAAAAACTTGTCTTGTGATGCATCTACATTCATTTTTCATCTGGGCAATGACCAGACACCCTACAGAATAATGCAAGTAACATTCCTGTTCACCCTTGGGAAGCTAGTAATTGGGATGTTTAATATTTCTTGTCTGGGTCTGTGTGTAGGGCCACAAAATCATTGAGAAAGCTGCTATTAATGTATTGGCAATTTCTCAAGTCACTTTATGAGTTTTTAGTAGGTAGTAGGAAGGAGGTTGACTGGCATTCCTAAATAATGTATTTTTTTGCAAGTCTCAAAAAGATAACTGGCAATTTTGCTTGACTAATCAGGAATGTAGTTAACACACTTCATTTTTTTATTGCTTAAAATTTTATGACCACACATTCATGTGCAATAAATTTTGTAAATGTTCCTTGCTTTATGCATTGCCCTCCAGTTCCATTCCCAGCACTGGTAAATTGCATTTCTTCTCCACAAGGAAAGTAAAGGAGGTAAATGTTTAAAGTGGTTTAGTTGTGCAGCCCTTTGGTTCATACTTTCATGTCTGTAACAGAAGGGTGGCCCCATGCAGTTTGCTGGCAAGTGGAGCCGTTGCTCTGGTATCAGAGTTACATCACCTCAATGGCATCAGGGAAAGTTTGGTGCTTGATAGCAAGGGACATGAAGGTTGCTGTACCTCTGGTGGAAAGGCTGCCAAATGAAAAAGAGCAATGTTGAATACTCTAAGCTACACATGTGATAGGGATCGCTTTAGATGTGGTTCAGCGCTTTCCTGAACGGGGCCCTTTCTGACTCTAAAATTGTGGGTTTTGTGTGCGTGCTTTCTTTTGGCTCTGCCTCTGCATTTGTCTTTGTGCCTCTTCAATGCTGCTTATACACCTGATAAATACATATTGTCAACAAACAAAACGAGAGACGTTGATGATTGCTGTTTGTTAAGTTCCATCTGCTAGTTGCTGACGTTTAAGTTAGTATTTCTATCAAACCCTCAAACTTTGAAATGGAGGTTTGCCTTGATTTAGTTTATTCCTTATGGTATCAAAATGTGGTGACAGCTTAAAAAAGAAAAATAACATACTGCTTCAGGGAGCAAAACCAGAGTACAGCATTTTTAATGGTTTTAATTATATTACAGCACTGTTGGTCTTTTTTCTAAGTATTCACTCCTCATATTTTTCTTTTGTTAGTAGCCAGTTGACAAGGGGAAGCTCTTATTCCCTATTCATATTATTGTGTTCAGCTTTGTAAATTCCAGTTGAAAATATTTTGTTTATCAGAGCTATATGAAGAGTTGTTAAGTGGGTCTTCATTATCTTCAGTGTTTGGAAGACCCATTTGTTTAAAGCAAAAGTGCATCGTTCCTCTTTTTTCTGTGCTCCAACGTTGATTCTCCTGGTAGAAACTCCTCATCTCTGTGTAGTAAAAATTACATCAGGTTCAGTGCAAGAAAATCCTGCAGAGTGTAAAGTTTCTGTTTTAGCACTGGTAATAATGATATAACTGAGCAAGAGCCAGAGCAGCCCATTGTGCATGGTCAGCCCTTCTGCAAAAGGGATCATGTGTGTGAAGCTGCTCTCTGCTGCCAATGACCACAGGATAATGCTTCCACCCTGACCATGCTGGGCTGGGAGGTCGCATCAGCTGGACTGAGACCCCAGGTGGGGAGAAAAAGCTTTGACAGGACCCTGTCTGGAGTGGAGGGTATATGTCCATGAACTTGTTTGCAGGTGGTTCCTTGGGACAGGCTCTCAAAATAAAAGTGGTGATGTAAAATCATGGGTTGGTGGGGATGTTTTGGGACCTTTAAAAGGGCTTCTGACCCTACAGCTTGCAGAAGTCACCCAAAGGCTTCAGACCCAGGGAAACCCTGGGAAATATTCAGTACAAATTACAGTCTGATAAATGGTTCATCTGTGTCAGGGAATCAAGAAAGGGAGTTTTTTTAGTCTGGTGGTTGTTGTTGTTGTGGTTTGGTTTGGTTTGGTTTGGTTTGGTTTGGTTTGGTTTGGTTTGGTTTGGTTTGGTTTGGTTTGGTTTGGTTTGGTTTGGTTTGGTTTGGTTTGGTTTGGTTTGGTTCGGTGAAATCAGCCTAGACCCAAATTAGAGAAGAGAATAGGGGGGATTAGTTTGCCCTTTTCCAGGATACCCAGCTATTTTGCTACCTAGAGCATGAAAAATTTCTCTATGTCTGAAACACTGCCAAGGAAGTGCCAAGAAAAGTGCAAGTTGTGTATCAAGGCTTGCATGTAGGGGCCAGATCTTTAAAAATGTTATCTATTCATCTTGTCTTTATTTCCTGCACTTACTGCAGTTGAATGCTTGAAAGAAAAATAAGAAAGGAGAAGTAAAGTAAAGGAACAGGGGAAAAGTCACAAGAAAAAAAAACTTCACAGCTGATAAATCTACTTGTGCTCCCTGTGATTATTTTCTAATTTGGGTATCAATAGCAATGTGGGATTTTAAAATATTCTTTAAAAATATCCAGGTATATTTTTAATGAGTTTAATGCTCATGGGTTTTGTATGGGCATGGAGTAGAGTTAACATACAACAACTCGTACAAGGAGAATACAAAACATGGAGTAGGCTGCCAGGAAACTGGAGAAGTACTACCACTGAAAGATGCCATGACTGACCTGCCAAGTCTTGAGGGATCGTCTCAATTCACTTGAACTTGCCCCGGTGCAAGGAAACAGGCTGCGTTGTCTCTTGAGACGTGCCTTATCCCCTCACTCTGCGATCATATCATGCATTTTCTAGTGGCAGGAACACTGTAGTGCTTGCTATTATTTTCTGCACTGCCAAGTAATGCAGCAACCTTTGTGAAATAAAGCTTCTATTTTAATAAGCAGACACCCTGATGGGAATCCAAAAGGCAGCAAGAAAAGGTTTAGAAAACATAACCTACCAGGAGAGGTTGAAAGAATAGGGTTTGTTTTTCTAGAGAAGAAGAGATGAAGGGGGACGTGATACATTTTCCAGAATACAAAGGCTGTAACAAAGAGAACAGTGATTAAAATTGTTCCCCATGGCTGTTAGCAAAAGGTCAACAGGAATTTAGCTTAATTTTCAGCAAGGAAGATTGAGGTTCCATGTTACAATGCAACTTCCCAGCTACAAGGGTGATGAAACACAGCCTGCTTGGGGAGGCTGTGGCTCTCTCCTCCACTCATCTTCAAGAGCAGGTGAGAATAACATCTGTCAGGGGTCATATCCTCCTTACTGCCCCAGGAGGGAGGCTGGATCAGATGAAGCTGAGCCTGAGTCCCTTACAGCCTTCTGTCTGTGAAACAACCGGGAGCCGTGGGCGAATTGCTACCGCTGACAGCTCCTGGCAGGTCAGCTTCAAACTGGTGCCCGTGAGACACAGCATCCTCCAAAGTGATGGTTTTAGAGACCCAGCCATGCTGGCCTCTGCATCCTGGTGGGCTGAGAGACTTCTCGGTGTCCAGAGCATCCCCAAGGGTGCAGGTCCCAACCAGATCCCCATGCACCCCTGGTCAGGTTGGCTGCTGAAAGCCGTGGTGAACCCAAGTAGCCTGATTTCAGCCATGTCCAGCTCGCTGAGCTCCTGCCAACCTTCATGGCTGGAACACAGCAAAACAAGGGGCTATGTTAAACACTCAGAGGGACAGCTCCAAGCACTGGAAGTGAAAAGGGTTATGAATGAAGTGAAACCTGGCAAAACACCCTGCCTGATCAGGGCTCAGCAACACCCAACTTTGTGTAGCCCATCTGACAGCCTCATCCAGCAGCTCCTCAAGCCAGCACCCACCACAACCCCCCATGACAAATTCCAGTCTCTTTTCTGTGGCCAAAAGTCCCCAGGGACACATTGCTGGGTATTTTGGGGGAAGGATTTTTTTTTTTTTGGCCCTGTTCTCTCCCCCGAAAATTGTGTTTGGTCACTAGAGGTGGGACACTAAGCCAGACAGGGCTTTAGCACAACCACACTTTGTTCTTACCCTGCTTGTATCCAGGACCCTTCTTTTCTTGGAAGGAACACCATACCATGGAAAAGCAAAACTCTTTTTTTTTTTTTTTTTTCCTTGTGCTTGCCAGGGGAAGACTGGTTCTTCCCTACTTGGCTCCTTTCTGCCAGGTTGGTGATTCCACCTCATCCACCTTCAATGCTAAGGCAAGGAAGGACAGCACCATAGGACAAAAGTGACCAGCTCCTGCTCAGACTGATGGGAAATTCCTCCTGGCTTCCCTAGGAGGAGAGTGAAAGCCATCATTGTGCTGCCTTGGCTGGCTTTCTCTCTTTTGTCATTAAAACTTACTGGAAACACAGCTTATGCACAGATACCAGTGCTTGAGAATCTAGGAGTTATTTCTTCTAATGACCACTAAAGGGAAATACTTACAGCACTGCAAAGCTGAACCCCCGTGTTCCCTGCAGTAATAAAAGCACCATAAATAGATTTCCTAGCCAGGCACTACCCTATTTACAGCAATGAACTCCCTGCAACTATTCAAATCCCAATAAACTGTTCGCTCTGGGAAATGGATTCCACTAAACACTTGTCAGTAACAATGATGGAGGATTCCAGATTGATGTCAGCCTCCGACAAGCAGGTCTTGGGCACAGCAGCACCCTGTACCATGCTCCCAGGGTGCAAGCAGATGTTGGACCATGTGCAGGAGGGCTGAATTCAAACAGCAGGGACTTAGATGCTCCCCTGGGAGTTTCCTGGTGCCCAGCTGCTGGTAGGTCCCAGGGACTTTTGCTTCGTTAGCTCCCTTCTTTCTTTTCCTCTGCATTTCTCTGTTCAGCTGGGAGCTGAATTTCACTCTGAATGCTGCCCTAGGGTGTCCTCTTTGAGCCGCAGCAGCAGCAAGGCAGGCCAAGTCGCCCTCTGAGGAGGTCACACCAAAGGGCACATGTGCCTAACCTCTGGACGCAATTGCTGGCACCCAGATAAAGAGGCTGAAGCAGGGATTTGAATGAGCAGCAGTGCCTGAAAAGAACAAGGTCTAAGCAGGGGACCCGGGGGGTGAAAGAGGCAGGGAGGGAACGCCAGGCATCAGAAGGTCTCTGTTGAGAGGACTGGTGGTAGCACATCCACCGAGGAGCCCATGCAGAGCTGATCTCAAAGGGGTCTTTGTTACGAGGGTTTTGCAAAACAGCTGTGTATTTTTAAAGTCTTCATTATTAAAATATTTTGCAAAGGCTTCTTGCAAAACTGCCCTGTTCTGTAGAAAGAGACTTGGCAGGCCGGGACACCAAAATGCCAGACCCAGGTTTCAGCAGGTCCTGCAGCAACTGACACAGAGCGTGGTGGCTAATGACTCTGACTCATTCCAGCTCTGAATGAAAGCTAGGGCTAATTTTAAGCTAATTCTATGCTGAATGTTTCTATTGGTCTGGCCACAGGGAGCCGTCTACAGATCATTTTAATCTTGTCATTTTCCTTAACGTTTCTGTGTCTGGGTTTAGAATAGAGCACGTCCTGCTTTGCAAATTCAAAATCTATTCTGAATTAATTTACAGACAAGGCAGTGTGAAGACCTCGTTCTGGCTAATGAACAGTGCAGAAAGTATTTATAATCTGAAGGGTATTTCTTTCTTGCATTCACTTGCACGCTTTGACCTACCTCTTGCAGTAAAAGTATAGTTTTAGCAGTTCGGTTCAACTTCAAATGTGAAATGAAATCAGAAACCAAACCAAAATACTTTCTGCATTTTATCAAACATGATTTGTGATAAATAGTTAACTTTCTTCAGTTTCATATCTCTACTTTTGCAACCTTTTTAACTCCTTCCCCTCTCTCCTCCCCACACCCTGCCGACTCTGGCTCATTTCATCTCTAAAATTTTCCAAACTTGTAATGTCAAAACACCAATTTTTAGCCCATGCAGCAACTTTCCAAGCCTGACATCCATGGGGGACTGGGTTTTCGAAAGAAGCCAGCTCCTCTGTTGGGAGGAGACCAGACCCTTTGCATGCTGAAATTGGAGCTGACTGAAAAACAACAACAACAATAATAACAAGGAAATTTGGCTGGGTCCCACCCCTCAGCTACACCCTTGTGGTCCCTGGGCATTTGTCCCATTTTCTGTTCCCGAGTTAAGTGCTGAAAGCCTGAACACACCCACTTAAATTCAGACTGAGAGTTTTGATAAGCAGACCACCATTTGCCAAGGGTTGCCCCTCTGATTTTGCACGGATGTTCTGCTACTGAATTTTGGACAGCGAGGCTTTGCCTGCACAGTCTGCACTGCAAAGGGAGACATCCCTTCTGCCTCCTCCCTGTCCCTCCTGTGCAAATCCAAGCATGTCACCTGCCCTGCCTTTGGGTGTGTTTCAAGCCTCTGAATCAACACAGCTAGTTCATAAAGTCTTTGACTGAATTTATCCCCTCCTGTTTTTAATATCATGGCAGGAACAGAAAGTTGTCAAAACCTGGCTCTGGACCATGCCTGAGCCCTAATTCTGATGAATTAGGGCCAGGAGCTGGCTCAGAGCTGCTCCATGGGCTGGAAAGCTGTCACCTCTCCTTCCCTTTTGTCTCTGTCCCTTTTGGGATGACAGCAAAGTGCTCTGTCCTGCTGTAGCAGCTGATCTACTGCATGGGGCATCTCCTGTGGCACCTCAGGCCCCAGACTACGAGCACAGGGGTGGCAGCTCATGTGCTGGTATTCTGAGGCATCAAAGCCCCTTCACGTCTCACCTCTCTTTCTTACAAGGAGGTGTTTTGAAATTCAGAGGGCTCTTTTCTTCCTGTGTGTCCAAGCTCCTTGTGGCTGACACGCTTGTGCCATCTCCTTGGTCAGTTGCTCCTAGGAGCACTCTGTCTCCTCCACCACATAAATATCATCTTGAGAGGCTATCAACGTGTGACCCTTGCTGCATATTGATTTCCTGAGCCTTTCCAAGGTCTTTAGCAAGCTATTCCCTATTTTTTATATCTGGATTTCTTCCAAGTGTAGCTACACTGACTTGCAGCTCTCTTGACATTTGCAATGGTCTCCCCCTGAAACATCAGACTCACCCATCTCCTTCACGCATGAGTGCTGTAGAGACTGACTTCTTTGTTGGTTGATATTCCAGTCTATAATTTTTATTCCCCAAATATTTAGTGTTGTAGTTGCAGCTCAGCTGTTTCCTCTGGTTCCTCAGCTGGAGAAGTCTGCCTTCGACTGTAACTGTTATCAGGTAATGCTTTGCTCCCTTTGGGCTTCTCATAGACTGAGAGTTATTTTTGTGTCTTGAATCAATACCTTTAAGGTTATCTCTCTGGAGGTGCTTCTTCTCCAGATTTCCAGCCAATGTTGTGAATGCTTGTACAAGAACACTTTCACTCTGTGCATTTGTTGCTTCCTTTTTGAGATTTGGAGAGGGGTGCCTTTTTCTGCTATCGTTTCCCTCGTGACACTTAAGAAGTATGGTCGTTTCAGGCATACATGGGATTGGTCATGCTCTTCAGTAAATGCAGATAACTATGAGACTTTTCATAACTCTCTGGGAAAGCTTCTAGGTTAGCTTGAGCACACATGCAAGGAGCAAAACCCACCTCCTGATGGATTTGCTACCTGCAGTTTTCTTCTTTCTTCCATACATGCAAGTAGTTGCTGTGAGGAAACGGTGTTCTCACTGAAGTTAGCAGACACATTCAGATGATTTTGTAGTGGGACTAGACTGGTTCTTCACCCCGAGTCAGGCTGAAATGAGGCTGAAATGACCTTTTTTTTCTTCCATGTTCACTCAAACATAAAGCACTTCTAGCCTCCTATTTACCACCCACACAGCTCACATTAAACAGTTGCCACCTCAAAGAAGTTGTTTCAAGGCAGATGAGGTGTCCCTTGATGATTTGACAGTTCATCCAACAGCAGCCTAAACCTGAAGCAATGCTGATATGTCAGTGAGGAGTAATAATTTTGCCCCAGTGAAGTGCAGATGGCTCAAGGTAACTTTACTCGGACCTAGGCAAATGCAGCAGTGAAGATATGGCAGCAGGGGACTGATACCTGAAAACCTTCAGTCCCTGGAGGGTTTCTGTAGCTGATACTACCACCTCTCCTCCTCCTCCTCCTCCTACTACCTGAGCTGTGTGCAGTATGTGTACCTATGCTGGGGTCACCCTGTCAAGCATAACCCTGCTCTGTTTCAACCTTGGCTTTTGAACCCTGAGGCAGGAATTAATCTGCTGCAAGGCACTGAGGCTTGTGTTGGGCACTGCGGTCTTCCTACCCTTAAACTTCCAGGTGTACCTGGAGTGCACCCGTAATGGCACCTTTCTTCTGGTGGAAAATGGGAAAATGCATAGTCCCTTTCAAAATGCTCTTTTGTGGTTGTCTCAGCAGCCCAGGGAGGAAAGGACTTCTCAGCAGAGAGGCACCTGCAAGGGACCTGTTGTGAATGCACCTCCAGGACTTGCTCCAGTGAAGAAAAGTGGCTTTTGAAAAATATTAGATGAGTCTGTGAGCCAAAGCACCTTCAACCTGTGAGCTGTAAGATGCACTCCTCCCACCCAGCCACTCTTTTTCAGCTTTAACCCGGCAGCCCCTAGGAGCTGGTAGCACTGCTTGTGGGGTTGCCTCTGCCAGCTCCAGTTGTGGTGAGACATCACCCGACAAGGCAACACATCCCCTGGGAGCCCAGGGAGCCAGGGGAGGGTTAATCCGATGTGTGCCCAAAGCACAGCTCCCTGCTCGCCTGCCTTTGTTCGGGCTGTGGCACGGAGGTGGTGGGCAGCCTGCCACTCTCCAGATGGACTTGCTGCCTCTAGCTTTCTTCTTTTCTTCTTTCCCTTGCTGCAGGCTAAACCTTGATCTTGGAGAAGTCAGTGGCAAAACTCTCAGCTGTTTATCGGGGACCAGGGTTTGGCCCTATATAAATGAATTGGGCAAACTGGCAAATGTTCTGAGGCATACAGGTGAAAGCTTGAATTGTCTCTCATAAGTTTGGCTCCGGTATCAGCTGAATTAATTCTGAACCTCCCCAAACGCTTGCTGCATTATCCACGCTCTTAAGATTGCACTGAAGTACCCAACTGCATCTTTTTCCCTCAGAGTTTGTATGCAGCCCAACATGTTGAGGTCAAGATCCGTGCTCCAGAGAGAAGCAGATGGTCTCCTGAGTGATGTGTTTTCACTTGCTGAGCATGAATATGAAAAAGCCTTCTTATTTTCCAAGCATATGAAAGTCAGTAATGTAGAACAGTCTCAGAGAATCTTAATATGTGAATAAACATGTGTGTTGCAAGAGTTTATTTTGGTCTTTCTGCTCACTATGGATTCCTAAGATTAAATGATACCCAAATACTATGTATCATTGCTTTTATTAACTTGGTTCGAATGTCAGAGCTATGCCAAAAGGCTGTTTCAATTTGTGTAGATTTATAATAATTCTGACCTCCATAATGAATTAAACAAAAGCAATTCTGGAGTCAGTAAACATTCACTTTGCAGAAGTCTCTATATATTACAAATACCAAATAACCTCAGGGATATTCTGAAGTGTTTATGGTGTAGCAGAGCCATATTGCTGAGGGAATGGATGAAGATAATGGCTAGAAAATCTCTGTATAACAAATTATGTTGAGTTTTAAAGCCTGATCTTTCTCTCCCATTGCATCTGGCAGCCTTTAGCAGGGAGCAAAGAGCAAGGTTTCATCTTGCTGTCTAAAGACTGTCCCCATCTTTTATGTCCTTCAAAGACCATCACACCACATCCAAGCACATTGCCATATCCCTTTCTAAACCATTTTCCTCATCAGGCTCTTTGAATGTCTGTGTCCTTTGTGGCTTTACTCATCCCACACCTCCATCCACATGGGAAAGGAGGAACCAGTAGGACACCTCACTCCATCCCCTGCCATGTTGGGTCCTAAACGTGTCATCGACACTACTGTGGGCAGAGACACCTGAGAGGCTTCTTCAAGCCCAGGTTGCATAGAGAGGCCAATATCTGTTTGTTGTTCCCAAAATAGTTGTGTTTAAGAGGTCGGAGAGGAATGTCAAAATGTTTTTAATAATCAGCACAAGATTTGGAGTGTCTGCTTCAAGTCTTATTAAGTCAGTGGAAAGAGACACATTGATTTCAGGGAGATTTGGGTTAGACTCTAAAATTGCTTGTACCTCTAAGACGGGTACACAGCAGAAAATCAGGGAAAAGGCTCTTAAGTGTTTTCCCCCTAATCCTTCACCTGTACCAGCTGTTGGAAAACATCTTGCCAAACATCCTCTCTCATCATGCTCACTACAGAAATTTCCTGAGCTTGTCCAGCCAACCAAAACATTAATTTCTACTAAGACACACACAACCCTCCACCTTTCTCGCCAGCTCAAGTAACATTAAACGTTTTATTCAAACACAGAAAAGCAGAGATTCAGAGCTGAGGCTGCTGCTTCTCTCTGAGAACTGTGTATTTTTAATGTTTCTGGCTGAAGATGTGAGGTAAGGAAGAAGTGGAAGTGAGAACAGTGAATTCCATGTTGAAAGAGTCATATGCAGGTTTTTAACAGCATTTTGAAGTGCACCTGAAGAATTTGCGGTTGCATCCATTTTGTGTGCAGAAAACTGTGTGGTTGTGCACCCTCTTTGTGCACAACAAAGAAGAAACTGCGAGAGCCTGTATAAAATGTCATCTCTCTGCTCATTTACCCACTTGCCAAATGCAAATAGACAAGCCTGCAAGTTTTGCAAAGGCCGTGTGGGAGTCTGTGTTGAAAATATGCCCTTTCATGGTCTTTAGATGTTTCCTCAGTTTGTTCTTGCATGCTTATTTCCCACTGCTACCTCTAAGACATGTAACAAGGGTAAAATAAAAAATAAAAAATAAAAAAAACACAACTCTGACAGTCCGAGGCACCCCCATAATCAACAGTTCATTGGTTCTTAAGAGCATTAAAGCCCAGAAATGAATGCTGCTAGAAACTTTATCTGGGAGCTGAGTGACTGATGGACGGAGCGAGCCACAATGGCAGGCATTTAGAAGCCCAGCTGGCTGTGCCACACTCGTGCTCCTGAGTGTGAGCAGAACGGACTGTGCCTCCCCTCAACAGTCTGACAGCACAGTAGTTCCTTTATGAATTTTGATAACCGGGTTGCACAGCATGCATTTTAAATCCCTGAAGACACCAACTCACTGATTGTCTGAGATTATTTTTTTTATGTTATTTTATTTTTTCTGAGTGAGAGAAATGTTTATAGTAGCCAGCACACATGGACACTATTGGCCGAAAATTGATGTTAAAACACTATTTTGCTTCGATGGATGGAAAAATCTTTCTAAAATCACAAATTTCTTTATTTTCTTTTTTCTGATTTGTTGTTAGATCTGTACCCTAAGTCTTCTTTTAACCTCTTTTGACTCAGAGCTTACTCATTTATTAAGAAAATAGGTTTCCAGAGACTTTATTTGCCCAGTACATGCACTGTAATAGAGGTCACAATGTAATGGAATAAGAAAGAGATCTCAATGATTTTTTTTTTCTTTTTCCTAATTCTGGCTCACTTTCTGATTTGGGGAACAAAATGCCACATAGGGCTTATTTCACCCCATTCCTAATAAAACAAGTTTAGCCCAGTGTTAATGGGAGCAGCTTGTCCCACCAGACCATTGAATATACCTCCCAGGCTTGTAATGACCCTGTTCAGGTCCCCAGCCCCCTAGCACTGATTGGCTCTATGTATCATGAAAAAGGGAAGCTGGGTGTTAAATGACAGGACTCCCAAAAGCCAGTATGATGAAGGTGATAGTAAACCATGAAGAACTCCAAAAAAGGGTGATGTTTTGTGTCATTCCCCTGTTAAATTCTCCTGCTGTGAAGGATCATGTTTGTGCTTCGAGGTAGTTGTTGAAAGAGGACGCTGAGATTCAGAAACTGCGGTCTGAGTGTCCCTCTGGGAAGCGGGCTGGGACGTAGGCATCTGACCACATTTCTATGCTGGGGCCCCCACCCGTCTGTCGCCAGCTGGTCTCAGCTCTATCCCAGATACTCCTGCAAAGCTTTCAAAAGCCTATAGTGTTGGACATGCTATAGTTCCTTTTTTTTTTCCTGTGTGACTCCCTTTGGCAGTATGGAAGTGTTTCCTAATCTCTAACCTCTGGCTTCTGTCCTTTAATCTGTGCTCATCTCTTGTCACGCTACGTATCACAGCAGAAAGTCCTCTCTTCTTGAGCAACCTTATTACTTTACTTGCCTTCCCTTCAACTCTGTTTCTAGATCTCTAATGCAACCTTTTGCTGTTTCTCTGGACTTGGTGCAGCTCAGCCATATCTTTCCTCAGCCTGCACACAGATATACCCAGTTGTTTTGTAGAGCTTTCACAGGGTGTAATTCTGCTTGTGCACTGCCAGGCAGGGGCTTCCCTCTTCTGCAGCAAAGCAGGGCTGCTGTTCAAAGTTTGATCCACTGCAGCATCTAGACTGCTTTCTGCAGAACCCCTTCCCAGGCAGCTGTTCTGCATCCCATAGCGTATAGCTGGTTGATCCTGATGAGATGCAGAGTCCTATGAGCGTGTCACTAGAGTAGCATGATTCTCTGTTAGTCCTTAAAAACATCGGCCTGCCAAGATCATTTTGAATTCTAATCCTGTCTTCCGAACTACTGACAGTCCCTCCCTGCTGGCTGCCATCTGTATATCCTCTCTGTTCCATCATCTGGAGCATGAATAAAAATCCCAAATACGACTCAACCTGGGAAAGGCTGCGCAGCACCTAGCCCATATGTCCCTCCGCTCTGCCTGGCAATGCGATGAGCTCTGGGGACGGCGTTCCTGCCCCACCGTGTCTTTCTCCATGCTTATGTTTACTATTCTTCCATTGTTATTTGTTATAATCAGTTCCAAGAGGAATAATTTGATAGGTGCCTATTTTTTTTAATCTGTCTTGTTTTCCATTTTAGATGTAGATGAGATTTATTTGCCCTTTCCTATTCCCCTTCCTTAGCCAAGACAATCTCTTCCTGCAAGTGGTGCAGAATAGTGCACAACAGTAATGACAGTTTTTACAAAACTTTATATACATTTCTTGAGGACCCCTACCAATTTATTCTTTGATCTGTCCTTTTGAGCCCTGCACTCCCAACATCTTGTATTGTCCCCTATGGTTATTCCTCCTCCCTGCTGTCCGGTGGTTGTCCTGCCAGGCTCTGCTCCCCGGGCAGCTAGACCCTGGCATTCCAAAACTTCATGTTTTCAGTGCTGGAGGTTTCTGTCACTGCTTTAAAAGCATTGTCAAACTAACCTTCCTGGTTAAAAGTCCAAAATAGCTCTGTGCTATGACAGCAGCATGCAATTTTCCCCCTAACACCTTCCTCTGATCTATCTCCCTCTACAATCCTAACCTTAGGGAGAAGGAGAGCACTTTAGCCTACAATGCTGTATGATTTTTGGGTCCCCTGTGCCTCGCTAACGATGGGAGCAAAGAGGCTGAGCACGGGGCTCCATAACTCTTTGCCTGTGGAGGGAAGCTGGAATTTCAGGCTTGTTAAATTGCCCTGTCATTATGGGAGCACTGCAGCAGCTCTGATCTAAAACCTACCCAAGCAGATTAGGAATGTGTCAGATGCTGAACCCCTCAAAAGTGTTAATACCTTGCTGCCCTTTTATGTGGTTTAATTCCTGCATTTGTTTTTGGAGCCAGCAGACAGTGCCAGGAAAGAAGACGAAGCAACCTTTGCCAGTCTTCCCTTTGTAAACCTCCATTGCACAGTGGGAAGCAGGAGAATTTACTTTAACTAAAGCCAAGTCAGTGGTTTAATCTTTGTAAACATGTCTTAAGTGCTCTGCCTCTTATCTTTACGCCATGGCTTTTGTACCAAAAAGAATGGGTAAAAAGCCACTCAGCCAGAAATATCACAGTTCTGACATGAAAACTGTTCATTAATCACTGTCTGTGGAGCTGTGTGTCTGTTGGGTCTGTGCTCCTGGGCTGTTGAACCAGCTACTGGTGGCCTGCAGTGCAAACACAGGCTGCTCCTGGAAATGCCAGCATGCCTAAAAATTAAAAATGAAACAAGGAAGGGTTAAATAGTTAAAAGGGAAAAAGCCTTCATACAACAAAATGTGAGTTCTTCTGCATTGTGTGGAAAAGTCTCCCAATGAGAAATATGTTTGTGAGCACATAGGTTGCTGCAAACTAAACTCAGATATAGAAACTGGTCTAGTACTCTGTGTGTGCATGTGTGTAAATCAGAGAAGTGTTTTAGAATGCTGTTCTAAAAGCCGAAATCTCCATGCAAGTCTTGTTTGCTACTTTTTCAGTCTTTGTGAAATAGGTTAGCACTGTGGATGCTGGTAGTACACAAAAAGCAAGTGCAAGAAAGAGTAGTTTGAAGATTCAGCTTTTCATCTAAGACTTTGGGGAAAAAAACTTCCCTCCCCATTACATGCAGATAAATGTTTAATTTTTGTGCGGCAGGATAGCCTCTGACCTCCTACATCACTCCTCGCCACAGCATAAAGAATGCAATATTGAGTTTGAGGAAATCTGTGGCAGAAAATAACTGCTTCTTGTATGTAGCACTGAGTAACTGGACTCCAAAAATGAAACTAAGAGAGTGACATGCAACATTGGTGGACCAGAAGAAGCTAACTGCTAATCCCTTAGATGCAAAGTGAGCACCAGGTTCTGATCTGTCTATGTTTGTCATGTTTATCTCATTTCTCTGTGCTGTGGAGCTGCAGACACCCGGGGACATTTTGTTAGGTGCTGTGTTGTGAACCTTTCTTCAGCCGTTTGTTGCTTTTAAACCCTTCTTGTTATGTTAGTAACAGTAAAGGACTAATAGGGTGCATTGTGCATTAAAAATGCATCTTATCGAGGTGCTTTGGGGTATACCTGCAGCCAAACCATTTGGGTTTCGACATCTGAGGGGACCTGCTTGTACAAAAGAGATTTCTCTTCACTGTATTCTGATGAAAGGAGGGGGCACTACCACAATGGTGATGCATTGTGAGCTGCTGAAGGTGTTATTTTACTAAAGTCTGCAAAACACGATGAGTCTCTGGCTCCCAGAGGGGTCAGCAGAGGTTTCCTCAGCATATAGTCAGCTGAGAAAAGAAACAAGGGAAATTTATATATATATTTCTAAACCTAATAATAATAGTAAAACTCTATTGTCCAGGAAGAGAGGTCTAGGAGAGGCTCTTCAGTGACCTTGACAGTAAGGAAAAACACTAAGTAGAAATCAAACCGAGGAAGTCAACTGGGCTCTGAGACAGGCTGAGGTTGGGTTCATGAAAAGTAGATGTGCACAGGCACTGCTCGAACATCTCTGAGATGTAGGCAAGAGAGGTGCTGGGTTGATGTGGTTCCCTTCCTCCCTGACCTACTTGGTTTGGGTCTCATTTGTTTGGGTATCTGTACATCGTGGCAATGTGTGCTCTGCAGAAGTATGGTATACCACATCGGGATGATCTGGTTTAGCCACCAGCAAAAGATTTGTCAGACCTCTAGAAAGGATCACAGTCTGTTTTCTTGGCCTTTTTTTTTGCCTTTTTATCTTTTGCATACCCTTTTTTTTTCTCAAATACTCCAAATTTTCTGTACTAAACCACCCTGAGAGGAAGGCAACCATTGCAAATGTTATAGATGACAATTTCAGTGCTACGTCCAAGTTAGAAATCTACATTAGATCTTCTCTTTACAATAGCGGAGAGACTGATTATAAAATGAACAATTAGCAATGGCTTGGGTATAACTGCTGACAGTGGGATTACATTTATTGTTATCTCCAAACAGAATGAAATCCAAGCCAATAAAAGATATTCATTGTGCCTTAAAGGGAAAATTTCATTTTAGCTGAAAACAATGCTGGGAGAAATTCAACTGGGAGAAAGATTTTATTAACGGGAAAATCTGAATGATGATTGAGAATCATTGGATAATACTTAAGTGGATGCCCAAAAAGCCACACCCAAGAAAGAAATCTGCAGTCATTAAATGGCCTGCCTCAGAAGGGAAGTAAAACTTCTTATGCATATGTGTACATGGACCCCAAGAGAAAATGCAAAGAAGTACTTAATGACAATACATATAAATTAGAAGTTAGGATTTGGGGAAAATTGGTAAAAGGAGCAACAGGTCAGAAAGAGTACCATGACAAGCAAAGCTGAGGAAAGTTGCCTGTTGAGGAGTATTTTGTTGTATGTTTGGGATTTTATTTAAGCATTTCCAGAACATAAAGGATCCTAACAATGACACGAGTCCATTACGAGATGGAAATAATAAAACTGCCAATAATAAAAAGTAAAAGGAGGCTTATTCTGTAATAATTCTGTTCCACATCCAGGGGGAAAATAACCCTAATCATTTATTCATGTCAACCAAAGTAATCACATACTTTTTGTTCTAGTTGTAACTGAAGAGGAGGTTAAACAATAGATAATAAAGTCAGGCTAAGATCTGAGTAACCTGTATCCAGCAGCCTGGAAAAAAAATAATAAATAAATGGTCAAAGAAAATAAATCTTAACACACCGGGGAAGTTCCAGATGCCTGGGAGAAAGCTTGCACGATAAATGGCATGATCCAGATAATTTGTAGTCCTGTCAGACTGACACTGATCCCAGGGATTCGACTTGGGACTGCATAACATTTGGATCAGAAAACAAGGGTGATGCAGACTCGACAGTGCACAGGCCAAATGCACCGATGGTGGGCAACCTCTGGTCTCCAAATATGCTTGCACAAGGGATGGGTTCATTGTTTAAAGATATTTCTGGTGTGTATGTGCTGGTGTACATAGTGAGAGAGAGAGCTAGGGGAGAAAGGAAGCACATGGGAGTTAGAGACCTCATGGGGGTGTTGATGCCTCTGGGGCTATTCAGAAATGTAGTAGAGAAATATGCTGGAATGGGAAATGTGCCTGGTAAAGAGAGGTTTATAGGGACCATAAAAGCAGGAGGTGGCTTGATTACAATCTATGGCCCTCTGTATATTAACAACTGACTGTAGAGGCTGATTCAGTGTGACAGAGACACAAAACTCCAGCGGCTGGAGTTGGAATTACATTTTAAATTAAAAGTAATTAAAAGTCAATAACAACAGCAACAAAAACAACAAACCCCATTTCATTATTAGAACAACTCACACTGGGTAAAAGATTTTTATGCTGGAAGTTTTTCCAGAAAGATCTGTTTTATTCCAACCATTGTCTTTGGACTTGAAGCAGGAACTGATCTCAGCAAGTCCTGTGGTCCATGTGAAAAAGACATTGGTTTGAAGGTTCGTGGTGAGTCCTGTCCTTGAAATCTATGACCTGCAAAGAAATTAAATCAGTGCTGCACCCTGAGGAACCCTCTCTGTGTCAGGTGCCTGCCAGAGGAGGCCCCGCTCCTGGTGAAATAAGTGATTTCTGAATTGAGGAGACATTTCATTCAAGAGACTGAAAGTCATTTAGATGAAGTGTAGCTGGATGGATTCAATCAGCTTGGTGGTCCAAAAAAACACAGTGTAGTAACCTAATGATAAAATCAGTAAACAGCTCAGTGGGAGGAGGGTTGTTCTTCCCTGTCTTCAGTAAGATCCTTAGCACATCACGTTCAAATAATTCCTTGGACTGGAAGTAATACTACTTATTACTGCATAGATTAGATTCAGCCATTTGGGATAATGGGGCGGTGGAGGAAATATGATGTTTTTTTTTCTTTGTTCCTTTTAGAGTCATCATATCTGGCTGCAAAAACACCAATGAGCAAGTTGGCAATATTACCGATTCCCAATAGCACCATTTCACTCACTTCCTGCTCAAATCTAAAAAATAAAGATAAAATAAAATAATAATAATAATAAAATAAATCTAGAGCCCTGTGTAAAGTGAAAGAGAGTTTGCAATGTCTCCTTGCTAAATCAGCTCAAACTGGTAAATAAACTGGCAGTGGGGGGACATCTGTAGACCGTCAAAGATGGTGCAAAGGTTGGTGAAAATCTTTGTGGCCACTGTGATTCATGGACACCAGCCAAATACAAACAAAAGCTTTTTCTTTTGTGACACACATAGTATTGTGGCTTGAGTCACACAGAGCCCTATTGTTGGATTGTTTTATCTTATTGCTTTTGTAGATTCAAGTGGAGAAAGAGGCTCAAAGAGCTGTTGGGGCACAGCCTGCCTTGCATGCGGATGAGTGAGGTGGCTTTCTCATCTCTGGCACTTCTCTTACATCTTTCTGTCCTGGCCCCTTCTTCCCGCTCGTTATCTGTCATCCAGACTGCATGTGGTGGGACTGCACTACAATGAATTGCAGGTTGCTGTGACCTCAGGATCTCTGCAGTTTTCAAGAACTACAGGGTCCCTGGATAATGATTTGGGTGTTTAAAGCACGCTCAAGTCCATGCTACACCAGCAACACTAGTGGCAGAGATGATTTGAGATCTTAAACCTAGCTCCGCAGTCCAGTCACACCTTTGGTTTCCCATGAAACTCAATCAGCATAAATGTTCATTTTTCTTAGTACTTGATTCCATATTTTCTCAGCAAAATTGATGAATGCACATAAAATCAAAAGAAACCATGCCTCTGCGAGTAATCTGTTGATGGGCCTGTCAAATCCAGCAGTGTGATGGAGGTGAGGAGGCCACAGTTACATGTCCCAATGTCCATCCTGTAGTGAGGCTGAGCACATACCCACTCCAGGCACACATGCACACCCACACAAGATGCATATACACATGTGGTTGGCCATGCTGATCAAGAAATCAGCAGAAATACTCATGCAGAGACAGCTCAAATGACCTAATCCTGTCCCTGTCTGTGGTAGTTCAGGATGAAGGTCTGTTAGTGGGAAATACACACGAAGATGTAACGCGGATCCCTCCAGCAGCTGGACTTGGACTCAGTCTGGATCCCAGTTTTCCCAGGTGCTGGCACATATGCATGCCACACTCACTCCAGGTACTGGTACATACACACTCAGGTCCCTCAGTCATTTCCCATATCTCCTGGTCCCTTCCGTGGCCAACTCATAGACCCTCTGGTCCCTCCAGGATCTGGCCCAAACTTACAGCCCCTTCAATAACTGGCTCCAAAGCGTCTTATTCCACTCGCCAACTAGCCTGGCATGATGCTCACTCATGATAACACACCCACACAATATATACATGCTCCCTGCCAATGTGGATGATGATCCCATAGCAGCCCCATAAGGAACTGGGTCAGGATGCTCTGTGTTCTTTGATCAGGTTATTGAGGTTCCCCAACTGTCATTGGTCTTAGGTACTCCATCGTGGTTGTGGAGATTAACTTTTAATCACAGAAACTACTCAAGTGAATCCAAGCATGGCACTTGGCTACCTTGATGGCCAGCAGTGCAACTTCAGTGCCCAGACATTATAAAGGGCAGGTGTGGTGGTTTTAGTAAGGAAAAGGAAGGAAGAGAGCTGAACTTCTGAAGCACCTCTGCAGAAATCTAAGCTAGAAAAAGTCATGAGAACACATCACCATCTCCGTGTGTCAGCACCTTCTCACAAGGACTTACATGCAATTTTCTGTAATTTTACCCCTCTGAAATTTTTTCATGATGTCAAGAAACCTGACGCATGTGAAGTCCTTCACCTGTTACACACTAGTGAATGTCAGGACAGGCAGTAACAATTCCCATGTCATGTGCCATAGAAAGTGCACTCCCTAATCTCTGCCTGCAGTACACAATTTCCATTAATGCCAGCAGGGCTTATTCACTGCCTCTCCTAAAATTTCTCCTTACTTCATAGATGAACGGACGGGAGTTTAGAGAAAGAGAGAGAATGTTAATTTTCTTCTCATTAGGCCTGGATGGATACCTCAGGCATATTACCTAAGTGTACTGACTAACATAAAACATTTAATTTGTTTCACCCAAATGCACACTCCACAGATACTTCAGTGACGGTGTCTGCTGGCAGGGTGTCTCACAGAGACAATATAAGTTAAGTAAATAGCAGACAATATTACGTTTGCAGATAACAGGCAAGTGTAGCTAATACATATAGATTATCAAGCCTAAGCCATTTTGAAAATCTGTTTATCAAATCAAAAATTAGGTCATATCTGGCAGAGGCAGCAGTGAGATCTCTGGCCATGCTGAGGTCAAAGAGGACTTTGAGGCCTGATGTTGAAAGCTTGAGTGCTGTGTCTGGCTTGGGAAGATGATTTAGCATCCATCTTCAATGCAGCAAAACCATGCGTCCTGGCTGAAAGGAGGAAAAGAAAAAGGTATGATGCTGACAGGCCTTCTGCCTCCTACCTAATGCGCATGGAGCCTTGCAAGCACTCTGCCAGCTCGCCACCACCGCCTGTAGTCCCTTGTTACCACAACTGGTGAAGGATGATGCCATGACAGCATCATCTATGGTACCAGGCTTCTGCCTTGGCACTGGCTCCTCTCATCCTGGGACAGGCAAGGCCCCAGCACCTCTGTAAGTTCAGCTGAGGCTGATCAAAGCTCTTTTTTTTTTTTTTTTTTCTCCTTGATAAATCAGCAGAAATACTCCAGGCTTCAGCACTAAAATCTCTGTGGGGAAAGGTCAGAGACCCAGCTTTAACACAGTCTGGACAGAGTAAGCATCTTAAAACTGTACAGGTCCTTCACCAAGATGCTCCGTGCTCCATGCTTTGATATAACAACCCACATCATAAATTTCCATCACTGAAGGAGGTTATGTTGAACTCTTCTCCTGATATTACCAGTTTGAATTCCTTACAGCTGCTTTTTCAAGCAGAACAGAAGGGCTGAAAGAGAGCAAGAAAGGTTTCACAAGACTGATTAATCAGAGGCACTTTCTCCATCCTCATCTTCATGTCAGTCAATAGACTCCTCCTCTATCGCCTTTTTACTTGCCTAGTCTTGGGATTTTTGGGTGGCTCAGGAAGTATTTACAATTTTCTTAGCGTTCAGAATCCCAGAGACAGATAATTCATCAAGAGGAAAAGATAAGCTGGTGTTAGTTGAAGTAGAAATATCTAACAAGTTGACCAAGTGATCTCTATAGACCCAGAGCCAAAGACAGGGAAAATACAAGTCACTATTGTTTTGCTTGAACTCAGAAGTTTTCAGTGCTGACTCTAATGTTTGGTGTTGGCTCCATTTTTCTCATTTCTTATCCCACCTCTCTCCACCTCTTTCCCACTTTGGTCACAGAAGAAGGAGCTGTTGAGATGGTCTTCGTCTAAGTACTCGCCATCACCAAGGAGAAATCCCAGTTTGCTCTTTCTAGATGTTAGTAGCAGTTATTAATATTTACCTTTCCTGCAGTGGTTTGGATAGCTGACAGATGGTTTTGGAGTACTGTATTTACAGATCTTCCAAGGGTGGAGTACTTGTGTTATTTCGCTAATGTGTTTGGCCTCTCCTGTGGCAACTTTAGTGCTTCTAATCTGTGGATGAAATGGAGCCCAAAAGCATGCATAAATTTTTACCAGATAGTTCCACGATATATTAGGAGCCGGATACATTCGGACCTCTGCTACATGCTGGTTAAGAACTACATTATCGTCATCTTTTCCACTTACTTCCCCTTCTGATGTAGCCAGTCTGTTGCAATCCTTCATAAAAAACATGTCATTTATACTTATGCAACACATGGACTTTCTATTGCAGACAACTTGCTTGGAGTTTACTGGCACCAACAAGAGTAAAGCATATGATGGAAAATGCAAGCTCAGTTTCTGTGCCAACTCTGAGCTGAGGGTCTTTGTGTTCACTGTTTCCTAGCTGTGAAAATTATGTGGAAGGTTCTGCAGGTATCAGCATTTTGCTGTAATCATTTCCACATAGTCAAATAGAGAAATTCAAGATTTTGGTTTCTGCACCTGAATTTGCAAGTTTTTAGAACAAACTGAAAGGCCTCTGAACAATATCCTTCTACATTTACGTCTTGAAGTGTAAAGCTCTTGAGGGTGATGACTCATAAAGCACTGCTTCCTTCTTCAGCGATCCAGGCTGGCAAATGGAAACATGGTCTGCAGTCCCAGTGAGGAAGCCAGCACGCTGGGGTGTGTCAGGGCCCACACCGCATTACATGATGATGGATTGATGGGACCACATCAATGGGCCCCGAGAGCTGTGTGGCTCTCTGGGTAAGAGGAGATGGCAGGATCAGAGGAACATCGTTAGTCGACCCACCCACAGGGCAGGAGAGACCTCAAAACCAACGAGCAACAGGCTGGAGGTGTCTGGAGGCTCACAGCTGAGGGTGGCAGGTGTGCATGGCTTTCTGAAGAGAAACCTTCAGCCAGTGGAAAGTCACCAAAGACCCCACCTGCTCCTCCTCCTCAACACAGAGTCACAAGCTGTCATGCCACAACACAAACAGAAAAAGTGTTCAGCTCATCCTGTAAGTTATGCATTTAAAAGACAGGACAGGCGTTACTAATACCAAGTAGTTCCCTTTGCAGATCCTGATTTTTTCTAAGTCAGGAAGAAATTACACAGATGTAAATGTGCTATACGATGCCACCAGAGCACCCGCCTCTGCCTTTTATTTTGCCACCAGACCCATAATAACTGCAGTGGCAACAATCAGTCAAAGGAGTTAGAAGGAGCAGTTAGCATTCCCTTCCTAAAAGCAGCATCAAATAACGTGTATGAATCATCGTATCTACTCTTATGCAAGCTGGAATACAAATGTAGGAGTCATGCAAGCGGGGATAAATTGTCATGCTCTGGGACATAATGCATCACTTGAAGTCAAGCAGTAACTGTTCCACAGGCAAGTCTTTGCATAACTGTATGCTCTGCGGGGTTTTCCACCTTTCTTTAAAGCATCTGTGCTAACAAATGCCAGAGGCAGCCTCCAGATTGCAGAAGGCATTTGTATAACCTGCAGTGGCATTTCCTATCTCACTACTGCTTATATTCCGTTCCCCTTTCACTCTTTCTTTCACGAGGCTGTAAGGGTGTACTCATGTTCCTACTACGAGAGTGTATCAAGAATGCCACTCAAAGGCAAGAGGTATACATACATCCAGTGTTAGGTTTGCCAGGTAATGAAATAGTACTTTTAATGCTTGCTTTATCACATTGATTTTCATACTGCTGTAATACATGCGTGATAAAATTATGATGTCTTACTTCTGCTGATTATATGAGTGTCTTTGTGTTTAATGCACTCACCCTTCTCAAAGTTACTGCTCCTTTTGTCTTGCCTCCTGCAGCAATATTCAGATGACCATATTCTTAAAAGTAGCAATTAGCACATTGCAGTGGTACAAGCGTCAACTAATCCCCATGGTGATGAGATCCCAAAGGCAAAGCATGTGCTAATAATCTGAACAATGCCAAGGAACATTTCTGGGCGCTGGGACTCAGTCATCTATGTTGCTAACTTGTGAGGGTCCTTCCAGGCATGTTTTCAGCCCATTCCAACCACCAATTCATCAGACAGTCCTCAGTCTGGGATTCAGCATGGGACGTTGTCTATTCCCCCCAAATACTTTGGATGTGTTCACCCTCCCCTGGAGAGTTTCACAGTGCAGGTACAATGCAGTCCATCCTGTGCTCAGAGGCCTCCTTTCCAGGGAACAGTGATGGATATGGTTAATATACCATACCATTATACCACGTATACATACCAATATACCACAGTCTATATTAATACACTGGCTGGTGTATTAATATATGATGGCTGAGGTTCTCCTATCTGAAGTTCACATTTTATCTTCACACCCTGTACTCACGCAGTTCCTATTGTCATCAGGCCTCTCCTCTTCTATATCACATAATGGGGTGTGCTGCCCACAAGTTGGGCAAAGGATAGCCATCATCCTTAGTTCTCTCACATAGACGAGGTGTTAAGAGCTACAGGACTCACATAAGGCCCCAGGTGGTGTATTGTCTCATGTTCAGGACCCCTTTGCTGAAAGTCATCCACTACTTCTACTTGGTAGAGAGTGTGATCCCTCGCAGGCAGCAAGCTGAGAAGGTGTAAGAGCTGATGGTGATAGCTCTAGAAAAGAATGTGGTGAATCCCAAAGCCAGATCTGGGTGCCCATGGCTGTTCCATCTGGTGCAAACCAATGCTGTATGTAATTTTATGGGATTAAATTCTTAAACCAGGCCCTTCTTAGAGACCGTTTGGTGTGGAGGAGACTTTCCAGGCAGGCGAGTAAATGCTTTCTGGTTTTAGGAGGGGCAGGGGGATTAGGAAACATGTATGTGTTTACAACCTTGCAGTGGAAGTAGGTTGCCTAAATGATTTGTGGATCAAGCCACAAGTCAGCCACTGCTGAGATTTACAGGGCTTCCTCGCAGTTAAGCTTTGTCTGCCCCATGGTGCATCCCCACAGCTCCTCTGTGCGAGTGTCCCAGACACAGGGAGCCAGACCAAGGTCAGGACACTTCCAAATTCATTGAAAAGGGACTTTAATCTCAGGTAGCACAGGGCACCATGGGGTCTCATGTGCAGCAGTCCCTCTTTCCCCGTTGGGTCCCACGTGTCATCTAGCCAGCACTGCGTGGTGTGCTGTGCCATAAGCACAAGCTTTGTGTGTCTGAGCACACGCCATATGGGTGCCTCGTTCCTTTTACATGCGGCTGCAGGTTTCCTGCTGCATATGCTCAGCCTCCCACAGCTGGAAGCAGTAAGAGGCAGTTTGATCTACATGTTATACTCGGGAAGGATTGAAGTTTGCAAATTTTTAGCACTCTGCACGCTAGCAGGCCTGTAATAATCTGTATTGGCCGGTTCGCTTGCTTTTATGGTTGCAATTTTCATCCCTCCATGTGAAGCTCCAAGCGCTTCCTGCAGGAGCAAAAAGGCTATTGTCACTTTATCACTTCTCTGTCACAGATCTCTGTCCACCACTCCCTGGTCTGTGGTAAACAGCATCTTCAGCATTGCTTCTGTCCATCAAGGGAAAGGGTTCGGCTGGCGCTTTGCCACATTTGGCAAGTGTGGGCTGATACAAACTGTCTGAGGTTTTTTATAGCGCCTATCACCGGAGTATCAAAGCGCTGAAACGCTGTTAGTCATGTTCGCCTCCCCATTGATCTTATCACCAAAGGCCAGTCCTACTGGAGACCATCAGTCTTCCATGTGGCATTGCTTAGGGGTTTTGTTTTGTCAGCGAGGCTGTTCTGTGTGCAGGGCTGGGATAGGCTCTAGCTCCGGTGTCAGACTCCAGGTTTTAATTAGGACTGATGGTAAACGGGCTGTTCACAAGAGCTTTTTGCAGATGACTCTAGCGCAGTTTATGGACGTTGTCTTAAATTCATTTGCTTCATGTAGTGAACCCTTCAGTGCTCCAAGAGGTCTACAGATGCTACAAGTGTCCAAATTGAGGTCCAAATATCCTGTGACAGGTGGAACTCACATAGGCATCATCCTGGAAACAGATTTATAAGGGGTCTGTGATATTCAGAAATAGCTGGCTGTGCCATTCTGAGCTGACTGACAGTTTTGTCCATGCTCTATATAATAGTTAAATTAGACCTTTTAAGTTTCAATATATCTTTATGCTTTGGCACTCTCCAGACACAGTGAAATAAATCTTGTGGGTTTTTGCATGTTGCAACAACTGGGTGAGTGCTACTGTGGTCAGTTTTAATAGGTATTAATACAGTGAGTAGCAAGCAAATTATAACTGTTTCACATTAGACATAATTTTACAGCAGACAATTTTATAAGGAGAATGGAATGAATCAAATACAGTAATTTGTATTAAAATATCTTTTACATTTCCTATGTTCCAGTGGAACTGATGACAAGCCTAAGGAAGCATGCTAGGACAAACAGACCAGAAAATTAAATTCTTCTAGCTTTCATATGACACAGCAGGAATAATTGCATCTTTTTTTTCTTTCTCAGGCTTTCTTTTCTTTTCTTTTTTTTTTTTTTTTTTTTTTTTTGGAGAGAGGATGACAATGTAATCTTACATTTCCAAATCCTTTTAAAAATATGTCTTTTTTCAGTTTCATGGAACTATGATCTGTCTTAGTTCTTTTATATGTACTCTAATGTGGTATTTGTGATAGATGGCATTTACTTTGCATGTGAATAAAGCCAAATAGTTACAGCCAAGGTTTGAATCTCAGGGCTCTGGATCTTTGGGGAATGTTTATTCTCTCAATTAAGCATATATATATTTGCCAGATGTCTAAGATCTGACTGCGTTTTTGATGTACACCCCATGCTAAAAGAGGCTGTGCTCAAGCTCTAGATCCCACTGAAAGCAGAGCACTTAAATACACAGGGTGCCTTTGCGTTGATGCGCTGGCGGCTTTGATCTCAGTGTGCCCCATTAGTCAGGAGATGCCTGTGAATGCTCTGAGGGACATCGTGGCTGCTGGCAACTGTGGGGCATCTGAAGCCAAGTCTTTCTTAGTGTGATGTAAAACTCCTTCAGCCTGATTTTAGCTGCCCAATGATTTAGTATCTTACCTAAGTCACTCACCTAGCTATGATCAATATATAGAGAGATAAACCTTTGGGGGTGAGGGGGGGAGATGGGACACATTTATCTCATTCTTATGTAGTTATTCAAGACCAGTGGGAGGACTGCTTCCTGTCTGTCCATCACCTACAAGGAGAACCCAGACAACAGGCTTGGCTAGGTGTCTAACATGTAGATAGCTGTGCTGTAGGCTCAAGCTATTGGAAGGATGCCACCAGAGCAGAGACAGCCACCTACATGAGAAGCATGAGGTGATGGAGGTCACCATGTTTTAGACTTTGTTTCCAAGTCTTTTCTTTACCTTGGAGCAGACACAGCACTGATCATAAATTAAAACAGTTGCTGCTTTCTCCAGACAGATCTTTACCGCTTGTAAAATAAGGACTAGCAAAATAACTGCAATGGTTACACAAGGCTGATGCATGGTCATTAGTCAGTGTATGCGAAGAGCTGTGTGATTCATGGATCAAAGATGTGGAGTTTGCTTCTTTGTTTTAGGGATTTCCACAGGACTCATAACTTGGTCTGAATTCCTGACACTATAAACACTTGTGTATGTCCTTAACTTTTCCATGTGAGGAGTTTCATTGATGAGCTAAGCTCTGATATCACTCACCACACAGTTACTTATTCCTGCTCACTTTATTTATAAACTCCAGGCCCATTTCTCAGAAGTTCAAAAGCTCAAAGCACTGCTTACGCTTACTTTAGTAAGCTCAGGTATGTTTCTGTTTGAAGTGTCCTTACTTTTGGCAATAGAAATTGAAAATAATTTGCTTTCAAAAACCAGAAGCTTTGTAAATATGTGAGAAAGAAAAAAAATATAAGATCTTTCTTTGTTCCACCTTTCTTTTTTATTAGTATATACTAATGCTATTTCTCTGGAGACGTGCTTAACGTTTGTGTTGCCAGTACTGGTGATATTTAGAGCTAAGTGGTGGGAAAGATTAAAAAAATGATTGGTCACATTTATTTTTCATATCTTACCGTTATTTTTTTTTCAGATGGGTTGATATATTATTCTTCATGCCAATCTTTAAGAGATAATAAAACCCAGTAAAAAGAAGCCTTATTGACCAAAATAAGGTTTTTGTCTTTTAAAAAAGCTAATTTTCTCATCGTTGTCACAATGTGGTTGCCTTCTGAGATTTTATTAGAAGTATGACAATGAGGCTTCTTTTTATAAAGCCTCAGTTTATATGGTCGTGCAATTACATGGAGATTAAGCCTTGCATTTGAGGAGAAAAAAGTTGTTGGTGGGCACAGGACATGGAAACTCTGAGATTTGAATGTAAATAAAAGAAGCCTGAATAATGCTTACAAACAAAATCTCTTGATTCTCAAGCTAGTCTCATTTTGGGAGGAGGGATCTCATAATTTTTAATTTTTTGAGGCTGTCAAAACTGAAGCTAAAATCAAGCTGCACTGCTTCTAATTTCTTCATTAGTCTCATATTCATGTTGGTCTGAGGACTGCTTACTGGAATAGATGATTTTAGCTTGTGGTAGAAATTAAAGTTGCCTTTATCTGGCATATCTCTGAAAACAGAAGAGGCTCCCAGAGGAGGTACATGGAGGCAGAGCATGTGGAGGGCGTCAGACCCATGTCCCATAGGGATGCTGTTGCCCCTGCTGTGAGGGGGGCTATCACAGAGTGGTCTGCAACAGCAGAACCACCCATTTCTCTAAGGAGGTCCTTGAGAAGTTAATAGAGCTCTTTATGGCATGAGATGTCGCTCCATGACATCTTCAGAGCAGGAGAGGCAGAGCCCTGGACAAGGTCTGATGCAAACCACCCTCAGGAGAGCAGTCTTAGGGAAGGGTCCAGCCTGAAGGGCTGGTGAACATCTTGGGTGACCTGCAGTTCTCCCACACACCTGGATGGAAATGAGATAAGATGGCCTTGTGCTTTGGAGCCAGTCAGCTTTCCACTTTCTTCTCTCCACCACATGTATGCAATTTAGCTGGTCACTGTGGTTTTTGTACATGCATGTGGCCACAGAGTGGCTGCACAGCTCTGCTGGCCCATGATATTTTTCCATGCTCAATAAAAGTTGCTGCTTTTATACCAGCATTTTATCCTAGATTTTTAGGGGGCAAAAAGCCTGTTTCAGTATGGTGAAAGAGATCTTTAACTGCAGGCTAAGAGCACACACTGTGGCACCCCCTGGAATAATGATAGTGGAGAGGAAGCCCTGGGTTTTAGCTCTAGGTTGTTTTTTGTTTGTTTGTTTGTTTTGTTTTGTTTTGTTTTCTCTAGCTCAAAAGAGAGGATGAAATCTGGGTATAGGAATGGTCTCTCCTTGCAAGCCAAGTGAGTACAATGTGGTCTCAAGGCTTTTCCCTGTGCTGCCTTCTGAGGGCCTGTCCTTTTCCACATTGCAGGAAAAGTGTGCTGTTCCCTTAATCCTTCTAACATTTTCCTCTTTCAGGCAGTATCAACCTACTTTGGTCTGCTCTTGCTGTAACTTCAAGCCTTCAGCCAGACCCTGACTATCTTCTGTACTGAAAAAGTGCTGTGCATCACTAATATGCACTATGGCCTGTCTTACATGCACATTATATCATAAGTAGTGGTTAATAATATCTAACAGCTAGATAGAGATTTTAAGTGAGTAGTGAAAAACAGATGCCCTATGAGCATCGTATTTAAGTGCTAGGAGTGCTCACTCAATTATACAACAACAGGAACAGGTATAGCCAAGTTAGTACCATCCTGCCAATGCCTTCTGGTGCCACCAGTGAAAGGGACAGCATCACTTTAAGGTCATTTCCATGAAAGTGGAGCTGAAAAGACAAGCAGAAGCACCACGGAAGTTGTCTAGAACTGCCTTCCCTACCTCATGGCAGCATTCAGGAAAGAAAGAAAGTTCATCCTCCTCCCTTCTGCCACGGTAATCTCTGGATCTGCTTTTTAGCCTAGGCAGATGCTGAGGAGGAATCTGTGATGAATTCACACTCTTCATCTGAGAGAATTTTCCAGGTATGTACGCTTTGATGTTTTAGCAGAAGGTGAGACTCTCATGGTTGGAAAAATGTCGCTACATTTTCTGTGTACGCAACACATCTGCCAAAAGGTGTGAAGATCTGTTATCTAGTCAAGACACTTCTTGTGTTTTCCATTCACTTGGCAGTTAGAAAGTTCGTCACAGGTTTTCCCTTTACTTTAATAAGTGTTATTAAATATCAGACATTGAAATATTGGTGGAGTTCCTGGCTAGAGTAGAAATAGAAGAGCAACATAGGCCTACCTGTATCTATGAGATCTGCGTAAAAACCATAAAGTTATGTATTTCCAGCCACTCTGGAAATCAAATGAAATGTACAACATGGAACACTATTCACAGTCACAGTCTAAAAGCGCTGTGCCATAAAGATGATAGCAGTAAATATCATACTAAAACTTAATGAGCTGAAATGAATAATCAATTCATGCTTACATACCAGTTACATGAAAACTTCCCACTCAGAAAGTGGGGAGGCATTGGCAAAGGGTGCCCAGAGAAGCTGTGGCTGCCCCATCCCTGGAGGTGTTCAAGGCCAGGCTGGATGGGGCTTTGGGCAACCTGGTCTGGTGGGAGGTGTCCCTGCCCATGGCAGGGGGGTTGGAAGGAGGTCATCTTTAAGGTCCCTTCCAACCCAAACCATTCTGTGTTTCTATAAAAATTGTATTTGCTCCTTTCTGACTCACTGAAATAATTTCTTTAAATGAACAAATTGCTGTGTCTTCATTTCTGTTTTTTAAAGGTGTCATTAATTAAATAAGGTTCCCAATTAATGAAAATTAGCAGTTTAATTAAGACATGATTGGTTGTTTCTGGAAACAGAAAACTATGGTGTCTTTTGACATTTCTTTCATGTTTTCTCCTTTTCAACAGAGATTCATCTGTTACCTCGTTCCACAGGAGGTAATTTCTGTGGTTTGAGTTCCTCCCCCTGTGTCTCCCCCTTTGCAAGGACCAATTTTTTTTGGTTTTCTACCAAAAATGCCAGCAGCAGTGAAGTTTCACAGAGTATACCAAATGAGATCTGAATGAATACCCAGTAGCCCCTCAGCACAGAGACAGGCTTTCTCCATGTGCAATGGTATTTGCCTTGGACAAAAAAGCCCATCCCATTGCAGGAGAGGACATGGTTGGATGTCAGCCGGACACCCCCTGCCCTGGGGCCATAGAGTCCCCAGCTCTGCACTTTGCTGCACATAGCCACCAACCTCAGGGGTGACAGAGGGTAAGAAAGCCTTGGTTGCACTTCGAAGCTGCATTTGTTAATTGTTTCTCAAGGCTAGTTTAGGCAAATGCCCTTTTAGCATAATTTTATTTCCGCAGAGGACAGATTAAATCAATAATAATAATAATAACGGCACATATTTGGTGCAGCTGTTCTATTTTGTTCCCCTAAACAGGCCTGCAGCACTGTTTCTGAATGCGAGCCCCCAAACTCTTACAAATCTGAATAAATTTTACACATGGGAATGTTTCCCATAGAATTGGTTGAAACTGCTCAGATTTGCAAAACCAGGCATTACCAAGCATTTCCAGGACTGAGCCCACAGCTCAAGTGACCAAGTCTAGTCTAGTTTCTGCCCATACTCCAGGGAAAAAAAAAAAAAAAAGGTTACCAAACATTACTACAAATATGGCCAAAAAATCTTCTGCTCATTTCCTGACCTAATATTGATGAATATCTTAATGGCACGGTCATGGCAGTAAAATGACCCTTTTCATTTTGGAAAGGGTTTAGACAAAGTCTGTTGAACATTCTCTGTGTCTCATCTTAATGATAGATAAATATGAAAGGCTTTATGCTGGAATCTAGTAGATAATTACTTTGATGAGGGAAAAAAATGAGAGGGAACTTCACAGTCAACTTCCTTGATGTGTAGCTAAATATGGTGAATTTATATGCTGTGGAGTAGGACACAGATTTCTTTATATTTTTTATTTTTATCTATAATACATAAAATTATAGAACAGAAACACAGAACCCAAAATAAAACAGAAACAAAGGGAAACTGAGGACTACTACATGAAACTACAGGAAATCCTTTCTCTCCTTTTAATTAAATGTACATATATTTCTAATTATGAGATAGATTACAGTATACAAAATATTTAAAAATAGTCTAAGTTTCTACATATCTAAATGCATATTTTTTTCTGTACAGCAGGAGTAATAGTTGCTTGACAGAGGAGTTATGACATTGGACTAATCTTTATAAATCATGGAGAGACCCTCACACAGCAGGTATAATATAAAACACTCTACAGCAAGTGATTAATCATTTCTTTAATCAGGCCTGAAGACTAAATAACCTGAGTTTCTAATAGTTCAGGAAATTTTCAGGATGTTCCACAGCCATTCTAGGACATGACCCTCAGCTGGATGACAGTGTTGAGGCTAATTGAGTCTCTTGTCTAGGAATAGGTGATGACTTATATTATTTTTCCACTTTTTGACTTTTTAATTCGTTTTTCATATTTCCTGTCATTGTATTCTTTAAATTTCATTTTGCTTTGTTTTGTTTTGCTTTTATTTTATTTTATTTTAATTTTATTTATTTTTATTTTTATTTTATTTGTTTTGTTTTGTTTTAATTTCTGCCTCCTCTGAATATAGTGGAAAAAAGTAGTTACTGTGGGCACTTACAGATGAGGGGTGGGGCAAATTAATTCTGCACAGGGCTTCGGGCACTCCCTGAATTTTGCAGATTTGTCTTTCCCACTTAACAACATCCACACTTAATGACATAAAAACATATTTGCGTTTAGTATAGGGGGAAAGCAGCAATGAAACTGAAGCAAATCTTGTTGTGACCTTAACAGATAGTGAAAAGAAAAGAAGAAAAGAAAAAGTATTCCAATGCTTCACATAGCTGGAGGCCAGAGCCTCTGGCTGTTGTTACAAGAACCATGTTAACAATACTAACAAGAGATGAGACAGATTATGGGACTGAGAATATTTTAAGGAAAAATGACCACCCCTCTTTACGCTTGGTTACGCACAGGCACAGAATGGTTAGTGTAGCAATCCTTCTACAGCTGAAGGACAAGAAGCTAGATGTAGTTGGATCACTGTGGGTACACCAGCAGCAAAACAAAACAACAACAAAAAAATGGCTAAATCATGCAAAACATACTGTGAAACAGGAAGGAAGATCATGTAGGTGGGACCATATGGCATAAGCTTCTTCAGTAACTGCAGATCGTTCCTCTTCTGAGAATGAGGAAATAGGACTAGATATAGAAATGTTTTCCCATGCATTCAAAGTGCTTCCCTAATATAGAACATGGATGGAATCAGACTTGCAGTTGTTGCCAGTATCTATATCTTTGATGGAGGTTTTTGGACCACATTCATTGAGGAGCGTGAGCTGGGATGCAAAATAAAAGATAAGTACATGAACTATATACCCTACCAGGAAAAATACAAAGAAAATTCACCTTGTTGGGCTACGCTGGGGACCAAACTCAGCTTTTTCCTGCTCATCATTTTCTCTTGAAACAAAGTCCTGGGACAGGGAAAGGACAAAATTCCCTGGTAGAAGGAAGCTGTAAGCCTAATAGCATCACTTACTGGAAGAAAATTGTATAGAAATGTTCACAATAGAGAGGGCAGGAGAAAACCTAAGAAGGGTATGTCTGTTGAGTAAGGAACACAGATGGCTTTTGATAAGAATGAAGTAGCTTGAACAAACCCTATGAAGAAGGACCTTGTGTGAAAGTTTCCTGAAGTACCGGGGTTGCAAATCCTAAAAGATATGCCTGAGGAGACATGAGGCAGGGGTTGTTTACTGTTGGCTTGAACTGAGACCCTGTGTAGTTGCAAGGGAACGCCTGGGGTTTTCACCGCACCTTAGGCAAGAGAAGGATGTGGATTCATGTAAGACCTGTGGGAGGGAAAGAGGGGAGAGAAGAGCTCATAAAAGGACAGATCTGGATGAACCAAAGGGAAAAGGGAATGATAAGAAATAGGACAACTCTTTTACCCGCATTTGCTTTTGCACTTTTATTTCCTCGAAAGGATAGAGGAACTAGTTCACACTGATGTGTCTCAGTAGCAGGTAACTGGGACACCAGCCATGGTTTTGGAATGGGATTAAGCAACTGAACAGCTTTAACTGAGAATGCCAGTGTTGGTATAAGTGGCCTGTAGGCTAGAAAAATGGATTGAAATAACAGAATACGCCAAGTTGCATAAATCCAGACCTAGGCTGTGGAAAAGGAAGCTAATTACACTTAATGACGCTGGTGTTGGAAGAAAGGACTGCAGAAGGAGAAGGGAAAGTGGCCAGCCCAGGAAGAGACCATTCCAAGGGTATGTCAAGAGCACTATCCTGCTTAAGCAATTCAGCCATATGACCCAGAAAAGGAAACTTCACAGATGTGTCATCCCCAGACACATTTTCTCCCATTTCTTTCCTCAAGGATATCTGGATGCTGATATCTTGTGGTTAGCTGGACAACCTGTGCCGTGTTGTCTGGATGCAACCCTAGCTCTCAGTCTCTGATGGCAATCTTCCCAGTTAAAACAATGCTTCTTTTCATTTACCAGTGATGCAGACCTAGCAGACGTATCAGACTATAACTGTTTTCTCTTCTTTTGTGTGAGTATGTGTTGTTAATCACCAGCCAGTGATTTTATTTTAAATGAGCATGACAAACCAAGGAGCGATGGTAGCAGGAGCACATCGTAGGGGCTTTGGCATGAACACCCTTGAACTGTACCAGACATCCACTTTCTTTGTAACCAAGGCTACTCCTGCAACAGGCAGAGGAAATCTAAACGCAACCCCGGCACTTGCATAGAAAGACATTCAGCTGAGTAATGTTTATGGGCTGCTGCCTTCAGCAAGACCCAGGAAACTCATGGAAAGCAAAGATTTATCCTTTTCTAATGCTTCTGAGATCTGACACTCTCTTACCTTACCCTAAATTTCTATTTTCTGCTTGAGAGATTCAGATCCCCATTGGGCTTTTCTAGCCCTCTGCCCAGCCATGAAGACTGCTCTCTGAGTTTGGAAAAAATGGTAACAGCAAGGTGACTGATGGCCCCATCTGGACTCATGTGGACATGTGTTTGTATTCTCCATTCTGCTGTCTCAATGAAGGCTGCTCCCCTGTAGAGTTATAATATGGCCAAGCAGATTTGAATATGGAAGAAATCTCTGACTGTCTGCAAAGAAAAAGGGAATCTAACTCCATAAAAATTATTCCTTTCATTGTAATGGTAGAAATACTATTGTTGTTTGTTTTGTTGTGTTGGTTTTTTTTTCAATAAATAGGAGCAATTTGTCCTCTAAATCCCATGATGAGGCTGTAGAGAAAGCCACATCCTTCTAGCGCCAAGCAAAACACTGCAACGAGGGCATCCTCTGGTTATGTAAAATAGAGTACGGCCTGGAAGAGAGGACATTTGAGTGAGGACCTCATGGCATGGCACGATTAAAAAATGTTTAAGGTCCAAGGAGAGTTTTTGGCTACAGATGTAGTTTTAATTTCCTAATAATGGCCAAGGGAATCAGTCAATCCACCCCTCTGCTAAATCAGACTGACTGGTAAGCACCACAGGAGGGCTTGATCTGTCCAGAGGCAGATGTTTGCACCTGTGGTGTCATGTAGGCTCTCTGTGTGGTCACACAAGAGAAGCCCCACCACTTCTAAACATCTAAAAGAGGCCAGATGAGTCATACCCCAGAGTGCCTGCTCATCTCCTCCAACTCTAACAAGAGCTGATGGTGACTTGCTCAGATGCAGAGGTCTTCTCCGCCAGCTTGTGGTGTCAGGTGAGGGGAAGCCCACCTCTAGGGCTTCAAATCTCCTATAGTCTGGTGTGTTTGAGATGGCTCTGTGGACACCTGGACCCTAAGCAGAAAAGCAGACACAACTGTCAGCCGGCCCAGGCATCAATGGTCATTTGTGCCAGGATTGATTTTGGATTTGTGTATGCACATTGAAGTTCCGTGAAGTATTTCAAGCAGGAGAAAGAGCAAAAATGCGTGGGAGGTTTGTGCTGCAGAACAATGAAATGCATTTCTTTCGAAACCTGGTTGCCATAGAACAAAAAGCAGTTACCTTGAGTGTTTGGAAAGCAGAGTTTCTTCCTAATAAACAATCAGGATGGTGTTTACTCCTTGTCTAATAGAATCTCTATGAGACAGCAAACTTAATTGTAATAGTAGTCTTTCGAAATGACATATATTTTCCTGCTCTGAGATCTAAGATTTATTGAGACTGTCAGAGACTTAGAACATAACTAAATACAGCTGAAATTTTCCATGAACTGGAAACTTGAAACACTTGATAGCTTGCAAAAGTTCATTTCAGAATTTAATTTTGTAAATTTTCTTTTAGTTAATGTAACGTAATTTTCATTTTATATTCATTATTTACAAAATTTCATGGTGTGTTATTAGTGATAATATATAATTACTTAATTGAAGTATTCTATTATTTTAATTATCTTGAAAAATCATAGAGGCAAGTGCTATTTAACATGTTTAAAAGCTTGATCTTCTTTTCTATTGAAAGTGTCTCCTGCTTGTGATTTTTGGCACTGACATAAATGCCATGAAATTGTGTAAAAATAATAAACTTAAACATCAAATTACTTCAGAGCTGGATAAGGAAATTCTGAAAACTCAAAATATTTTTTCATTGTAAAAGTAATAAATTAACACCTTTTTATCAGATATTATAAAAATCTATTTTCTTTTTCAACTAAGTTTAGATTTTTATGGAAACTGTACTTTCAGACAGTACAGAGAGGAAGAGTGGGAATAAATTCAGACTGGCTTTATTATAAAATGCTATTCTCCAGAGTAGTTTTCACACAAATTTTGCAGAAATGTATAGACCTTTGGTCTGGAGCTCTTTCTTCAGAGACAGACTTCTCACTAAATCTAAGAGACGTGTGCATGCCATTGCATGCATAAATCTGAAGAAAGAATTAGACCTAAACTTTGAACAAAACAAAGTGATCAGATAGCTGGATAAGTTATGGTGATGGAAGATGTGACTAGGCAGTGACGGGTAAATTATTTCAAATTGCCTCATGTTTGCCATAGGCAAACACATATCAAAGGTTAGCCCTGAGACTTGCTGCAATACTAGTTTTTCATGTGTCCTAATTCTCTTTAGGTATATCTACAACATGAGGAAAAGCTTTTTGAAATAAAATGCATATTGATATTATTATTTTATAAGCATAAATGTAGAATTGATTCCATATTTTGATGTAGTGTACAATGAACCAGCATAAAAACTCATCAATATTTAGACAAGCAAAATCATCTACTTTAAAAGTTAGTGAAATCTTTATCCTTATCTGGAGGGTAGTACCTGAGCATGCAGAAAAGCTAAGAGTTCTTGGACTTACACTCATTTTATTTTAATGTAGAAGAGCCATCTTATGGGGCTAAACAAGCCCTGCAAATATGTGAAGTGTTGATCCAGTGGTGGGCAAGGTGAGGGAGAGGAGAGAGCCTAGTGAAGCTCCCACAACTGTTATATGTGGCCTTTTGGCTTTGGCAAGAAGATGGAAAGCAGGAGGTGAGCAGAGGAGAGCATTGATGTTCTGGTGCTACCTGGGGCTCACACTGACACCCCAAGTGGCAAAATCAGCATTATTGCTCCTGGGGGGTGCGACTCCATGGTGAATGTGAAAGCCCCCACTGCAGCTCTGGCATTCAGACCTGGAAACCTTTCTCCCCAGACGAGATAACATCTGCTGCTGCTGCTACATGATGATATTAGTCAAGCAGTTCAAGTGGTAGCAGGCTGTGCAGCAGTGGAGAAAGTTGAAGTTTACAGGCAGCTGTCGATGCATGACTGAACGGGGGGGGGGGGAGGGAGAATCGTTACAGCTGCACATAATGGCATTTATTTCTACGAGGTTTTTGGTTTTGCTTCTTTTTATTTTTTTCCTCATTTAAATAAAACCTTGGAAATTAATTGTTGCCTGCAGTTTGGGCAGTGTGTGTGCAGAGAGGCCCCATCGAGAAACACTGCAGACCGATCATGGCCAGGAAAGTTGCGCGTGTGTCAAAGCTGCCTCTTTCCCTGCACCACATTTCACGTCCACAACCTGCCAGTGAGGAGAATGAAAAAGTGCTTTGACAGCACTTTAAAACCCCGAAGCCACCCCCCCTGCAAAGCAGAGGCCAACTCCATTGCTCTGTCCCTGTTCCATATGTGAGATAATTTGTATTCATCCAGATGCTGAGGAAGTTGTCCTGTTTCCAAGATGTCTAGCGCGTGGACTCAACAGGTTCTGGATGGCCTTTCTAACCCCAAGATGCAAGCCCTGAGTGCTGCTGCGGGCACCTGGTCCCTGCTGAATGCAGGAAAAATGAGCAGGGCTGTAAATGCCACCGTTCGGGCTCCAGGTATCTCCAGCACCAAGTGCCCCACCAACCCTGACCTCTCCATGTGGGCATTATGAGCTATCAGTAAGGTGTTGAAGCCTTTCATTCATGGAGAAGGTTTTGTACCTTTTGTACCTTTTGCTGTCCCGGTGCCCAAAGCAGGACATTTGAGCACTTTGCAAAATCACCCCCCAAACCTGGGCCCCGGTAGAGAGGCTTCGACATCTCTCCCTTCAACTGTTTGGCTGGTATCCAGTTTTGGGGAGGTTTGGGTGGTGTTTTTTTTTCAGTTTGGGTTTTGGGGTTTTTTGAAAGTCTAAGCCAACAGAACGACTCAGTGAGAAATATAGTGATGGCTAATTCCTAATGGAAGAAATGTGCAGACTTCTGAGGGATATACAGCAACAGCCTGTGAAGGCAGCTCATAATGGAAGGAGCGAGGACTTGTTTTCTACAAAAAAGGGTTGTTTTCTCCTTAATTTCTCACAAGTGGTCTGGGGACACAGGGAGCAAACAGTGATCCCAGCATTTCATATTGCTGCTTGCCCTACCATGGAAATTGTGATATGCACACACCCCGATCCTCCTCCCACCAGCACAAACCCACAGTAAATCTGCAGGCTTGGAGCAAGCTGGTTAGACTGATATGCCCGCATCACCCCAGGGTGCCCCGAGGAGCCCAGCAAAGCCTTTGACCGAGGGGAAAAATGCAAGCGCTCGGTGCCGCTGTGCTGCGGAGCCCCAGGCAGAGCCAGCCAGGCAGCGCTCCGGCCCCGTGCGCGATGATATTCATTTCACACAGCCCCTGCCTGTTCCAGCTGGAACGATAGGAGATGCAAACTTTGACTTCTGCGCTTGAAAGAGATATTGTGTGATGGAAGTGTGTGGGTGGCGGGTAAAACAAGCAGCTAAGTGTCAGCACAAGAAGCAAACATTCTCCTCCCCCCCCATCCCCAATGTAGTTTTTGACGTAACGAGCGTTGCTCCCAATTTTCCTTCCAAATAGGCATTGCACCAGTCCCCATGGCAACTGTCATGCTCAAAAGATGTCCTGTCAGGAGCCATGAAAGGCCCAGAGACATTTGTATTAGATGGTCACAACCACCCTAGCTAATGCTTAACAAATACACTGCTAGGCTGCATTCGTCAAAATGAAGAGCACAAACATTTGTGTTCCATTAAACAGAAATTAATAAGACTCGAATAGGAAGAAACCAAACTGGACTGTTTTTTTGTGTATACAGCTGTGTTATGAAGTAATACAGGGAACGTTAGTATGAATAATGATTGCACATGTGCATTCAATTTATTTCTTTTACTTCTTATACGGTCTCCTTTAACCCTTTTTCTCTATAGGTTTTTCAGAAATCAAACGCAGGTCTAACAGCTGGGTAAGACAGGGATTTCAACTGCTCCTTTCACACTGCCAAGGTCCAATAGCACTTCTTTATTTAAAGGCACTCTGGGTCACCTGGAAGTTGTGCTTTTGAAAAATGTTCACGTACGTGATGATTGAGCACATGAATGCGGTGGTCTGATTTTTACTAGGGAAAAGAAACAACACAGGCCATATCCTGAACCGCCGCGCATCCTCATACCTTCCCAGGCTACAGGAAAGCAGATCTGATTTATCCCAGCTGAGGACCTGGCCTGGGGTCCATGCATTAAAAAAAAAAAAAAAGCAAAAAAAAAAAAAGCAATAGTGAATCGTGCTTCCAGCTCAGCTGAAAATCAAAAGTGAAAGTTGAGGAAGAAAGCAGAGCCTCCTCCCACCACAGCCCTTCTCCTGGCTCTCTGTCACAGAGCATAATTTAGAGCAGCTCCTTTTACGCCTTGCTGCAAGTAAACAACAAAAGTAGACTGTGTTACACAGCCCGACAATGACAGTCTGTGCTCAGCTTTGCAGGCCACAAAAGGCTATGGTAGCTTTGCTTTCTCCGGTCAGCTTAACCTCCCTTCTTTTCTTCCAGGGGAAAAAAAAAAAAAAAAAAAAGAGGAAAAATTGGCCAGGATCCTGGTTCAGCAATGGGCCCAGGCCAACTGCCCAGTGCATGTGTGTGTACCCGCGCCTGGGCTGCCTCTGTCTTCGCTGTTCATAACTCTTCTTCACTTATCATTTTCTTATTTCAGTGTTCTGACTTCGCAGGCAGCAGAAGTAATCATCCTGGAGTCTGTATTTCCATCACACAAGGCTTTTATTCCCACAAGGCCTGGTTTTGCAACAGTTTGAATGCTTAAATATTTATGCCAGGACTCCTACCTCCTCCCCCCCTTTCTCCTCGCACTGCCTCCTATCTCTCTTGTAGCCCATGGAACTCCTATTATCCCACTGAACCTCCATCTCTCAGGCTGAACTGAATAAGACCTTATCCCAGGCTGTGCATGTGGGAGGGGAGGCAGCAAATGGAAAACATTTCTCTTTCTAGATGTAATTGCAAAACAGGAATTTGCTATTCCATCAGCATGCACATGTCCAGACCTGGACTTCTACAGAACAGCTAACTTTCAAAGAATCACAGAACCACAAGATGGCTGAGGTAGGAAGACCTCTCTGGAGGTCATCTGGGCCAAACCCATTGCTCTTAAGCAGGGACACCCAGATTGCCCAGGACAATGTCCAAATGGCTTTTGATCTCCCAGGAGGAGACCCCACAGCCTCTCTGGGCAGCCTGGGCCAGTGCTCAGCCGCCCGCCCAGCACACAAGCGCTGCCTGGTGCTCAGAGGGAGCCTCCTGCCCGCCCCTTGGTGCCCACTGCCCCTGGCCTGGCGCTGGGCACCCCTGAAAAGAGCCTGGCTGCGGCCTCTTTGCCCCCTGCCTGCGGGGATTCACAGCCCTGGGTGAGATCCCCCTGAGCCTCCTCTTCTCCAGGCTGAGCAGTCCCAGCCCTCCTGGCCTCTGCTCACAGAAGAGGTGCTCCAGGCCCTTCCTCACCTGGGTGGTCCTTCAATGTACTCTCTGCAGTATGTCTCTGTTTCTCATATAATACCTGGGGACACAGGACATGAGACAGTAGTCCAGGTGTGACCTCACAAGCTCTATGTAGAGAAGGAAGGATCATGTCTCTTGGCCTGCTGGCAATATGTTGCCAAATGCAGCCCAGGACACCATCAGCCTCCTTAGCAGCAAGGCTCCATTACTGTCTCATGTTGAGTTTGGTGTCCTGGTGTCTGGGACCACTCCTCCCCAGGTTCAGGGCTCTGCATTTCTCCATGTTGGCCTTCAGGAGGTCCCTGTCAGCCCGTTTCTCCAGCCTGTCGACGTCCGTCAGCATGGCAGCATGGCCCTCTGGTGAATCAGCCACTGCCCCCAGTTTTGTGCCATCTTCAGACCTGCTGAGGGTGCACTCTGCCACGTCATCCAGGTCATTAATGAAGCTGTTAAACAGGACTGGACCCAGTATTGAGCCCAGAGATACTCTGCTAGTTACTGGCTTCAAAAATAAATAAATAAATAAATAAATAAATAAATAAAATCATTTAGTCCTTGGGATAGGTAACCATTCTGGAGAAATTTCACCATGTCACACTCTCACAATCCTGCCCTTTGTTTCCTCATGCTTTGAGGGGAATCTCCATCCATGCAGTTTCCACCCATTTGTTCTACCATTATCTTTTTCAGAGGGGGGAAAAAAAAAAGTGTAGGTCTATTTAAAATAACAAAAAGAAAGGTTTTATTACAAAGAATAAAATTTGTCAACGAAAACATTTTTTGCCGATTTTCAAGTTCAATACGTACTTCAAAAAGAGTAAAGGTGAAAACAATGAATATGAGAGAAACTCCACTCAAACTCCTATAAAGCTGTGACCAGAAGACACTAACAGGATCAAATACTCTTTAATCATTTCAGACTAACACTTTGTCTATAATTCACATTGTTATTCCTGCAAAGTGTACTCTACACTATATAATAACACAGATTTTGTTCAACAACTAAGCACAATTTACAGACCTGGATTCCTGCTCTGTATATCTGTAATCTGGAAGAATTTAGGGCCACTGTACCCTCAGTTTCTGGAGGAAAGGTTTCATCCATTTCTCTCAGGTGATCAAGAAAGGCTGAAGAGCATGAAAATTACCTAGCCAGGGTCAAAGTCTAGATTGGAGGTATCACTTTTAACTTTTAATGTCCTTGGCTTTTCCTACTGGCATGAGAACGACAATGTTTTACTGTTTTGGAAAGTTTAGTTACTATTATTTTAATGTAAACTTGGAAAAAACGCAACACGATTAATCACTCCACAACTAAGTATGAAAATTTTTAGAAGAAATCTTTACAGTTTATTGAAACACTTGCTAACTTATCATGTGAAGATATATATTTACTAGCCCTTTAAAACTATGATTATTTTTCCAGGACATTGGAAGGTCTTTTAAGATCTGTTACAATCCAATACCAAATACTTGTTCAGCGAGATTTCATATCACAAAATATTGAGCTATTTATCTTTAGGCTATGCCTGGCACGTATATGTAGCGAGTTTGCAAGTTTTAGGTTGTCATGAATGTTTCTTGAGAAACAGCCTTGGACAGAAGTCATTTTTCTAAATTAAATAAATATGTTGTTTTTGATTTTCCAAAATACCCAAAGGAACTAGCTCACATTCTAGATCAATGGCCTGCAAAATTTCACTTTGAAATATGATGACATTTTTTACTTAGTGAAGCACAAAAATATCTCTGGAAACAAAGAAACTCTCTGCAGAGGATCTGATCCTGCAAACTTTGCCCTCGCGAATTAAAGTTCTTCAGGCAAGTTTTCCCACTGACTTTAGCAGGGCTGCCCATCTAGGTTTTCATGTTAACTGAGTTGTCTGTGCCATTAGGTGTCTGATGCTCCCTCTTGCTACTACAGGTGTTCCATTCCATTAGCATTGCTTTGTAATTAAAGCACATAATGGATGCTTTTGAAGATATTTGGACTTTTACAACAAAGTGGGGATGGGCTGTTTTCCTGAGAACAGGAAAATTCCAGCCCTCTAACAGATAATATTTTTTTGAAGGTCAAATTCTGAACCATTTTAAACATCATTCCCAAATCCTTTCGTGCATTGTCATTTATATAAATTGTGCTTAAGACTCCAAGTGAGGAAGCATAGGGGTAGGAAATAAAATCTTTCAAAGGCTTTGGCCACTCTCAAACTGTGCCAGAAGCTCTGGGTACAGCAAGCCACTATGAATACAAATTTAGGCTGCACAAGGTTGTTGCTGGGTCTGTTTCAAACACACTGACTAAAGCCTTTAGGAATCAATGGAGACAATCTCATCAATTTCCAGGATAATGATAATTTTGGGATAATGGCTTTGTTACAGAACAGGTACACAAACATCATAGAATTTAGTCACCCCAAAACCACGGTGCATTGGAAAAGCCAAGGCACAAACACACAAGAAGCAGCCCTTAACAAATTCAGCCATCTCTTACACCATATGCAACAGCAGCGAGGCACCTAAGGCAAAATGGGCTCCAGGGTGTTTATGACTTCACTGTTTGCTTGCAGTTATACATCGCTTTGGCTTAAATTTCTCTGCAAGCAGGACTTTGTCTTGCGTAAGATCCGCTTCTTGTTAGCTTTGGCAAGAGCTCCACAACTACCTCTCCTCTCGGTCGTCTGCCAAAAAGGTAAATTGGATGTGCAGGGAGACTTGGGTCTGCTTCACAAAGTCTTATCCATAGAAATAGAGTAAGAGTCATACAGATGTGCCCAGAAAGGCTATTAGATCATCAAGACCATTTCCCAGGATAAAAAAGGTCTTGGTTTTGTATTTTTTTAACTCAAGTTACTTCCATGTCACATTGCCTACCTGGAGTTTCTCCGAATCACAGTCTTCCATGCAGACATCCAGTCTTGAAGCAAAGACTTTTGGTACTTTGGGCCAATAATTTAAATTATTCCAGCTTTCCAAAGCATCTGTTTTCTTTTGTGAATTTGCCTCATTTTTACTCTCCATTGCCCATCACAGTAGCTTTCTTCACTTTAGGTCCAGAGTAGTGTCTTGTGGTGAAAGTACTTGTGGCATATTCAAACTACCTCTTCTTGCTCTTTTTGATCAGGTCTTTAGGTCTTACGCTGTGTAGATTTTTTTTCCAGTCTTCGAATATTTTTCCTGGCTCATTTTCTGCATCTTCTTCAGTTTTTCAACATCTTTTTATAAATACGGGACAGCCAGAACTGTACATAATGTTCCAACATCTGTGTCACTGCAGCTATGTACAAATGTAAAATTACATCCGTATTTCCACTGGTTGCTCCTCTCTTTCTACATTCAGGGCTTGCTTTAGCTGCAGCATTGCAGCAGCAACTCCAGCACAACTGCACGTCCATGACTCCTAAGCCGTTCTCAGTGGCATTGCCTTCCCAGGCTCCAAGCCCTGTGGCCATCCCTGCCTTCCTTGGTCCTACATGTGGAATTCACTTTTTGCCTGTATTAAAACCCATGCATTTTGTAGGTCAGCTCCATATAACTTTGTAGATCTGCCCAGCCGTCACCATTATGTACCACTCTACCAGTTTTAAGTCATTAAGTAGTAGTCATTCCAGTAGTAATTTACGTTCCCCTTTATATACCAAAAGAAGCATAGCCTAGCACCAAGCCCAATACTACTTTGCACATTTCCATTGTAAACATCTGCATTATCTGTGGTTTTCCACTGAAATTGGTATTTGGGGATCTGCCAGTTATTCAGTTCTTCACCTACTCCATAATTGCTTCACAGATTCTGTATTTTGCAATGCTGCATAGATGCGTGGTTTGATTAAACCAAGTAGCTTTCGGTAAGTATTTTACATTGATGCAATGCCTTTTATCAATGAGCCATGATCAGACGGTGAAATGAGTTTGTTTTACAAGGTTTATTTTTCTTTAAACCATCTTGGCTGGCAATGTATTATCACCTGTTATTTCGTTATTACAGCCAACTGAAAAGTTTCCTTGAATCTTCTTTTCCAACTGAAAAATACAAATGGAAATAGACCAAGATATTTTCCGAAATCTTGTTAGTTTCATCAGATTATTTCAGCTGAAAACAAGTGTATCTATTATATGTATGACTACAGGGACAGCCTAAAAATAAATAAAATAATAAAAATTAAAAAATTAAAAAGTGCGGAAAAGTACTGGCCTGGCATTTTTAATATGGAATATTTGACTTTTTCACTCTGAGGCATTTCATTTCAAAATTTTCTTTATTGTAAGAATGTTTTATACTTGAAAAGCAAATAAGACATCTCTTTTTTGGGTCAAATAAAGCACTTTCTTCAATCTAAGCTTTTGAATTTAAAAACAAACAAACAAACAAAACCACAACACCTTCACCTTTTTCCTTCCATATGTTGTATGTTTTCACTATTGCTTTATTTCTAGTTACCTTTCTCCTTCCCTTTTCTGTTTGTGGAGTTAAAGTGGTTTGGTCCATTCAGTAAACATCTAAATCACTCAGTTTAATTTCACTATGCTTTCTTCTGCCTCTTCTTTCTGATCATTGAGGTATGTAAGAACCTGTATCCACAAATAGTTAAAACTGTGCTAGTATTTATTCTGTATAAAGATATAAACATTTTTCTTTTTTTTTTTTTAAGCATAATTTCCCTGAACATCCTAAACCTTTTTAATCTTATATCTCTAGCACAACTACATACACAGCACATAGAGTTCACAAATGTAGCTTGAGATAAAAAGGGGAGGTACGGGGAGGACATGCTGATTTCAAAGCTAATTCTTTTTGTCATATCAGTTTTCAGAGGAGGTGACTTGGGTTTTTGCCTGGGCATTTATGATTTAAGGAACCCACCACAATTGTTTAGGTTACCATGACTGTTCTGTTCCCAGTCTGCTGAAGGCAGCTGTGGCTTTGGGAGAGGGCTGGATGTCCTCCTGTCTGCTCACGCTCTCGTGCTGGCTGGTGGGACTCACAGCCATGGACACAGCTGCAAAACCCATGTCGCTTTCATCCTTGTGTTCGTGCATTGCTTACCATGGCACCAGCACAGGAGGATGCAGCCAGTCTGGGAAGTGCGTTATAAAAATTAGTAGCATTGCCTCTCAAGCATGATTTCATTGCATTGTATTTCAATGCATTTCATTGCATTGTTTGGGAAAAGTGCCCAAACAAAAGTTAACTTTATTGACATGGATGGGGAAAGCCCTATTTCATGGAGTTGAGTGTGTAAATGGTGGTTAAAGCCACCTCTAACAAGGAGAATCTTAGTACTTAAATAATGGGATCAGGGGGTCATATGAAATCCCCTCTAAGAAAGCAGGCTCTTTATATAAATCCTGGGAGGATAATCTCTCCAAAAAGCACAAATAACAAAGAGGACTCAGTACATAGATGGTGGGACCACAGGTCACTCAAGTTTAAGTCCCATCTAAAAAAGAGGAATTCAATACATAAATACTGAGAGAACAGTGTCATTGTGTACCATCATGACAATAAGGAAATTATTTTTAAGATGGAAAAAAGCAACCCCTTTTGCTCCTCCATGGAGTTTGTCAATAATGCAGCAACATGCATTTATATGCATCTGTACAGCAAAATCTGCTGTACCTGCTCCGAGAGGCTGCCTGAGAGGGAGTGATCCCCAGGCAATATTGTTAACCTCCTTCCTAGCGTGAAGATGCATCCTTGTCCCCACGAGTTGCACCTGGCATGTGATGTCCACACTTCCTTGCTGCTCCCCTTCCTTTTCACGTCGTCACTCCCCTTCTCCTGTCGTGCCCCTGTCCCTCTGCTCTGTGCTAACAACCTTTTGCAAATGGTCTTGACTCCATCATGTGGCAGCTTTTATTTGGTCTGAAACACCTCAGGCTGCCCCAGCCAGAGGCATTAGACAACACTTTGCTTCCTGGTGCAATCCATGGAGGCAGGCATTGCAGCAAAAAGCAGCAGCTGAACTGGGTGTGGAGGGAGATGTGGCCTTCCCACGGCATTTGTTTAATAGCAGCCATGCCTTCTCTGGCCAGCAGATTGAAGGTCTGGAGTGTGGAGGGGACATTGCTGCAAATGGGCACGTGCAAGGTGGCCAAGCTGCAAGGTGGCTCAAAGGGAAGGCCACTCTCCCAGAAAGCCATGGACTTCCCATGGAAGCTGGGAACTCAGTCCTGGTCCTTTCCTGAACAATGCTATTGAGATCCCGTGGCATGCTGAGCAAAGCAGTGAGCCCCGGGTCTGAACCCACCCAGGGCACTTCTTCAAATATCTCGAACCAGTTTTTGGATTGCATTTGCAAGAGCAAAGGGCTCCTGTCCTACCTCATGAATCATCCTGCCATGCAGAAAAACTTTAAAAACCACTGTGTAGAGAGCATTTAGACTAAATTTGCAACACATTATAATGTAAGAATCAGATTACACACAAATATTCTCCCATAAAATTAAGTGTAAGTGTTTTATTGCATGTTCGCAAGCAAAACATTTTATTACATTTTTATATGTTATGCAGTCATGTCCATATCCATATGTGTGTTTAGGGAGAGAAGTATAGCTCCCATTATGGAGGTACAAACATATATCTCCAACTCAAGCAGGCCCACTTGCAGGGATATAAATCCCACCAAAGAGCACACATTCTGGCAGGCCTTTTATGTGCTCTGCTCGGAAGCAGTGCATCTGCCTGCTGTAAGATCAGAGTGACGTCTTTTGTCCTGAACAGAAGTTACACATGTATAATGGAAAATAAGATTCTTATTGATGTTTAACAGGGCTCCATGTCATTTGGATTATGTGCCTACTTCTATTTCTGATAATAGAGCTGTCTTGATTTAGTTCAATGAAGAGAACTGCAAAGGAAAGCCAAGGTTTCCATTGTTAAAAGTAATGCTGGCTCGTTCTTGGATCAGATAAGAGTTTTTCACAATTCTGGTGACATAGCAATAACAGAAGTATATGCACATGGAGTGAACATGTGTGTACATATATATATGGTATATACACATTCTACAAATAAGTCCTTCAAAAGAGAACCATGCTGTAGTCCAAGAAGCTGAGAACCTGTGAAAATACAAGCCATAGAAGTACTTAGTAGTTTTCTAGTCCTCACTTAGGCCTGATCCTGAATACTCTGAAATCAAATGCAGTGATTTCCACAGTGCCGAATCAGGCTGCTCTGCAACCAGGGCTGAAATATTTTAGTAAGCTTCACTGGAGCAGAAAATAAGAGTGGCAGGCTGAATGCGTAGGGGCAAATTTTAAAGTTAACTCCACAGTCATGATAAAATTTGCCATGCTAGTTCAAAAAATGGAAAACTGGGGCTTTGTGCCAGCATGCAAGTGTGTGGGTAACATCTCAGGGCATAAATCCTCACAGTGACTTCAGCAGATACTTAGAGTTAAGATATGTTTAAGTACTCTTTGGGCTGGGACTAATGACTACTAGTTTAAATCACATGAAATGGCCACGGTACAATGGCCTAATCAGCAATTAAAGAGATGATAAGGGACACCTGGTTTTACTTCAACATCATTTGTCATTTTCATTTTATTCTGTGTTTTTTTGCACTTGTGATCAACCCTTTCAAGTTTTTGAGAAAAATAATTTTCCATAGTAATCAGCGTGACTATGGGCTTTTCTGTTCCTCTGGAGCAGTAAAACCCTGAGGAAGGTACAGAGTTGCCAAGATCAGGGTTGTGTGTTGGTAGGAACGTTTCATTTTACCTTTTAAAAGAAGCTTAGAGCACAATTATGGAGCTGGATTTGGTTGTGTGTCAGAAACATGAACCAAATTTGTTCATTTTTGTGCCTGTTTCTGCTTCTGGAGCAAATAATCTTGCCTTGATGTGGGAAGTTCTGACCCACGAGTGATTTGGGGGTGATGGCGTGCAACAGCCAAGGGGATGCAGAGATGAGTCTCTGATCCCAATGGCTGAAGAAATTGCTTCTACAGCACTGAGTTTGAAGTATTTCTTCTGTCCATGTCTCCAAAATCTGACCAAGTTTATTTGCTTAGTCTTTGTTGTCCACCATAGGTTCAGTCTCCTGTCTCAGCCAGAGAGTGCATTAAAAACATCCCTTGGCAATGCAGAGCGATGGCATCCGACGTACCCCTCTCCCCAAAAAACATTTTGATATCAAATGCCCTCCAAAGTTTTAAAACATTCTGGAGAGGCTTTTAGCCTTCTGTTTTTAATAGTTATATTTTTTCAGCATGTGGCACCTATATCGTTTCAAACATACTTGTTACAAAGACTGGTCTGTGATGTACGTAAAGGGCACTATATAAATTAACATCAGTCACAAATCATTTCAACAAAATATCTGCCCTTCCAAATCAAACCCAAGATACTTTGAATAAAAAAAGCATTATGGGAGGACAAGGAGAGAATCATGTTCCTCCTGCGGGAGGCCACTACTTCTTATCACCACCAGCCTGGGAGATACCAAGACCCACCAGCCCTTTCTGCCTCCAGCTTTGGGCTCCCAAGTGGCCTCTTGGCTGCACCCACAGGCTGTGGGTCAGGGAGATGAAAGGTAGAAGAAGGAACTCAACCTCTGGAGGAGAGGGAGTGTGTTGGCACAAGTCCTTCTGCCTCTCTCAATTGGATGTGCAACTTTCAGGCATAAAGCTATTGTTTTTGCTTTCTGGGCCTTCCTCAGCAGCTGGGCCAAGCTTCCTGCTAGGAGCCAGGATCTGCAACCTTATGAAAGTTGCAGAGCCCGGCAGGCTGTCGGTATTTTCAGCTGGATCAAGCCCAGAACAATTTTATTTTCATCAGAAATGTTCCCTGGCCCTACCACATGTGCAAGCCTACATGAAACCACCAAGAAGGCTCCCTCCCCCAGCTATCTTATTTAGCTCAAATTCAGCTGCCCAGCAGAACTGTTTCTTATCCAAGCCCTTAGAGACAGGAGAGGAGTGCAGAGATTTAATTATAATCTTTCTCTCTCTCCACCTCCCACAGTACACTAATGCTTTTCATTAGCTAAAGCCAAAACCTTGCTTTATAAGCTGCGAGAGCTGTCTTAAAAAAAATAAAATAAAATAAAAAAATCCAGTTTTAAACGAGTTCTGAATGGTAGTAACAGCAGCCTAACCCCTCATCTGCAGGTGTGGGAGATCCGCTTGAGGATTGCTGGTAGAAAAGCAAGTTTTATTGGAAAGACATATGATTCCTATTTCTGTCCATTGGCTGATTATCCCTCGCATTACAGCACTTCTGTGCCCACTGACAATTTTGCATTCACATCCAAATGAATGAGAGAAAACCTCGACATCCAGGAGCTCTGGATGATTTTTATAAGTATCCAGATGTTTAGGCTTTTATCTGAAGCTTATCCAAAAATATGAGGCCACTCGTAACAGCAGCCTGATAAATATCCACAGCCATTTATTCTGTGTGCATACACATGTGTAGGTCTTGAGCAAACATTTATACAGACATCTAGCAGGTACATTTGGCACAGGCACAATTGTTGATCTTAGCAGTGTATAAGTAAGGTAAATCAAAAACAAGATTTTTGACCCACAATTGCAACATGATTTGAGTCATCTAACAGAAAGGTACTGGGACAATTTAAGACACTGACTAAATTGTTGTCATTGTCTTAAGGAATACAGAAAGCTGATTTTCATCCATGAAAAAATAAGGGTCTATTTACAGTGCTTCCCCAGAAGGAGACTACCCAGGGGTCAGGGAGCAGTATGAGAAAGATGGAGTGCTGTTAATGGCTGATTTTCTTGCCTTTTTTTTTTTTTTTTTTTTTAGCAAAATGCTACTTTTTGTGTTCTGCCAGCTTTAGTGATGTAAATAGACAAACGGACCTCAGCACGGTTCTAGGATGGTTTCAGTATATGTTTTTTGTATTCAGTAGCACTTGGAAGCTTCAGCTCTGCTGTGCCGGTGCTGTGCAAACACGTAGTGAGGGAGCAAATCCTCATGTGTGAAGAGCCGAGGATCCGCTTGGAGGGCAGATAAAACAAGCAGCATAACAAATACCTGCCTGGCTAATAAAGGACAAATGAAAGGAGTCTTATACACAGATTAACCAAGCAGTTAAAAGTGGCAAGAATAATAAATATGCTTCTGAGAGGAGGAGCTGCTATTGGGCTGCACGCTGAATTTATCTGTTCCCACCGTAAGCTGTTTTGCCATAAACAGAGAAGCACAAAAGCTGAAGGAGAGGGAGAGCACTCTGGAAGCAGTCCCATGAACAGGACAAGCTTTCCTTGATTCCTCAAGTTTTACACAGTCCAATGTTTGTTTTCTTTCTTTATTTTTTTTTTTAATGTACATTTTGATGGTTTCTTATCTTACATTTTAATAGGAAATCTGCTGAATGTCTAAAATGCCTTTTGGCAGTCAGACCTTTTGTTGCTGATCTCTGCAGCTTAAAAACAGTTTAACTTATCGAGAGGCTTTGGTGTAGATCTGGTGCTGTGAGTAGGTTCATTTGGTTTTAAAATTCTTTCTTTTGGATCACTTTTAATCATCACTTACATTGCATATGGCCATTTATGCATTGACAGGTTGATGGGGACTTTAATGTACATAAAACTTGCTCTGTCAGGACTTATGCCTCTGTCAGATTTTATCCTACAGTAGAGAGGGTTCGTGTACAGTTGCTGACAGATACAATAAGCTCCTCCAGCAGCTGCAGTCCTGCCTCCCACTGATGTTTTTTTTGCATGCTGCGGGCAGGAGCACAGCATCGGACCTGGAAGATGCTAAATTCCTTGCAGACAGGGAGCATGAAGGTGGCTGTGCAGAAGAGGTGCACCAAAACTTCTTTGATGATTCAGGAGGAGCTGGCACCAACCGAAGTCATGTCCTGGACTATGACACTAAGTCCTGCCATATCTGGTGTCTTTCTTTAACCCCAGCTGCAGGAGACAGGCAGCAACAAGAAAAAACTTGTTCTATGCAAAACAAAACAGACTTTCCAACCCTGTGGAGAAAACCTAAAAGCAACAAAACCAAACAACAACAACAAGTTAAAAAAATACATAAAAAGTGCCATGATTGTAAGGACTAAAATCATGAATTTGAAACTCTTGGGTTGCAACACATCTATCTGCCCTGTGCGGTCTGGAGGGCAAGCACCGAGTGTTTCACGAGTCTGGTACAATCACAGAGTTGAGATACGCAGATGTTGGATCTAATACTAAAAGGTGCCCAGCATCTGTCATCCCTACAGAAGCCAATGGAAACTGCAAACACTCAGCTCTGAAGGATCAGGCCTTTAATCATTAATATGTTTCCAGATCTATAAAAAAATGTTTCCTAAGATACTTTATTTCTGCAAGAAATTCCCTGTTGGCAAGAGAATTTTCATAGCTCCTTAAAGACCTATAAGGAACTGTGGAAGAAATAAAGTGGGGCTTTACTTATGGAAATCAGACCTACTGGAGAGCAACTGGAAATGTTTTTTATGAGTCTTTATAATGGAACTACAGTAGCAGTTCCATGTTGATTTTTATTCTAAGACCCTATATATTTTTTTTAAGCCAATTTTTTTCCCACCTGAAACTTCATGTGTGGTCTCTTGGCAAAGAAGAATATTTTTGGAAAGTTTCAGGTTGATCTGATAAGCCTTTTTTAAGTAGGGAGATTTGAAAACATGAAGATATTTTATTTTTAAAAATTCTCCAAACCTTTTCCTGTTCATTTAGAAGCTGAAAACTGCTTATACTAAAAAATTCCCATTTTGTTTTTATGTTTGCCCTTAATGAGATACAGCTCATGAACATAGTTTTAGTAATTTCAGTGGTACAAAAATTTGGGGATTTGATTAAGTTATCTGGAAAGATAACTTTGAAAAGTAGAATAAAAATACCATAAATATGAGCTAGAGATGTATTGGTAGATGAGTGAAATGTTACACATAACTGTGTCAACTGACATGAGGATGTGATGCTGTGAAAACAAATGCAGTTTAGTATATACTAGAACATTTGAAATAATTCAGGTGCTCATTTGTACTGAAAGTATTCAGCCTTCCTTTCATATTGATGATATGCACAATACTTGAGGCTGCACTGAGTGTCTGAACTGAGCATCAGGGCAGAGAAACTTCCTCCTTGGACAAGTCAGGAAAAAAGCACATTGCAGACGTGTCTCTTCTCCATTGGTAACATGCCTTTGAATGAAGTATTAGCAAATAAGTCATGGGGCTTTAATGAGGGATGCACTTTAACATGGTGTGGTCTCAGGGGTCATTGAATGTGAGCTCCATTCTTGATAGCTTGCTCCGGGCTTCCCTCCACAGCCATGACTGAGGCAATGCCACCCCTCAGACATGCTTACCTCTCAGCAGGCTGGATTGACAACCCTTCCTTGTCCTTCTCATTGTCTTTGATGGACACTCAAGTTTCACGGAGATTTTGCCTCTGTGGCAATCATTTCTGGAGATAAAGTGATTCATTTAATCTCTGGGAAGAGTTTTTCATATAACCTTCCTCCTAGAGAAAAAGTGACACTTTCTTTCCAAGCACTCCTCTACTTCCCATTCTCTCCTCCTTTTCCTCCTAAAACCATTCTTGCCTGTTTTCCTTACTGAATTACTTCAGTAAAGAACTTTACTTTCTCTTTTTTCTTTTTTCTTCTTTTCCTTTCTTTTCCTTTTCCTTTTCCTTTTTCTTTTCCTTTTTCTTTTCCTTTTTCTTTTCCTTTTCCTTTTCCTTTTCCTTTTCCTTTTCCTTTTCCTTTTCCTTTTCCTTTTCCTTTTCCTTTTCCTTTTCCTTTTCCTTTTCCTTTTCCTTTTCCTTTTCCTTTTCCTTTTCCTTTTCTTTTCTTTTTCTTTTTCTTTTTCCTTTTCCTTTTCCTTTTCCTTTTCCTTTTCCTTTTCCTTTTTCTTTTTCTTTTTCTTTTTTCTCTTGTGCCTTTCCTCGTATTTTTAGAGCAATTTATATCCAAAACAGAGGAAAACATGGGGCCTCTCTCCTGATTATGCCATTCCACTTATCATGCCTACAGCAGAGTATATTCAGGCTTTTCCTCAATTACAGCAAAATATGGATCCACCTAATTCTCACCCTTATGCAAATATGCCATGCTAAGTAGGGAAAGAATTGCATGCTTGTTCACTGTAAGCCTTTGTCTAGGTTTAATGAAGAGTGAGAACAGGGTGCTCCATCAGTAGGTCTCCCCTTCCAGGTGTTCTGTCCCTATTATGGAGCTTTTGTGTTCTTCTGCCTTTTTTCTGTATGTTGCTCAAGGGACCCAGGGCAATAGCTGTTCAAATTTGGCTCATTATTAATTCTGTCAGGTCAAAATCTCATTTCAACCAGAAGGCAACTACTGTAGGGGGAGATGTTATAACCAGGATGACGATAACTTCAGAAACTCTGTATGTCTGTTTTAGGGAAAGACCCTAACCACTGAAAATAAGAGCAATGTTAGGCAGGCAGACTATAATGCATTAGGTTGGTTTCTGATATGAGAGTTAGTTTGCACTCCTGATCTGAGCCAAATATATGTAAAGTTTCACAAAAACTGAATCAAGAGCATTTTTGCCTCTTACGCACCTTTGCATTTCTGATTGCAATAAGTACATGCAGCAGAAGTTCCAATGCAAAGTTCCTAATATTTTTTTTTCCCAGAAATTCTGGTGTAACTAGAGATGAAAACCATAAGTAATCTTATCAGAGTCTATGTGCATAAATTTTGTAAACCTCTCAGCACTATTCAATGTTTTTAATGATTACATTATTCAGATTTGGCCTTTTGCTAATCGCTGCTTCTGAGATTTGGTCTGTCACCTTGACATGAAGTAAGAAAACTTTTTTATCCTCATAGTGACGCAATGCCATGCAATATATTCCATACAGCAACTCCTTTAATGCCCTCCAATTTTATATTGTGTTGATTTCAGTGATCTTGTTATCAGATTATCAAATCTTAAAAAAGGATTTGGAATGCAGGACTGAGTTTATAGCTAGATACTAGCTTAAGTTGTAGCTGCTTTCTTTTTTTTTTTTTTTTTTTCCTGTGTGGGTTCCAGGTTGTGATAGTATGTAGTAACTGGAGATACAATGTCTGTGTGGGTCATCTTTGGGTATTGAAGTAATTCCTTATGTGGTGCTTGGATGGCTCCTTCAAAAACATGATCTGTCTCTCTCAAGGAGTAACCTTGTTGAGAAACAATATTTCTGAGATCATTAGGCAGTCCACAATGATGGTTTCCTCAAAGCAAATGTGCTGGTTGTGTATAAGGGCTTGACTGCATTACCAACTTTCTCAGATGTCTGCTGGGTATATTGCTGTGCTGGTCTGTGGGTTTTATAAATACATATTAAGTATAACGTGTATATATATATATACATATATATGTTATATTTTGGGGATAGCCATTTTTGTGTTATCCATAGTGTCCAAGAAAATGGCACTTCAAAAGGCTATCACAGAGACAGAGCAATATCACGGTAATGATTGTCAAATCTGTGGTAGGAATTGATATGGAAATCCAGTTTTCCAGCTCAAATGGTGAAGAAGTCATCTTAGGTACAAGTTGGAATTGGTGACAAAGTTTCTGAACTTACTTAGATACTCTTCTATGGGTGCCCCATGAAAAGCCTGATATGTTGGGTGTAATTTTAACTCTCGTGTCTGTACCCGTATTCTGGAGGAAATAGGGACTATTGAAAGTAAAATTGCGAGTGAGGATGGGTTAATAGGGTTGGCACTGCCTTCAGGCCAATATGCTGGATATTGGTCCCACTCAAAAATATTCAAAACAAGTTTTGGTGCTATCATGATCTGGATTGTTGATATACAAGCCAGTGATATACCCTGCTGGTAGGCAGTGGAATGTAGAGGTCATTTGCATTATGTATTTTATTGCAGGTCTGCTGCACCCTGGAAAAAGGATTACTAAAAGATATTTAATTGATGAGGGGTGTTGGAGATGATTCTGATAAGTCCGCTGGTTTTTCAGTACAATTCACCTGGTCAGATATTATCAGCCTGACAAAATCTGAGGCTCTTTTAACAGAAGAAGAACAGGAGATGAGATTTCAGATGGTTTTTGGTTTTGTTTTGTTGATGTTGGCAGGTAACTTGAGGCTCTTTTTAAATTCCAAGGTAAGGAGGATCATGGGGTTGTTCTTGACCTTCTTTTAAGTAGCAGCAGAGAATTGTCTGTTGTCTTCATTGCTACAGCTGGTTTTTGAAGTTTAGAATTACTGTATCTCTTCCTCTGAGTTTTTGCTTAGCCACTGGTAAAGTAGATCCAGGGGATCCTTTGGTCTCAATGGCTACCCCTCTCTGAGAAAAGGAGTTCTGATAATAATGTTTTAGGTATTTTGCATGGGATTCATTTCACCATCTTCAGCCATTGAAGATTTTGATTTCTACCTTTTCAAAACAGGTGCACAGAGTAAGTGGGGTCATCTTACCCCTCATGAGTGTCTGCCTCATGGGTTGACTTTGGAGGGAACATAGAAGGGCAGCTGAGACCACCCTTGGGAAGTGGAAAGGGGATAGCATCAGGTCCTTCAGGGCACAGACATGGCAAACTGTCAATTTTTTGTGGTTTTACAATTTATTCATCATCAGCTTAGCCATGGTAATTGATTGTGTGCATGTTTCTAGCCCACCCTGGTTAAGTGCGCACTTTAATCATTCTCGAGAGACGTTCATTAGGCTGCGGTAACTTAATTGCTTGTGAATGTCTATTCAGACCTTCATATCTCAAACTGCATGGTCATATTCATCAACTTTGTTCCAGAAAGCCACCTAAACACTAGCTAATACTATGCACATAGACAGAGAAACACAAAATCAGAAAAATGAGAGAAATAATAGCTCTACAGTTTTTCTTCTCATTTCCAGCTAACCTTCCAAATAAGGAGCAATGAAAATATACAGCATCTAACATTCCTTTTGGTGCAGGGTTGACTTTGGGGAGGAAGAAAAGCAATAAAGCTATTAATTTTAAAAAATAAAATCATAGCAGTCATATTATATTTGTATTTGTTTTCAAACAGGAGCTGTGTGGCTCCGGGAAGGGCTACACTGACCTTTCACTTCTGTGCTCTCCAGCTCCAGCGCTGCCGCAGGCCCTAAGTGAAAATGAGCCTACTGGTCTCATCCAAACCCCGGCGCATGTTAGCCCACGTTGCAAAACACCAGAGAATTTGGCACGATCAGCAGTTTCTGCTCAAGAGAGGCCCAGGACTGCAATAGCAGAGGTGTTAGAGATCAGGACTCGGGAACACTGGTTGAGTTATGTGGGAAAGCAAAATATTCGGTCTCTCACTTTCATTGGGACTGCGTTCACTTGCACAAAATAAACATACTATGTACAATACAAAAAAAAAATATTTATATCACACCAAATGATACTTATAAATAAGGCAAACAGCTCATTACCACCATTCATCCAAAGGTCACAGACTGCTTTTTAAGCAGAAATGTAGCTGTGCTGGTGAAGCCATGTAACATCGTTCTTATTTTACAGATGGAAAAACTGAGGCACACAGACACCTTCCTATCCAAGACCGCACAGGAAATCTGTGGCAAGACCAGCACAGACTCTTGATCACTGGTGTCTGCCTGTGGCGGGGTTTGGAGGGGACCACTGAGCTCGCTTGTGCTCAGGACCCGTGGCAGAGCTGGAGCTGAAGAGTACGTAAGTGAAAGGTCTGGGTGTCCCTTCCCTCAGCCACAAAGATCCAGTTGGAAAGCAATTATAAAGACAATGAGACTTTTCTGATTTTTTTTTCAATTTTTGATAGTTTCTTGTGTCTTCCCCTCAGAAGTCAGTTTTACATGAAAAATGTCACATGTTGTTATTTCCATATATTGGCACAGTCTCTAATTCAGAAGGTTTAATGAGAAGAAAAGCTGCAGAGCACCAGAGCCTCGTGATGATGTTGTCACCTTAGGACTATGCAATGACAACCTGTTCTAGCTGAAATGGATGAATGTCCTCTTTCCCCTCTTCTTCTAGGATGTTGTTTCCTTCTTGAACTGATATCCACGTTAATTCTTCCTTACGTCCTCTGACTGTCACTTCTATGACCTATTCCCACTCCTCATTCCCAGGTGCTTGACTGCACTGCTTTTGGGGACAGGGGTCCCCTCTGCTCCAGCCTTCGTGTTCCAGAGGCTGTCTCTTGACCTGCCCAAAGAAGCCCATGTGTTGAGTCATTAGGTCCCACATGAACTTCTCTGTGGGTTCCTTTATTAAAAAGTATGACTTGTACGATTACTGGCTGAGGATACAACCACACTCAATCAGCATTAACATGATGTTTGCAATAGCATGGATCTCCAAGACTTCTTAGGGCTTCCAAGTAACCTGGAGCTCACCGACAGTCTTCAGCAATAGGGACCTTCTGCTAGGGGTCCCAAAGACAGGCTTTTCATTGGAAATTGGCCTGGACATCATATTTCAGTGGTGTCCCTCATATGAGCTTCCTGCCTGGAGGAATGGGGCTGGAAACAAGGAAGTTGCAGAGGTCTCGTTGCACCAAACATCAGACTGGCTATGCAGCAGATTTGGTCTGCCAGCTAACAGTGGTATCTCTGGCTTGCAGTGTGGAGTACCAGTAGAAAATACTGCAGGGAGGCCTCCAGAAAGGACACAAATCAGAGAAAAGTCATTTTGTGTGAAAGTTTCTTGGTGCTGAAACATCTTATAAACTTCTAAAGCCAAAGTGCATTAACACTGCTCAAGGTGAAGTTAAATAGCCCACCTTCTTATGACAACCCTGGGAGAGTGAGGCTCAGTCTGAAATGAGAAAAGTTTCCCAAAGGTGAGTTCACAGATCACAAAATGTGGAGATGGAAAGAATCTATTCAATCATCTATCCCATCTCTCTGCCAGTTCAGAATTACTCCCCATGATGTTTTTAACATAACTGCTTTTCTCATTAAAAAAAAAAAAAAAAAAAATCTTGGGGGAGAAGGCAAAATACCTAGAAACAGTCTCTGAAAAATTCTATTGAAAACTGTTTGATTCTTTGTTTAATTCTAGTGTCTGCTGTTGCTTTCTTCAGATCAGTCTAACATGTGCCAGGGTGAAAGATGAAGGATGAATCAGTATATTCTGGAGGGACCCTTCATCTGCAACATCCAGCAACTGGAAAAATCCTCCTGATGTTTGGGCTGCATCTGCATTTTCTTAACTGTATGCAATTTTTCCTCCCTTTGCATGAGACTAAGGAGTTGTTCTTCTGTGGTACTATTCTATGTGGTTATAGACTAACCAGCCTGGTAAGTGCTAGAAGTCCCCCTGTTTAAAATGACCAAGACACGCAGACCAAGATGCACTTTTACTAAAATAATGGAAATAAGCCATGAATCTAAGAAGTGGTTTGAATAGTGCAGTTATGAAAGAAATCACCCTGTTTGAGCTTGGGGAAGAGGAGGACAAAGACTCTTTTTCACCTTTAACAGAGGATTTCATGGGTCTAAGCTTAATGTTTTCCTGGTTTAATTTATCTCCCCATTTTGCAGAGTCTGGATCTCTTTTGCATGGTTGGTTCAACACCAAAACCTCTTTCATCCCTAGCACAAATTTTATATTACTGTCTGAGTCCAGATGTCCTGAGGCCTGTCCTTACAGAGCTCTTTAGGTATTTGGGACAATACTGTCTATGCAAAAAGTTCATGAAACCGAAGACAACTCACTCAATACACAGAACATTTTGTTAACACAGATAAATGTTATTGTGGAGTCTTCCTCCTTGGAGCTCTTCCAAAGCCATCAGGACATGGTCATGGGCAACCTGCTTGAGCAGGGGGGTTGGACCAGATAGCTCTAGAGAGCTCAGCTGTGCTGTGATTCTGTGTGTAACCTTTGCTGGGAGCAAAACTTGTCCCAGCTGACTCTGGCATTGATGCCACAGCAGGGTAGACGTCAGCAAGAGCCTGGCTTCATCAGGAGTCCATCCATTTCAGTTTTGGGACACCTCAGCCAGTGCCAGAGACATTGCAGATAGCTATGCACTGCTGAGGTGTGGAACACTGGCTGTCAGTGTATTAACAGCAGATTTCAAAAATAACATGAATGTTCCTGCAACAATACACCATGCTAGAAAGACTCACTGGGTTTTGCAACATCAGAGCTGACAAAACTGCATTTTGTCAACTTATGCTAACAGAAATCAAAAGCTTCTTGCTCTGCTCATCTCCTGCATTTCTCCCAGTGGAAAAGAAGAATGTGTATAGGGAAAAGTCGTGCAACAAGCTGTCTCATCTGCTTCAAAAGCAATGGCCCACGCAAGCAAATTTCCCTACTATTCCAAAATACCAAAAAAACTTGTTTTTTAAGATTATTTAATCAAAGGTGAGAGAAAGCAAGAGATTTTTCTTTCCCAAAGAAAACACTTCAGCCAGTTCCAGAATGGGCCTGAGTTTTGACAGCAGAGTCTACCCACAGACACAAGGTATGAATTGCTTAATTGTCTGTGAAGATTACAGGAGCCATGTCATGCCTGACTCATCAGCAGTTATTTAAAAAAAGGAAAAAAAGAAAAATGATTAGCAGCTCCTTTTGGAAAGTGGGCTGTTCTAGCTTGCCTCCATGTACATATCAGTACTGCCGTGTGTCTCCTGGCAGTACTGCGCCCACTTTGGGATAAAGACTACTGCTGTAGCAGCAAGCAACCTTCCTTCATCTGACTTAATGCAGAAAACTTTCAGCATTCCTAGAATCGACATCAAAATAAGCAAGACCAAATAGTACTCCATTTTTTGTGCTCTTGTACTGCTGCTACGGGTTGATCCCATTGGCATGACTCCTAACCTTACCTGTTGGGTACAGTTTAAGTGGCACAGTCTTGATGACGAGCCCACAGCTGTAGCAGCTGTAATCTTCATTGGGATATTTTTTTCTTTTCCTGGAGAGGTAGGTGCTATACAGGTACATGTTACCACTAGTGAAGGCATGGCCACACTCACGGTTTCACCAAAACAATTTCACCAACGTAAGTAAAATAAAAAACCTGTCTGCTGACATAGGTATATGGGTTAAAAAGGAAAGAAAGAAAGAAAGAAAGAAAGAAAGAAAGAAAGAAAGAAAGAAAGAAAGAAAGAAAGAAAGAAAGAAAGAAAGAAAGAAAGAAAGAAAGAAAGAAAGAAAGAAAGAAAGAAAGAAAGAAAGAAAGAAAGAAAGAAGGGAAGAAGGGAAGAAGGGAAGAAGGGAATAAAGAAGGAAAGAAAGAAGGAAAGAGAAAAAGAAAGAAAGAAAGAAAGAAAGAAAGAAAGAAAGAAAGAAAGAAAGAAAGAAAGAAAGAAAGAAAGAAAGAAAGAAAGAAAGAAAGAAAGAAAGAAAGAAAGAAAGAAAGAAAGAAAGAAAGAAAGAAAGAAAGAAAGAAAGAAAGAAAAAAGAAAGAGAAAGAAAGAAAGAAAGAAAGAAAGAAAGAAAGAAGGAAGGAAGGAAGGAAGGAAGGAAGGAGGGAAGGAGGGAAGGAAGGAAGGAAGGAAGGAAGGAAGGAAGGAAGGAAGGAAGGAAGGAAGGAAGGAAGGAAGGAAGGAAGGAAAGGAAGAAAGAAGGAAAGAAAGAAAGAAGGAAAGAAGGAAAGAAGGAAAGAAAGAAGGTAAGAAAGAAGGAAATAAAGAAGGAAAGAGAAAAAGAAAGAAAGAAGGAAAGAGAAAAAGAAAGATAGAAAGTAAGAAAGAAAGAAAGAAAGAAAGAAGGGAAGAAGGGAAGAAGGGAAGAAGGGAATAAAGGAAAGAAAGAAGGAAAGAGAAAAAGAAAGAAAGAAAGAAAGAAAGAAAGAAAGAAAGAAAGAAAGAAAGAAAGAAAGAAAGAAAGAAAGAAAGAAAGAAAGAAAGGAAGGAAGGAAGGAAGAAAGAAAGGAAGGAAGGAAGAAAGAAAGGAAGAAAGAGAAAAAGAAAGAAAGAAAGAAAGAAAGAAAGAAAGAAAGAAAGAAAGAGAAAGAAAGAAAGAAAGAAAGAAAGAAAGAAAGAAAGAAAGAAAGAAAGAAAGAAAGAAAGAAAGAAAGAAAGAAAGAAAGAAAGAAAGAAAAAGAAAGAAAGGAAGAAAGAAAGAGAAAAAGAAAGAAAGAAAGAAAGAAAGAAAGAAAGAAAGAAAGAAAGAAAGAAAGAAAGAAAGAAAGAAAGAAAGAAAGAAAGAAAGAAAGAAAGAAAGAAAGAAAGAAAAGGAAAACAAACCCTACTTATAGCATGGGCATAATTCAGAAATTGGACTTAAAGGTTCAGAGAATCCCTTCTTGACATTTCCAGTGACTTTGGAGTTTGTCTGAATCAAACATATTTTTGAAAATAGCCTTCTTGTCGTATTTGAGCTCCTCCACCCTCAATCCCAGCAGATAGCATGGCAATGGGTAGAAATTTAACCAAAAACAGAAGAAAACAACCCAAAACAACAACAAAAATAATAATAATAATTTAAAAAAAAAAAACAAAACACCAAAATAGCAATAATCGACTTAATTATTTGGAACTTCTGGGAAAAAAAAAAAAAAAAAAGAGGAAAAATGAGAATTTGGCTCCTTTTTTCATCACTATTTATTTATTTGCCATTTTTTCACCACCACCCCCCCGGGGGGCCCCGCGCAGCCCCGCGCAGCCCCGTGGGCGTCCCGGCGGCGCCACCCGCTGGGCGTCCCCCGCAACTGCGCCCCCGCGCAGCCTCCGCGGAAGGGAGGCCGGGAGGCACGAAGTGGCCTCGGCCCGGGCTGGGGCGCGCGATTCGTAGGCTGCCGGACCCCCTCCCCCCGACCCCCCGCTAAAAGCAGGGCATGGATTTGAAAGCCTAAATTTTATCTGTGTGTATCGATGTGTATCAAGGCATAGCGATTTATGGGGAAATATATTAATATATGGCGGGATCCCTGGTTTCTTCTCGGCGATGCATATCTGCTGTCCCCAGGGGATGGAGACCCTGGCTTGGTGGGCTCTGTGGGATGCTCCCTGTGGGTTTTCTTCTCCATCCAGGCTGGTGGCTTCTGAGGCCTTTTTTGGGTGGCTGGCTCCAGTGCAGTGGCTGAGCCCCCCGGGGTGACCTGCAGCAGGGATAGCTTGGAGGACGCGGCAGGGCTGGCGGCTCTGAGGGGTTTTCACCAAATGCTCTGGCAAGATGCTGTCCAGCCGGGCACACCGAAGCAGGTGGCAGCTCTCAGCTGTCATCTCTGCGTGCCTCAGCTCCTCCTCTGCAGAAGAGCAATGCCTCCCACCTCCTCCGGCACCGCGCAGAGCAAAGCAGTGGGCAGCGAGCGGGGAGCCACGCGCTCGGCTGAATACCTCCCAGCTGCTCGTTCGGTGAACGCTGTCTTTTCTGTGAGCAGGAGCCTCCAGATAGAGAGCTGGTCATCGTGGAATTAAAGATATTTGCATTATGCCTGCATAAAAGGGAGTAACCCGAAGGGCTGGCAGGAAAACTTAACTCTGACAGCTCAGCTTTCCATCACTTGCTGGGTGCCACTGCCATCACAGTGCTCTTTGCGCACTGTCCTCCTCCTGTGGGATGGCCACAAGGAAGCTAAGAGAGAAACCAGAGCATACTGTGGTGGGCTGCAAGTATAACAAAGTTTGCCTACAGAAGCTTTGGAAGTGCTGCATTACCTATTTGTAGCATATGCAAAATTGAACATAACACATATGTAGCAACTTCTAAATTGTAGGAATAGGCTCACCATGGCAGACACTTCTGAGAAATGGGATATTCAGCTTAAACCTGCTGAAAATACTCAATTTCTAGCTGTGGTGGTCCATCAGATATTGCATGTTTAACGTGGCATCAATCTAGGACTAAGTATTTGGAGCTGGCTGTGAAGGAAATGCACTTTCATGTTTGACAAACAAGCAGCTGTGCTTGCTTGAAGCTGCTCTGCGATTTGGAAGGCTAGAGCAGTCCCAGAAATCAGGATTCACGAGTGCAGGTGTGCAGCTCAAAGGTGAACGACAGGTGAGATTTATTACTGGGATATAAAAACGTTACCTAGATGATGGGACTGGTCAAAGCAAAAACTGATGCCTTCAGGAAAAAAAATATTCCAGAATTCTTTTCTGCTTTAAATCTCAAACTATTTCAAGCAGCTGAAATAAGATGCAGGGCAGTTAGCATGAAGTTTATTTAAGGGAAAAAAAAAAAAAAAAGAAAAAAAAAGAAAAAAAAAACATTTACTGAAAAATCGTTGACCTTTTCTTCTAATTTATTTTTTCAGTCTTGAATTTTCATTGATACTTAGATATTGAAAATAAAATTCAAGTACTTCTACACATGTAATAAAAAGGGTGTGCATGTACATTTTTATTGCCTTACTATATACGTTTTCTATTTTCCTGGACTACTTTGCCTCATTTGTTAACCTGAGCCTCAGGTGCTGGGCATAATGGGAAAATGTTTGTACCAGAGAAAAATCTATGATAAGTTCATGAGAGGGGTTTCTTTGCCAGTTCAGCTTCTTGCTCACTAATTTCCTGCTGTAGCAAGCATATCTCGTGCTTGAAACATGGCATGCAGGTGGGAAACATCCTGATCCTTCAGATGTTACTGCAGGAAAACCCAGTAGAAAATGAGAGCCTGTGTTCAAGCAAGGGCTGCTCCCGTGAGTAGTGTTTGAGTTATCGAAGCCCGAGAGGACTGGCAAGGAGCAGGAAGCTGCTTCATCAGATGCCTCGTAGCAGGGGATGTAAATACATAACCCAGCCTAACAGGCTGGTTTTGTGGATCATATGCGCAACAGTTGTGCTAAATCGGGTGGTGCCATTTGAAAAGCACGGCAGAAAAGGCGAGACACATACGGAGGGTTTTAAACACAGATGGGATATGAAACACAGATGATATGAAATCACAGAGGTGCAAGCAGTGTTCATTCACCATCAGAACACAAAGTTGAGTATCTTAGCATGAACAGTAAGCTTTCTGGGGTGGGTGTGACACGCGAGCTGGTGACATAGCCCCCATTCCACAAGGACAATTATTTCTGGGCAGCAGGTTCCTTTGCACCATCCTGGCTTCACGTCGGGGGCAGGAAGAGACTGCTATTCTTCCCAATGCTCTGGAAGGAAGGCTATTCTTCCCAATGCTCTGATTTTCACTCACTGTGTAGCAAAGGCGATATCGCAGGGAGCAGCTCGCATCCTGCTTGAGTGCTCTTCACCATGCGGGGGTCCTCCACAAGGCCAGGCGAGCTGTAAATCCCCACCACAGGGGCATGTCAGATGCAAATATCTCCTACCATGCTTCATCTCGATTAAGGTATGATGAAACGGGGCCTCGAGCCTCAGACGTGCCAAGGGGTAACATGATATAAACGTGCAGCTGCGCTGATCTCCTGAAAGGGGGTGGGTTGCACATTTTGCAATTAGGGTGAGCTAACTGTATGCATGCAGGCAGTTGCCACAGCTCAGCTGATGGGTGGTAACTTATTAAACCGCAGTAACGTGAGCACTTTGAGCCATGAAACCGTACTCAAAGTGTTTGCAGACTCAGGGCCTGAGAAACCATCGCCCTCTGGTTCAGTTGCACCATCGTCCTGAAGACAAGAAAAGGGCCTGAAAACCTGTGCTGTACCGTCAGATGCAAGATGAGGTTTCCCAAGGGACTCTTAAATTTCTAGCCAGAATTTCAAAGAATTTAACGGTGTTTTCTTTTTAAATGACCTTGACTCAAAATATTCATTTTAAGTGGGAATGTTTGGGAAAGAAAGAGTTCTGGAAATTTTCAGCATAAACAGTAATTCTTGTAAAATAACATGGAGAGTCATATTCAGAAGGCCTAAATTTCCCCTAAGTCTCTGGGTCTTGTGTTTCTTACCTGCTAGGGATCTCTACAGGCCTAGAGCCATCCAGAAGGGAACCTGTCCAATTTGGTGGAACTGTGGCCGGAGTATTTTTTTTAGATGTAATGTGCTTTTAATATGCAGCACTTGCTAGTTTCTTAGAAGCTTGAAGAGAAAATTACCTGCCAAATGTTTTCATTCCTCTGTACTCGGTCATTAATTTTGTGCGTGCATGCATGTGACTGGGCAAAGGGAGTTGAAATCGTCCTTTTTTTATTATTATTCAGAGCCTTCCCCATGCCAACCCCGTTAGCAGTGCTGATGATGTGAGATTTGACCTTGAGAGCATAGCTCTAATTCTAGCCCTGCTGAAGTCAATGGGATTTTGTTATTGATCTTCAGACCAGGACGCGGTGCTCTGGAGTGGATAGGAGTGAAGAGTGTAGAGAACCCTTGGGGAAGATTTTCTTTTAAATGACTTTTTAATGATGCTAGAGATAAAAATGTTTGTGTTTGGGGCTAATGCCCTGCTGAAGGAATGCAAACACTGTAATACGGGGCTGGTGCATGAGAGCAGGTTGAGTCCCACTGGTAGAAACAACTGTAGAAAGCCAGAGAGAGACTTGCCTAAATGGTGGAAAATGAAGAAACAGCCCCTTGAAGCCAGTGTTGGTGGGTCAGGGCTCCAATGGGTGGCTGTCACACCGAAGAGGGGGTGATGGCACCCCTCTACAGAGTGCAGAGCAGGGGCACCTCAGGGATGAAGCTGTCTTCACCCAGGTTTCTTCTCCCAGCCTCTCTGCTGCCCACAAATCTCTCCTCCGAGGGGACAACGTGATAAAAATGGCCAAAAAGCTTATTTAGCTTATTTCACAGGACTTCTTCAGGCCTCTGTCCTTTTGCTGTGAAGGGTGGTGCCAATGACAGCAGATACCAATGCAGGAATGCATGTAACACCGTTGTGCGAACCCAGCCCAGAGCCCCTTTGTTTGTTTGCTGCCTGCTGTTGGGCTCTGTGTTGCCCTGGAGATCACAACATTTCAGCAAACACCACGGTATTCTGCACCAACAGAGCCCTTTTCCCCATTTCCCTTGAGGGAAGGAGCCACATTTAAAAGAAAAAAAGGAAAAAAAAAAAAAAAAGGAGATACCTGGTTCTTACCCAACCTTCACAGTTTTTCTTCCCATGTCTAAATGAATTCTGAGCTGAAACATCCCCCAAAATTTCAACCCGGGGCCGTTGTCTGCATTCACAGTAAGAGCCAGTGAATAAGTGTTTTGAGGTAGCCTTAATTATAGCTGTGAGAATGACACCAGTGTAACATTTAAAGTGTGAACATAAAATATGGCAAATCAATCAGAGTATGGAACCACACTCGGAAAGTATTCAGCTGATGATGTTCATGATCACACATTTAAAAAAAAAAAAAGAGAGAGAGAGAAAGAAAGAAAGAAAAAATCACATGTGGAAATTCACTCCTCTAGCCAATGGAAAGAGATACTTTTCTATCTCATAGTCTACAAAATTCCCTCACCTACTACCCAAATCACAGTTAAAAGGAGCTTAATTTATCCCTTTGAAAAAGAAAAAAAATGTTTTACAAGCCGTTATTCCTGCTCAGCAATCACACAGACATTAAATCTTATTGCAAAAAGAGGGGGGAATGCCTCTTTTCAGCATTACAGCTGCAGCTGTTTGACAGCAGTAAGTGACTTCATAAACCCTCCTGATTTGGCAGTAGGAGAGCAGAATTTTATGCTGTCTGCTACTCAGTCACAGGGGCTGAGAAAGCTCTGCAAAGCAATTTTCACAAATGTTTCACCTCAGTTTATAAATACCTTTGCTTCACCGTGTTAATGCCTCTTTTGCTTTGCTTTCCATTCACCTCCACTGGATCATCTACCAAGACCTTTTATGGCTTTAAAGCAATTGATCCCATAGGTCCCACATATTTTTTCTTCTTTTTTTCTTTTTCTTTTCTCAGTGGAAGATACCACACCTTCACCTTTCCATTGATTTGTTAGCTTTCTGTGGTAAAATGCAATAAAGATTTAGCAGGCTGTCTTTACTTGCAGTGTAAGCAGGCCATATACCTTCTCGTGAAAGGGTCCGTAGTTACACCCTATATTTTCTCTGTCTCTACCAAGCATCCAATCCATTAATAATAACTTGGAAACACATTTGTCTGAGCTGTGATGAAAATATAGATTTTTAATGGTTGTCATCTCAGCCTCTACCTTTCGGTCTTCATTTTGAGACCTTATTATTTAAGAACGCATTCCTGTTCTTCCAGAGCAACTTCTGGAGATGTTCCCAGCTCCCATTTATATGACTCGGGTATGAGTTTGATATAAGAAGGCAGTACTTTGCAGGAACATCATCTCCATTGGGAAGTCTCCACTGATGTGAAGTCAACAGGAACTCTTGCTACGGTGAGATCTCCAAGATTCACCTTTCAAGTTATCTGTTATTTTTATGGGACTGTTACAGCTCACATGCATCACTTGTTCCTTGGCCAAACAGCCTGCTGCTTCACATTGCCAGGAGATTTTGCAGGATTTGTCTCAGAGCAGATCGGACTGGGATATAAGGTTCTGAAGGGAAAACTGCCAGTGACCAAATGAGTTTCTCAATGATGGTCTTCAAACACTGGTGTGCTTCATGCAGGTCCTTCTCAAATTGCTGTCCCTCTCTTTGTAGAGCCATATGACTACAGATGTTTCTAAACTCAATGCTGTCCTAAAAGCAAAACCAAAAAGAAGTGAGTGAAAACTAATGCTCCCCCAAGTTTTCTAGGCATGATTTTCTAGGCACAAACTTCCTAACCATGAATGTTCATCTCTGATTTAGTGTGAAACATCTTTAGTTTTGAGATACATGTAGTGTAACCATTAAATGCTGCTGCAAACGCTCTTGGCAGGAAGCCTTAGGTAGCAGTTTCACCTACTCACTTTTAAGGGTCATTTGTCTTCCCCAGGCGTCAGCAATTAAATTTTTCTTAGTTCCGTTTCTACCAGACAGAGCTTTAGTAGCTGTCCTCAGCAATTCAACTCCCCATAACCTGACAGGCGAGAGTAGGACCTCAGGAAAATGCAATACCCAGATGTCTCTGGAGAGCCCCCAATGGCTCCCAAGGGCACTTTGTGACAGCAGCTTTCATTGAAGCACCGCTTCTGTGTGGTGTACCCCATCTGAGAGGTGGCTGGCATCCCCAGTGAGGCAGGTGACCCCGACAACCCTGCCAGTTGCACACCACGATGAAACAAGAAGGCTTCACAATCCCTCTGATGTAGCAGGGTGTGAGAAGTGATGCTCGAACACCTGCACTGCCTGGTGCAAATGCATTCCTTTACCCATTTCAATGAACATCACACTCTGCAACTCCTGGAAAGCCCTTCCTGCTCGGATTTAGAAAAAAAGCTAAGTGGAGCTGTTTTCTCCTGAAGGACCTGTAGTTCTACTGGCTGTAGGATCTCGTCAGGCAGGGACAACCTTCTGTCTGCTGTTGAGCAGGGCCAATGTAGGTTCGTGAGCCCTATAAGGTGGTGTACAACTACTCCACGCATCTGCTAAAAGAAAAAACATCTCTCCCTACACCCATCTACTCCTACCCCTGCCTAAAAAAGGTAGGAGCAGGTGGCAAAAGCAGAGTTTTAACTCACAATGGTTCCCCAGCCTGGTTTGATCTAGGAAAGGGCTGTGTCAGTATGAAGAGAGGAGCAGCTCAATGGTGAGAATGAACATTTGGAGGTGAAGTGGATGAAACATCTTCTGGCAGCAGGATCAGCCTCTGCCAGCCTAAGATGGACGTGCAAATGTGGCCTCAGGCAGAGCCTGTGCCTTCACAAAGTCTCACGCACAATGAAGGTGTCTGGACAAACTGTAGGGGACAAGGGAACCTTCTCCCATAGCTTGTGGCACCTCTTACCCCTTTTACTTGACATATTTACTCTTACAGATAGTAGTAGCCTCTGCTTTTATCTGAGAGGAAATTGAGTTTTAATGTTTTTCTTAAAATTATGCAGGTTTAGACTTACTGTGGGTCTACCTTTGTTATTAAAAGAAACAAAGAAACCAGTTTCTTTGAAGGTGGAACTCCATTTCACCTAGACAATCCCAGCTTCATAATGGTAGCAGCAAAAAGGATTTGCAGTTGGAGGATGAAAATGTGGGTTAGCATTGAAAACAGTGCTGCATGGCTGCCCCAGCCAGCAAACAGAAGGCATTCAGCATGGAAATATCTAAACTAGCCATCCAACACCATTCTTGGGCCCTTAGGTATTGTACCACAGCACTTGTGGGTCTGCTGTGGGCAAGGTGAACTCATCGCTTTGGTACGCCCCTGTGCTGAAAAGCCAGGGAGTCCTGAGTCAGGAGGTTAGCTGAAAAAAAGCAGCCTTTTTCACATATATTTCCAAAGTTTCCTTTTTCAGAAAGATTTTGATGTTTCCTTTGAAGGTCACCTTTCAAATCTGTTCTGTAAAGTTGCCTTAGGTATAAAATCCTTACTCAAATATATTAAAAGGTCAAATAAATTGCGCTAAGTAAACAAGCTAGCTTTGCTAGCTTTCGCAGGTGTCCAGCACATGGGAGCTATAGGGTACATGACAGAGAATAAAATCTTGACTTATCTCTCTCCTTTCAGTGAAAACGGGCTGTAACTAACTGAAGCAAAAGTTTCAGACTAAAAATTCTTTCCATTTTAACTTCAGGAAACAGGGCCCTTGTGAGCTGAACTGATAGAGAGCAGCAGTTCGTGTGGTATTTCGCCATTTAGGAGATGCTAACAGGAATATCTGCAGTGATTTGATTTTAAGTGTTTTCAATTGCAGGACAGGAGCGGATCCTCCCTGCAGCTTTCGTTTGTCAAGATCCATATGTTTAGACAGATGAGTTAATAAAGAACCTCCCCCAGAATAAAAACAGCAGGGCCTACTGGTTTCAAGGCTCTCTAATTTATGGCTTAAATTTTTCCACTGCTCTGGGTCTGTTTCATGCAGTTGTCACTCAGTGGTAGGCTGAAGTTTCAGGATGTTTCTGATGGCCCAACTTTTATTTTCGAACCTTAACGTAAAATTGATCCTATCCACCAACTTGCTTCAGGTTTATGAAGAGGCCGCTCTTATAAAGGCTCCTTTACAGAAGATACAAACTGCCTGTTTCCATCTTTTACTTTATTCTGAAACGCCAACCTGACCCATCAAACAGACTCCTACAGCTGGCTCTAACAGACAGCTGCCTTTTTCTTTAGCATGCTCAAATTTTAGACCCTGGTCGGCTGCCAACCCTCAACATTTTTGCTTAATCTCCGTGCACCCTGGTAGACAAAATTTCCACTGAGGACAGAGTGGCAGTGGTGGTGCCCTGCTCCAGGTGCTGGATGCTCTGCACAGTCAGCAGGCCAAAATCTGGGAGCTGGGGCTGGAGTGCCAGAGCTCCTAATGTCCATTCCTGGTAACTCGGTGCCTCCACCCCCACTGACCTATTTTATGTTTTTCCGGAATAATTTATCAGGATGGCTCAAATCCTGGAGGAATAAAATTCTCTTTGAAAAAGTGATTCCTGCAGCGTCCCTTGGGTAAAAAGTCTGAGCTTGAGCTTCTTCCTGGAGACTCCACACATGGTCAGCGGGGAGAGACAGGAATGGTTTATCTGACCTCCAATGCCTGTTTTGGGATGAAATGAAATTGGAAGTGACTCCTTCTCTGTGATGACTCTGAAGGGAACACGGCTTGAGCTTCTCAGAAAAGTTGCAGGGAAGCCTCTGAGGGACTGATGAGCCCCACCTCATGTTGGTACCCACCTCTCACCCCGTTTTCTAAAGCAGTTGCAGTTGGAAGATTTCTCCTAAGATATGCACCGCCAAAAAATGGTGGAGTCATTAATAATTTCTTGTAAAGTTACTATTTCTGTAGAAAAAATAATCCCCCAAGCCCCTGGTGTAGTTCATTCTGTGGTTTGCTTTTGTAAAGTCTCTCTCTAACACAGCAGGTGCAGATGCATGCGGAGTGCAGCACTATCGTATTAATAAAATGGAACCGCCTAGGCATATTTCCTCCGAGCTTCCAGAAAGATCTTGGAGGCAATTCCTCACTTCAAAAACTTCAGATCGTTCATTTGTCAGCATTTAAAAAAAATATCCACACAAACGAGTATTAATGCCTACAGCTTGCAAATAACTTTATGGAGGGTGAGGCAATTTTTTCCAGGATCAGCCTTCATATTAATTACTTTTAAAAATGAACGCTCAAAGCTATTAGGTCCAGGAACAACTTCATAATATCAGTGACTGCAAAATGAAAAACGTGCAGGCTGGCACATTTGTTCAATGTGTGGTGGCAAGCGAGGAGTCTGCTGCTGCTTTATGCGAATTCTAATGAAAGCAATTTATCTCATTTCCGTCACCCCTAAGCCATTATTTATGAATCAGTCTTCAGATCTCTCGCATAAGGAAGAACTAGTCACTGAGAACCGATCTCTGATTTGTGTCAGGAAATCAGCAAGCAGAAAACAAGCTTATTAAATACCATTAGATATGGCATGTATTAACAGCCATCCCCTCTGTGTTCCTTCCCCAAAACATGCAGATCCCCTAGGTGAAGAGCCCTGTGCTCATGCTGTGCAGAGATGCTCAGCTGCACCAGACTTTGCTGGTTGCTCTGCCGGGGAGCACGATACCTCTGGGTTCACCTGTGGCCAGACACAGCGATGCCTGATGCTGTGCTGTTGTTTGGTCTGCACTGAACTTGGGGTTTCTCTTTTGCTCTCCAGCGATGGGTCTCGATACAGCAGGAAAGCAGAGCAACTGGCACTGCTGCCTGCCTGTGGAAAGCTCGGCAGGGCTGCCTTCATGCCGCTGCTCAAGTCCCAGTGAAGCAGCTTGCTCCCAGTACAAGCTAAGGGCCACTGGGCTGACTTCACAGCAGCTGCACTGTTTCACCCCAATGGGAAATTTAGGACAAGGGGATTATGGTAAACGTGCGGGTCTGCTGATGCTGCCCCAGAGCCTGCCACCCTGACCTTCTCCTTCTTCCACAGCCAGCAGAGAAGCAGCACTGCAGCACAGGGGCAGTAGAAACTTGCACAGTCAGAAGTTTTTTTATTATCCTGCCCTGCCAATCTGGCACCTCTAAAGGACAGTATTTTCTTTTCCCCTTTAAAGAAAATACCATGACTGTTTTGCAAACGGGACGGCTATTTTAACTTCTTAGTATGATTTATATTCCACTCCCTGCTGGCTGCCATCAAGATTGGCCCAGTCCAATCCGCTACACATTTCTGATTTAGTACCATTCGAGCGACCCCTTGGTAACTCCAGTGAAGGAGACAGGATGTTATCAAAAAGCTGGAGTAATGCATAGCTGCACCTGAGCACAGCCAGGGCAAGCCGCACACTGCTATTTCGGGAAGCTTTTCTACCTTTTATTTTTCCTTTTCAAATGCACTCAAATTGCTGCTTAAAATACCGAATCTCTCCCTCCGTTAAAAAAGGCCATTCTGTTCGCCTTGGCAGTGTGTAATTACGGAAGAGAGAAAACATGGACGTTATTACAGGGAGCCTTTGTGGAGGCAGAAGGCACGAGGAGTTCCTTGTGGGTGCTGATGCCAGTAAAGAGCTGGTCAGGCAGTGAGGCGATGCGGTCGTCTGTGTCCCGAGGCAGGGGGAAAGGGGCCTCTCGCCCTCCCATCTTCACGCAGACAGCATGGCTAAGCAGACTCTTCACGGTCGTACTGCATGCAAAATCAGTAATGACATGCTTGCTGTCACTAATAAAGGATTTGCTCCAAATTCTTGCAAAGGTGTCACTTTTCATTAGAAGTTAATGCCCACCTTTTAATTGCTAAGGAGCGACAACGTCTAACGTACTGGGACACAGCAGAACGTATTTCCAATACTTACAGGCAATGGGAAATTTAAATGTTGTTCCTCCAGTTCCTTAAGTCTTCTTTTTTTTCAAACCTATGTCTATCTATTTTGGGGCCATTGTATAGAATGATTTTTTTTAACCAGTTCAGTTGATAAACCAATATCGATACCATAAATCAATAAAAAACAACCAAGGAGCAACCCCAAAACAAATGAGAAACAGTAAAGTCAGGATTGTCAAGAAAACCCAGAAAGAGGCATGAATATATCAAGAAACAAGAAGTACCAGATACTGACTACTAGCATGCATGATTATCTCTGAGCCGTAAAACCAGAGTTTTCCTTCTAAAAACAGTGACTAGGAGGATATGTTACCATAGGCTTCCATGTTGAAGGGATTTTGGCCAACTCATTGGCTAACAGCTTATTTTTAAAGGCTTGTTCATCTGAATTTATGAAGAGATTATAATATAAATGGATCCCTTGAAATCCAATTTGCTTCAAAATCAAATCTGCAGTAGTGAAACTACTCGCAGCTAAGGGGTCAGTTATCCATAATACAGAGTCTGCGTAAACCTAGTGCAAAATTGATGTAACCTTATTGTAAAAGAGAAGGGGAAAAAGTCCTGGAGCTCAATGGGTCATGATAATGGGTTTTCAGTGAAAAAAATATAAATTAACTTAAATTTGAGTGGAATAGGAAAACCAGAATCCAAAGTAAACAGTATTCCCAGTGGTATCTAAACACATACTTTCACAAAAGTAGTATTAAAGTAATTCTGGGAAAGAAGAGGAAGAAAATAAAATCTTCATTGATATGGCTGCATTTCATAAATCCAGCATTTGTTTGTACAAAAACAAATGTCATTTGTCTTGTTTATTTTAAATTAGAAGTAATGACGAAGTCTTACTGGAAAATTGATTTTACAGAAGTCCAACCTATCACTGTACCCTCATTTCTGAAGAGGGATATCTAACAGTTTTAGCTGATTTTTAACACACTCATATACAGCTTCCAATATCACACCTTCCATCTGTAGGTGATTAGGACCCACATTTTCAAAGGTTGCTTCTGATTCTTGGTGGCTGAATAGTAAGTTGAGATAGCTTGGATTTGATTTTTCACAACAAAACTGGCTTTTCAACAAAGCCAGTCAGACTCTGTACATTGATCAAGCACCTGTGGAAACAGTGTCTGGCAATGTCTCAAATTCATCACCAAAACTGAGAAGCCATAGCAAAGTTTTATTCACAAACATTTATCCACCAGATAAGACTTTTTGGCTAATTCTTTGCTGTTTCCCTATCCCCCAGCTTTCCACACTGTGCTGGTCTGTGCTGGAAAGGTTAACATAAAAGTAAAAGATCAGGTTTATCTGTGGTTTAACTGGCTCAGCAATTGGTGCCAACTGCTAATGGGGTTTCTGTGGAATGCACCTCTGCTACCAGAAATTGGCTAAGAGCTGCCATCTTGTTCTACATGGTACGCTCAAGATTCATCCAAAGGCAAGAGTTTTGGGGCATGACAAAGTAATTTGACTTAAAATGAGACACATCAGACTCCTTAACTAACCCCTAAACCCATCACTTGCAAGCTCATATCTAGGCTTTTTCTTGAATTTCCTCCTGGGTGAATATACATAATTATTGCACTTTTCAGAAAACTGTAGATTTTTTTTCAGGTAAATGTTCATTGGGTCTCACATGCTGGATGTATGGTGTATCATTATGGAACAGCCATGAGCTCTGCTGGTTGGTAATTTCACTTGCAGGTTACTGGTCATCGCTGCGTCTTGTGGTGTTGTTTTTTGGCTCTTTTAGGAAAGAGGTTAAAACTAGCTTTTGAAAAAGCTCTAAGTAATCTTTCCAGGCTACTCAGCATGTAAGCAAACCTCCATTCTGAGAAGAAGTGTTTTGGACCCCCATGATGCAATTATACTGAACGATCAGTAGTTTTTTGACTGTATTGAAGGCTATAGGCTTAAATGAGAATTAATTGTCATGAAACTCTTCCAGTCCACATGGCAAGACCCAGCGCATGCAGTTATCAGTGCAGTCAACAGCCTTTCTGCAAAAAAACACTCAGGGAAAAAAAAAAAAAAAAAAAAGAAAGATTTCTCCTGTGTCTCCCATACTTACTTTTGGGTGGAGAGGAAAAGGATGCTTCTGTATGAGAGGGAGCAAGAGGGTCTGCTCTACTTCTATGAGCCAGGAAGTCGCATCAACTACTCGGGACAGCTTGCTGCGCAGAGCCACCTCTCGAAGGGTCTCATTCCTCACCAGCCGGGGCTGGGACAGCATGTGTGGCCTGGACTCACTCGGGCTGAGGGGAGTTAGGTCTCCACTCTCCTCTTCTTCCTCAGGAGTTTTCCCCAGGGCTCTTCTCTCTTCTTTCATCTCCCAAGCCTGGCCAAGCCTGGCTACATCCATCTCCCCTCCTGGGCTGTACCGAGCTGGGCCAGTGCTGCTGGTTTGGGCCATGGAAGGCTGTGACGGACTGAGGGGAAGATGTGAGGCTGTGGCAGCCTCCCTGCCTCCCCACACCAGCTGGAGGGTGCGGAGAGCCCCTGCCTGGTGCTCAAGGGACTCGAGCAGAACAGCTGGGCCAACCATCACCTTCCCCTCCTAGCTCCAGGCCTGGCTGTGGCCTTTTAAATCTGTTTGGCCCCTTCCCTCATCCTTATCTCTAACCCCGCAGTGGGTGGCCACTTGTCCTGTCCCGCCCTAGGCTCATTTTGGACGTTTTTGGGAGGTTTGCGCATCCCTGGCCGGGTGCAGAGCGGGGCGCGGCGTAAATCTCCCCGCTGGCCTGGCCCGTTCAAGGTGTGGCCTCAGCCCTCTGAAGGCAGCGTTATAAAGCTGGGTGCTGAAGGATTTTACAATGTGCTTCTATGAGGAATTTAAAAGGGGAGCAAGGGCCAGAAGGAAAAGATTTCCTTTCAAACCCCTCCTGGTTTCAGGGATGATCAGCATGGATCTGCTAGAGGCTCCTGCGTCCCACACCAGGTGCCTCCAAGTGACACCGACCACTGGAAATGCCCAGACTGGGTTTCCATCGAAACTTTTCAGGCTATCTTGGTTTTATTGCTATTATTACTCACAACCCCAAAATGCATCAAATGCATCCAAACCTGTCAGACTGACAGTGCTGCATTTGGCACGCAGGGAAAAAAAAATCTCAAGTAGGAAAACAGTGGGTTGGAAACGGGAAGGCTGAATGAGCCCCACCTGAAATAACTCCAAAAAAAGGCATTTCTGGCTTTGGCAAGTCAGCCAGAAGGATCCTATATGTTTTTGTATATGGTTCCCAGAGGATTTAAAACTGTAAGATTTGATGCTAAACCTATTTCTGTGCTGTGAAACCAGGGACAGCTGTACAAATATTTGCTGTTTTTAATTAAACCTAACATTGCTACTTCCTTGATTTAAGTTAGGTCAAAGGACTGGCAATTTTATGCTTTGATAGATGAAGAAAAACAGTTGTGGGTGTTGTGTTTTAGAAATATGTTATAGAATAAGAAGTCTGAGGGAAAAGGCCTCAGAGGCTATAATAGCTCTGCCCTTGTGCTTTCTTCTCAGAGATGTTTTCCTTGTCAAATATTTTGCCTTATCCATATAGCAACTGTTTCTACTGTAATTCTGATCATTATTTTTCCTTGAAAGACTTTTATCTAACTTTCCATTTGCTCTTGAGTTAAGCTTTTGGTAGCATTCTCTCAGCTTTGTGTTCTTTATAAATTTAAACTAATCTGTTTTGTTGGGGAGAAATAAGGAGGGATGTGCTCAACCCCACTCTCTTTGGACCCCCTTACATCACCTAAGTCCTTTGGCAGAGCATCTCACAACTTCTGCTTCTCAGAGCAGGGTTTTACTGTCCCTGTCTCTTCCAAAATCAGATATATCAATCTTGTATCAATTCTAAAGACAAAGTAAATCAGTTTGGAGACCTGTTTTTGGTCATCACAGCACCAGCATAGGACGAGCAGAGAAAAATTCTCCATTCAGCTCCATGACTGGTTTGCTGCTTGTCCTGAGGCTCTCCTGTCTCTCACTCTTCCACTATGGGAGCTGAGGATATTGATGCTGAATCCGGCAGTGACATGCTTGGGGACCCGCATAGTAAAAGAACCAGGTTTTAGAGTTCCTCAGGCTTTTAGAGGAGAGCAAGAACAACTTAGAATCTTAGGAAACTTAGGAAATTCTCTCAAATAGTCTTTTTGTCAAAAAATCCCAATGCATCAACATACACTATATATTGGAAAATATCCATTTATATCGATATTCTGTTTAAAAAAGTCAGGAAGAAATTTCTAAAAAGTCAAAATAAAGCAATTTATTTTTCAGTCTGCATTTAAGCCAAGGTGTAGACAAAAGACACCATGAAGAAATTAGGTAAGTGTTTTTTGCTTGATCCGTGTTTTGGTTTTCAGGTGTTTGGGTTTTTTTAGATTTTATTTTAGAGAAATTTTTGAGATTTCAGCTTTTAATCCTCAGTGAAAATGTTAAAAATTTCTGTGGAAAATAGAAACAAACAAACAAACAAAAAAATTCTTGCCTTTGATAATTGATAACAAAGACTAGAAGGATTGTCCCTTCTACCTAGTTTAATATTATTTCTACTTTAACAGTCATATGCATCACTGTGTTAAGAGAAACTAGTATCATAGCACTTAAAGATCCTTCAATATATTTTCAGTAAAGTTGTTTGTTATTATTACCAGTGTTAGTGTATTATATTACTACTACCAGCAGTTTTATGGTAGTATTAACATTGATTTTAAAAGATATTTTGCCTCTTTCCTAAAGGTATACACTTTATCTGTCAGTTAATAGACAGATGCCAATTGGTAGACCCCTGTTCCTTCTTACAGGGGACTGTCAGGCTGGACTCACAGCAGTGTGAGACCCATGTCAAGCAGTCAAACCAAATAAGTGTGACTGAGGTAAAAGAGTAAAAGTAATTAAAGGTAACTGAAGGTACCTGCAAAAGGTACAGGAGAATGGAGAAGAGCTGACAGATCTGCTGTTTATCAGCTTGCTCACTTCCTGAATTCTAGAAATATGGTTTTCTTAGTGGCTCAAAGTTTTGAGCTGGATTAATATTTTATAAAGTTGTTGGGTTTTTTTTTGATGTGTTTGTTTTGTTTTGTTTTACAAAAACAAAAAGTAACTCCAAACCCTCCAACAAGCCCTTACCAGGAATTCTTTTAGAGAAACATTATACAGGCACAATTGCAAAAATGAGAAGTGGAAGTCTGTCTTTATTTCCAACATCTGCTTCCCTATCATTTCATTGTTTATCTACGTACCATGTGGAGCCTTGAAGATATTGAGCCATCCATCAAGTAGAGAGTAAACCAAGAGGAGATATATCACAACTTAATGTTAAAGAAATCATATGCTCTGACATCTACCTTCATTACCGCTAGTACCTCTCACCTCATAACTAAAACCATGGCAGAACGGGTCTGTTATCTGCTTTTAACAGGGTTCTGGTGTGTATCCATAAATCCAGAGGTTCTCTTCTTGACACTGATGCTGGCCCATCTGCTTTGCAAAGTATATTTGAAGGGGCAGAAATGGATGTAGAAGCTCCCCCACCCCCACCCCCACCCCCCACCCCCCATTCTAATACATATAAGGAAAAGCCAAGTTTGTCCCTACTGTACTTTTGCTATAATTGAATGTATTTTTACAGTCAATGAGTTTTTCTCAATGAGTTAACCATCCTTTCAGAAAAATAAGATGAATAGCTGCTTATTTCAATCTGGCAACACTTTGAGCAAATACAGCGTTTTTCTGTCTCATATAGCTCAAGGCTAAAAACTGAAAGAGCAAGAAAACTCCTCTTCCCCTCCCCAACCCTTTTCAAAATGAAAGTCAAGTTTTTGTGGGATTCAGCACAATCCATGGGATTTATGTTGCACCTGTTGAATTCTCACAAGAAATATCAATTAAAACATTGTGACTTTGGAAGGAGCATAGGAAATCTGTGGGGAGACTCGAGCTCCATGGATTTTCTGCACCTGCAGCTGTCCCGCCTCAGTGCCTCTCTCGGGAAAGGGGGGCCATCGGGCCGGTGCCATGCGCCGCTCCATTTCCATCAGTGCAGGGGGAGAAGAGAAGCCCATTTCCCTGAGCTGCGCCTTGCTTGCTCTCTCTCTTGTTTGAGTTGGCACCTCCTGACAGTATTTGGATGATGAAGTCTTCCAGACACAGCAGTGGAGTGTTCAGTCACACAGCTTTGGGACACTCTCCAGTGGATGGGGCTGGCAGTCATGTTGAGCACTGGGGCTGCAGGAGGGGAGCAGGAGGCTGAGACCTTATAGTTCCAAACAGAAATTAAAACTGATAATCATTTTTAATGATCCTAAGTTACTACGAGTTCATAAGCCTTTGTCCCTGGGTGGATTTAGTGATATTTACCACGAATGGTTGGGTTCTGCATTGCTGCTGGTTGCTGCTGTTCTTTGCAAGTGGGATGGCCACGTGAGAGCAAGACCATAGGGAGCACGTGGGCTTAGGAGAAAATGCTTGGCCAGCAAATATGCCACATACGTTCACAGAATGTGTTGATCTAATTTGTACTTGATTGAGTCCAAATTTTGTGCCTTATTTATTTATTTATTTATTTGTATTAATTTTAATGTTGCTAAGGGGAACTCTAGACTGTTGTGGAGATAGAATACACATTTATAAAAGTTATGAGTCCTTTAGTTTCAAGGCAAAATCCAACCAGTAACTCATGAGGATTAGGAAGAAATTTGTCTCTAGCAAGAAGGCAATTGCACGGTGTCCCTTCATCATACATCTTAGCTTTTCTTGGGAGAGTGCTGGCAGTCGGTATGGGCAGAGGAAGGATGTGTAGTCTGATCCACTGTGGCACAGGCCAGACCCATAAAGGATCCAGCTTTATAAAGTTCCCTGCTAAAATAAAAGTTTTTAAGGCGTCTTCTACTGTTACCCACCATAGGGGAGGATGGGTTTTAACTCATCTCTTGCAGGTGTTGCCTCACTGTAAGATGAAAAGCTGTTTGGGGAAATGCTGTATTCCTTCTCTTCAAGCTGGGCTAGCAGAGGATCCAGTGCCTCATGTAAAGAGCTCACAGAAGGCATCATGATTTTGTAGCCTTTTCATTCTGGGAAAAGTGGGTGCTGGACACCTGGCTGTGTCCAAGGGCTGTTTTGGCATCTCACAAACATTTTAATGGAATATATACAGTGTCATGGGAACAAGGATTTGTAGCCCCCACAAGGGCAAAGCAAGTGAGACATTCCCATCTGCCAGGGGCTTCACTAACATCTCTCCTGTAAAACCACCCAAAAAGCTACCAGTTTTCTCCATCGTTATACAAAGCAGTGTGGAAGCTACTGCTGCTGCCCCAGCATGGAGCTGCTGGGGGGTGTTCTACTGCTGTGCACAGCCCCACGAGTATTTAAGCAAAGGAATTCCTGGATATTGGATATTAATGCAGTTTAATAAGAAAGGCAATGAGAAAGTTTCCTGAGCAATTGCAGGTGCTCAGAAAGCTTTCAGACGTGTAAAACGTTCATGGATAACAAGCAGAGGCTGTCAGAGTGCAGTTTTGAGAGCAGGCATGTGAATTCTGCCATTTAAGTGTCAACTGCTGTGGCTGGATGTCGAGCCTAAGAACAGCTGCACTGGTTTGGATCACTGTACTGTGAGCCCATATTCTTCTCCCAAAGTATCAGGGGATATCCTCTGAGTGTTTTTTTTCTGAATGAGGCTCATTCCCAGCACTTTGAGTGTGCTCGCCCTACAACTGCCCCCCAGCAAAGCCACTTGTCTGCCTGAACTGTGGCAAGGGAGAGCCACCTTCACCATATAACCCAGACAAAAAGAAAACTGTGGCCACAAGGAGATACCTGTTGATAAATGAGAAAAGGCAAGTAAACTGTCAAACATTTCCACGGCTTCTGACCTTTCTCATCTAGGGGCTTTTTCTGTACCTCTGATTTTTATTTTTTTTATTTATTTTTTAATAATTCACAGTGGATACCCCTCCAAGTTCTTGTCCACTCTCCCTTTAAATACATGTAAAATTGTTGCAGCCACAATGTCTTTCGGCAACGAATTTTGTGCCCACTTGCCACTTGAGGAATCACTTCTTTACATTTGTTTTCAATGTGGCTTCTTTATGGCCCATCATTCTTGTACTGGAAGGGACAAATGAGTAGTTAATCCTTCTTCATGAAGCCAGGATTTTGTAGTTATCTATCATACCACCTCTTTTCCAGGCTGGAGAACCCAGGTCTGTGTAGTCATGGAAGCCATTTCATACCCTTGGTCAACCCTGATGCTCTTCTTTGAGCCTTTGCCATCCTGAGGAGACCAGATAAAAAGGATTCAAGGAGATGGTGAACCCTGGATTTCAAGATGTTCATTGCGGAAAGAGCCCTTCTGGTGTTACTGCTCCCTTCCAGCCTCTTCCCCTTCTCCTACTGGAGGCTGCGGCCCCTATAGAGGACCATCCCTTGTTCTGAAAGCATAAAGCCAGCACAGATCACTTATAAAATGACGAATACCTGAATCAGCGCAGTTGGCTTGGCAGTGGCGTGGCGGAGACGGCCCCCGTGGCCTGTTCTGCTGGCTCAGGGCTCTGCAGCTGAGGGCTGGGCACACCAGCTGGGCACTGGCTGCAACGTCTGCCACCAGCGCGGCTCCTCCTGCGGCCAGCACTTGACTAGACTTCAGTGTGTGTTCCTAGGATACAAACACAAAAATATTTTCACTTTCCTACGTGTCATTCGGGGCAGACGTTTTGCCCTCAGAACCAACCTTTTTATGTAACACTGACTGAACACATATTTCGCCTAAGCGGAGATACTTTGTTAGAAACAAATGTGCTTATAAGCATTTGGAAGCGCAAAGGTGATATTTATAAAGCGACCAGAACACCCACCACGCGCCGCATAAGCCAGTGAAAATAACAGCTGCCGTGGTTTATCAGCTTTAGAGCACCGCGGGAGCAGCGCAGAGAGCGGTTCATCTGCAGCCTGTCAGTGCTGAGCGCAGCTGACTAACGCACCGCTGGAGCTAAAGGCAGGCTAATCACATATAGACTGCAAGTAGATGATAAAACGAGTCGCAGCTTTATGGCTTCTCAAATGCTTTCTCCTAATATCCACATCTGTACCGTGTTTGTGAGAGTAAAAGCAGTGAAAATTCCTGCAGGTCAAAATAACTTTATTCTTAAGAGTATACCTAGGGTGTTGTCTTCCCTCCGTCCCAGTGGTAAACATGTTGATGTTGGAGTAAAGGAAGGGCTGGTATTTTTCCTGGATGAGCGAAGTACAGCTTTATCATTCTGCATTAACTCTTTCAGGTACTGTCTATACTTTTTTTTTTTTTTTTTAAACTACTAAGCTCTGTTCTGAATGTTTTGAGCCATAAAGGTGTTTTTTATTTTTTCTAATTTTATTTTTTATTATTATTTTTGAAACCACTAAGAATCCCGTGTAAAATCTGGGGAGTAAAATCTGGCAGGAACTGAGTAAAATATGATTACATGAAGTGTCAGTTTTGTTCTCAGAAGAGTTTCCACCATATAATAGCATTTTTTTTTTTAAATGTCCTAGGTCTTTGAAAAAGATTCAATTTGCATTTTCCTTAGGGGCAACTTCAGGTAAATTAACTGAGGCTGCATTTCAATAGACAATGCAAGTCATCATAAAATGGCACTAGTGTTGAAAGACACAATCCCACGTACACCCAACATTGTCTTGCATTCCCACTTCTGCATTACTTCCTCCCTTATAGCTGTGCAGTGAACTGGAGTGAGAAGCTGATTTGGTTTAAACTTACCCAGAAAAATAATAATAATAAAAATCTGAGCTCCAGAGTTCACACAGGAGGGATGCTGTGAGGCAGGAAAAAGTGACAGGGGACTGGGGATCCTTTTTCTTAGCAATATATTTGTCAATTTATAATGTCCATCAGGCTGCTGCCACAACTAACCCAACATTAGGGGTATGAATTTTAGCCAGAAATAAGTGGGAATAGTTATTTATTTATTAAAAAAAAATTAAAGAAAAGAAAAACATGAATAAGTATAGCCCTCTATCTTTAGAAGCAGGAATATGAAAATGGTGCAAGTTCTAAAAATCTAAATATATGTTATGTGGCATGAAGGGAGTTGCTACAGGCTCAGTCTCACCTGGGCAAGCTGCAGTTCGCTTTGCAAATGTGCTGAAGGATGGTTCATGTGTTAAGAGCAAGTGACTCATAACTGGACCTTCTGGGAAACATTATGGGGTCACCTAAATTCAGCAAGGAGTTCAGGGAGGGGAAACCGAGCTTAAAAGAGCTGCGAGACTTGAGCCCATGCTGCACACAGGATACCAGGTGGCAGGAGGAGGAACTGGCTCTGACCAGAGGGGCTGGAAACAAGCCTGTCTTGGTAGGGTCAGACCTGCAAGGCTCCCAGCACGGATGAGAGCTGGCAAGGAAGGTGGGAGGGAGTCCCTGGGTAATTCTGAACTTTACATTAACGAACCCAGCTTCCAGGCGGAACGTCCTTGGGAAAACAGGAAGAGAAAGGTTGAAGTGGAGCCAAAAAATAGACTGGGTGAACAGCAGGATTCATAAATCTGTGTGCAGTTTTTACCCGCTCTTGCAGAACCCCAGTCATGAAAGAAAATCAAAATTTCATGTCTGAAATCCGCATAGCACCATGTGAGCTGTTTATATGGGTGCACACTCAGCTGAGTACCTGAATGAGCGACTGGTTGCTGATTGAAGGGTTACTGGCTGCAGAGAGCTGTTTATTTTACAGGAGAAATATGGCATACAAATGTCCTACCGTTACAGAAAAAGGTCAGGTCAGATGGACAAGATGGATAAGACGCATTGTTCTTCTAACAAAAGAGGCTGAGTCAGGCCTTCAGAACAAGATTTGGATGAAGGTACGTATAAACAAAACCACCAATAAATCTGCCGTCAGTATTGTGCCCTCGCTTGCTGTTTATGCACATGGGTTGGGCAAGTGGCCTACGGAGGCCACATGTAGCAGTAGACCCCTAATTTTAGCTGGATAAAACTTAAGTGTCCCGGTCTGAAGGGAGTCCTCTATGTTTTCCATTTTGTCAGTGGAGAGAGAAGCAGGCTCACAGGGCGGTGTGCTCTGCTGTAAAACTGACACGAAGCTCCCTATGGGTGATGTTTCGAGACAAATGGCTTAGAGCAGGCAACTCTCTTCTTGATGGCTGAGGTCAGGTTGGTGAAGCTACTTCACAGTCATCGTGGAGCTTTCAAAATACAAAACTTACGTCTGAAAAGCTGAATGTAACTTGCAGTCACTAATATTTATCTATAAGTATATTTCCATCTTTCCAAAATTATTTATTTCTGGATCCACACATCTTCTACATTTACGATGGCAACTCCCCCTGGATTTGACCAAAGAGGTATTTTTTTGCCATTGACACTCCCATGACACATGAGTTCATCAGTCTGCTGTTTGAAACAGGCATACGAGGGGCCAATTCATTGAGCACAACTTATTCCAGATCTTTGCAGAAATATACGATGCTCTTGAGCCCATACAGATGTGTAGCCAATAGGGAGCTGTCTGGCTACACAAGTTTTTTATATATTTTTCAACTAAATCAGAAATCCAAATGCAATAGTCAGCACTCGGGGATGTCTACATGGATTTGTGACTCTCCTGCCTGAGTTCTAAGGTTATAAACCAACGAAGGGATTAAACTCATACGTTCATTTTTCTTCTTTATGTGACAGACCTAAGATGAATAATATTGTTCATTTACAGAATCAGAGAACATTTAAATGGGAAAGGCTTCTTCAAATTGTTGAGGTAAAACCTGGCCCTATTGAAGGTGGCTTCAGGCTGGTTTTGATAGTGCTTGGTGTCACCATTTTTTCACAGGGGGACATCTCTTCTGCTGACTCTGATGGTTTCCCTTGTGCGCCTGGTTCTCTACCGCTTAAAAATACACAGAAATAGGACATATGCTGCCAATCCCAAGGCATAGACTAACATAAAGTAAAGTTATTTAATAAAACTGTAATATAACTCATTTTATTCAGCCCCTTCAGAAAGCCATGTGTGAAAGAAATGTGGACTGGAAGAGAGGAGAAAAATGATGCTGTTGGCAGCAAGTGCACAAACAATGTGTCAGCTTGAACCCACAGAAATGGGTTCAGGGCAGATTATAGTTCCACATACACACACGTAAAGCTCTGGATCCCATCATGCCCTTCCCTCTGACCCTAGCACTGCCCTCATGAGAAGTGAAAACCAAAACCACCGACAGCTCATCGAAGGCTGGGCCAAATGCATGTGGGCTGTGCCACACCTGCTGCAGATCCCTCCTGCCAGACACGGGGAGGCTCCAGACCCACGGCAGGCACATCCTGGGGAAGCAGGAGCCTTAGCAGTGAGGAAATAGTTGCAGACCTGAACTTCTGGCCCTGGGGAACATGAACCAGTGGGATCCTGATGGATGACTGACCCTACTTGTGCACACAGCTTCAGGCAAAGGGAAATGCTGGATTACTGAGTCCCCTTCCACCCCTGCTCCTGCTGCTGGTGATCTGCTGTGAGCTGGGAGGGCAGCACAGGGAGCTCTGCAGGTAGTACAGCTCTCTTCTTATCCATCCATGTGCAAGCAGTGCAGCTCAAATTTAGCACTGATGTGGAACATTTGGCCCAGTGGGACTTATAGGCAGGTCCTCCTTGCCTGCAAATGTTAAGTGCTGGCAGCAGACACAGGCTGAACAATGGTTTTTGATCATCTCTCAGTATTTCTGTGGTGCTAAGGAAAGGAGGACCAGGACTGAGCTCCAGTACTGGACCTGTGGTTTACCCACACTGCCTAATGGTTTGTTCTCTCCCTGGCTCTGTGTTGGACCTCTCCAAATAGATCACTCCAAGACAGTGCCCAGACATAGCTTTGGACAAACCTGTGCCAGCTTTGCCTCTCTCCATGTTATACCTTTCCCTAATGCAATACCAGCAGGCTTTGCATCCCCAAACACCCCCATATTCCTGTCATATCACAGTCAGGGGCATGAAGCATGGACCCCACTGTCTTGCTGTAGCAGCATAACTCTGGTGAGATGCAGCTTTGGTTTGCAGTATTTTAGAAACTTTGAGCTGAAAAAGTTACAAAGAACAATAACGACACCTGAGGGCAAGGGGCACGACATGAGGCCTGCAGGAGACCTTGAGCCAAGGTGGTATGGCTGCAGTTTGCTTGGGAAGAGGCAGAGCATGTGCAGTGTAGATGAAAGTCAAGTGGTGCCTACTAAATGGGCAATATTAATCCATCTGGACCTTGTGCTGGGGTCCATATTGACAGAAATTGGAAATGACATCTGTTCCAGTTTTCAGATGATGCCCTTTAGCCCAGGTTGCCTTTCAAGTGAATCCCAGGTTTTCTTGGGCTTGCAGCTTGTGTCACTGATTGCAGTGCATCACAGCCCCTACAGCTGTGGCAGTGCTGATCACCAGAACATAGGGCCATAGAGGTTGACCACCCCAAGCTGGGGAAGCTCTTGAAGAGTCTCTGAACCCCAGGGTCTCATCCCTGCCTACTCCTAGAAGAAGGAAGGCTGAATCTTCTACGAATAGCTGGAAGAATCCAAGATGAGGAAGAGAAGCACAAATAGGGTCAGCCTGGGAGAAAAGCCTTAGTTTGAAAAGCCTTGCAGTTAGTTTTTCAGTGTAGGAAGAAGTGATGACAGCCTGCTCACTTCCATCCAAATCCCTCTGTCATCCAGTTCTGGGAGAGGACTGGGATCTCTACATGGGGCACACTATATTTTTAATCCAATTATAATATGGCTCAGTCCCTTTCCTACAGCTCAGGCTGAAGCATGAACACAATTAGACAGCAACTGAGTTTAACAGCCATAACCATAAACTTGATGGTTTGCATAATTTAGATGAGAGTTTCCTTAGAGAGTTGCTGCAAATATTGAAGTTCAGAGTTTGGTTTTTTTTTTTCCTCCTTTTTTTTTTTTTTTTTCCCTTCCATTTTCTTTTCTTCCAAAGGCAAGAAGAAAACTCTGCAGCTCTTCTGCAAATGGTTTAAATGTAAAGGTAATTTCTCTAGAAAGAGGGGCCTGTGTGGTGCATGATCTAATCTTGCAAGCATCATTGTGGACATTCAGTGTGGCTTCAGACCTTAAGTAAGAGCCCGCAGTTTACAGGATTTGGCTCAGATCCCTGGAAGTGTATGCACACTCTTCCCCATATCTAGTGTTACCTGCTTTCACATTGCGTTTTTCAATCAAGTGCATGACACAGTGTGCAATTTGTAGAGGCAAATTGAAGAATACAAAAACAAAAAACAAATAAACAAAAAACCACCACCACCACCAACAACAAAACACCCAAAACCTGTTGAACTGCTGCTGGAGGGTAGAAGACAGTTGCTTGCTTAGAATGAAGGGTAACAATAACGTGGGCCAAATGGGCAGCATGACATGGGCATATCAGTGTAGTTACACTGCTGGCCTCAACCCAGATCAGAGCTATACCTGACTCTGCAAGTACCTCACCATACAGTCCTTGAAGTGGAAAACAACAAAAAAAAATCTCAATTTCTGACAGCTTTCTGGTGCTTGCTGTAGGTGATGTAGTTTTTAATGTCATTATAAATTAACATCCCATTACTACATTAGGAAAATTAACACAAGTTTAATATTCCTTTTGCTGCCCTGTTAATTTAATGTAATACGTTTTGGCCGTGCAAGCGTTTTAAAAACGTCATTCAACTAACCTGCTACAGTTAATGCATACCCCTGACCAAAGAGCACTGTGTTGCTTAATGTGGAAATTTAGACAAAACACAATGACTTCTTATTACAGCAATGTGCCTAAAAAGAATCAAGCTCTATTAGATGTGGTAATAGAGTTGTAAAACACATATGCATGTTTTGGTCCTGCTAACATAGGCAAGATATTATCATTTTCTTAAATAGTTGGGGGAAGTGGTTAGTTTTCCTATGCAGATCTTCCTTCACACGTGTTTGAAGTTGTAATGGGCTATTGGACCTTTTACAATGAATCCTCTGTATCTTCACTCACCTGAATGCCCCATGGTTAAACTGAAAGTTGGTTGGAAGAAGTAAAAAGTCCCGGGGTGTAATTTTCTACTTTCCATTACAGGAAGGAAAAAAAAGAAAAAAAGAAAAAAAAGAAAAAAAAAAAAAAAAAAACTTTAGGTTCTGGCAGTCTTCATTTGAACCATTTCTAATTTTACTTACCTATAGATTCATACCATGTGGTGGGTTATTTAGAGTTTATATTATGGATGGTTATACTTACTTAATGCAAGAACATTTGTAAAAAAGACATGTACACTGGATACAATACCAAGCCTATCTCTTCCCAAGCAGAAAAAACTTGCAGAAATCTCCCTCCCACCCCAAGCCCCCCCAAAAAGATCTGGGACTCTGTCCAGGTATCTGTCTGCTTTTGCTCTGAATTTTCCATCCAGAGCTTGTGAAACGTATGTAAAGCTAATTCTGTAGGTCATTCTCATGGCAGAGCTCGAGCTAGTTACACAGGTCTCCCAAACCAGACCAGGCAGTTAGCTCAGCAGGTAAATGGGAAACCAGAAAGGCCATGCTGCAGCAGAACAGCCAGATGTACACCAGATTTCTCTGACTTCACCTTTGACTTCCAGAGAACATGTGTTGGTGAATGAGTTTCGGTTCTGGGCCTCAAAGAGGTGGCAGGGGAGGAAAGGCTGGGTCAGCTGTGCCCTCCAAGGATGACGGGATGCAGTAAAGTACCCAAAGACATCCACACAGGGCTGACAGATGAGACACGGGACTATGGCAGACCAGAGACAGCAGCTGGAAGCCAGGTGAGATGCAGCAGCACATCTCAAACAACACGGCATGGATGCATTTAGGCAATGGTTTGGACTCCTTGCTGGCTTCTTACAATGACTTGTAATTAAATTTCCCATGTGAGTTTAAAAATTGCTCGACCAGCTAAATAAATACCCTCAAGTTAAATATTTCATTAAAATTTCCCAAACAGACTTATTTTTCCCCTACAAAACCAGTGTTTTCCAGTGGAAAAACGCTGGTTTTGCAGAGAACACCTTTTGTTGTGGAAGGTCATTCCAAGCATAAAATCCCCAACAAGCTCTAGGTTTAGGGAAGGTTTATTTTATTTTATTTATTTTATTTTATTTTATTTTATTTTAATTTATTTTATTTTATTTTATTTTATTTTATTTTATTTTATTTTATTTTATTTTATTTTATTTTATTTTATTAATTTTATTTTATTTTATTTTATTTTTAATCTTTATCTTTTTTATCTTTTTTTCTTTTTTTTTTCCCCAGTATCTAAGACACTGAAAAGTACAGGCTAGAACCAGCATGGCTTTTCATAGCATTTCATACTGTCTCGTTTATCTCATTGTTTATGTAGATAGAGGACTGCTAAAAAGTCTTTTCTGGAACTTCCCATCTCTGATGTCTGGGATGCTTTTTCTCCTTTGTTTTGAAACAAGAGTGAAAGGTTCTTTTCTACTCTCTTTTCAGTTCTTATCATCATGCCAAAAGCTGTCTTGAATTATGCAGCTTTTGTAAAACTCATTGAAATGTGTTTATATAAGAACAAACCATAAAAATTGAAGTGAAAGGACCGAATCCTGTGCTGCACTTACTCTCCATTGACGAGGTACTTGGGGAAAGCCTGAATGGCAGCACGTGAATAAGGGCAGGACAGAGATTAAATTATTCCCGAGGGGAGCTGAGGCACCGTGGGCAGGCAATGCGGCTTCCTAACATACTCCCCTATGGATCCCATATGTAATGACAGAATGACATTTCATTCAAGACAATGACACGAAATGAAGATTGAACTTCTTATCCACTTTGCATAACAGACTCATGATGTAGCTCATGGCAATTTTTGCAGCAATCATATATAGGAAATTTGCATAGTGGTAAGTAAAACAACCTGGATCTCCCCATAAAGTACGCATATTCCTATTTCTCCAGAATTAAAAATTATCTTTTAAAACAACAGGGCCCGATCCACAATTTATGGATGCAGACATGCTTGGGGGGGATTCATGCCAGGGAAGGGACTAGCTTGAGCCATTTTAAAGATATCCTTAACAAAACAGTTCTCAGCTTATGCTTCTCTACATGAAGAGCCAGATATATGAAACTTGGTTTTGATATTGGTTCTGATAAAAATTTTATTTATTATTCCATCAGAAGTAGTCAGGCAATATTTTGGGGGGTGGGCTTTTAGTCACATGAGATGTTTTGTTTATTCTGAAGAAACTGAGAAGTCATCTTTATGGGAGACACTCTACTGGAAACTATAAATGTGCAAAAGCAGAGTTTATATGGCTGGGGTAGCCCCATAAATACACTCCCCATCATCTCACCACAGGACCACACCAGCACAGGACAGGCCTGCTCCGGTGCCTCCCCCCATGCAGAGCTGCTCTGTGCAGCGATAAGAGGCTTCCCTGCTTCTTACTGTCTTGTAAACAGAGGATAACGGTGAATGTGACTTTCCCTGATTTCTGAGATAGACGCAATGCATATTTTCAAAGACTGTTCCTTCCTCTGGCCATCCATGCACGGTGTCTGAGAGAGTATTTATATCCGGGTGCGTAAGATCAAAGAATCGGGCAAACAAAGGCTTCAACAGAAAAACAATAAATAGAAGACACTTGCAAGAGCCAAGCACAGTTGAAAGCACAATGAATAAGAAGATAAATATAGGTTCCTGTGCAGCTGTATACACCAAAGGAGAGACCAGCCATGGATGCAACAGCTAAGTACAAAGGCAGAGCGCTACGGACTACCAAGTGTTTACAAACCCATGTTCGTCAGGGAGGGATCAGAACTGGGTACGGTGAAATCTTGGCATACAGGGTCTCAGCCAGCACTCAGAAAAAGCAATGTGATTTCCCACTGAGCTTTGGAAAGACCAAGAACAAGATTTCAAAGGACAACTCTTCTGCATGGTAAGAGAGCCAGTGGCATAACCAAGATGTGATCTGTCAGTGGATTTGCAGCAAATATTTGCTTGTTGGCTCTTCGCCATAGTAGTTTACCTCTGTCTCGGCAGAGTCTAGTTGCAAAGCAAAGCTGCAATGAAGTTAAACAGAAAATCAGTTAGGAGAAAAATCCCTCCGAACCCCCTGTACATATTACATTACCCCTAAGCTACCTCTGAAGTTATAGTGCTTCATTCATCCCCCCCCAAAAAAATAGCATAACAATTTGATTCTCATATTTTTCCTGTTAAATCTTCCAATTCGCTTATCCCAGAGAAGAAAAACTCCTTTGCCTTGGCAGTAGATAAATATTTTGTGTGTACCTGCATGGTAAACCAGTTCTCTGCAAATCTCTACCCAGTAAATTTTAGAGAATAGTTGAATTTAGCATTAGATTAAGAAGAGGGATATAGAAATGCCTGAATTCATGCACTTTCAAGCTCATAAAGGACCAAGATGAACAATGTTACCAGAAATCATGCTGCAAACAGCAGTAACTATTTTCACAGAGCAAAACAGTGGAAATAAAGGAGCTAAAAGCACACAAAAGCAGACTGAGAAATGATTGTCCGAGTGAATGTAGAGCAAGGCAAATAATGCATGTTGAACTGAGATATATACAAAAAAAAAAAAAAAAAAAAAAAAAAAGGATGACCAGGGAAACAGGGGAACAGACATGTTGCAGGAATTGTATATTTCCCAGCACAGGATCCTACACAGGTCACGTACCTAGGGGCTACATGCTTCGCAAGAATCTGCAGGCTCGGTGCCTTGATGCTGATGGTTCTTATCTACACGCTGCTAGAACGGCTGGTGGTTCTGGTTTGCAGTTCATAAAAGCAGGAACGCTGAGAGCAACATTTTATTTGTGACCTATTGCGTTCCTGTTTTCCCACTGAAAAAGCCTAAAAATACATTATGTCATTTTAGCGGGGGAAATTGCAATGTCTAATCACCTTTATGCACTTTCGCTACCTTTTTTTTGTTGTTTTTTCTCTCAAATATCTTCTGTTACACAAAATGTTGTGAAAAATACCAACAGAATACAATTTAACAAATATTATGAGGTGTTCAAATACAAAATACAATTAATATACAGCTCAGTGTCAGCCAAATAGCAGACAAACCCTGAAAAATATATGAGAGTAACTTAAGTTTTGATGTTTTAGCCTGAGTCTGGCTAGTTTACTGTACAAAGTCACTGAAAGTCCAGGCTCACCCAATGTGACCTCTTAATCATGCCCTTTGAAACACTGCAGGTATGGGATTTGTGATATAGATGGGTGATGAACACAGTATTTAACACAATGTTCAAAACTCTTTAGTAACAGCCTTGTTTGCCATGCAGTGTAGGACATGGCTCCAACAGGTGCCTATATGCAGGTGGTTATCTGTGAGCATGTTGTGTAAGACTCTCTTAACTGGCCCAGGCTGCAAGGGAACCCAAAAGATCATCAGGCTCAGCATTTCATGGGAAAAGGGAGCCTCAATGAGGTTATCTTGCAGCCTGTCCAATTGCATCTTGAAAGCTTCCAGTGACGGGGCTTCTGCCACATCCTTGGGGAGGTTGTTGCAGGGATGGACTGCTCTCACTACACGTTCCAGCTGTAGTCAGCTGAAATCTATTTGGTACCATCAATGGGGCTTTTCTAAGTGCCTAAACATAGGGATCTAATTGAGAACCCCCGGTACCATAAGGATTGCAATAGGCTGGGCTGGGATAGAGTTAATTTTCTTCATAGTATCTCACATAGTGCTGTGTTTGGGATTCATGATGAAAACACTGCTGATAACCCACCGATGTTTGCTTGCAGCAGAGCAGGGCTCACACAGAGCCAGGACGGTTCTGCTCCTCGTGCTGCCCTGCCCACAGGGAGCCTGGGGGGCACCAGGAGCTGGGAGGGGACACAGCCAGGACAGGTGGCCCAAACTGGCCAAGGGGATATCCCACAGCGTGTGGCGGCATGGTCAGCGATAAAACCGGAGGAAGAAAGAAGGAGAGACTTTCGGAGTGGTGGCCTTTGTCTTCCCAAGAAATTGCTGCATGTGATGAGCCCTGCTTTCCTTGGAGCGGCTGAGCACCTACCTGCCTGTCAATGGGAAGCAGAGAATGAATTGCTGCTTCATCTCAGCCCACAAATTTTCTCACTTTTACCCTTCTGATTCTCTTCCCCATCCCACTTGGGGGTAGTGAGCAAGTAGCTGTGTGGGTCTGAGCTGCCTGCCAGGGTTAATCCACAAGAAGGAGGCTCCTGTACAGGGCTGGCAGATATGACAGACCGTTTTGATGGGACATATGGCAAACCAGAAGCCTGCTGCAGCAGCAGCTGGATGCTGCAGGGATACCCTTTGCTATCTAAATTGGCACTTGACTGTGTTTCAGCAACTCCACGGAGCACAGTGACTGATTTTGAGTTTACCTCAATCTAATAATTGCACTTTTGAGTGTTACACACTTTATTGCATTTATTGAGTCCCATGACCCTGATTCTGACATGCAGGATAATTCTGGAGAAGCTTTACAACAGCTATATGATACTCTGTGCTGTGGAGCAGGGAGTATGGATATCTCCTAACATCCAGAAAAATAAAAATAAAATCTCAATATTCCTTTAAACTAAAGGCTGCCCGAGTGCTGGTGGTGGTCCTGCTCTGAGAGAGTTTGGACCAGGCATCCTCCAGGCATCTTTTCCAACCAACATCTCTGTGATTCTGTGGGTCTGGTTTACTCAGTCCTACAACACAGAGCATCTTTCTAATCTCATTGTGAGGTCTGCTCCGTTCCTGAGTTGAACCAGAAGTCAGTATTTACTTTTTTCCAGGGCATTTCTGTGTGAGTTTGAGTTGGTTCATCAATTCCACAGGACGTGGGCTGTGCCTCTATTTACATTTAGAAAGGGTCCAGCACACCCTCTGTGCCACACAGAAATCAGCATCTCAAGAGACTGCAACTGTTCTTCAACTGTGTCAAATTATATGGAGTTTTTATATCAAGAAATTGCTTAATCTCGTTGACTGAAAGAAAAGTTAAGAGTGAGTTAAAGCTGAGGATGTATTTAAATGGTTTTCAGAACACAGAAAAAAAATAGTGAGTACTGCTTTTCAATCAGACCAATACACTTGTTCTGTTCTCAGCAAAGCCTTCCTGATCGTGACAATTCATTGGATTCATATAATCTTATGACAAGTTTGAGCTGCTAGGAAGTGTGGAGGCGGACTGTGCAACTAATGGAAGGACAGAAGGATGTAAGCTCGAGCACAAGGTCCCAGCTGTGCCCACTGCTTCACTGTTAGCTCCAAATAGCTGTCCCCAAAAACAAACCTACAAGAGACAGGAGAGTTGTACGCAGGGGAAATCGGGGGGCACGGAGGGTTCCTCACCCTTTTACTTTGTAGTGGAAACTACAAAGAGAGACTGCTTAGAAAAGTCTAGAGATGGGCTAAGAGGTGTCACAGGAGTGCCCAGAAACCACAAGCAGCAGTGGAATGGGAGAAGGAAGGGATGGGTCACACCAGAGCAGTAGGTCTTGTAGGAGCCCCCTTGCACAGCATCACGGTGAGCGCTGGTACGAGGAGAAGAGCTGCATCAGCAGTAATGCAACAGAAAGGCCGAGACTGAGAGATTTTTATTTCAGTTATCCTTTTCACCTGAGGAATTAATTGCAGAACAGAATGAAATAACCGTATGCAATTGAGCAGACATCCAGCTTTATACTTTTCTTTATAATATCTGATAACGGTATATTTTTTTGGAGAACACGGTGTTGGATTCTCAGTTGACTCATTTGTTGTGCAAGTATCTATTAGATTTCCAACCACTTAGATTTATTTCTTTTCATTAGAAGTCCGCATTATTATTTATATGGTCAAGAACATAAATAATGTTGGAGAAAATAAGTATTAAAGTCTAAGAAAAAATATTCAAGTCAATAATAACAGAAGAAAAGAAAAATATGTAGTACATATTAAAAATGAAAACAATTGTTATAAATATAATGGCCTTAAATGTTTGCTTTTATGTGACAGATGTTTTTAACAAAATGTCTGTGTTGGCAGTTTGAGCACACTTATGATTTTAATTTGTGTAATATTCCCTTTTAGTATTGATGTCTATTTACAACATCTGTGAAGGGTCTGTAACCTGAATGTGACAGGGAAAAACTAACAGACTGCTATTGGAATCTTTCCACTGGGTCCATGTAACAGACTATTAACAAAAATCTTAAATAGCTCTTCTAATCATCAACAGCAATCTTACGCAAATTATATCAGACCCAGAGGACCCGATTAACTTTAAAATGCCTTGCAGACCTGAAACATAAATTTTGCTCCTCCTGCCCTCCTCTGCAGAGTCAAAATGGGATCGTACCATGTGCACCAGTTTCGGCTAGGCACAAACAAAATCAGCATGCAAGGCAGGCTACAGGCGGGGTTCCACTTCTATGACAAGAAAAGCATGGTTGTTGGCGTGTTTTTTTTTTTTTTCCCTCTGTTGCTCTGTAATCCCCATTCTGTAACAACTCCTTTTGCCAGCTGGGGCCTGGCACGGGAGGCATTAACGTGCCGGCGTGGTGCTGCTGTGACGGTGGTGCCACTGGTAGAGGTAGATGCAGGCTCTCTGCTGGAGGGAAGCCACTTCTTACTCACCGAGATGCTTTCCGAGCACGTAGCCTGCTCACGGGGAAGCATGAATGAGAGAACGTGAGCTGTCCTTTGCTATTAATTGCTTAATATTTGCACCAAAATTTTAAATGTTAACTATTATTCTTATGTCCCAGAGGCCTTATCCGGGGAGTTGAGCTTGTTCTCTCCTTCTAAATCAGGAGCCAAGATTTCCCCCACCTTTTGCCACTTAGGCCCTCTCTTCCCCTCCCCTCCCACACATACCCTTTGTTTGACCCCATCTATACTACAATAACTATTTAATTAACAACAGTTGTTAAATTTGCTTATGGCCTGACCTTATAACACAGTTTGGCTGGCCAGTTAGGATGGAGCCAAACTGTTTTATATCTAGGTTAAGAAAAAAAAAAAGCCTAGGTAGAGACCTAAGCTAAAGAGCTTTTTTATTTTTTTACTTTTTATAATAAATAAAACCCCAAACCCAACAAAAAATATCATTCCATTTATATCACCCCTTAACCTGGTCCACACTGGCTGTCCAGGCTGTGAGCAAGTCCTGGTGTAAGCAAGTCCATGATGATGGAGGCCAGCAGCCATTGCTGATGCTTGCTGTTTTTCACACACATGAGAAGAAGGGGGGACAGTCCATTGAAAGCTTTTATTTAAGGCAAAGCTTTTTTAGCTAGGTCAATGAGCTTTCTTCATCTTTATCGCTGTTTTCCTTGGCATCTGGAGGTTAGGTCCAGCTTCTTTATTTCCAGTTATTTATTCCTTCCTTCGCTTTTTGTCCCTGAGGATTTCCACATTAATGCACTTAGAAGTAGAACAGCAAAGTCTTAGTTTAAATAATAATAATAATAATAATGTGTTAGTTTTTGTTTACCACTCTACTTCTAAGTTCACTGAATGTGTGAAGCCCATGAGGCAGAGTTAAGATATCCCCCTAAAGGTTGATTCTGTTCTGGATGTATTCTATAGAAGTCACAAATTCCACATTACACAAATAAAACTGGGGATGTTTTCTGTATTACTTAGGTTTCCTTCTTTTTCACAAACACGTATATAATGTTTTTAGTACATTAGTATCTTTGGTACCTCAGTGCAAACCCCTCTCTCTGAGTCCAGGATGCTTCCCCAGGCATTCTTCTGCTGAAACAAAACTCGCTTTAAAAGTTTTATTTCATCCCAGTGAAACAAAATGTGGATCTAGAGCCAGATCATGGCAGCTTCTGAGCATATTTGCACATCAGAGAACCAACATGGTCCCGCTGTGTGTGGGTGGAAGAAGCTGAAGGAGCTCACCAGCTTGCCCACTGATGGGAGGTTGGCTATTGGCAATGGGGAGGACTGCTCTCCATTGTTCCAATGTCACAACTGAGAGACACGGATGATTAATGATCACTTAGCATTTGTCATGAATGCATATCCTGGCCAAACTGGCACTCAATTTATTAAAAAAAAAAAAAAAAAAAAAGAAAACGCTAAGAATGATTGGACAAATAATCCGTACTCTGAATGTAAGGGTCTCGGAGTAAATTCCTCAAACATTCACCAAAGAAAACTTCATGTGCTCACTCCCAAACAGCCCACTTCTTTTGTCTGCACAATTGAGCATGAAATGGACTTCCTGCAAGATTTTTTTTCTACTTCCCATTCGTGCTTGCCTTCAAGCTAGCACAGCAATGGAAGTGGTATCAGGGTATCTCCTCATCCCAGTTTCACTCCAACAGAGAAAGAAGGCACAAAACTGCACTTCAAATCATGTTCTTTGCTTACTCAATGTGAAAAATGGTTTCAGCTTGAAACTAGTCATATTTTTGGATATTGGTTCAGCCTGTTTCTTATTTTATTTGAACTGACTTATTTCAAATTCTGTTAATGTCCTTTTGAACTAGCTGTTCTCCTGCTCTCCCTGTGTAATGAGCTGTATGCATTCCAAAACAGTTGAGTGCAGTTAAATCACAAAACAATGGATCTCTGCTGAACCTGAGCGTCAAGCAAAAATTAAAAACATATTTCAGAGAAAGGTTAAGGGATCACATCGGCCACCAATCTGGGTAGATTCAGGAGACTGAGGAATATTAATAAACCTTCTGAGTTCAGTTGGTAATGCACAGCTTTTTTACAGAAGTTTGTGTTCAAAACAGTTTAGTCTTCTGTTCAATTCACTTATGATTTGCGCAGCAGAATTACTTCCCATACCTGAAATGAAACCATGGACTGAGCTTTTCTGTATTTCTTGAATTAAATTGTTCCAGGTAGACACAAGTTTTGGACTGGTATTCACCTGTTTATAAAACATTTTAATGGAACTAAATGAAAATTTATTGAATTCTTCACAATATTTTTCTACATTGGCCATATCAATATTAAAGCAGATAAATCACTATATTAAATACACATGCTCCCTAATTGTTATTAGTTTCAGCCTGATTTCCCATAATTCTTGCCACTGGGCAGTCTGTCCTCCTCTCCTGACCTTCATGGCCAGTTTCAATCAAAACAAAAAATAAGGTTCAAACTGGAATCTTATCTTAGGTTCCCAACTTGAACTGAAATTTCAGACAAGTGGAGAAGAAGCCCTCCTAGAGAAAAGCTTCCTTCCATAGTCAGTGGAGATAGATAAACATCTTTGGAAGTCTCTGAAGGAAGACCTTTGCCAAATTTAGATGTCTAGTATTAATCAGACAGACGTCAATGATGTTCTGTTGTTTGTGGAAGGGGACAGAAACACTGCAAGAAGTCTGGCTCACTAGTTTCCTTAAATTTAAGCTCAAGTTAGGCCCCTGTGTTGGGCAGGCTTGATCCCATCTTAATTGTCTATAGATCAAGGAAGATCTTCTGGAGGATGGAGCTCTGGAGACAATTTGCCTCACTGAGATGGAAATATGCTGAGCTCAGCTCTTGCATGGTCTGTCTGGCTGTGGCCAGGGGGCCGAAGCACATGCACGGCTCTAGATAAGCTGCAGCGTGTGATGAATCTCAGCTGGCTGAAAGGCTGCAGAGAACCAGAGCAGGGGAGCTGGAGCTAGTATGATAGGGGCTAAAGAATGAAGATAGAAATCCATAAGAAGCAACTTGTTCCTGTTAGGACTTGTTTGTATGCATTAGTTCTGCTGCTCACAAAACAACTTCTTTAAGTATGCCATTTGCTTTTGTTTACTCTTTTGAACACCAAATGCATTCCAAATTCAACTGTGCTGGAGTAATGGGTAAGCCCGTCCTCACCATACCAAATGGAAATCCTGCATTGTAGGAACATATCTTTTGTGGGAGGATTTGCTGATATTGCAGTCCAAATGCCTAACTCTTACAGGAACAACCATTGCACTGACTCTTGCTTACATTTTTAATCTTTCTTTGGCCCCTGGCCATTTCCTAAATAAATGAAACATGTCTGTATTGTTCCATCCAGCAGACAGATGATAAAAAGCCTGTTTCAGACTATAGGCAAGTCAGTCTTCAGCCAGTCACTTCTAAAGATATGGAACAAGTACAGCAGTCTTTAAGTTTAATACTACCCTTTCACATTTTAAATCAATTTACAATCTTTCTTTGTAATCAGTTTGGTTCCTTCCCAAACCCAGTACAGGAGATGCTTTATTGCCAATTCTTCATTTCTGGTATGATGTACTTGATAAGGGTTATGTCAAAGACAACACTTCTTGATCTGTACAGAATTTTTGGTATAGCATCTCACACAGACCCTTTGTTTAAATAAAGCCATGGATGGTACATATACCTTAACAAGTAATTTTTCTAATGATCTCCTTTGAAGGTCACAAAATACTGTTAATGAGGTTTCAAATAACAAGGACCTTTTGCCTTCTAGAATTTCCCTTGAGTACATACTTGGCTGAAATCAATTTTTATGTATATTAACAATATAGTCTCTTTGCAGCGCTCACAAAAATAATAGAGTTACTTACATTAGTGAAGACACAACACTTCATAAGCCAACATATAATTCAACTGAGAGCTCTGATTTTCAGCCTGATTTAAACGTAACTTTAGAATGCAGCTAGTTTCAACATGATTAACACATGTAGCAAGCTACGAAGTCACCAAATACCTAATTACTACTAAGATTTGTTCTGCACATGAATTCAGAAGACTTTTAAAGACAAACGAAAAGCTTGTGAAATGAAAAGCTTTGTATAGTATGGGAGCTGAAACCATTGACTCAAGAAGCAATTGAAAATCTTAAATATGTAAATTAGCTATACCTGATTTTTTCCACACTCACACACAAAAAAAAAAAAAAAGACTTTTTTTTCTATTCTAAAAATTTTGTATTGTCAGGAGAAAAAAAGAAAACATGGTCATTTGTCAAAGGTTTCTGCATGTCTGGCCATTCATTTGGAGCAGTAGCAATAGCTTTGCCCAGGCTGTCAGTTCTGGGCAAATGGTCAGCGTGCATGCACCAGCAGCCACACTCCAGTGCGGCTGTTAAGCAGCCTATTTGCACACATCACAGATGCAGACGTGTGGTATGCCTTCTGCATGTGCAATAAGCCCTGCACTTCCAGAAATGTCAGGGTCACACTGCATAAACTGGCCATCCCTACATGCTCTTCAACCACAAGAGACCTGGAGCAGCCGAGCCTCATAAGGTTTATTTGAATGTTGACTTCTTGTGCCTGCTTGCAGAAGAGACCTGTTTGGCAAAAATTCTCACTGGCCACAACGTGACACACATACTGAAGTATGGCTGTGTCTATACCAATAAATAACTCAGGCCAGAGCCCCTTCCATTGTCCTAGGGGAAGAAATAGGCGTATATGTCCATGACGCCTTACCCTGTCCCCAAAATATGGTGGCCCTCTTCATAACACTCACTGGGGACAGTCATGTTGTCCCTTAAAGTGTCTGGGGGCATAATATTTGGCACAGGACAAAGCTGATCTTTCTAAATCCACTCATACGAGTGACCTCTGCTTACAGATCACCCTGCTTCTGCCTGTAAGCAATGCTCCGCTCTCCCACGATCACGACACAGTCAACATTTCTGGCCCTGTGGAGGTTTATGCATTTTTATGCATAACAACAGGTGGGATGCAAGCAGACAGACACCTTTCCCACTGCATTTGACTTTTAGGGGGAAAAAATACAAATAATCTTCCAAATCTACCAGTGAAGCCTTATTTCTAGTGGATTTGTGTCCCATAGCTGTTTGAGTTTTCTTTTAATTATGGCATAAGGCCACCTCATAATCCTTTCCTCCCCCATGAAGGGCACTATCATCGTCTGAGATACCTTAAGATATCTGACAGATGCATACGGAACCAGGAGTATGAAAAAAGACCTGCAGGAGACCAGTGCCCTGCTGGGCCAGAAGCGGGTGACCAGGTGTTCCCACTCAGCAACCACATTAAACCTGCAGTAAGTAAATGTCATGAATTTTAGAGAGTGGTTGGGTTGTCCTTCTGCTTTGAGAGGAGCAGTTTGGTTTACTCTTGTATGGTTGAAAGCAGAAGTTAGCTACTAACGTTTCATAATTAACCACGATGGACCTCTGTAATGATTCCTGGAATGTTCAGTTATTCACGGATATTAGAATTATGGATGTGTTGGTTTAGTGACAGGATTGCTGTCAGGAAAAAGCAGGGAGGAAAAAAAATTTGGCAGAAATTAAGCCATTAAACCCACAGTGATTTTTCAGAGAGTATTCCTCAAAGGGGAAAAATGGGAACACAAAAGATCAAAGAGGGTTAAAGCTGTTTCAAGATGGATGAGGGGAAGGAGAAGAGGCATTTTCTGGTCTATCTAGATAGCATTTTAAGACAAATAGTACTGATCTGTCTGAGATGTCTAGGCTTCCATTCCTCAACATCAAGAAGATGAAGCCTCAGGTCCAATAGACTGGAATAGAGACTTCTGAAACATTTCAGTACACACAAAGAGATAGATATACACATATGCACATACATTTTATATCGAAAATATATAGATACATTTGAAATGGTTGTGCCTGAGAACACGTATTTTTTGAAGTATGTGCTAGCGTATCCTCTTCTCTCTTCTCTTCTCTTCTCTTCTCTTCTCTTCTCTTCTCTTCTCTTCTCTTCTCTTCTCTTCTCTTCTCTTCTCTTCTCTTCTCTCTCTCTCTTCTCTTCTCTTCTCTTCTCTTCTCTTCTCTTCTCTTCTCTTCTCTTCTCTTCTCTTCTCTTCTCTTCTCTTCTCTTCTCTTCTCTTCTCTTCTCTTCTCTTCTCTTCTCTTCTCTTCTCTTCTCTTCTCTTCTCTTCTCTTCTCTTCTCTTCTCTTCTCTCCTCTCCTCTCCTCTCCTCTCCTCTCCTCTCCTCTCCTCTCCTCTCCTCTCCTCTCCTCTCCTCTCCTCTCCTCTCCTCTCCTCTCCTCTCCTCTCCTCTCCTCTCCTCTCCTCTCCTCTCCTCTCCTCTCCTCTCCTCTCCTCTCCTCTCCTCTCCTCTCCTCTCCTCTCCTCTCCTCTCCTCTCCTCTCCTCTCCTCTCCTCTCCTCTCCTCTCCCTCTCCTCTCCTCTCCTCTCTCCTCTTCCCTACTCTTCCCTACTCTTCTCTTCTTCTCTGTTCTTCTCCTTTTTTTTTCTTTTCTTTCTTTTTCTTTCTTTTTCTTTTCTTTTCTTTCTTTCTTTCATTCTTTCTTTCTTTCTTTTTTTTTTTTCCTTCCTAGTGTCTTACTCATAATCTGGAGGATATTTTGCAGTAACTCACTGCTGTGGATGAATGTATCACACACATTAAACAAGTGTTGCTACTGTTCACTTGAAGCCAGCTCACAATCTGTATACTCATTCAACTTTTTTCTCCAAACAACATACATCACTCTGAGCAGCTTCTATAAACAGACCAAGTTCAGCTTGCTATAGCAACACACCTCCAATAAGTGAATGTTCTGTCTGATTAAACAGAAGAAAAATAATCTTTTTCAGTTTTCCTGAGAGAAAATTGTGAGATCCCAGCATACTTGTGTCAACAAATATCTGTTTGTGCTAAACTCACAGTAAGGTCATCATCCTTCCATCCCTAGGTTGTGATGGATGCACAAAAAGGGGGTGTTGGGAGAGGAATTAAGAGAGAATGATAACAACTATTTTTAAATGGGTTCTGTCCTGGTACATTAAAAATGTAATGAAGAAAACTTCTTACCTGCTGATTTGAGATACCTACAGTTTGCATCTCAGCCTTTAGGTAGATGGGCTAATGTAGAGATAAACTTACAAAATGCCTCAGATGAATGCTAGTCTGATTCCCTCATTTAACTAGAAAAAGGCACTAAATGATCAGCCTGAAGATACTGAAGATCGGCATTTATGGTATAGATGTCTAAAATTAGGTGCTGTGAATTAAAAAAAAAAAAAAAAAAAAAAGATTGCATATTTCAGTTACAAATTCAAACATAACTTTGAGAGTTTTATAAATCTGTAATATTTATGTTAGTGCACATATTTTCTGGACTTGCATCTCTATTTTAGAGTTCTGCATATTCTTTTGAGGTGCAACAGAACCCTCTGAGTTTGCTAGGATTTAAATGTAGGGATTTACCAGCTCTTAAGTACTTTTGAAGTCAAGAAGATTGAGATGGGGAAATCGTTTTCTGAGGCAAGCAAACCTATTCTGTTGGACAACAAGGCTGCACACCTGGACCTACTTCCTCATATGTGCCAGCACGTGTGTTTCATGTGACCAAAATGGCAGTTTTTCCTGCTACAGAATGAGACTTTGCACGTGTGATGAGACAATCCCATCACGTATGATGAGATGATCCCCTTACCTGGACTGAGGGGGTTGGATGGATGGATGGATGGATGGATGGATGGATGGATGGATGGATGGATGTCACATTTTGGTCACATCAGAGACTACTTCTGATCACAGAATGAGAAAGGACTATGATTTGTTTTGGTGGGTCAGAATACACACACTTCATCCCCAGCTTATCCTCTGTTAAAGTATGCTAAGAATATACCATTTGTCATTTAAATGAACTTATTTTAATGTGCAATAAAGCATGATTCATGTTTCCTTATACAATTTTATTAGCCTTTTAAGTTTTCATATTTATCTGTTGTTTTCTTTTTTTCTGTTTGTATCCACCATTAGTCATGAGAATGAAGGAGTGTGATTCTTGTCCAATAGGAAGAAAAATAAGAAAAAAAATGAATAAAATATCTTCAATTTGTTTCAATGCCAGGAATATTTTTGTTTTAAAGAAAACCAAACAAAACAATAATTTGACGGGTATGGAGAGCAATATTTCAAACTACATAACTTATAATGAATTACAATTATTTTTATATTCTGGTACATCTGCTAAAATTGCATGTATCAATAGGAGTTTTACTGGGATTAAATATAACACAATTGCGTACATACAGCTGACCCTTAAACATGGAGATCAATGGATTTAAAGTTATGCACATAACTGAACCACTGAAGCACGAAATAGCTAAATTTGGCCATACCTGTAATTTGTTTGTTGAAACATTGTAAAATGAGACATAATCGTAAGTGGAAACATTTTTGTCTTTTGAATGACAACTTTGACTTAACAATGAAACACTCTTCTTTCTAAATTTTGGTTCAATTCTTGCTCCAAGCAAGATTTAAAAGTTGCTTCACTTCAGCTTGTGTAGCAGAGGAGGAAAGGATAAATTCCACAGCTGAAGGTGGACAAAGGTAGCATTTCTTTGGCAGCAGAAAGTAATTTTTGTTTGGCAAAAAGGGATGCTTGCATTTGCACAGACATTTGGATTATTGGAAGCAGCCCTAGCAAAACTGAATGAATGGACAGCATGCAGGTGAAGTTTGAATGCATATCAAATGGCTCTGAAATGTGTAAAATGATTGTCCTCTGATAGGATGCAGTCCCATATTGCATGCATTTAGCTTTCTGTACGTGATGAGTCATATGGACCCAAATGAGAATACCCATGTGTGTAAAATTAAGATGTGAGTATTCACAATGATATCACCACAGCTTTTTTTCTTTTCTTTTTTTTTTTTTTTCTAGGCTATATCAGTAAGATTTAAAAGTGCTGGCAAGCCTGGAGGGAAAATATTTAATTCTTAAGCAAATAAGATTTTAGTACCATCAGTTCCTGACAGAAATCCTTAATTAGTATATCTTTTATTTATAATGATATAGTGTATCATTGGCTTATAGAGACAGATAGTATATCTCAAATGTGCATGAGTAGCAACAGAAAGTTTTAAATATTTAATATGTATAAATTACTGCATTATTTTTATTCCAAACTGATGTCATTTTAAAACCTTATTCAGGCCCATTTGAGAATTCCAGTTTGGGGCATTTTGAAATATCTGAGGAAAACATTTCTAAGCAGAAATTCCTGAAGAAATGCATTATATATCTCAGGGCCAATACACATCTAGAGATTGTGGAATATGCTAATAAATCCAATAAATAAATAGACAAAAAGGATATCTGGAATATCCATTCAGTTCAAGTGATGCTAGGAGTACTCAGCACCTCTGAAAATTAGCTTGCTTATCAGCTTATCAGGTGCCTAAATTAGGATGGATTGGTGCTTTGAAAAGCATGAGCTTAACAAGTCGGTTTTGCAAATGTACAGCACTGTTTGCTGTAACATTTCCATCACACGCAGTCTTGCACACACCACAGCCAGGGAGGAAATGGGATGTCTGGAACAACTGCAGGTGATGCCTCTGGCCTTGACCTCGACACACACGGCAGATTGGGGCTTGCAGGGCTGGAGTACTGTCTTTTCCAGAGCCTTCTTAATCTCAGCAGTGTACAACAGCCTGCCACGCATCTTCTTTTCAAGATTGGAAGCCAAACTGTTGTTATTTACATGGAACCATTTCTGTGTATGGGAAGCTTTCCTTCTAAAAAGGTTTCAAACACAGGAACCATTCCTGCTCTGCTCTCCCAGTGCTTTTGCATGGATTACAGTGGAACAGTTGGGATCCTCTTTCTCTTTGTTAAAACAAGTACTAAAGAGGGTTTTACTACATCCATCAGCGAATGTTGCAATCCAGGCACATGCTATTGCAACTTGCAGTCATTCTGAAAGCAGAATTTCCCTGTGATTTCAGTGGGGACTTCTCCTTCAAAACACATGGTGTGGTGTGGTCTTTGGCATTTATACCCTGCCCCACTTCAGGCAGGAGGAAAAAAAATCAGGAAAATTAAAATAAAACAAATTTAGATTAGTGTAATCTCAGAGTTATGAATGTATATGCTCAGACTTCAGGAAATTATTTTTTTTTCAGCCTTACATCAACTCAGCTGTTTTGCATATGTTGGCCTTGGTTAATTCTGTTCTGTTTTGGAGCATAAATGTTAGTATGTTTTTAATATTTGTTTCATATCTCTGAGATTTACAATTGATATGTATACTTTAATACTTTTGATACCATATAACGTTTGTCTTCTAAATCTCTGGGACATTGGCCATCAACCCATTCTTGTGTTGGTGAAGCTAAGTTTATGTACATGTATATATATGTATGCGTATGCATGGGTCTTACTTTTTATGTACATGTATGTGTGTATGCACATGCATGGGCCTTACTTTGGAGGACTAAACCAGGGGAGGTTCAGGTTGGAAATGAAGAGACATTTATTGTCAGAAAGAGCAGTCAGGCACTGGGACGGGTTGCCCAGGGAGGTGGTGGCGTCACCGTCCCTGGGGGTGTTCAAGGAAAGGTTGGACGTGGTGCTTAGGGACATGGTTTAGGGGGTGACACTGGTGGTAGGTGGATGGATGGACCAAGTGATCTTGGAGGTCTTTTCCAACGTCAATGATTCTATGATTTTATGACTAGAGCTCCTTGGGGGCTATCTGTAGATACAGGACACATTTAACATGTTCTTACACACGAGGGGGGATGACTGCTAAGAAGAGGCTTTGGATCAGCCTCCACAACTTCTCAGGACAGCTTTTTCCAGCGTTTGACCACCCTCACGCTACATGAAATGCTTTTTACTATGCTTAAACACAATTTCTCCTATTTCAGTCTGCGCCTGTCGCCACAAGTCCTGTCAGCAGGCACTCCTGAGAGGAGCCGGACACCATCTCCTTCGCTCCCCCACAACGTGAGGCGTTTATTTAGCTGGATGAGATCCTGGCAGAGACAGCGGGCCGTGGGGCAGTTACAGCCACCCCACAATGCGACGGACCGGGGATAAGGAGCAGCCTTAAGAGGGCGAAGGGCCTGCTGCCTACGCCCGGGATCGCCGTGAGAAACACAGCACCCCCGCTCCCCTCCCACACGCCCACCTCCCGCTCCTCCCGCGCGCAGCGGCCCGTACCATTCCCCTCACACGGCCGGGGGTGAGCGAGGAGGGGGAAAAGGGGAGAGGCGGTACAGCCGCCGCTATGTGAGCGCCGTGCTATCACCCGCTCCCCCCTTCTAGCGCCCGCGCGGTGGCGCAGTCCCGCCGCCGGGCTCTGTGGCGGCGCTTCCCGCCTCTCCTCGCCGCGCCGCTCCGCCCCGGCCGCCATGTTGCGGCGGCGGCGGCTGTGGGAGCTGCCGCCCGGGGGTGGCGGAGCATGCACGGCACGAAGCAGCGTCCCGCGGCCGCGCACCCTGCCCAGTGGGTGCTCGTTGCGCCAGGTAACCCCGCGGGGCTCCGAGGTGGGGCGGGCTCCGCCATAAGCGCCCCGCTCGCTGGTCACGGCGGCGGAGCCGGACAGGAGGCGGCCGCCTTCCCTGTGAGGGCTGCGGTGCGCGGCCGGCCCTGGTTTTGTGACACAGCCCCGACACAAGGCCCTGCAGGGGATCGCCCTCCTCTCCGGGGACCCCGTCTCCCTCACCGTCTTTTATTTTTTATAAATTTGGTTCACCCCTGGTGTGCAGGCGGCGCTGTGAGCCCTGCAGAGAGGAGCTGTGGAAGAGAGGTCCTGTCAGCAAGGTCCTCCATTGAGACTCAGCGTCGTCTCCTGGCTGCTGGCCTGCATCACCTCTTTCCCCGTTGTTTACTTATTTATTGAGGAAATGGCTTAATCCCTAAGCTTCTGCTTCAAAACAAACTCCTTGGAAAGCATAAATCCTAATCCACACTGAGATCTCCTCCGCTCTTCTTCCTGTAGGCTGAACGAGCAGACCTCCACATGGCAGCTAGCGCACACGAGGCCATAAGCGCTGTGTAGGCTTAGCTTCTCTTGCTTCGCACAAAGCAAGTGTGAAGATGCCTTTCCCACCCTTTCAATTTATTTCTGGCTAGTATCAGCTCTTAAAGTCTTAAATTCACAGGTCACAAAAGGGTTTTGTGTTAAGGAGGATGAGGCAAACAGGTTGTGTTCAAACTCCAAGACGCTCAGAGGAAGGAGGCATTTCACAAGTACCTTTTTATAGCCTGATATCCTAAGGCAGTGAGACTTCCACAGCTGTTCGTGGGTCAGCCTCATGCTGTGCCTGTTTCTTGTCCTACCCAAAATTACAAGCTTGTTTGTTAATTTCAGCCAAACCTGATAAAAAGGGGGAGCTTTTTGGAGTATTTTTATAATTTTCATGAAAATGTCTGTGACAATGTGATAAGTGCTGTAAATGATACCACCAACGGAAAGGTAGAGAATCAGCTTAGTTCACCAAGGCTTGAAAATGAGGCAGGAGTTCAGTGTTGAGGCATTAAGAAACCAGGCTTCTCTAGTTACAAGAGCAACAGGAGCAATTGTTATGGTTTCGCTGATTCCTCTCTTCCTCTGGTTTTAGCTTTTCATTTCCAGCCTTCGGTATCTGACATGCTTGATGCCTAAGAAAGGAATTTATAAGCGAGGCATTCCTTTCTCTGCAGACTAGGATTTAAAGCTGAATCTTGTATCAGATGACTGGCTATGCCAACAGATGTCCATACTGTGCAAATATTTACAAATATGCTTAACTTATGCATGAGTAGTCAGTTCTGTGCAGTAAGTTAAATTCTTCAGTAAGTGTTTGCAGGATTGGAGCCAGAGCTTGTAACTTTCATGAAGCCAGACAGTTTGTATTACCAATTATGCCAGCACAGCTCTGACAAAATTTATATAGTACTCCAGACCTGTAAGAAAGTTTATTAAGCCTTAGTAGAACCTCAGAGCACATAGTGATTTTTAGAAAAAGTGTGTGGCTGATAATTTCAGAACTCCACAGCTGATGAAACTTGCATAGCATATAAATAGGACCACTGAAATTAAATAGATTTAATGATTTTAGTTTTTTTTTTTTAACAATTTTTAAGTTAGTGTTTGTTGTGCTTGTTAAAGTTTTACATTTCTGAACTGCTCTGTCTGATGGAGCTCAGAAAGTCTTCACTGGCCATTTAGCAGAAATTGTAATCAGAAGACCCGATTGCTCTTAGGAAAGAAGATGGACAAAGTTTTCTGTATAACCAGAGATGCCTTTTTCTTTGACAGTGTTAATTTTTATTTATATGGCAATCTGTACCTTCACAAGACGTGTATGGTATTACGCTACATACATGCATAAAAGCGACCTACGTAAATAACTGTGGGATCTGGTTCTGGGTGGGAGTTTAGTACCATCTGTTAATGTCTGCTAACACCTTGTAGATGTAGATTGTAAGTTTGTCTTCGTGTATCCTGTGCGTAGTGGCAGGAAAGGGAAAGACATGTTTTAATACTACGCAAAGAGCTCCAAAACTTTTCTTATACTAAAGGCACTTTCTAAGGCCCTACTTTCAAGTAATTCAATTAGTTTGAGCTACTCACCAGAGCAGTCTCCCTAGAACAGCTTGTAAGGTTAATAATGCGTACCATCCTACACAACTAAATAGCATTTCCGCTTGGATATGTCATTCATCTTGCACTGATAGTGACATCTTAAAAGTTCCTGTATGGCTGGAGATGACGACTAGCTCTGCAGAGAGGCTAGATATCAGTTTAAAAAAGAATGAAGTCTGTCAGAAGGGTAGAATTAAAGCTGAGAGAACTGAAACTTGCTTTCTTAACTGTCAGCATTTCTCAATCAGTTTGACCCAGAGCAAGGCAGGGATGTGGCTGGAGTTCTGGACAAGGATACATATGTTGCTCTCATCTCTTAATCATTGTGCCATTCTGAAACTATCAGAAGAGTCTGAGCCTCTCGCAGAAGTCTCGGAGCACGGTTTCGTTACTTATATGACACATAGAAACACTTAGTTAAGTGTAAAAAGCTCATGCCAGAGGAAGGTGAGATTCTTTCTTATTTGGACTTCAGCAGCTGGCAACATTGTGATATTTGCAACACAGCAGCTAAAAAACAGATGGATTTCATTTTCTGATTTGCCATAGAAAGTGAGTGGAGTTGTGTGCTTTGGGATTGAAGGCTCTAAAATTATTACTAATTTCCCTGCTTCGCTATACATTTATAGAATATATTACATTGTGTGGCTCTGTTGTTTGCAGTGTGTTTGAAATTGAGAAGATAGATTTCAATTTTGGTTCTGATTTCCTTGTTTTCATATTGATTTCAGTGTTCTCGAACCAGCTCAGAAACAAGAAATCTCCTCTGTCAGCTAGAACTGCCCTATGTTGTTTTTTCAAGAAACGATTATAGCTAGAGGAGTAATACAGCTGGAGTGGTTGTTTTACCAATGATGCGTGCTACAGCAGTCTCTTGAGTTGTCCTAGAGGGCCAGACTCCCTTGCTTTTTGTTACAAATCATTAACTGTATCATTATATTTCCAGTACTGTAAAACTGTGACCATCGGTGTCCATTTCATGCCTACAAGTGGTAGGACAGCTACAAAACACGCAGCTCGTCAGGTATTTTGCCTAGATTATAGAGGTGGGTAAAGGTGGGAAGGAGGAGGGTACAGCATTGCCTCAGTTGAGAGACAAGATGTCCTGATGTCCAGTCAGCCAGGCACCCTGTGCTTCACCTCTGTCAGTCTTTGTCTGCCTTCGTTCCTTTCTATGGCAAAGAAAGGGCTTTGTTCACTCCACTTATCAGTAGCACCTTGATGACAGAGCTTTGTCCTCACCAGCCCATTGCCATACTAAGATGCTCAAGCCTGTTCGGCATGGGACAGTCACACAAGGGAAATCTCGAGTAGGAAGAGGGGGAAGAGCCTTGGACAGTCCTATCCGGGCTTGCGGGTATGCAACTTCAAGGTGAAGTACAAATCTTACCTTTAGACAAGGTAGCCTGCCGTTGTCCTGGTGAGAGCTCTGGTCGTGGTGTTTCTGCTGATACTTTCTTTTTTTTTTTTTTTCCTGTGGCACAGGATGATTTGCTATGTCAAAACATCTTTTTCTTTTGTTTTTATAAGCACAGTTGTTCCCATGTGAGGGATTGAAGCACCAAGGGCAGGATGAAGGGAGAAGCCTTGGCTTGGGACTCAGGGACAGAGGCGTTAAGAAGCATTGGTCTGGTGAAGAACGTTGGACAAGGAGAGGATGGGAACCATGCTGATCACTCGTAAAGGCTGGGAGCCACTGCTGGACATCGTGCAGCCTTAACACAGGCGTTTAGAGGAAGGATGTGAATCGTTGAGAGAGAAAGCAATGAACAAACAGGAGAAGAGTAGGCAGAGGGATTGGTCAGATGGAGTGAGGTGATGAGGACATAAAATTGGGTGAGGACAGAAGACTTGGGCATGCAGGTAGGGGTAGAGCTCTGCATGCTGGGCTCAAAATAGAGCCAACCCTTCAGGCAGTTTCTCCAGTTGCAGATTAACTATTCTGTGGATACACAGGCACCAGGTTTGGCCTAGAGCAGACTCTGCTCAGCACTAACACGGTTTATTGGTTCAAGTGCTGTGCCATGTTAACACATCTCTGCTGTTTCCAGAACCAGCTTTGCAGTGCAGCTGCTTTCAGACAGTGTCTGAACTAATAAGTCCTGATGGAACCGAGCTGGCTCTGCGCAGACCCACATGGGTGTTTCTGTGCTGTGTTCCACGTTCCAGGGGATTTTATTAGCTTGGCTGGAAATCTGGATCTGAACTTGCTTTGTTCGGGGTAGTTGACGTCGACCGTTAAGAAGACCTCCGGAATCTGGAGCTCTGGAGGAATCGTGGTACAGAGGCACCACGGTGTTTGTAAGTCCCGAAGGACCCACGTGGACTTCACTGGTGGGTGTCTGAGTTTGCAGATTGTGCTCTTCTGCATTTCTCATAGCAGTTGGATAATCTGTGATGTTTTATTGTGTGTGTATCCACACCCTCCGCTTACTCTTGAGAATGCAGAGCTTCCTATACAGGCTTCCTGTTGTATTGGTCTGTCTACTGAGTGAGTCCAAGGGAAATGAAGTGGCTCCTGAGGATTAGAGCCCATCTGTCTCATAGCTAGAAGGTTGTTAATGCTGGGCTTTTGTAGAAGAGATTCTGTGTTTACTGAGTATTTATGTTTATGTTGTGTTTTTTTTTCATATCACCTGAATCAATGAGGTGCTTTTGTAATACACATATAGGATATTTCTGTTTGTTTCACAGAGCCCACGGAGCTACCGTTGTCAATGTTTTCTTTGAAAATCGTAAGGACTAGAAATGATTTTTTAGAAAAAGAAATAATATCGAGACCCCACCTAACGGTAGGTTTACAAGAGTAGGGATCTGGAAAACTTTCAGATACCGTGGTGAAATCACGTCGTGTGACAGATCTCACCTGGGCTCCGTATAACAAAATATCTTATATAATGGCCTCAAACTGGTCGTACCGACAGCAACCAACCTCTCCCACTAGCTGCCTAGCAGGACGGGTATGAAGGGCAGTCTCTTTTCAGTACAGTTTCTCTGGGATAGGTGTTATGTCGGAGCTGATACTATTTATATCCTTCGCTGGTTTTAGCAAAAAGGTCAGGAATTGAAGACAGTTTTCTAAGTTTGGCGTTCCACTCAGCACCCAAGGTTAAGAGCACTGTATTTCATTTGTTCTGTATTAGTAAAAGAAGTAGGGGTTAGCTGCGAGCTGAAGATTAATTTCCAGCTCTATTTTTCTGAGCTAGACAAGTTTAGAAGACTACATTTTTTCGGTCTGTTGTTTTCTTAAACAGCAAATTGATTAGCTTTTTTATTATTTTATGGGAACTGCCATTTTAATGGCACTGGAAGGATAGCAAGAAGGGAGGGAAATTTAACAATCCTATTATTTTTAGGAATTACTTATTTAAAAATAAAAGGAGCAGTTTCACATGAGACTTGGCAAGCTCTTCGAACAAATCTCATATGCCAAAAGTCAGATGGAGGCAGAAATAAATGGACTGTGATGCCAAACCATAGGGCATCAGCATGCATTAAATTAATCCTCCTTTCTTTCAAATGAGACTAAGGAACTTTTGTCTCCATGCAACAACAGAGGAAGCATTTGACTTGAAAATTTGGGGTCATATTGAGAGAGGATGTCATATCAAAAGAAGCTGTTGAATATATAGTGCATAAACGTAGTTTGCTTTAACATCTGAAGTAGGCAGTGTTTTTTTTTTATTGTTTTCCATTCTCTTACCTTGTGCTTAAAAACACTTTGATACGTGCTTTTATTTAGTGTTAAAGAAATAAATTCAGAGTATCTGCTGCAAAACAGACCGCTATGCTGGGCTGTTAGAAAGCTTATTTCAGCAGTTGTAGCGAATGCCAAAATTGAGCAGGACATTTGAACGTTAATACTTCCAGAACGATTCAGATAAAGAACTTGGAAATAATGTTCATAATTAAAAATGTGTGTTTTTAAGCAGCTGACTTGAAACATCAGAAAGATAATGTAAGTATACATGCCCGTATTTATCTACCTTCTTAATAAAGTGAGCGTGGATACACTTACTGTAGAAGTCAGCACTCTGCGGGCATATTTTACTTAACCTCTCCCTAAACTGGCATTTGCATCTCCTGAACAAAGCCTTTTGCCTGCAGGTGATTTGCACTGTTTTTTTGCATGTCATCTCTTAAAAGGCATACTGAGCTCAGCTGTGTATAAAGCAGATATAACTGGCAAGCTAAGGAGCCAGAAGGAAGCATAGCAAATAAAGTAACTGAAAAGAGATGTTTTAATGTGTAACACCATCTCCTACTTCTGCTTTCTGCCATCTGGCTTGAAAGAGACCAACTTATGCCAACTTAGGCCTCTCTGCACATGGGAATAGGGCTGATTCAGCCAGTAATACAGCTGCACCACTGTTGACCCTATAAATATTGAGAAGGGAAGTCTGAAGTTTTTATCCTTTCAAGTGATAACCTGTTCTCGAACTTCTCAAGATTGACTTTTCCTTCATTCAGCTCAGCCTCCTCTGGATGATCTGCCTAACATCGAGATGTCAGTAACAGCTGAATTAGTATTCTCCATTGTTGCCAGTGAGTCTATAAGCATGTGTTTTTGGCTTAAGAAGTGATCTGTGCCAGCATTAGGTGACGTTAAAGGATGCTCTCAGGCAGAAGTCTTAATATTAAGCGCAGTTGCTTGGCTGTGTACTGGGGCAGAAGACTACTCAAGCCATCTGGTAGTATTTCTGTGTCAAGTTTTGTTCAAGATAGAAAACTTAGTGCCATTTTTGCTTCTCAGTAAGTTTTGTTTTGTTTTTACCACAGTATTTGCAGGTGAAGTAGGAACCAAAAAGGGTCTAAGGGTATAAATTGCACCACATTAAACATTATTTGCTCAAGGCATCGAATAGTATATATTATAATTACCAAACTGATTGCCATCCTAGCTTTTACGACAGGCATCGCAGAAATCCCCTTGCTGAAGCCAGTACTATGTACAGTCGAGAGGATAAGGGAGTGAGGTGACATCAAACTATTGTAACTGAGTAAACATTAAGGTAAGATTTCCAAAAATGAAGTGGGTTCAAGTGTGAAGCCATGCCTCCTGTGTAGGCATGTGGAAGGGAGGCTTTTTGCAGCGGTAATAGAGCTGTGTGCCGTTTAGTGCTCTCCAGGGAGCATTGTCAGCCAAGGAAGCAAAGATACCTTGTGCTCATCTGTTGCTTTCCCACCTCTGTAAATCGGATAAGATCTAGTTTTCTAATTAGCCCAAGCTGACCAAAGAGCCCATTGTCTCATATAGAGTAAGTGATTTTCTGTGGCGTCTGCTGCTGCTGCCACAGGTTCTGTCCCTCTGTTCTGGTGATCATGTAACCACATGGTGGGTGGCAATATTTACTGATTTGGATGAAAATGAAGACTTTTTTGTGGCTTGTTTCTGCTCATCTAGGTCAGCGGACTGAGCTGGCTTGCCACAAGGCACAGAATTGCTGGTTTTAATGGAGAGAAAGCAGCAGAGGTGGGGAGCTCAGGACTGCATTTTTTAATGACCTGTGATCTTTGGTCACTGGAAGCCATTCATGGGACTGCATCCTCAGTCTATGCATACCTGAATTGATTCATTATGCTAATACATAATTATCTTGTAACTTACATTTTTTTAAAAGCTTGTTCGATAAAAAGCCCTGGATTTATTAATTACTTTTCATTGGCCTTTTGTTTAGGGTGCACTGCAGGACAGAGGACACTTGGTTTATATAGCATTGAAGCGGGCACTGAATTAAAGCAGTTTACTTCAGGGTTAACTGGTTCTAAAAATAATGTAAAAATAAACAGCTATCAGATCTAACGTATCTGCACCCCTAGACTACATAGTTTAAAGGTTTCCATAAAATGTCCATTAAATGATCTCCATCATCATCATGTCTCCATCTGACACACCTTTTTTTGCATGACTAGAAGTTCAGAAGGGAATGGAAAAGACTTGTGTAGGTGACGTGTGGTTTAATATCTGTTTTTAAATGAAATCTTAACTTTATATTTCCAGACTTTTAAATGATCCTGTTTTTTTGCGGGGTGGCGGTGGTGGGGAAATTTGTGCTCTCAGAGGGTTTTTTCCTCTTACGCAATTGACAGATATTTACAGCCTTTTGCTTGCTTGGCTGGCAGTTTTTTGCATGGGAATTCCATATAACTTGATATTAGTCTGTTATGTACAGTATTCTATAAGCAATTTTGGAAAAAAAGGTGAATAGACCTTGCATCATTTCTAACAGTTTCATAGATCTTAGTGGAAGTTTTATGTTCTTTTCCAGTTTATTCATGTTGCAGTACCAGCTAGACTTTTTTGTTTTTTTGATGGCCAGATTTGTTAATGCCACATATCTATCCATTGTGGAATACATTATTGCTAGAAATCCGTTGACAGCCGCTTCATTTTCACTTTGTTCTGTTTATACATTTTACAGAATTTGCCTGGTTGTACGTGTGGCCTCCACAAAATACGATAGGCTTTTCTCTTTTTGTGTAATTGAAGGCTTTGTAGTCTCTTCATCTCACCTCCAGGGTTCTGGCGTTCCCTCTGTAGACCCCAGTACAACTGCTGGATGTATCGCCCACATTTTTAGGTGGGCTTTGTGTGACATGTTTGATCGTGAACGAGCAGTAGCCTATACATAACTTAAGCAAAGTATACCTACTTAACGGCGCGGTGCTGGTGTTTCATTGTCCTGCGCTGTGCTTAACTCAGAACTCCCTCCACTGGCGCAGCAGCGGCGCTGCCTCACCCGGGTTGCTGGAGGTGTCGGAAAGGTTGAGGCAGACGGTAGTGTGCTCCCAGGGATGGGGCAGGCTGTAGGGGGGTTCAGCTGCCTCCTGGAAGCATCTGGCACTTTAGGGAGTGGCTAGCTAATTCAGATGCCTCCCTGGGACAAGATTAATCGGGCCCTCCATACCTGTGTGTCTGTTTTTTGTATCCTTTCAGTGAACATTGTCCTAGGGGAACAGTGTGCTGTACTGACACATCTGTCACTACGCTGACCTGTGCTCCCTGTGTGTTACCTGCCGCGTACAGCTGCAGTTGGCAGAGAACGTAACAGTCAGAAAGGTCTCATCTCTCTCACTTGTTATTCCAGTAGAGGAACAGGTTTCTCAGAGCTGAGCTACAGAAGCTGTTGGAGTAAGTGTAGTGGCAATCACCTGATGTTTTCCATTAGGATTTAACAAAAAAGCTTTTCCTGTAATGCCCTTTTTGTCTGCTTATTTTCTGTAAGATTATTGCTTATCTGGTTGTGAATCTTAAAATTCAAAACTCCAAAACGCCTAGTTTAACTCTTAGTTTTGCTAGAAAATCACTACAGAACTGCTTTTAAAGAAGTCTTTATTTACTTAGCTAGAAGAGATCCTTGCCCAAATACGAGGGCTGATAAATGTAATGACATTAAAGAAATCTAGTTACCTTTCCTGGCTGAAGGCCAGAACACACACAAGAAAGCGTTTGGACACCTAACTTCAAGAATCCCTTGCTCAGCGTTTTACTAGCCACCAAGTGTTTAAATTCAGATAAATAGGGCCTTCTTCGTCCGTAAGGCCACGTTACTATTGCATCCAGTTTTCCAAGCAGGCATTCTCCCAATTGCCTCTTTTTATCTGCCAACTTGACATCTAATAGAGCCAATCTGTAACAAAAATATACTTCAGCTGCCCCTGGAAATGGAGTGGGGTATTGAATACATTTTGAAGAAATCCCAAGGTTTAAAACAAAAAAAAAATCAAACCACTTTTGCCTTTGCCCACACCTTCCCTTCTTTTTGTGTTTGCACACGTGCGTCCCTTATGGTAAGCTGCCTTCTGCAGCAGCTGTGGGGGGAACAGGGTCTTTGCTCTGATCCCGTGGGCATGAGATGCTGGGACTGGAACTTGGCCTCTTCTTTAGGGGTTAACTGGCATGGGCAGCTGCCTGCCATGCAGTTTCTGGGGAGGGATGCAGAGCTAAAAGGGGTAGGGCTGTGCTTCCCTTCCTGTGGGGACCCACGGTAGATAAAGGGGAATCCGTCAGGGCAGAGGGTGATGGCATGGGGTGGCCCTCAGTGGTAGAAGGTGGTTATCCAGGGTTGGGAGGCAGCGGGGTCGCTGCAGGCATCTCCCAGACTTCGTGGAGATGGATGAATCCAGCGTGGCACTAGAAGGTTGGGAAAAGAACATATCTACCGGATAAAGCTGCGAACTTCATTAAATCCAGCTCCATTAGGAAGGGTTGTCTACTTAATTGTTCACGTTATACACGATGCAACTTCGGGCTCAGCTGGACGCCTTCCCAGTGTTCATAAATCTATGCATGAAGAAAGCAGAGCAAGTGAGCGCTAAAAGCTCCTTGGCTTTTTTTGTTTTGTTTTGTTTTGCTTTGCTTTTTGTTTCAAATTTTGAAACTCACATTTAGTGTGTATATTTTAACATGTTCATGTGAAACACATCAAAGTAAACACATGCAGTGTGTTTCTTTCACTGTCATTAATCACTGTAGTGTTTTAAAAAGTAACAAAAAATACACCAATGTTAAACTGCGGTCAAAAATTGAAATATACACAGCTTTAGAAATTTGAAGTTCTCCTTTGCCAGGACAAATGTAGCTTGACAACCGTGTGTGTTTATGTATCAGCATATGCAGTAAGTCTGGTTAGCAAATATGGACTTTTTTTTCCATTAAAAATCCCTAACGTATATTGAAACTTTTTCAAGCACTTTTTCAAGCCACCTGAAGACTCAACTGAAAATTCAGGAGAAGAAAATAGTGGCAAATTCTTCAAACAGCTCTAGGAACCGTTGTCTTCCAATACTTCACCACAAAATACACTTACTTGCTTTTTAAGCCCTGCTTACGTCTTCCTGTGGACAGTTTCTCTTTGGAGGTGTAGATGAGAAAGATGAGGGTTACCTGGGCCTTTTTTGCAACTGAGGTCCCTGTGAACAGCCTGTGAGAAGTCTGCCTGTCCTTTCCTGAGGTGCTGGGGACAGGCTTTCAGCCAGAGTGGACACCGATTTCTGAATGTGTTTGAGGTTCCTACCTCCGTGTTTTTTATGGAAAAGGACTGTGCTGTCTCTGTCTCAGCAAACCTCCTGGATACTACCAAAACACTCCGCTTCCTGCAGCAGCACCATAACCCAAGCATCATCCTGGTCCCTGTCAGTCCGTTCTCTGGGGGCTGGATGCTGGTTGTGTATGTGAAATGCTTTAGCAATTTTCCTTGCTCTGATGAATGCCTTTGTGAGAGGAATTGGGACAGAACTGGCAGTCTGCGGGCTAAGAAGGATGATGCTGTCGTGTTGCTCTTCACTCAGATGTGGGAAGTTGGTTTCATACATATAACTTAGACTTTCCCAGTGAAGAGAACTTGGATAGAATACATTTAACTGGGGATCCTTATAGATGTTTTTTTCAGGCTTGAATCAGCATCATTGTGGGAGCTGTTTCCTTTCTATTTTTTTTTTTAAATTTCACAGAAAAATTGTACTTTTGTGGCTCTGCTTTTTGTCTGACTTTTTTGCTTAAAAACAGAGAAAAGAGAACAACTGTCAGGAACCTAAGCCAGAGGCGCTGTATTCTCTCAGCTTCTTTTTCCTGTGGGGAGAACGAAACGCACTCATTGTTTTTCAAGATTATATGTAACAGTTAAACAAGGGTGCATATTTATCACATAAGTAACAACCACTCAGACAATTCCTGCCCCATATTGCTGCATAATTAGTTCCCGAAAGAAGACCACTGTTTGTTCCTACAAATATTTTACCTTGTGCACTTTTAACTTTTTAATGTCCACACCATGCTTGGTCTAATTTACCAAAGCATTCTCATTGGCATTGAGACTAATCGGGGTAACACATCAGTTCATCTCACTTAACTGAGGTGTCAAACTTGGGAGCTCTGTTGCCTGAGGCTCTCTGGGGGGAAGTGGTTTTCAAAACCTAAATCATCCCCAGGTGCATATCTTTCCCATGGCAAATAGAGAGTGCCAGGAAGTCTGGAATCATAATTTAGGTGCCTTGATCGGGTAGGGTGAATTTGGGCTGAGGCATATAGCTTTTTAGGCAGAAAATATGTGAGCTTTCAAAAAGTGTCAATCCAATTAATTCTGAACGTCTTGGAGAAGCGTGGCAGAACGTGAAATGCTTCTCAATTTACAAGTTTATAACTTTTTCCTTTCTCCCCACAGAGGCTGCTACTGACCCCCCTAAGACACCTGACAGCGAACCTATGTTTACAAGACTACGCAGTCCAAGCACAGGCAAGTTTTGGAATAGTGACATGAGCCTGTTAATGTTCTGGTTGATTCCCTCCACTACCAAATGATTCGTGTTTTGCAAGCTGAAATAGTGATGATAATGTAAGTCTTATGTGCCAAAGATACTGCTGGTGATGCCAGATAGTTAATGCTCTGCAAACATTTAGGATTTCTTTTATAATTTTAATTGGCTGAAATGTTTATTCATCAGGAATATTGGCAGCACAAAAAAGAGGTGTAATTTAAGTTGTGTTTTTAAGTGCATTAGTTTTGGGGAACTTGCAGTGTTGGGTGTTGAGCTTGGGCTTTTTTTTTAATCCAAATTTAGGCTTCATACCGTTCATCTTATGCTGTAAAATAAATAGGCAGGGTCAGAAGAAGTGATTCAATTATACTTACCAAGCTTTTTGAGTCTTTACATTTTTAAATCTAATTTTCTTGTTTCCTTGGTCCAAGTGGTGGTGTCTCTTTTCCCATTAATAGATGACGAGGCACTTTGAATTCAAAATACGTTGGAAAGACCAGCAGATGCAGGTGATATAATGACACCACCATCCCACACACAGTTAATTTCTTCTAGTCAGATTGCCATTTTTGTCAAGGATTTGTTATTTCTATATGAGTAACGTAATAATTGTGGTATAAGATACTGCAGCAGAAATCTGCAGCAAGCCTTGGTTACGGTTAGCATGTTTTGTTTAAAAAACATGGCTGGTGCTTGTTTTTTTTCTTTTCACCAGCTTGTTTTCTAAATTATATACTTTTGTTTTTGAAATTCACCATTCACTTTTAGATATATATTTGTAACTAAAGTCTTCAGGTACATTTTAATACCACAGTACTCTAATTTCTACTTGAAAAAGTAATTTAAAAACAATAGATACAGAATGTGAAATCATTTATTCTCGTCAGGGTACTTGTTTTTTGTTTGCTCAGATTTACAGTGAGAATATACAGCCAGAGAAATTTTCCACCTGCTGTATTATATTGGCTTTGTAATTTATTACGTTTTAAAAAGAGTAGATATTAATTTGCTTTTCTCTGTGGAAGAAGAGAACTATTTAGCTTGTAGAATCAGAGATCTTGGGAAAGGTTTCTGGGGAAAACCTGAAGTTCAATGATTTGACCAAAAGCCTGGGTGTGTTCCTTTAGAATTTACAGAAGCTTATTTATAGACATGCATAAACTTTCAGTTATGTAGCCTATTATAAGTATAGGGTTTGAAAATGGAAGGACTGAGAACACCCTAATAATGTCTTTTCCTTATGTCTGGGTCTAATGAATGAATTGTTGATGCCAGATATTGTATAAATACCCACTGAAGGACTCAGCACGCTGTGGATAGTCATGCTAACCACTTTATTAAATAAAAGTATGCATGGTCCTTTTTGTAGTCAGGTTAAAAAGGACAAAATTTTGATCCCATACAAAGACTATAAACTAGCGTTTCAGCCTGTAATTCAGAAGTCCTACAAGAAGCATTTTTCAAAGTTTTAAATTAAAAGAAGGGGAGTACCCGTGCCACAAGACTTAATCAACTAATTGAAGTGGCAAAGTTAGAAGGAGAGCTACTTAGCTTCTCTCTCCATCTCCTGGAGATTCTCTCTAATGACATAGTTGGGAACCCGTGGTGACTGTCCTTTTAATGTAAAGAAATAAAATAAGGAGCTGAAGTTATGCAGAAGGAATGGTCTCTTTCCCGACATTTCCTAGCTCTCCACCGCATTTGGCAAGCATGCTCACTGGTAGGAGTCTTTAAGCTGTTCAACGAACACTTCCATGGATAGTCTGATGTCTGGCACTGATCAAACTATGGTGTAGACCCTTGTTAAGAAGCACATGGTAATGATTGAAACCTCTGCTCCCCCTTATATTTACTGTTCACTCCTCTCCTCCCCTCTCCAAAAGAATGATTATCAGAGAATTGAAACTGTATCCTTAGGTGAGGTTAAACATTTGGTCAGCTTCTTGGATAAAGGGGGGAAAAAAAGCATCATCAGTCATTTTTGGGAAAAGATGCATCTGCCCATTTTAGCTGACCTTCCTCTGCACCTAGGAATCTCATCAGGCTGGAAACAGTAGTGCTGACATCAGCTTGCAAGGGCTTGCATTGACACTTTTTTGAGCCAGCATGCGATCTGCAAGTCAGTGCAGCTTTGCAATTTATGTGTTTTGAGCAGGACTGCCATGTTGTAGTTGATGTTGTCTCTCGAAGATGCACTGATAACCAAGACAGGGCTAGTCCAGCCAACAGACTCAACTAACTGAATGTCAGTGGCCCCTTCTGTAGTTCTGTTGACTTCTTGTTTGAGACACAGAAAATGCCAATTCTGTTTGTAACACATTTGTCACCTTCTCATTAGAACCTAGAAACAGCAGAGCTGTGCTATGAGGTGGCTCAAAATAAAGCTTTTCTTTCACTTTTCAAACTGTCAAGATTATAGTGGGCACGTTGAGGCAGCTCCTTTTAACTTCCTTGTTAACCTTGTTTGTCTAACCATACTGAGTTATCTGTTGTCCATTTTGATGTACACACGCACACAAAAGATTTCAAGTTGTCACTTGAAGGTTTGAGAGTTTTGTTCCCCTAACCCAGCATCTAATGTCTTGGGAACAAGCACGAGAGAGGGAAAGGAAATTTTCTGGTTTTCCACCTTCCCCCTTCAGTACAGACAAAAGCTAATTTCTTCTGTGATTTTGATTTGGGATTGGATCAAAGGCTTTGTGTTGTAAGATGAACTATTCACACATCTTATTTATTGATTCAAATTCAGTTTGGTTTATAGAGCTGGTAAACGAACATCTGTATATAATAGTTTTCTTTGTCTGAGCTTTCTTTGTAGTGAGTTTATGTAGAATGTGTGTATGTTTGTGTGTGTATGTATATAAGGCACATTCTTCAGATGTATTGGGTATTCTTTTGATTTTTTTGAAAGCTTACAAACACAAACCAGATTTCTCTTTCGACAGGGGAAGCAACCCTTTACTTATTCAATAGTGGTGCACAGCAGCTGTTTGAAGTTAAAGCTTTTCATGAAGAATATCGTTCCTGGTTTATAGGTGAGACTGTTCAACAAGGTGAGTAATATAACATATCCTTCCCCCAACTGTAACTAATGTTCATAAACAGACACCTTCCCTCTCTCTTCTAGTAAATTTACAGGTGTTTCTCCTAGTTGTTTGAGGCATGCTGCATCACATCCCTACCTTCTGACACACTCGTTTGCCATCTGGATTTAACCAGGGCTAGGGGCTTTGTGGTCTCTCTTTAAAAGGCTGCCTTTGGCAGCCTCAATTAGACAGATGTTCGTTTGTCTTTGAGGAAGGGTATAGCTGGGCGGGGGAGTCATTCAATTGTATTTAAACTGAAGTGCTAAATACTTAGCTTGCCTTGTCAATCAGACCAGAAAGTCCTCAGTGTAAGTAAAATATGTCTTATCCTACGGCAGGGAAAAAGGGCTGGAAGGCCTGAGCTAGCTAAGCAGAGCAGCGTGTTAGAGCTCCAAGTGTTGGAATGCATGGTCTTGTTTTCTTTTAATTACCTCTGTAGTCCTCTGTGTGAGTGTTGTGATCTCAGGGATACGGCTGCTGTCCGAAGGTGCCGTTTCAGTGTTTTGTCTGAAGTGAGATCATCTATAATATCATAGTCCATGATATTTCTAAAAATGAGAAAGAAACTTATGTAACCACTCGTGACAGCTTTAATGATCCTGTATCAATAAGGGTGTCACTGGGGTAGTGTTTCTCTCCCAGGACGTCCACAGACCATGCAATAAGTATCAGTTCAGGTGATGAAGGCATACCCTTTTTGTCTATTTTCAACTACAAAAAAAAGAGCATTTATAATAATAAATAAATAAACAGCCTCACCAGACATATGCCTTCTTTAATGGTAATATCCCAAATGCGTGTTATTTTTTAAACATCCTTTGCAGGTGCGTATAGCAATGCAAACAGTATGTCTGTGAGCTTTTCCTTGCTCCATCTGGGGGGGAGCCAAAAGACTGGGTCTGCTCCCTGCTCCCAATTACATCCATGTTGTATTCTCCCCTTTCTTTTTCTAACCTCTGCTTTGGCCCTTTGCAAACACTTGCCTTAAGCAATTGCTTCAGTTTCATTTAAAATATAAAGGGGGGAATTTTTTTTTTCCGAATGTTTGGGCTGCTCCATCTCTGAGATGGTCAGATGAAAAACGACACAAAAAAGTTGTGTTGTTTGCAGTTAAAGCAAATCATCTCATTATTATCTGCAGAGAAGGACAGAGGTCTTGACACACCTACAGTGAGTCAAAACTCCTTAGGACAAATAAAAATACTCTTCCTGGAGGTACAGTTGAAAACATTTAAATTGAAACTTTAAGAAAGTGGCTAGTGTTTTTTTCCTCCAATTTTATTATCAAAACTTTCAGCTTTATGAGTAAGTAGTCCAGATACTTTCCACAGCTAACGGCTGTGGTGTTGAGATTAAGAGCTGTCTTTGCCTGGTTCTTGTCAGGGAAATGTATTCCCTTGTGATCTGGGTAGTTTTCTTCCAGGGTCTTAGCATGTGACAGTACCAGCTTACAAACTCTCATAGCTGGAGAAATGTTTTGACCCTGAATGCCCTAGACTTGTCTTGATTTTGCTTGCATGGGTTGATCTGTATCATTTTGATATAAATGCGAGTTGCCTTATGTTTGTTTGTCTTACACAGCTCACACAATACTAGAACCACGTTTTGAGGCTGTCACCTCTAGGTTTATCTTCTGATTACAGAATTGCAAAAGGAGGATGACAGAGTACAGTGTAAGAGCCCATTCTGCTCCAGCCAGCAGTTCATTTAGGATTCTTGAGGCTTGTCAGAAGCCGTACAAATAGTCCCATAATAGCCATGTCGTTGGTACTCTCTCTGGAAAGAAGAGTTGAAATTAGCTTTGAGATAAACATAAACTGGATCCCCAGGCTGATTTGGCTATACAGATGTATTGTAGGGACTTCACACTATAATGCATCATGTTAACAGTGCAGATGCTAGATTGGGTATGAGCTTTGACCAAACCACCTTCCCACCCTATCTTTTGTTAGCCTTAGGGCCATTGCAATAAGATTTGCTTTTTTAAAAAATATCTTAATCACGTGAATTAAAAAAGAATTACATTTATTTGCCTTTGGTTTGCTAACTACTTTCAAGTTGACATCAATTATTATCTCTAATTAGTGAATTTCTTTATTTCCAATTATCTACGATTATACAGAAAGACTGAGCTATTGTCCTGCAATGAGCTTCATATGAGCAGAGGTGTCTGCTTCAAGGAGAGACCAAGTTCTTCCTTTGTAATTTTGAATAAAACACACAGAAACATTTTCTGATCTGTTACAGTGTATTTTGTTCTACTAGGAGACTATGTGCAGATTCTCCCCTTACAAATGAAACACAGCTCTAACTTAACTATCTGTTGAAGTTATTTCTTGCACGGCCATCCTCTGCTGCCAGCATGGTGTTTTCTTGCACGGTGTTTGGGGTGGAGTATACTGGGTCTATCTGGTATCCCAGAACAAGATTCTGTTACACCCAAATCTGCCAATAGAGGGCAGCTTAAATTTTGCTGTTTTTATTACAGTCCAGAAAAAGGGAAAACTGAGAGTGCTTGAAGCCAGAAGACCTGCAACAGAGCTTGTGCTTTTGTTTGGCAGAGCTGAGAATTGAGCTCTCTATATTTTTAACATAAAATCACAAATACTATTTTCTTGCCCATTTTACTGAAATACTGGATTACTTAACATAAAAAAATCCTCTCTTCTTGCCCACGGTCCTGACAAACATCCTAAAAAATGGCCAAGCAATATACTCATGCCTCTTGGTACTAAACTTACTTTTGTATATCTCTCACTTAGATGGGCGCCTGCTGTTCGTGACGCCGATGGACCCCTTATTCCTGATACTTTATTACCTCATAAAAGCAGACAAGGAGGTACGCCTGCTTAATTTTTTCACTGGAATTGTCAGGAGAAAGCATTAGCTCTGTCTTCATTTTCTGCAGAAGTTATGTTAATTTTACCAACAGGGACTTCCATATTATGGGAAATTTAATTTGCTTTTAAAACAGAGATGGCCACCCTAGACATACTCCTGTTTTCACCATTTTTTTTGGCCGGTAAAGTATATTCCAGGAATCAGCTTGCAATCTGAACAAAACCTAATCCCCTCTTTGTAAAAGAAGCAGAGAATCTTTTGTCCTTTTGTGAGAACCGATCCTCGAACCATTGAATTTAAAATGATAGATGTCATCAGAATAAAACAAACTAGAGCCCTTCCTAAGGAGTAGGTGAATCACTCTGAGAAACAGGAGAAGAAAGAAAGATGATTTTGGATGCTATGGGAGATGAAAAAGAAACATTTCTGTGGGAGTTTGAACTTGAAAAGAAACATTGCCTTTTTACAAACAGTATTTGTAGAGCTGGTGTATCATGCAATAGCAAAGGGATAACCAAGTATCCAAAAGATGATTAATAAATGGGTTAATCAATTTATCTAGGGTGTTGCAAAACCTTACTTAAATATCCAACGTGTATCAAAACTCCTAGGCAATATTATTGATTTATAGTTTGTAATGTGCCTGTGAAAAGAGAGCATAAAATAAAAATGTTAATCCTCGTTTTTTATTTCATGGGGTCAATAATTTCACTTTATGCATCCTAAGAGGTTTTCTTCTAAGAGCATTTCCTATCAAGTGGCTTGCTATTTTCTGCTTTAGGTTGCAGGTGGAGAATGCAGGAAAACTGTTCTTGTATGTTGAAGAAATAAAGTCCTACTAGACATTTGTAACAGTAACCTATTGTTATGCAATTACTTCTAAATAATTTATGGTGTAGGGTGTGCCAGTGTGTTCAGATGTTCTGTGGTCTGTTCCTGCTCTAGGGTGTCCCATCAGAAGAAGTCATTGCACAGGAATAGTTGAGCTGTTTCTCTCAGTATTGCACTCTGTTTGAATTCAGCACTCCTTTGAAAGCTTTATAAACCAAACTTAAATTAGGCAAACAGTAAACCTCCTGTGTCAATGTGACAGAGTGCTGAGGTAGCCTGAATAAAGGATGACTGTTGCTGCTGTTTGGAAGCATACAGTACTGCCATTTGCTTCTTAGGTACGTTGTTCTGGAAGGGTTTTCTAAACCAGGCATGGTGCCTGGTAAGTTTGTAGAGCTGTTATGGGTTCCTAAATAAGGACGAATGCGTTCCTGCAGTGCCCTGCCTAAATTACTGTATTCTTCAGTAAACCAAAGTCTTGAGGATTTTGTGGCAGATGTCTCAAGCAAGGCCAACTTGAATACAGCACGGTCACTTCTGGCTTGAACTAATGAGTAATTAAGGAGGAGGTAATTAAGATACCTCCTGAGTATTGTAGAATCATTCTTTGCACCATCCTCCAGTTTTGATAGTGTGATGCAGGGTTGCTTAAGTGTCCCTAAGCAGAGCCATCTCCTATCCAATCTTAGTTTAGGCTCTGTGTTGCTGCACAAGGTGAACATGGCTGTCTGGCTTCTGGACACAAAGTGGTTTGTGCAGGTAAGTTATCCATGGGAGACAGTTCATTGAAGCTTTATTTCTGCCCCTCATAACCTTTTTGCCATTGTAATTGTACCTTTTCATTTTCAAGAGAAACAAATTGAAATTCATTGTTTTGTGGTGTTTTTTTTTTTTAAATCTTATTTAACAGCGGATGGTTATTTTTATGAAGCCTCTGACTGTTTAGTAAGAGGATTAATTAATAATGAAAACAGTTTACCCAAGTGCTTTTTTTATACTGACCGCTGTAATGACTTCAGCCTTGGCTCCTGAGACCTTGCGCTCTCCAAGGATGGAGAGCTCACTGAGTCTTTGTACTGATGCGCTAAAGGAGCTTTCCAAAGAGAAGGCTGCCAGTTGTGCCAAACTGTGCTGAATGATTATGCATTGTTTGGCAACGACAAGATTTGTTTGATGGTTCTGTCATGTGTGGGGCTATTTAAGTTGTGCCAAAATCGCTTTATATGCATACTGTGGCCAAACTGGAATTGACTTTGCAGAGGTGAAAGGTTAATACTGTGTTCCAGAAGCTGCCCTGCTCCTTTGAGATTTATCTTTTATGGAAGGAAAAGCAAAATTTGAATGGAAGTTATGACACTGGGTTTAATCCAACAGGTTTTGGTCTCAAACACTATTGGCACACACTGACTACTGTGTCTTATGTCATCTTCCAAAAAATCTCGCTGTACTTCACATTAGCTTCTCCCCATGTTGTTTTAAATTTGGGCTTTTTAGTGCAGTAATTGAAGAGTTCAGCGTTTTGCAGATATTTACTGTTTTGAAGTAAATATTTATAGTTTGCTTTGTAATCAGTTTCTAAATGTATCATGTGGTACCGTTCAAAATATGATCTTCTTTAAATACTTTATTTTAAAACTGTGGCAATTGCATGCATATATATTTCTATACATGCGTATATATATATATGTCTTAACATTGTAATAATGCTTTTATTGTTCCTTTGATGTATTTTCAGCAGCAAGGAAAGTTCCAGCCACTGGATCAAGTTGTGCTAGACTCAGAGTACCCTTATTGCCCGTTGCTGCTGAAGTGTGCAGATGTTAAACAGTCCATACATCATGTAACGGAAGAAAAAGGTGAAAAGATTTGGGCGGGGGAGGGAGGGAAGGTTGGATTTATTAGTGCTACTTCATTACAAAATAGATTTAAGTACTGTTTTTCACTTTACTTAAGGTGCTGGATGAAGCTGTATTTTAAAAGCAGAAGTTTAGGCTTAAAAGTCTTCGTTACAGTATTGTGAATAGTAGAATGTGGATCTCAGATTATCTGCTTTAACTCTAAAATAGTTGTGCAGTCTTCCAGCTTGGTGGCATAAAAATGATAAACTGATCAGAGATGGCTATGTGCTATGAACTTTCTTTGCCTTTTGATAAAAGTTTTATTTCTTCCTGAATTCTTTCTTTAGTGTAGCATAGTCTTCTGTGGAAGAAGTGAAACCATTGTCCATGTGGCTTTTTTTTTTTCCCTTTGTAGCAAAGCATTCAAACAATAAGCAGAACAAAGCTCAAGAAGAGAGAATATACTGCTGAGATAGGAGAGCACAAGTTTTCTAGCTTTGCATAATTTATTGTGGGATTAAGTTTAAAGACTTAATTTTATTTTTATTTTTTACATGCATACCTTGATTGGGATGCATAGCTATGTGAGAGAAAAGCTGAACAGAAGAAAATAGCAAAGTACCAATTCTATACATAGTGCCCTCAAGCTTTGTCCAGAATTCCCTTTGGTACAGGGGGCTCTTATTTTGAGGACAATATATACTTTCTAGGGAAGAGAAAGGGGCATTACGTAATAATTTTTGCAGCTTGGCAGACCTGCAAAAGATGCAAATCTCCAGTTTTTACGTTCAGTCCTATAAAGGGCATTATGCTTCTGTTTGCTGACTTTCTGATAGTGGAGATCTACCTGTACAGGAATTTGAGAACACTGAATCTACCACGAAGTGAAAAAACGTTAACTGTCTGACCCTTTACGTGTATAGAGCACCTCCAAGTAGTAGAGGTACACAGATTAAAATTAGAAATATTAGAAATATTAGGAATTAGGAATTAGAAATGTTAGGAATATGCTCTCATGAAGCACTCTGCCATTGTTGATACATATGTATAAGAAGAAATATCTAGCTGTTCCTCTACAGATAGGCTGAGGAAGGGTGATAGAAGACGAAAATGCTGCTGAGTAAAATGCCAGACCTCTTTTAGGCTGCATAGAGCATCAAGATAGGAGACTGTGAGCTTTTCCTGAAGGATTTAGATGTACAAGCTCAAATATTTCCTGTATGATATGGTACATATGCATTAACACAGAACAGTTACTTCCCCAAAAGAATCAATTTGAACTTCAGGGCAGGACGCGTTTCCATTGAAAATGATCACTTTAACAAGACAGCAGGAAATCTGGGCAGTGAGACAATTGTTACATTTTGCTGGGACTGGGGTAGTTGGAGTTATGTGCTGTCCTGGATTTCCAAAAGAACCTTCGGAAAGCATTGAGTTACATTCAGTGTCAGTGGGAGCAGGCAACCCTTTTCTCAGGGTGAATTCTGACTTTCAAGAAGGCTTCTTTAAGACAGATGCATCTGAACTACAAAACCGCTTTTGCCTTCCCATGGAGTGATAAATGCTTCCAGTAAAAACTAATATTAAACTTCTAGGCAATTACTGTCCCCTACAACTTGTCCAATACTGGCTAAGGAGCTAGGGGGTGAGAGGGGATACTAAACTTCTGCCCTTCTGTCTCAGAAGGTGAAAAATCCCACCAGATTCTCTTGACTGTCAAACTAAGAACTCTGCATAGGAATATACGGCAAAGCCAGCGTTATTTTTCTGAAGAGGCACTTTCTCCAAACAGCAATGCTGCCTCTGGGCGGTATTAGTGTTTCCTTTTTAACAGCAAAATAATAACTAAGTATATAGATTTGCCATAGACAAGATCTTATATCTTAGTCTAACCTCTGTATCCATTCTGAAATCGTATTTGCGGTTGTTGTCCACCAGAGCATTGTTTGATAGACTGTATTGGTAGATAGTAGTGAAAATTCTTTACTGCTTGGTTTTGGTTTTTGTATTGATGCTTTTCATAATGTATTATGTACACCAATCAGTTTGGGACATTTTGCCAGGAAATGATATTAACTGCTCAAGAAGTTACTTTCATTTCCTGTTTTTTTTTGTTTGTTTGTTTGTTTTGAAACGTAATGGACAAGGATTGCTGTCAATATTAATGCTGTGTGTGCTTGCACGCTCTGGCTGTATGTGATAATCTTGGACGTGTACCTGCTGCTGCTTTTCTTGTTCGTGTTTGGGTTGGGTTGAAAGTAACAACATTAGGCCTTGCTCTTAGGATTTCTTTCACTTTTTTAGAACGCCAAACCTACAGTTATGCAACAGACACATCAGTGCTTGCCTGCCTGTCATGCACAGGTCACTGTTCTGTTCATTCCCTTTCTATGTGTTTCATATTCACATCTCTTTTATTGCCTGTAAAAAATACCAATATTATGACTAATGTACTCTTTTCTAGCTCTAAGACTTGTCTACTACATAGCCTTTCTCATTTAAGGAGCAGGGCTTTAGGGCAAGAAGTATCTGTTGTGTTCGGTCTTCTGCGACTCTGATCCATTTGGCAGAACCTAACAACATAATTATTTCACTCTTAATTTAATCTTAAGACTTTTAACATCTGTATAACAAATTCTTACCCTAGAGCACTCACAGTTTACACTTACTGAATTAGCAGAAACTCCACTTTCCCTGGCCTCAGTGTTGAAGGGCACTGAAAATTCATTTTGCTGGATTAAATTCCCATTTACCTGCTTTAGTAGTTGGGGAAAGGGTGTGTTACAGCTTGCTGAATCTGGGTGAGGCAGGTTGTTTGCTAATGAATTCAAAGATTGGATAAAGAGTACAATAGAGAAGGATTAGGAAAGGGTTATGAACTCCCAATTCTAGAGCGTTACTCTTTGTTTCATTTTGCAAGGCAAAAACTGCACTGTGATCTTGTCTGATGTGATTAACATGAAGAGCCAAGAAAACTTACCTGATTAGAATAACTAAGTAATATTGCCAAGCTTGTATTCCCAGAAGGTAGGAAAAAAGGGGCCATATGAGTTTCTGAGTTATGGAAAACACTGAGAAAATGGATGTTAAAATGTGCTTTAGGCAGTTTGCTCAACAATACATCAGGGAAACTTCCAAGTCTACATAGCGATTACCCGATCGCTGAACATATTATTTAATTGTAGAACCACTTATATTCCATCTGTATTTCTCAAACCCAATCTTTCCAGATGTCTCAGACCAGTTTTATAGGCACCAGACACATTAGGGAACAAAAGGCTTTCCAATATATACTCATATTATCAAACATAGTCGCTAACTCTCACCAATATCAAATGTGCATCACATGTTAAATCCACGTTCCAATATTGAATCCTTTTGTCAGCAGTTTGTGACTTTCATAACTCACTTTAATTCTTCAGAGGTCTCAAATATTGTCAGTTTCTAGAGTTTAATAGTCAAAACTGTCAAGCACACAAAATGTTTTCAAACAAAGTGATCTCTGAAGGGTTCAGCGTAATTATTTTTCACATGTTTTAATGAAAATGGCTTCACAGTTCTACGTTTCCTTTCTCTAACTAAGTCACTCTGAATCATGCTGTTGTGGGGGAGTCTGCCTGGGAATCTGGACTAGAATTACTTTTCAGCATGGGCTGGGGGATGGTGGCAGGAGGATGTCCCTTCCTCGAACTTTCTCCGATAAGAGAGGAATCCGGTAATCGTACTCACTGTGCTTGGCCCAAACCATGTTAGCTCTTCGAGAAGCAGGTTCAAGCATACAGACAGTCTCCCCCAATTTCTGCTGCTTCTCTTTCAGAGCCATTTAGAAACTTCAAAGTCCTGAAGGCTGCAGCCAGTAATGTCACAGCTGCAACTTTACCTGCAACTCATCAACTGCACGAAGCAAAGTGTATATTAGTATTTTTTTCCTTTTTGCTATGAAGAATCTTTTGCATTTTACTCTTCTACAGCTGTTGTGTTGAGATAGACTTAAACTTTATCTTGTAAACAGCTTTCCCTGACCTCTCCGTACCCCCTACCATGCATACACAAAGAGCACATAATAGTTAGATATTTGTATGCAATTTGGAAGAGCCAAGATAAACCCCAAAGAAGGAAATGCTGAAACAATCATAAATAATGTTGTTGTTTGCAAGGGGAGAAGGAAACTCTATGAACCTAGTGTTGGAATATGATACTGGGTCAGTAAATGACATGAAACAGATGTATGTATTTATGGGAACGGTATACAGGAGATTAAAAGCTATTGAAATACCTGTTAAAGAAATAGATTCAAACACAGTGGGCTCTGAAATCTCCTGTGTAATCTTACTAGGCATTTTGTTCCATTTCTAAAATGGAGCACTGTGAATTAAAGCTCAATAATTTTTATCCTGAAATTTCCATGAGCTTTTGCAATTTTCTCTCTCCTTTGCCTCAGCATCCTGACTCACATATGTTCGTGGTACCCTAGTTATCACAGGGGAAACACTTTTTGAAATTCTTATGTCATCGAGTTAATTTATGTTGCTCAATAAATCATAAATGAATCATGTACTTCCTCCCACTAGGAGTGTGTTTCATTATTTTAGCTCTTTATTTTCCTTTGACACTGTATTAAAGTACGCAAAAGGAGGATAGAAGTAAACTTCTACCATAGTCACCCTGTGAAATGAGAGCGGAGAAATGATAGGAAAAGAGATTATTGAAAGGTCAAATCGTTTGTCTTCCCTACCCAACTCTCCTGACCCCCTACTAGGTGCTGGAATTAATAAACCAAAGATTTAAGATACTATGTTGTGGGTGCTTGTCTGTTTTTTTGCAGTCAGGCAAACAATGTTTTATGTTGCAAAGTGTGTAGTTACAATGACCAGTCTGGTGACACAGGGTAGTGAAGGTTTGGCAAATTACAAGGGCTTGAGAAGAGCCTTACTGAATTCAGGCAGCCCAAGATTACCCATATATAAATAAAATATGAGCTTTGCTGGATTAGGGCCTAATTAAAGATTGTTAGGTTGTTCAAACTTATGCATATCAGCTCAGTCTGTTTATTTTTCCATGTTTCCAATATTTTTGAAACTTTTTGCCCTGATATCAAACATGTGCAAGCTGCAAATTAACTTCCGTGCTCTGTCTACAACTCTGAAGATTTTAAGTGTATTGAAAATGCAATCTAAACCAGTCATGACTTTCTTCCCCTTTCTTGGTTTTTATCTCAGAGATTGGCAGTCAGAAATTTCACAAGTACAGCCAAGAGAAGACATTGAAGTGGTTAAAGAAAAAGGTATCATGTTTCTATTTTGCTTTTTAAATTGCTTTATGTTTAAATCGAAAATGCAGATTAGTTTGTCCATATCTGTGTTTGAGCCATGTGGCATCCCTCAGTTAAAGTACATGTCCTGTGCAAGAAGGATAGACAGCACACCACAGTTGCTGCATGCAGGAGTGGGATGAGGTATTAGAGAAATGGCAAGTTTGTTACATTTCTCATTTTGATGGGGCTGGCGTGAAAGAGATTTGAAGTGGGGAGGCAGGAGAAGAAGCTGAAGTTGAGTTTATTGCTGTGCTCTGTGGGCTTTGCACGAAGTGAGGGGCTTATTTCTTGCCTTATCTGCTTTGCCAGTGGGCCAGAGGAAGGCTTTAAGAGTTTCTCCTTGCAACTTTTAAATTCTGCCATGCCCTAAAGCTGGACAGATAGTCCAGCTTGGTTTTGTGCTGTAAATGTGATCCCTCATGAAGTCTTGGCAGAGTCTTTCATAACGGTCCTGATATGGTTGCTGCTATCCTAATCCCATCACATTCTTCAAGAAGTCAGTACAGTATGCTGAAAAGAAATAACTCTTATGACTAAGTTCAGTGTTGTCTGTGTTTTGGTATAAAGAAGGTATATCTAATTTTACACATAGATGTGCCTCTACTATGATGCTACTTTGTAGAAAAAGATTGTATGCATCATATGTGGCTGGGAAACCTTAAATTAGTCAACATGAGCAGAAAATCTGGTCTGCTTTCTGCAGTGATGAAGCTAGGGGTTATCTCCTTTCCAATGAACGCCTGAGTGGTTGAGCAGGCGCCTGCTTGTGTTGAAAATTTCTTTGCCAGTGATCTCTGTGTTAGGTACAGTATCTCAGTGCCCTGTAATGTTCTTAATCTTTGATTTCCATCGGGGCTGCCTTTGCAGTCCAACTGGGTTGGGGCATTCTGTTCTTCCAGCAGGTGTATTTCTCACCTGTATAAGGGTGGCTGTTACATCTGAAAAGCTCATCGCATCTTAGGGTGCCACAAAACTGGTGCTGTGTTGCCAAGGCAACACGTTCAAAAACGGGCTAGCTTTGTTGCGTTTTTGAGCTCATATGCTAGTCATTACAAATGTATATTAAATTTCACCACAGTCCATAACTTGAGTGTTTTATATGCTTGAAACAAAATTACAAGAGCTTTGTCACTGCATTAATGTGTGCATAACAACACTGATATAGACATTTCTTTCTGTGGTTTCCTATAGGTCAATCAAACAGTGAAAGCACTTAAAAGCAACAATATATCTGTAGGTGAAAGGGTACAGGCAGCTACGTTTATCAGCGGTAAACAGATCACAGATGCTGAAGAAGGTAAGAAAACTAACCATTGTAAGCGCTGTAATGAATTCAGTTTTTGTGAAACAGCATACCTGCAGATAAAACACATGATTAGCATTTAAGATGGACTGAAACTGGTCTCTGCAGTGAATGTATTCCTTGCACAGAAAAATCCATGCGTGTTGTGGCTGTGTCTCTTGACATTTCTTGAGTTCTTTGGTATCTTCATCAGGGGGGCATTGACATTAGATCTCAACTGGGGTTCTTTTAGCTTCTCCTTAGTTTACAGAGAAGATGTTTTCTCAGTGAAATATATGCTGAAGTGCTTTACTGAACTGAGACCATACGTAATATGTATGAGTATCCACACAATACAAGTCTCTGTATTAGAAAAGACTATTTTTTTATTAGTATGCAAATGCTGTTGATAGAAGTCTCCTAAAAGAAAACGGATGGTAGGAAGACACAGTCATAGACTAAACATTACTTTGTGACAAATGGACAGAATACGTTTGCACACTTATTCAGGGCAAAAACTTCAACAGTGTATGTATATTAAATCTCTCTGAAAGTGACAGTGCTGGTACCAAAAAGTCTGGAGTGATCCTGCTTCCTTCTAGTCACCCTTTTGCTGGGGAGGGCAGCATCCTGAATGTCACTGGGATATGAAGTTGTGTAGAGAAACCTGAAAATGGACGTTAATGGAAATTAAGAAAGGTTCGGAACAAAACGAACAAAGGCAAATTGCTTCTGATTACTAAGACATTCAGAAGTCTGCATGCCATTGAAAAATAAGGAAAACAAAGCAACTTGCTGACGAAGTGGAAAATGAGTTACCAAGTAATGATATCAAAGGAAACAACATAAATGAGATTTAAGAGGCAGCTCGACAGTTTTATAGAACAGGGATTGTAATATATGGTTTTTAAAGAGAGACAAAGCTGCAAAATTTGTAAGTTACTTTAACTTTACAGTAGCTTTTTACCCTTTTTCCCTACCCCTACTTCTTTAAAGAAATGGAAAATTGTCCTGTGCTGACACTGACAGTCTTGACTATGCCTAAATACTTTGTCTCTGAAATGAGTAATCAAATAGCTAATCTGTAGTGTTTTTTCCACCTTCCTGCTTACTTACAAAAACATGCATATACTTTTCTTTTTAGATGTATAGATTTAAAAGAGCAGCATTCAAGTAGGGAATACCATGGTTTAAAAATAGGTAAGTTTTGGAGGCAGTCCCACTGTATACAGCAAGGTGAATGACAGGAAGTCAAATGGACCTTACTCAACACTTATTTTTAATAAGCCTAATTTTCTTGTCTGATCCTTTCACTGCCATGACAGTGCAATTTATTTCGGTAGAGAATTTCTTCTTGCATAAGGGTATTATGAAATTTCAGTACCTCATGAATAGAGGGGTATTGTAGTTAGCTTTTACAGATGTTGTAGGGCAAAAACCTGGGATGATATAATGAGTGCAAGTGGGAAAGGAGGGAAGATTCAACATAGGAAACCTGAATATTTCGCTAGGAAGACAAAGAAGGGAGGTGTACAAGTATTCCTGGTGTTTGACAGGAGGTTAATAACAAAGCAAGGCTAAGGTGAGACCAGAGTACCTGGAAGGCAAACAGTGGTATTTTAAAATTGGTAAAGGAAGTCAGTGAAGATTCCTTCAGGGCAGAAATATAAAGAAAATTGATTTCATATTTGGGTTACAATAGCAGTTGATCAGGCCTCGCCATTCAGTGTCATAATGCAAAGAGTGAAATGACGGAAATATTTTTCTTAAGAGATAAATTGGTCATATTAAGTGCAGAGGTGAAGTTGTCTTGGATTGAAATTATTTATTCTTCTCTTCTTCTCTCCTGACCCTAAAATGGGCTTAGGGAGTGACTAAGACTTGATGAATTGAGGCAGTGGAGGGAAGAGAAGTGCAGACAGGAGATACTGTGAGTTTGATGCTAGTCCGATTGAAATGCATATGCTGGTGTCAGTTTGTTAATGCTTTCTGCTTCAGTGCCAATTTGCATTGGGCTTTTTAGATATTCAAAAAAAGGAGGAAACTCTCTGATGCAGAAAAAATAGCTCTTCACTACCCTGAGGCCAGTTTACCATGTACCTCTTAACTCTCTAAGGGTGCAGTCATACAAAAAGATAGAGCTGGCCTATTGTAGATGGAATTTGGAGGTGAGATTTTAGCTTGATGTGTGTCTGGCAAATACTTCCTGTGCACGGATAAAGTTACTCCCTAGCAGCCCCAACAACAGCAAGTTTGAAAGTTCCAGCCCATGATCAGTAAGTGTGAGTGTAGAACGTGACCGGAAAAGATCTGGTTTAGGACTTCATGTTATAAAAGGGTCACTTTTTTTTTCCCGTCTCTCAGAAAAAAACATTTATAGCAGGAGTGCCCTGTACTGAAAACAGCTTCTAGTAGTTCATATTTCCACAGATAATTATCCTGTCTTGCCAGTGATGTTTAGATAGGCCTTGGCATTTTCCGTAATGTACTGAAATTAAGTACAAGACTTTGAAATAGACTCATTGTCTCATCTAATTGTTTTCAGTTGAAGCCAGAAAATGTACTTTAGTACTGAAGCGCTTGCCAAATAATTGTAAGATCCAGATGCTTTAAAATTAATGATTGCGTGTTCTGTTGAGTCAGCTTTTTACTTTTGCAGGTTTTTAAAATTTAATTTATTCGGAAAAATACATGATATCTAGTATTCTCAGAAAGTGAACAGCTTTTGTAAAGTACATACAGCAGATATTAATAACATGTGCTGACAAAGTGAGTGTAGTAAGTCTTTACTTTTTAAATAAACCTACAAGTGTCATGTAACATAAACTACTCAACACAGAGAACCATCACAGTGTATCCATTAGAAGTCTCTTACTATTAGTTCAACCTTATGATTTATGGTAGTGCATACAACATGGCTAAGACAGCATGACTATATAATGTGAATGTTCTTTTTCTTATTCTTTTCATTCCCTGTCCTGTTCCTGAAGACTATGTACGGTATGCCCACGGGTTAATATCAGAATATATTCCTGAAGATCTGAGTAAGGAGCTGTCAAAATACTTAGGGTAAGTATTGTTCCAGCTAGCTGCTAGTTTTATGTGGCATGCATTAATATCCTTTTGGTCACTTCTATTGAATGCTGATGTTTGGTCATCAAAGTTACAGTGAATAATACAATTTTCCCTATCCACTCAGTGGTGTGGGGTTTGAGTTCACGTATGTAACCCGTGCTAGTTTATACTTAAATCTGTAAGGTGAGCGTGTCCTCATGCTGGTGTTCTCATCCACCAGCAGCATTTGTTTGGGGTATCACTGGGACCATGTACTTTCCCCTCCATTCAGTTCTGTTCATTGTGTTCTGTTGTTGTGGCCTGTAGAAGAAATGCGCAGTTTACACCTCAGAAGTCCCATACCTTAACAGTTTGATTGCAGAGGTGTTATGTGCTCTGTAAAAGCATCTTACTAATAAAGCCAAAGTTTTCAAAAGTAAGGTGGGTTTCTCCTGTTACAGCTGCCCAATCTAAGATTTTTTTTTTTTTTTTAAAGAGCCCATCTTTCTTTGTGGTGCCTGGCTCTTTTTCAGTTGTCTAAGTCAGAAATACAGGCAGGGTTCATGAGCCACTTTTTTGCAAACATATGCCATGTGTGAGTATCTGATACACAAAGCAACCTTTGTGGGAAAGGAATTAAAATTTGGGCCATTCAGCTGTCTAAATTTATAACATAAAGTTTTTTGTTCTGCAGTCTCCCAGAACTTACAAGCCCTGCACCAGAGCCACCATTGAAGGTAGGAGAACATAAAGGAGAAAGATATTAAAAGATATAGTATGTTGTAAGCTAGTTTCTCTGAATTATTATTAAAACTGAACTAGGCCAAGCACTGGGTGCAATACAATGAGTAAATTGGCCTTGTAAAAACACAGTCTGAAATAACACGAGAACATTACCAGGTACTTTTATATTTTATATTAAGCAATATTTTGGTTGGTTTTGCTGTTTAAAAAAGGGGAGGGAAAGAGACTTATTTTATGTTTTTGGTCAGCAGTCTTCTCTTTTGTGTTTTGCTCATTTAGTTTTATTGAGGTTGATGGGACACTATGACCTCATAGCTTTTCTTTCATATGTAATTTATGAGGACCCTGAAAGGGACCTCCTGGGTCATGGATTCCCAGACAACCATGTTGGATAATTTCTCCTACAATGACCATTCTCCACTGTAAGTCTCATTAGGATTTTTTGTTTCCATTACTTCTCTTGGAAGACTGTTGTATAACCTCATTCCTCTGATGCTCAGAAACCTTCCTGTAAATTCCACCTTGAATTTATTCGTGGCCAATTTATTCCCTTGGGGTTTTGTGCTAACATTATCATTGTTTGTTTTAATTGAAATGGCTCTTTTCCCTCCCTAACATAAGTTCTCTCAGCGTGTAAAGGGAAAATATATATCCTTCTGTTTTCATTTTGTGAAGCCAAACGTGGTTGTGGAAGATGGTTCCTCCATTCCGTTATCATTGTGGGAACATTTCTTTGCACCTGTTCCAAGATGAATTCAATTGTTTGAAAACAGGTGGCCAGAATCAGATATAATTTTTCATGGTAACATCTTTACCAATACAATACGGTGGCATTAATCCCTTCTGGTCTTAACTAGAAGTACTTTATCTCATTATTTCTTAGAATCCCATTTGCCTCTCTTACTGTGTGATGTAGCAGATAGTCATGCTGTGAACAGTTAAGACACACAGGTCTTTTTTTTCTACACTGCAATTCTTAGCGGATCAGCATTCAGATTATACTAGAAGTTCATGCAGGTAGTTGCTGTATACACGACCTTATACTTCTTTACATTTCATCTGTTTATAATGTTTTCAGTCTTGAAGGTTCTTTTGCTTTTTCTTCACAGTGTTACAAGCTCTTTAGGTATTCATAATGCTAGTCAGTGGTCTACATTCAGTGAATGTTAGCATGCTGTTATCTTTAATTAACAATTAACGAACATTTTGAATAGGTATTGTTCATGGCACTCCACTTGTAATATTCATCCATCCCTGTGACATCCCTTTCTGCGTTACTTGCCTTTGTTTCCCTTTCACACAGTTTCTTACGTACCCTAAAATTCTTATGCAATCTTCATCTTCTTTCATTTCCATTGCTTAAGTGGCACCATGTCAAATCCTCTGGCAATCCCTTACATTTTCTGTCACCAGAAACTGTATTATCTTTGTGGAAAAAAAGAAGTGAGTAGGTATTGCCTACATTTAGTTCTCATTTACTCCGTGTCTTTAATTATTCTTCCTTCTTTCACACACCCACAGCTTCCATTCTGCTGAAGCCTACTATAACTTTTTCTTCCTCCTTACAAATAGATGGGTGTTCTGCTATTCTGCGGCAATGTGGTCCCTATCTAGTAAAACAGTTGCCAGGTTTTGCTCCTGGACTTGTGATTTCTGAGGCAGTCTCCCAACAGTGTCAGCATATTGAGTTTTTGCTTCTATTTTGAACAGAGTGATTTCTTTACTCTTCATCTGAATTTAACCCTGAATTTAACCTCTTCATCTTCACTGAAAACGATTTACTGAGGCGAAGGATTTATTCCATTTTAGGGCTAGACCTAGATTAGCTTTAATATCTATTCATTTGTAGCAGCATTGCTTTTTAGATTCCATTTTTGCTTCTGTGGCTAAACAACCTTCTACTATTTGTTTTAATTTCCTTTCCAAGGTCTAACTCAGCTTGACTTTTTGGCAGCTCTCACTTTATCCCTGTATTACCTGACGCCTAAAACAAATATCTTTCTTTATGCCTTTTTTTTCCCTGTTCATTTTAGATTTTTGCTTACTACTACTATCTTTTTACTTGAGGGGGATGGAAAATGTGTGCATCTGTGTGAGTGTATGTGTGGGGGAGTATTCATCTAGTTTAGTTTGAGAAGCTCTTTGCTTCAAAATTCTTCACTTTGTTAAGGTAAGAGATCCAAAATTACATATTTCATCTTTTTCTTTTGCATTCCAAGAGTCTTCCCCATGCATCAAGTCCTTTGCTATGGCTTTTGAAAATAACGCAAACAGTTTGCAAATTTTGCCCCTGTGGGATCAAGAGCCCCACTTTTGATTTTCCTTTTCATTTAATTTCAACTGAGGCACCCTGTGTCTACTGAAACTAGGTTACTTACTACAATGACCTTTCCTGCAAAGTCCCTGCTACTTACCGAAACACAGTCTAAAATAACCTCATTTCTGGCCGGTTCAGTGACTGTTTTGTTAAGCCGTATGTCAGCTAGCACATGCAGGAATAATTGGGCCCTACTGTTATTAATAGCATTTGTTCTCCAATGTATATCCGTGGATATAAGTTATTTCCATGTGGTTGGACAGTTGTTCTGGCTGCACAGTTACTTGGCCCTTTGATTCTGTTAAGAATTATCTTTATGTATTGTAAGAAATATTAAACACACATCAGGAGCCAACTGATATTCATTAGCTGTATAAGCATGTTACAACAACTATATTAAACTACATGTGATGTACATTACATATTCTGTATGAATAGCTTTTATACTATTGGGATAGTTCTGAGAATCTATTTTTAAAAATAGTTTTATTTCAGCAGTTGGGTTACAGAGGAAACGAGGCTTAGAACCGTTCAGTTGCTGGGCAGTGAAATCTTACTGAGTATCCCATTAATTTTCAGAGCACTGACCAAGGTGTGCATGATGTGTCTGAGTTTAAGTCTTTGCAACTTCGGTGCTTAAACCTCTCCTTTATCTTACAACCTCAGAGGAGCAAGGCAGACTTGTACACTAAAATCTGTAGTCTCCTTTAGACCATACTTACTCACTTTGTAATTTCTTATTCGCTTTGCATTGAGATTTCTCTTTATGAGGGCAAGGTATATCAACAGACATAGTATATCATTTTTGCAAATAAGGGTCTAACATATTTCCTCATATAGCAAAGTAATTACATGTTTAGAAATGGTGTTAAATTCTGAAGGGAGGAGAGATTTAGAAACTTCGATGTTTGGCAGAAAAGCTATGACAGATTCTCTCTTGTAATATCAGGTAGACTGGGTACAGTCTGGACATTGTGGTTTAATGATTAAATCAAAAATACATGTTATCTGTATTAATTGTAAGCCGTTGATCTGTGTTGTAGTCATTATACTGTCCAGTTTGTCAGCATAGGCAAGTCTGGCCATTGGCAGACGATAACAGCTTACAAAGGATATGTAGGCTCTGCTACAACTGAACAGCAAATGCTTTGCCGAAATGCAAACATTTTATTGTAAGTTTTAAAAACTTGTTTATCAGATTCCAAAAAGAGGAGAATAGTCATTATTCATTACATTGTCATTTGAAAATATAATCACAGCTCAGTAAACAGCCTCCCAGAGAGACTGATCCAGATCCCATTGAAATCAGAAGAGAAGGCTGCTGTTGGATCTGGTTCTAAGAGCTGAGAAATCTAAGCTGCAGACCTGGCTTCTGTGCCAGAAGGGAGGGGGGAGGGAGGGAGATCACAAGCACCATAAACAAAATGAATAAAACAGGATCTTAAAATGGTACGGTACCATCCAAGTTGCTTGCAAAATCACTCTCTTTGGCACAAGACCTGGGAAGGCCACAGCTTAGATTTCACAGGATATTAAGGACAGGGTAGTAATATCAGATATATAATAATAATAAAAATACAGTGTTGTAAAATACAATATACTTTTTTTCCCTTTTGGAAGCATACCAAAAGTTTTCACCTTTAAACTAAACACATGCTCACAGTTTATGGAAAGAAATATTCATTCTTACAGCCTGATCATGTGAAGTGCTGAGGACTCTTGACTCCCATTATTTCTGAAGTTAGAAAGCACCCAGCACAAGCACAGTCAAGCTTCTCAATGTACTGTCGGATTCAAGTGATGAAGGAGCCAGCAGAACTATGTCAGTGCTTCATTGTGGCCAAGCTGTAGAAACTAATCACTTCTAGAGGTTGTGCATGAACAGATAACAGCCTAGGTGACGATCCACTCGTGCTGGCAGATGTAACACTGGAGTTGCTGGTCCTTCACAGTTCCATGAGTCTGTGGGGACCAGTGTCTGGGTTCCCTGGCTGCTAGACAATTAACTTCCAACAGCTGCTCCATAAAGGTTCTCTAAATATTTAGACTCTGACACCACAGACACAATCATGGAAATTAAAAACTGGATTAAAGTGATTTCTGTAAAGTCATTCTTCAGAAAGGCTAGGAAGAAGAAAATGCTTCCTATGGCATTGAATGATCTCTTCTGAATACTTTAGGGATGGTATATAATCGTGTAAAGAAGACAATTACAAAAAGAAACCTTCCACTGTTACTGTAGATTCCTCTGTTCATCGCCAGTCCTGTTTTGGTGCTATGGTTACTTTATAAAGCCAGAACTTTAAACTTCCATGTGTGTACACATAAAAGTGGTTGACAGAGAAACTTCATCACTCTAACATTTCAGAAAAGGAAATTATCAGATGTCCCTGTGGAAGAAGAAGAAGACTATACTAAGTTTAACAGCAGCAATCTGAAAAACAAAAAGGTAAGCCAGCCTTGCACTCATGCATGTTTTGTTAAAGCATAGATTAAAACTCAACATTAGCACAGAGTCACTTTTACTCTCCTCCGAAACACACAAGAAGTGGGGAGGGGAAGCCAAATGGCAGATTTCTGCAGTTGTATCATCTTGAACTTTCAGGTTTAATTTGATTTTGATGGTCTTCATGTCCCGTTCTGAACTCTTCTGAACTGTTACTGTTTGACTGTATTTTATTGGTGAACACGCCAGTGAACCTTGCAGACTTTGACACGTTAAGATTCTCAGATTATGTTTGCAAAAGCTCTTTGAGATCTTCAGATGAGAAATCCTACATCTGAGTGATAGCAACTTGATAACTTTTGGTTATCTGAAAAAGAAACAATGATGGCAACATGCACTTAAATTCCGAGGGCTGCTGAGACAGGCTGTATTTTTACGTAGACATATTGCTTGTGCGCTTATTTATGTCAATTTAATACAGTTAAATCAACACTGAGCTTGCTGACTGCCAGCTCCAACACAAGTTTGGAGGCCAATTCAAATCTGAGTCCAGTGGTGCTTGCCACTGTACCATTCCTAGGAGAGAAACAGAGATGTGAAAAATAGATTGTTTGTATGTGCCAAGCTTATGAGGCTTGCACTGGGTTGTTTCTCTGAGCATTGAAAGAAAATGAATCTTTCTGCAGTCCATTGGGAACTAAAAAGGCCCTCTGTTCTGGTCTTTGACCTTCAGACTAATGCTGACTACTCCTTATCCTTTTGCAAAGAGAAGCAGCTGGTGACAGATAGATTCCTTCTTTCCCTAGCACCCCCCAGAATTGTTCATATCTGGGACACACACTTGTTTTGAACTTAGAGGATTGCCCCCTAAGTGGAGGTAATAAATAGTGTAAAATCTGCATGTTGTCCCCTCTCTCTATTATGTACACACAGGTTTTGAACTGAGCATAAAGATAGAAACAGACTGAGGAGAGATAATTCCTTTTAATGCTAAATATGATTTACTTCTAAAATAACGAAGCACATTGATGAGAGAATCTGGGAAAGAAAAGATAGCTCTTGGACTCCGTACAGTTTACTACTCTTTTTTTTTTCTTAATACTTTGGCAGTGTTTTTGTTTGTACAGTAACACAGACAGTCATACTGCAGTTGCATATCTCCATCCTGTCCGTAACCTTCTAGCTGATCCCAAGTAGTGTAATTGTGAAGTCCTGTAGACTGAGAAATATCATAAAGAAAGGTCAATGCAAAGTTTTCTTAATAGGTAAAACAGCTAGAGATTTAAAACATAACATTTTAAAATGTAAGAAAGAAAAGAGGTCAGCTCTATAAAATGTGGCTCATAAAATGTGTTTTAGGTGTAAAAGTCTGGGAAGTTGTCCCAGTGGCCTCAAAGTGCTTTGCAAATGTTGGTTACCTTCTTCATTCTTAGCTCTTCCATCTCTTTTCCCTTTATTTCACTGCACATAGAGACTTTGATAATAAATCAGTGTGAATTATTCATCATCTGTAATGCAAGGCTGTAATTCAGCCTGCTGACAGCATAATCATGAGATTGAGTCGGAGGGTACAGTATGCATCTGTTATATTGCATGCATTATTCCTCTTAATGTACACTCAGGGATTATCCCAAAGTAAACGTTTGAGTTGGGATATCTCATTCTGGAGAAGGCAAAGATGTTTCACCTCCTTGTCTTTGTAATTGATTCTCTGCCTTTGTCTGAGGTTAAGCAATTTATGACAAGTATTTCTCTGATTGAATAATCTCAAATTTGTTTTGTAAGGTTTTTTCCCCTACAATTTAAAGCCTGCATAAAATTATCTTTACTGCTGTATACTAAAAAACCAATTCAACTTCTTGTTTGACTTCTGTATTTAGAAATTTGTACCTTATACTTCCCTCCTACAAAAATGCTTTTTAACTTGTTCTACTTCTCGTTTCATTTACAGGCAAACAGCAAGATGACTGCAGCTCAGAAGGCTCTGGCCAAAGTTGATAAGAGTGGAATGAAATCCATTTCTTCTTTCTTTAGCTCCAAACCTAAGGCATCAAAATAAAGACTTGTTTTTGGAAAAGTTTTATACGGTGTTTATTTTTACATTAAGCTAAAAACGTCTCTTGGAGTTTTTTTGTTACGTATATATGCAGGGCATGTTAATGTACATGGTGTAGTGCAATGAAGAGATCTGCAAGCTAGTGTGGGACAGAACTGTTGTCTCAGTGGGACAAGGTAGTACCATGGAGAAATTCCAGCCTGGAATTAACATGTAGCATACAGCACAGCTGTACTGCCTTGTCTTCTAGAGCAAGCTCAGTAAAGAACACCGCAGAGTTTTCTCCATTGCACTCCATTGTGGGCTGGAAACATGTCCTCTCTCCTGTGGTAAGTTTTAAAGGAGAGGTTTTTTTGTTCTTTAGGAGTATTATTTTTTGAGACTCTCTGGAGATTTTTACTCAATACAACACCAGAATAGGATGGCATCATCAGATTTTTATGTTGACCCAAATCTTAAGTGCTGAGATAAGCACTGCAATTTATTGAGGCAAAGATATTGTGTCTATATTCAGATTTGGTTGTTTTGAAGATGCTAGAAACAAATTGCAATAAATGTCAACATCCATGTGATGCAATAAAGTACTTTATGTAACAAATTTGTGCTTGTGGTGTTTGCTGTATGTTTCAAGAATTGGGTTAGGCTTCAGGATATTTCTTGTGGGCTTTTGGTATTTTTCTGTGTATAAATATTAATCCTTGAAGAATTACAACATCATTTCAGGCTTAAATGATAAATCTCTTAACACATAGCAATATAGAATTATTTTATGTTCAGTTCCAAGGTCAGTAGGTCCTTACCAAAATAATTAGTGAAAGATTTATTTAAAGACAAAAGTGAGGGTTTAAAAAAGCCTGTGTGGAACTGGATGTGTAATTCAAAAGCTTAACTCTGAGTGCCTTAGGTAAGCATTATGAAGACACGCACAAAGTTTGTCTGTTACTTAAAACATACAACTCACTCTTGGGTGTGTTCTTTCCTTATTAGAGAGTATTCCCATGTATTCAGAGGTGTATAGGTATCTGCTATATTGCAATTTCCCTGATCACAGAATTGGGTTACTGGGATCATTTGTATAGACCTAGCCAGTCCTGCACAATACTAACATCTGATTTCCTCCAGGAGTTCTTGCACTGAGCCATTACTCTGTTTGAGCTACAGTGTTTTAGAAAGGGAATCTTAAAATACATCATTCTTTGCTACTTAACTCAGTGGAGAACCTCCTTGCATCCCTTGATACTGGGGACTTTGAGAGAAACTGTGAGTTGATCCATTTTTGGTAACTATGCCATTGTTCCACTGCAGGCTGATATGCTTGCTGTTTAAAACCCTTGGATCGCAGTGGTGTCTGTCAAGTTAAAGAGCTCTGTGGCATTCGTTTCCAAACAGAAATGAATGAAAAAACATGCCATACCTTGTATGCTGTTTTGCAATTGCAGTTTTGGGAGGGGTCTGTATGCCTTTCAAAAGTGTTTTTTCAAAGTTATGTTTGTAAATGGAGAAGTCAGTACAGTTAGAATTCCAGATAAAGGAAAATATTTGGAAATCTATGGAATTATCTCTGATTACAGAGGTACTTAATTCTAAATGTGGGTGCCTTCCCAATGAAACTGGACTGAGGTAGGAGCAAGTGTAGAGTTAATGCTTCCAGTTAAAAAAAAAAAAAAAAGTCTGAAGTGGTTTATCTAGACCCCAAATGGCATTCCTTAGGAAAAATGCTTTTCAGACATTCTGAGGAATCAATAGTATGTCTTCCCTATCTCTGGAAGTCAGTCCGTTGTACTAGTGTTTGAATATGTGATTCAGATGCAGACACTTTGTTGATTTTTCAGTTAGAATCATTCTCCCAAGTCATTTGGTGCTTTAATAAAATTTCACTCATGAATGTAAACTTTCTAAACAATATAATGGGTAGAGAAAGGTAGGGAACACAAGTGGGAAATGCTGTGTGGGGCCATAGAGAAACTCCTGCTACGCCACACTGCCTTGCTGTTCAGCTGTCTTGAGCAGACAGCAGTCCTGTCGATAGAGTTTCCTGTTCTGATATTAACTCTGAGACAAGTTTAAAAAATAATAGAAGGTGCCATGATAGTTTTGATGTGCACTGCCTTTAGGATTGCCATCTTGCTTTTTTTCTTACCTTACTTGTCTGGGCTATAAGTGAAGACCGGTGCTGTAGTAGCAGTTACTGGCTTATCCAATGGGTTCTTCCTATGAGTTGGGAAGAACTGGCATCTGGTGAGCCTAGACTGAGGAACTGCAGTCCTGTTGAAAAACAGCAAAGTGCAGGATAATGTAATGTAATGAAATGAAAAAAGAGCAAACAGGCACTTACCGTCATGTTAATGTAGAAGTTTTGTGCAATAAGCAACATCTTAGGGAGTGCTTTGGTAAATGAGATTAAAGGAATTGTGTATCTATTAACTGAACGACAATTCCAAGCACTGGAAGGTGTTGGGAAGACAAGCAAGCAAGCATGGGATGGATGTTTCAGTGGAAAACCAAGAATGGGAGAGAGTTACGGTAGAAACAGGAGCTGTGAGGTGGGAAAGATGCATGTTTGTATCTCTTATTCTGAATATTTTAATGTGCTAGTTTCAGGTTTGGGGTTTTTAATAGTTCAAAGGTTTTGTGAAATAAAATTTGGAAATTTGTCTTTTCATTGACTGAACAGTTTGAGAATGCTTCTTCTAAGAAAAAAAAAAAATCTGGTCAGAATTTAGGGCAGAAGGACAATCCTGATACAGATGGGAGGTTTTGTCATGGCTTCTGATTTGGGGTACAGATTTCTTCTTTCTTTCTGCAGCCATGACTTTCACATCCATCGCTACACGTAAGGACTAGTCAGAGTTCTTCCTCTGTGCATGGATGCGTTGTGCTTTAGCATGTCACATCTCAACCTCAGCTGTCAGCTACGCCGTAACTTACAACAACGGTAATTTTATTAGCACCTGTCTTTGGTTGAGCAGAAATTTGTGCATGACAAAAGAGCACAAGCCATTTCCAAGAGCCATTACAGCTTTCACGTGACAACAAAAACTCTTTTCCCTTTAGGAAAGAATGAAATACATTTAGTAACTTTGAAACTTCCTTAACATGTAGCTGTAAGATGTTATGAAGAACATGTGGTGCCAAATACATAAAACAATATTTCCTACCACAACGAGGATTTAAATATAGTTACTATGACTAGCCAGCAGTAGCGCTAGGTCATTATGAAGTGCTGCTTTGCTATTTCTTGCTTGGTTAGCTTAGTATGAGACAATATGCCAGCGCCGTTACAGAAATATGGTCTTACTTTATTTCTTTTTCAGGATTAACATGCTGTCTTTACATGCTCATGTAAATAACTGATGAGTTGTGATGCTTTTATAGTTGTTGTTTTCGGATTAAGCAGCTCTTAGAGTCCAACTCTTTTAAGACTTCACGTTGCAAACGGATTGACATCATTGAGCATGGAAGACTTCATACGGAAATACCAGCACTGACTTGGGGATATGTCGGGGTTGGGCTTGCACGTCGTTTTCAGTATTACATAGTAAAGTTAGTTCTATTTGTAGAAGTGGCAATTGGTGATTTGATTTTTTTCAGTAGAAAAGGTGGCACAGTTGGCAGAATTTGCCTTCAGCTCAGAAATTTAGAAGCGTTCAGTGATGCTTGCTTTCACATGTTCAATTGCATCTGACTTTATGGTTTTTAGAGGGAAACTAAAAGCATGGGTGCTTATTTGAATAGATTAATGCTTATGCCTAGGGTTTTCTTTTCTTTTTAGATGCCTGCACAAAGACGTCCAAAGAAGAAGTGAAAGGAGCATAAGGAGACTCGCTAATATTATTTTAACTTGCCATAATCTCAAAGCAGCTTTTAAAGGCTTTTTTTATGCACTTTCTGAAAATAAATGCTTGAAGTTAGACATGCCCTGTTCCAAGAAAAAGCAAATCTCAGCAGATTAACATTGTTAAATATGCGGTGTGTTAAACATACAGTGCTTCAAATTTTATAGCTTATACACTATTGGTCTATCGGGCCCTTCCAGGAAAGCACTTACGAGCATGCCTAATGTTAAGCACATGAGCAGTGTTCTTAAAGTCAGCAGTGTTGTTCGTGCGGGTAAGTGCTTTGCTGGATCAGCGCCTAAAGTCCTGTTAGGTGCTGAGCATCCTGATCCATATCCAGCAAAGCACTTACGTCCATGCTTATCTTGAAGTGGAAGAGCCGGTCTAACTAATATTTGTGCATTAGTGTTTGCCATAAAAATCTCTCTTGGCACAGAAACTCACATGCTTAAAATTAAGCACCTGCCTAAGTATTTTGCAAGGTCAGACCAACAGCATCCTTGAGCAAATCTTAAATAATTACTTGATTTTGTATTAATTTTCTTTTTTGTAGTAGTTGCTCTGTTTTTTAACAGAACGTATGATTTTATTGGCTATAATTTCAAGCTTTAGAAGCTGCATAGCAAAATGTTTTATACAATTTTCTCCTTTCTTTTTCAAAATCTAGCGAAATGCTTTTTTGGACCAAAAGTACATTTGTTCAGACTTAGAATTATCTAAAATGAAAAAAAAAAAAAAAAAGTTAACTTCTTCTTAGGACATACCCATTTTTTTGTAAGAACTATTTCACTGAGCTTGATTTGAATGGGCTTGTCCAACCCTGACCTATTATCCAGAAGATATCACCTAGCTCTGGCTTGTGAGCAGTCTGACTCTTGAAGTAAAGTCAACTTCAATAAAATTGTCAAAGTTCACATAAAACATGGAGGAAATGGATGCTAATGAGATCCTTAACTGATCTGTCAGATTCACAGACTGACGTTTTTAACTTAAATAACGGTTTATGAAACTACCAAACTTTAGTATGTAACTTTTTGTTACAAAATTTTTAAAGTGATAATTTACATGATTTTGAACATAATAAATGTGTATTTCTGTAAATTTTAACTCAGAAGACAATTCACAGATACCTCAAATAGACGAAATGTTCTGTAAAATTTAAATATACTTGAAGCATTCTAGGTAAGAAATAAAAAAATGCTTTTCTTCCATACATTCTGCCTAACTTCAAGTCAAACAAGAACTTCCAGAAGAGTTTATTAGGACATTTCTGAAAACTAAATTCCAAGAGGAAGAGGCAAGGGCATATTCAACTTTCTTTTCGATTTAAATCAACTCTGTTTTGGAATATGAAAGATCTGACCTGTTAACCATTTAGAAATCGTGTACGATAGGAAATGTAACCAAAATGCTTATTTTAGAAATTTGCACTGAATTCTTTGTTTCCTTTTCACTTGTCTAGTTAAGCAAAGTGCACTGTGCCTTTTCAAGGTAAAAATGTTTATTTTAACATAATTTTCTATGCAGTACTGCAGGAATAATTATATGGGTTCCAGATGAGATTTCTATTTTTCTAGCTTCTTATATTCAAAAAATACTTGATGTATAAATAAGACTGTATATTTCAATAAACTGTTGTTAAATTTTTATTTCAGATTTTATTTTTACTTCATGTGCAAGAAAGAAATAAATATCTTTGGAATAATTTGTTGATCGTTACTTCATTAATCTCACAGAGAAATACAAAGAGAAACACAGTGCCATCAGACTACTAATTCCACTAGCCTCTGCAAGCTAGTCAGTAATTCTTAGACTGAGTTGAAGGAAAAAATGAATCCTGAGATAGACACAAATTTAAAGGTTTATTAAGAGAGATTCAGTGATGCTAATTGTTGAGGAGCTTACTGTACAGATGCTCTAGTGAAAACCCATTGGTGTGTGCATACAGTTGGTGGCCCGCATACTTTGGCCATTCTGATTTTAATGACTGTGGTGTAAAGTCTCTGAGGGATTGGGGGATAAGGAGAAAAGAGGTGAAGAGAATGATGTGATATTCTTGTCATTTTTAACATACTTCCCATTCTTTACCATCACATAAGTAGTATACAGGTGCTCTGTCACAGATCTACAGAACGGATAGCCTTTACTTTTTTTGGGGGGGCGGGGGGTTGGAGGGTGGGGTGGGTTGGTTGGTTGGTTGGTTTGGTGGTGTTTTTATTTTGTAGAAGGCAGTTAAGCAGACACAAAGAAATAGCCGTCCCTTTGCCAAAACATTATTCTGGTACCACCATGATGCTGTGCTCCGACACGAGGCTGCAGGGCTGTTAGGACTCATTGCCATTTCATTTGTGAAATCCAGAGAACAAGGGGAAAGCAAAGGTAGAGGGGTTTTTGGTTGTTGTTTTTGTTTTGGGTTTGGGGTTTTTTGGCAGTCAAGTAGGTTTATTGATACTAATAAGAGCAAAGTAAGAAGAGTAATAGGGTTTATTCCATTTCATAAGCCCGTCCCTCACCAGTACTTTTCTGTAGAAACAATTTCTGTAGAAACAACCAGTGCTAAGGACAAAGCACTAAGGCAGCTTCTATTTAAATGTAAAATAGCATTTACGGTGCTAAGTCCAATAAAGCCAACTCACAAAGTAACACTAAGACTGAAGAACTGTCATAGCTCAAGTGTCTAAGCCTAGTTGTCTAGCTGCCTCTGTGTGCACAACTGTTCTGTCTCAGTGTCTGTCACATTGCAAATGGCCCTGTTTTTTCCTAAAAAACATGGTTTTTTGATTTAGTAGGAGTAAAAAATAAATAGCTGATAGTCTTTTTGATCTTCTAGTCAGTCCTATGTCAGAGAAACTGAGCAGAATGGTTACTGGGTTTGGTGGCTAGTGATAACTGAAGCTTCTTTGAAGTAAGCCATTAATGACTCTTTCCACCTCATTTTTACAACCTGAAAGATAGTACTCTGCACAGCCTCTGGACAGCATCCTGAAAAGATGATTTTTTTGTATTCCAGGAAGAATCATCCACTGAAACTGCCTTTTTCTCATGTATGACAACATGAGTCTATATGGCCATGTGGGCTCACACACAAAATTTGTAGGTAGCTGTCTTCAGTGTCACTGTAGTGTCTTCAAGAATTGGAGGGAATCCCGTGTTTGAGGAATTGAATTTAGCCTCCAGGCTGGACAGGATAGGTCAGGCTATGAAGATCCCTTTGGCTTTACATTAAGTGTTTCTCTCTCATCATTTTGTAAATCTGTAATTGTAATTTTTAACCTGCTCTGTTGGGAGGGGAAACATCCCCTCTCCACCCTGCATATTTTCTTCTGCAGTGTTACCATATGGTTTTATCTTACAGCCCACCTAAACTGTTGTTGAAATTGTACCCTATTACCTCCTTCCTGCCCCACAATCCACTCTTCTGTGATTGTAAGGGCAAAGTTTGTTTGTGACCATTTTGAAATCCACTCTCCGATACCCGAAACATTCCCATCTGTCCACAAGGAAGCACTGAGAAAGTGGACTAAACTATCTGCTCAGCTTGCAAGCAGCCAAGGTAGGCAAGTTGATCCAGACCCCCTTTTCCAGATGTACTCTCGTGACTGATATTAAGGAGTTTTAGCCCCTTAATTTCCAGTTATTTTTTTCTCAGCTGTTAACTGCCCCCCACCCCTCTGGCTGCGACGCTGTGACTTATTGTGTGAGGCACGCTCAGCCTTTCAGTGTGAATTAAAACAGCACCCAACAGCCAAAGGGTCGTAACTGTTTAAGCTGTTAAGGCTCAACTGAAAGAGTATATCCAAGCATACCCTTCAGCTCTCTGTCCCTCGGCCTTCAATCTATAAACTGTGAATTACGTCTCCCTGCCTCATCATGGCGAGCTGTGACAGTTACTAGCTCACAGGATTACATTTAAATAAAAATATATTTAAAGCTGAATCCAGTGAACTCAACCTGAACTTTTTTCAACTCCCATATGCCTACCACAAGGAAGAATCCCTCTTCAGAGAATGGAACTACGTGGAGATACTGATTTTGGGAAAAGCAGTGTGAGATTACCACTTGGTTCATAACACCATGCAAGACGGACAAGAGCAGCTGTGCCCTGACCTGGGCTCCCAAATCTTGATGGACAGAAGTTTTTCTCTGGATCCAGGTCATGAAGCGTTGGTTTAGGCTGGGCTCTAAGGAATAGAAGCTCTTTGAGTAGGATTTAATACTGCCATTTTTTCCCATAAGCAAAAGCCCCTACAGTCTTTGTGCTGCTTGGGTATGGCTTTGCCTTTAGTAAGCACAAATTAAACTTCTGGCCTTCCTGGAGCATGGCTGGAGCATAAACCCAGCAAAACCATGTTTGTAGGGTTGTAGCAGGACGATTACTCCCAAGATAACTCACAGGTTAACTGGGCAATCTGCAGGGTCTGTGACAAGACAAGGAGAGATTTCCCATGCGCATTCCTCCCAGGCAGGACGGGACTAACCTTTGCAAGTGCTCCACATCCATAACAGATAAAACATGTGCTCTGCTCCAGCTCTAAGTAGACAGAGCAGTGGCAGACCTGGAGTGTGACCGAAATGAGGAAATAAGTCTGAATGTGGTGGGGAAATGTGTAATGGATGTGCTGCCCCAGAGCTGTCCTGAGTGTACTGTGCCCTTTTTCTCCAGCTCGTTGGTTGGAGACGGTAGCACTGGCAGAGAGGAGGCATTCCAGGAGGATTGTCTGCTGTGGTTTTTGTTTTCAGGCCAAGTTGCCCCTGTGTTCATCCATGTGGCTCAAAGAGACTGAGATTTCCCTTTCAGGGCTACTGCTCAGTGACCAGCAGTGTAAGCCAAAGGCAGTCCTACGGGGATCAGAGTATTTCTGCAGGAAACAAAGTGGGGAGAAAGGGCTCACGATGGCAAATAAAGGAACAGAGGTAGGAAGGGCAGAGGGGAGAGAGAGAGTGCTTGGACAGCACAGAAAAGCAAAGACGGCCATGGTTCAACACCTTTCCAGCCTCTCATTCTGTCTGGGAGTTGAGCAGTAAATACTCTTCTTTATTTGTGCCAATGGTGTGTGAAAACCACTAGGTAGCAGGCAACTGCTAAAAAGCAGTAGCTCATTAGGATGGAACATGCTACTCCATGGCAAGAAGAAAATGTTACCAGACCTTTTTAAGGAAAACCACCGCAGAAATAAGTTTGCCAGTAGCACTTACAAGGATCAGAGAGATTCTGTGTCCTTAGTTTTCCAGGGCCCTTTTCAACAGTTCTTTATAGAGGACTGTTTATTTTGACAGTGTATGAAGAAGTCCTACTTCGCTTTGAAGACCCCTGAGAGATATCTGTCCCAGAGGACGTGCAGAGCACCTGCAAGCAGTGACATTCTCACATGTCCTCATGTTCATGTCCATGTGTACACTCTCTGTATTTCTGACTCTGCCAAAGTTTAACCATACAAATCCTATTGAACAGAACAGGAGTTGTGTAGCTAAATTCTGTCCTGGGGTTTGGAAATACAGAGGTTAAATGAACAGCGTGTGTTAACATATTTACGTTTATAGATTGGCAGAGCCAACAATACCATAGTATACAACCACAGTACCTGGTCTCCATGACAGAAGGGGAAAGGCCTGGGGAGGTGCAGATAGATCAACACCTATTTACACACCTGGTGTCAACAGGAACCAGCAGTTTTGACCATGGGACCCACTGTGAGGGCTGAGGACTGCTAAGGAGAGATCTTTTCCAACAGTCTGACCAACTTGGTGAGGAGAGACGAACTAGCACGAACAGGGGAGGGAGAGGACAAAGATGACACGGTGAGGTAGCAGTGTACAAGAGTTAAAAACAAAGATGGCAGGGTTTTGGGTAAAAGAAAGACTTCAGAAGTAATAAAGGAAGGCAAACGGACACTTACCTGAGGAAGTGTACACAAATACATGCAATCTGGGAAACAAGCGGGAGGAACTAGAGCTCTGCATACAGTCACACCATGCCATTGGTATAATTGGAAAAAAAAAAAAAAACACTGAAGAACCTGAGCTACTTGATGGGCTTCTATGAAAAAAAAAATGGATAGATGTGTGGTTAAGGGAAGAGCGTTGGACATTATTTGCATTGATTTTAGCAAGGTTTTTGATACAGTTTCCCATAGTATTCTTGTACCCAGGTTGGGACATCATGGTCTGGATGGGTGGTCAGCCAAATGAGTAGAAGCTTGGTTGGATGGCCAGGCTTGAAAGGTCATGGTTACTGATCAAGCCCTACCTGGACGCCTGTGATACGAGGTATTGCAAGTCTATCCTGGGACCTTCCTTGTTTAACAGCTTTATCAGTGACCTAGAGGAGGTGGAAGAATGTGCTCTCATCAAATGTGTAGATGACACCAAGAGGGAAGCCAGTCAATATACTTAAGGAGAGGGCTGCCATTCAGAGGGACTGAGACAGATGGAAGGGGCCAACAGGAACCTTGTGAAATTCAGCAATGACAATGCCAAGTCCTGCACCTGGGGAGGAATAAGCCCCCCAGTACATCTAGGAAAGTGGTCATCCCACTGTGATCAATATGTGGTCATCCCACTGTAATCAACATGTGCTGGATCACATCTGGATACTGCATCTGGCTTTGGGCTCGTGGTACAAGAGCAATATTGAGAAACTGGAGGGAGTTCAGAGGAGGCCACTGAGATGGTTGGGGGCTGAAACACTTGCCCTCTGAGGAGAGGCTAAGAGAGCTAGTCTTTTTCAGACTGGAGAAGAGACATCTTCATGCAGACCCAGCAGCAACCTCCTAGAGCCTATAGGAAGGTCATCAAGAAGATGGAGCCAAGTACAGAATAAGAGAAAACACACAAGAAACAAAAGAGGTTCTGACTGCAAAGAAGAAAAGCTTTTCTTCCCATTAAAACAGTCCAGCAGTGTAAGAGTAAAGAAGTTGTGCTGTCTCTGTTACTGTAGGTTTCAAGACATAACTGAAGAGAGCCCTGAACAACCTGGTCTGATCTCATATCTGACCCTGCTTTGAGCAGGAGGTTGGATAGAGACCTTCTGAGGTCCCTTGCAGTGTGAATTATCTGACTGACCTATGCAGGACCTAGATGAACTCCCATATAGTGTAGACCACCATTCTTAGGAGAATAAGTAATACCCAACCTTGATTTGTACATCCAGACCTTGACAAGCTGTGCTTATTCTTAAGTATCTTCCCAGTAAGAAGTATGTACATTATTTTTATCCTAAGTTGTGCTTTGCCTTCTGGCCAATGGATTTCTTCCTCCTTTTTTTGTGAGATGGAGAACCTAACTTCCCTCTGTTCCCTGAGTTGTCACAATTCAGCTTTTCTCAGGGAAGCTGAATAGATTGGAGTCTTTTACCATAAAACTTATTTTTTCTGTTCTCTCAGCTCAGGTATCAGTTCCTCAAAATTCAGATCTGTCTTGGCGTTCTTCAATTCTACATCCATAGATTACATTCTCCCTTTTGACCACGATGTTGCACACAGTGTGGGTGGTCCATCAATAGTACTCTGGGCCCTTTCCATGTATTTTTGTCAGATTCATTGCTTCCTGGGATGGCTTGAGCTGCTATGGACATAGATGGCTTGTGGCCAACTGTCGTGACAGTAAGTATCAATAACTTCTTGTTTTTCACCCTTAGTACTCAATGAGGCATTGCATCAGCTGTAAATATTCCTGGGAAGGATTCTGTGTGTTTTGCCAAGTTGTTTTAAAATATGTATTTCCAGAGAAAAAGAGAAGGTTATCTTCCTCCACTCAACCTGGCTTGACAGAAGCCCAGCTGCTGCTGGTGCTGATGCTAATGCTCCCTCTGCACTTGGAGGCTTCTTTGGGCTTGTTTTCACCTACCTGATCTGTGGGTCACTGATATTCATTTCTCATTGAAGAAGCTGTTGGTGTTTAGCCACTCGTGTTACAGCAGCACTTGTTCATTCCGTAGTCTTTAATGTCCTCAAGCACTGCTTTCAGGTTCGATGTGGTGTATCTCCTGTCACAGGTCTGGGAATGAAATATATGTGATGGAAGTAAGGATCAGGAGAGGGGGTGGAGCGTCATGAACAGGAGACACCTTCCCTGGGAGACCAGGAAAAGAATTAAAAAACAGAACCTGGCACCAGGATAGGTAGGTCAGTAGGAAAAGGGATCAGGGATGTGGAGAAGACAAGTCCAGGAAGGTTCACGACCTGCAGTCAGGGATATACACTCTGGTTCCCAGCCCAAGAGTTATGGGTGGCAGTCTGCAGTTTTCCAGCAAGTCTCCTTGGGCTGCAGGGATAGGGTAAAGTCTCCTCGCTGGACTCAACAGATGTGTCTGGATGCCAACAGGCACTTCTGCTCTGCGTCTCTAGGACCATCAGGACCCAGACACCCACATCCAGCTGGACCCAAACCAACACCTGTGGGTTTTATTCCCCTCTCACACTGGTAAACCTGACCTGGCCTGACCAAGGGAGGAGCTTAAAAGACCTGGCTGGCACCTGAGTCATCTGGATTCAGTTCTTGACTCATTCCAAAGCCCCTTTGAGATCTGGGGTGAGGCATGTACCTTTTTTTTTTCCTTATGGAGGGGAGGGAAGATAGAAACTTCTGCTTTTCCCCCCATCTGTGGTTTTGTGCTGCCTTGTACTTTTAAAGTGAGCTCCTCGAGGTGAGGCCCATTTCTTCAGCCATGTTCATGCAGCTTTTGGCTTGCAGGAGTCCTTATCTCCAGCTGGCCCCCTGTAATCTCAACCATAAGCATTGTGCCTTACTGAGGACTACAGGATTTGCCCATCCAAAATATCCATTAAACAAATAAATCCTCCCCGAACAGTGCTAACTGCTTTTTGATCTTGCCTCAAAATCCATTTAATTGGATGTTTCATTTTTGATCTACACCGCTGCACAGCCCGTGCTGAAAAACATGTGTGTTTACTGGTGCATATTTGACTGAAACAATTTTAAAAGAATTTATTCTCCAAAAAACTCTATTCCTTGGGCCCCAGATTCCTGTTGATTTCAACTGGGCACGAGTACAGCCCCTGGTCTGCATTCACTGGCTGCCGGCTTCGGACTGCTGTTGGTCGATCACCCCCGGGGGAGCAGTATGAAGCTAATGACCAAGGGCAGGAGAGAGTTACACAAAAGACTGCTGAATACAGCCTATAACAAACCAAAAATAACCGGGGAAAGGCGAGGAGGAGGAGGGAGGGCTGTGCCACACGAGGCTCTAGACCGCTGCTGTGCACTGCATTACAACGATGCGGGCCATAGGGGCCGAGCGGAAGCCCCCATCCTCATCTCATGGGGCTTGGTCATCACCAGGTGAAGGACAGCAGCTCCCTGCCCCGAGGATGCTGCCTGAACTCAGGCTGGTGTTGGATGAACTGGGATGTGGCGTGGCTCTTCCATCCGTACAGCACTTAAAAGGCTCTACAGCACTTAAGCAAATTACTATCAAAGTGGTGCGAGCAGCAGACGTACGGTAGCATCCTGGTTTAACCTGGGGTGGAGGTGAAGATAGGGTTGAAAGCATTTATTTGTATTTTAATGGGCTACTACTCCACGACTCCTTTTCAAGGATGAGTTAAGCAGCCCCATTGTCGTGGCATTATTGCATTTTGAAGTTAAACAGCCCTGTGATCTATGAACTCGAATCACGCAGTTAATTACCCCGCGCCCCCCCTCGGTCCCCTCCCCAACCCCCTTTGCTCTTGAAATACATTATATTTCTTTGACAGTCCTCCGAGAACAATGTCTGCTTTTGTGACAGCGACATTGCCAGTGGTGTAAAAATCTATGCGTCTGTCAGGTTTCCCCATGTGAAACATAATTGCTTAATTTCCATTTGAAAGTACATCCCTGACATTAGAACAACGTAGACACACCAAGGATAACAATGATTTCCTGACACCTACAATGGGGCATAATGCGGTAATAAATATGTGTGCAAAATGAATGCTCTGCACACAGAGGGAGCAGGTCTGAATTTACAGCTGCAGATGAAGTGTTCCTCAGGAAAAAAAAATAATAATAATAAAAAGAAAGAAACCAACAGATTAGCATCAGTGTGAGTCTATGTCAACCAGATGGCTTGCTATGGAAAAAGAGCTTCCCTGCTTTATTCCAGTAACCCTGGCTAGCAGGCTGAATGTCTGAGATGAGAAGAGAAAAATGATCTCATTCAGGGTTTTTCTTGTATTTTTTTTTTCCTCTTGCATGCAGGCAGCTTGAGCTGGAGCAGAGAAAAAGCTCTGAAAAGAGCACAGAAGTTGTCCCTTAACTGTGGCACGTGAGATGAGGTGGACCAGGATAGCTCACAGACGTGGGTTCAAACATGCCGAAAGCAGAGTGTGAAAGCACTGGGATCACGAGCAGAAAGGAGGAGAGCTCCATGGGGACATCACCTTGAGATGATGATGTGCTTTTCCTCTGACTCCTCCCTCTGTTATGAAGCCCCTGAAATGTTTGGAGCAGAGGTCTTCTCCCCAGGCTCTAGTTGCACCCTTAGATGCTAACGGGACACCAGGCATGGCTAGGCATGTTGGTCCTGGCCTGTCAATGGACTTGGCCATGCAGCACATAGGCAGTTCATGTGGAGGCAGCAGCTCCAATGGGCTCTGGCCTGGCCCTGGTCCCCCTGCCTCATCTTAGGCCTGTAACTGAACCCTGTGTTAGGAGCTCGGCTCTCTCCAGCCACTGGAGACAGAAGCGTGTCTCCATCTGAGTGCTGGCAAAGGATTCATTGGTGCCTCTTTCCCCTGATGTGGGAAGAATATCATAGTGTAATAAGACTCTCAACTTGACCTGAAGTTAAATGGGATACGTCCAGGCCCAGATGCCTACCTTCAGGGTGATGACGCTCTCCTTTCCTGGAGCAGGTCAGGACGGCCTCATTATCTGGGTCACAAATCACTTCTCGCTGAATGCACCACAGGTTTGACAGCTACGGAAGGGACCTGTAATTAGCAGTTTGAAGAATGCTATACTTATATTTACAGAGTTTTGAGACCCAATACTAAATTTATAGCTGTGGCTCACAGCTAAGCTATCATTTCAAGACAACTCTACAGCGGTTTCTAGGTCAGGCCTTGTCTTTGGACACGGTGCTTCACACAGCAGGAAATTTGGCTTGGTGTTTCTGTGTTCCAGTGAGAACTGAGTGCATCTTAGTGACACGGTGATGAGAGCCATCCTACAGAGAGGTCGTAAAAGTAATGAGGGTGACTCGACCTGTCTTATCTGCAACAGCTGATGAGATGTGAGTGTGCACCAAGAAATAGGAGAAGAGAGTCTTCCTTCTCATAGGAGAAGGTATGACACGGTTTGTCAAAACCTCCTTCAAGGCGAGGGCGTGATTCACAGGGCAAGAGCTGAATAGTTATTTTTTTGTTGTTTTTCTTTGTTTAAATTCTGTGCCCAGTGGAAATTTCTCACAGTAAGAAAGGAGGAGGATGTTAACTTTGATTGGGCCTGTGGTAGAATTAATGTGCATGGAATATCCAGTCCTTGATTCTTTGCTTGTCTTTGGCAGTGAATGAATGTCTGTCAGTGCAAATGTCTACAAAATTACTATTTTAATGACCTGTTTGCTTCAATTAAGGCCTGGCTATTATCTTTCCAAGAAGCAGAGGGTTGGGGAGGGGGAGATGGAGGGAGAGAAAAGAGCTGATCACTAAGACGTGTGAGCAGAACATTTAAGGGGCCAGCTGAAACCGAGAGTAGATTTGGAAAGGCTGTGTGATGAATCTGTGACATTGCAATATTTCAATCATCACATTTCAGATTCTGGTTCATGCATCATTTGCTATGAAAGTTTTGAGATTTTAATCAGTGTTTCAAGAGTAAATTGATACAGCCTAATCATTTAGAATCTCTGGCACAAGCCCAAAGTGTATTATGTTAAGTGTATGTTATGTATTATAAAAGCTGCTTGCTGAAAATTAATTGAGTATTCCCGTGCTAGATAATGTTTCTCCATTCCCCAGAGCCCGTCCCTTTGCGTGCGAGTGTTTTCCCAAGTGCAATGCAGATGCCAGAGAAAAGGTGAATATATAACATATGTAAAAGACTGGCTCAGCACAGTATCAGGCCTGCTAACCTCCCTGGCTAGATTGTGTGGCTGTTTATTTGTCTGCACGATGAGTAGGAGGAAAACTGCTGGGTACAAAAGAAAAAAAAAAAAGTATTTTCCATAGACGCAAAGCATAAGAGAGCCTGTGCCGTGACTCTAATTCATGTAAAAAATTGGAAACGTGTTTGCATTTCTCTTGATGACTTATGTGGACTTGGCAGAGCAAGCCACCCAAGTAAATGACACAGTTAGCAGCCAGTGAGTCTAGGTAACAAACGTGCCATCATACTGTGTATTCAAAGACTTGGTGAATTCCCATGTCATGCTTGTCATTCTTTTTGTACCTGTGGCAATGCTCATTAAATGAATGTGTATGGAGATGAGGGGCTGGGCACACCTTTAATTTGCCAAAGGCTGAGAGTGGGTGGCCACCAGCATTATTTATGCTTGGAGCCGACATTTCTGATACTAACCTTTTCCATCTGGAGAGGTTGATTTCTCAGGGGAAATTGGGCCCCTTTTGCAAAGAGAGGTTGTTTTTGGAGTCTACACAAACTACCTTGTGCACAAGCAATAGGTTCAAATGCTTTTGACCTGAGTTAAAACACCCCTGCTGCCTGACTCAGGGCTTCGAGCAGAGGCTTTCCAACTGAATATCCCCACCATCAAGATATATTCTCCAGAATTCTGGCTAAAGCTGTTTTGACTATTTTGTGTTTTTCAGTCATTCTCTATGTCAAACACAAGAGGATGGGTGCTCACTACCCATCTCAAGTCACCCTCACACTTCCTTCCTCTTGCTCACACAGTGATGATTTTCAGAAAGTGGAACACGAGCATCCATGTGCATCATGATGCATGAGCATCAACATGTGTCCATCCACTCTTGAGATGCCAAAGCAAGTCCTTTATTTTTAAATGGGTAAACCAAAAGCAGTGAAGCCCATTTGTATACATCCCAAGTGAGAGTCCACTGTTGCACAAGATCTTCAGGTACAAAGTGGGGAGAAAAACATTTTTCTAGGCTTTGCCTAGAACACCTTATGTCCCTGTGCTACTGTCTTTCTTTATCCCTTTGACGTTTTTAACGTTCCATAGCAATGGAAGGAAAGCATATGTTTCGGAGTCACTTACAGTGCTTCAGTCTGCTAGAATTGTTTCATTCTGCCGAATATGAGGAAATCTTTTCTTTCTGTTTCAGTCAACACATAGTCTCTCCCCACAAGGAAAATCAATAATTCTCAGTGGCCTTAATCAAAGCATGGACATTACCAGACCTTTTAGGGTCAGATGTGATCCGTAAGAGGGAGGAGGGAGGTAGCTGGCAGGAGGTCATCTTGCTCTTCTGAGGAAAGAGCATCCCACAGTACTCAAGCAACTCCTTTCTAGTTTGAAAGTTTGCAGTCCCTTCCCTCCCTACAGGGTCTGGTTTGACTGAGACCATCACAGAAGGGTCACAAGTACATTTGCTGGGTGCATACACACTCTACCTCCTTTACTGAGCTGGCAAGTCCCACGTCTGGCTTCCCTTAGGGCCAGGTCATTCTGCAGTCATACATTTGCAGTACCTCTCTCTAGTAATCTCTGGTTTCTTTTTCCAAGAACAGCTAGCTGGCCTCATCTTGCCAATCACCCAGTGGCCACGAAACAGCCAAGGGGTGCCCTGTTAGTGGTCCCCCTGCTCCCAGAGGAGTCCTCCTGCAGTCTAAGGCTTTGCCCTATCACCTAACAAATTAATGTGCTGTCTGTGGTCACTGAAGGTACTTGGGTGTTCTAGGTTTCATGTTCGTGATCACAAGTGATCTTACATTGCAAGTAAATATATCTTGGCTGCCCACTGTTATTATAAATAGTAGGAATAATCCAAAGGTTTAATCACTAATTCTTTCTTTATTTTTGGTACCTTCTGGTAGGACATTGAGCAGAAAATAGAAACGGGATATCCAGGATGGTAAATTTAAGATTTACAACCAATATCCCTCTTCAACTCTTAGGTTGAAAGTTCTTCCCTTTAGGAAGAAAGGAATGATATAGTAACCATGAAATCATCATCTTCTCCCATTGTGCCATTTGGACACAGATAATATTCCTCCAAGGATGGGAGGCCAAACTTTTTTCACACAGGTCATGGAAGAGCTTGAAGAGCTTCCTTGGAATATCCTTCAAAGGCAGTGTAGTTTTAACACCAGGTGCCAGAAGATACAAATGTTTCTGCTTCATTTAACACATATATAAAATGGCATAAAACCAAGCAAAGAGCTGAGGTTCAGGGCTGCTAGAGCTGAACATCTCCTTCCTAAAGCTTGCTACCTGTTGCTGGCTGCTTGTTCACGACAGTGCTATGGTCATCCAAATACACTTGGTCTCACTTGCTGTGCCTCTCTAGAGGGAGCCTAAGAGTAGCCATGAAGAATCCAAACAAATAAACAAACAGTTTGCACTGGGCCAGCTGTTGCATCTCAGGGAGTCTTCTCTCAAACTCCTTCCTCCTCTGTCCCATTGATCTAGCATGTAACATGGGAATTGCTATCATCCACTATAATGGTATTGAGAGGTCTCACATTTCTACAACCCCATCAGGGCTCATAATCCTCCCCTCACCAACTGCTCTACTCCTCTCTCAGCTCATCTCTGCATCTCCCAGAAGCATGAAGGGGCAAAGTGGCATAGGACCATCCCTCTCTCCCCTGTTCTTTGTGTCCTTCACCTGGGCCAGCTAAAAGCCCTGCTGCTAAATGCCCAGCTGAGTGCAGGCCAGGGATATTATCAGGGGTGATACGTTTACATGACCTGTTGCAGGCTGGGGCTCTGCTGGGCTCCAGACTCAGTGGAAGTTGTGTGACTGTGGTTCACAGTCAGATAAAACAGGCCATAACAACAGCTCAGCACTGTCTTCACATGGTTTCCAGTCAGGAAGGGTAGACATGAACTCATGAAGACAGGACAGAGAGAGTTAATGCTTGCCAGCTCTGCAGAAGCCATAAACACTTTTGTGGTCTTTTACCTCCCAGAGCTAGGGCCTGGATGTGCTTGTGGGACCTTTTCTCTGGATTAGCTCACAGAAAGGAAGGGATTGTGGGGGTTGAGAGCCCCAGCTATATCTCTTGTTCATATCCTGACCACTGCCAAGTTGTTTTGTCTTTCTGTGTCTACAAGCCCTTGAGCTAAATCCCATGGTGCTCATGTAGCTTTGGTGAGGCATCTGGTGCTCTTACAATGGAAGGGCCGAATTGTGACAAGGAGTAATCAAGATACCACAAGCTACGTATGGGGATTGACCTTAGGAATGTCTGCATCAGAAAAGTAAGAAATCACAGAAAAAATATTCAGGCAGGTCTCAGCGAACATCACGGAGGGACAGACACTATCATCATGAGAATCAACCTGGTGTCAGGGCTAGAAATCATAGCTTTACTCATTTCTGTAAATTTATGGTTTCCATCTTTTTTCATTCCCCATTTACAGACCCCTAGATTTTTTTCTGAGGGCAGGACACATTGCTGGTTAGTGAATTTAAGCCCACTAACAAAAAGTATTCCTGGTCTGCACAGGTCACAGAGAACCCGGGCTGAAAAATACGTGCTATAGCTGTAAGTAATAACTCTTAGATTCTTGCTGTTCCAGACCTTAGAGGACAACACAATCTCATTTTCTTAGCCAAAGCATTACACGGGCCGCCTACTACCGGATCTCTGGCTCCCTATGCTTAACGTTGTGCTGCGCTTCACTTGTGAATGAAATCAAGCATAAGGAGCCAAAGTCCTTGGTCAGTGTTACCTCTGAATCTTCTGTATAGTGCAGAGGACTTGAATTATGGATCCAGATCCAGCTTGGAGATACCTGCCCTCATCTTGTATGGTTTTTATTAAAATAGTCTCTTGGTGAATGTCATATTAGGAAACCAAAGTTTGGGGGCTCTTTCCTCATTTAAAGGGCTGTTGCTGTGTCATAATATTATATCTCATCCTCTTTATATTAGCAGCCAAAGAAAGGGCTCTAGACTGTATTTGCTTTTTTTTAAAAAAAATAAGCAATAAAGCTTCATCTTTTTTTTCATTTTGGAATGCAATAGCAAAAGCACTGAACACTTCTGTTTACCTTTTTATTACACATTATTGGCATTCATAAAGTCTGGGCTGAAAACTCATTATTTTTTTCATTAAACTGCTCAATATCAACTTTTCTGCACTGTATTGTTCCTTATTTTCAATGTATTGTGACAAAACGCTAAGCCTAGGATGTCCACTGCCACTGTTAAAGAGCTGTTCTCTCATGGGGTTGGAAAGCCACTCTTCACTGTTCCCTTTCATATGCTCTCCATTAAGCCAACTGGCTTCAGTTGCTAACAGATAACAAGTGAGAACAAGAAGAGGTGTTAAAAAAAGTGCCAGGAAAATCTCCAAGCAGTCCTCGGTGTGAACAGACCTAGCCTGTTAGCCACTCCAAGAGAAAACTCTGGCCAAAATGGCAAGCCTCTTTCTTAGATGCCTGTGCTCTCCCAAGAGATTTGCTCATTCTTCTGCGCTCATCTGATGCTTTGAGCGCAGCTCAGTCTGACAGAGCTGCTACTTCACTTCTGATTCATCTGCCATATCCTAAGTTCTATAGACCATGCAGCAAAAGAAGCAATGACAAACCCCAAAACCTTAGAGCAAAAATGTGCTGTAAACTCTCTTATGGGAGGTGGAGGAAGACAAGCATGGTGGAACATAACCAGGTCCAGAGAATGTGTGTGAAGTGACTTGAAGAAATGTATCAGACCAAAGGAACAGAGGGCAAAGTCCTGAGCATGATGCCCCTCCTGGTTTGGAACTGTGTCTTAGCAGACCAAAGGTGAGGATGATGGGCTGAGGAGTGATGTTATAGAAGCACAGGGTGTCTGCATTCTTACATCCCTTTTTCTTCTTTGGATCGGTACTGACTCATCTGCTTCCATTTCCCTGTGAAGCCAACAGTGACTTTACAATGTCCCTAGGAGAGTCCAAACTCTGGAAGAGAAGTGTAGAAAAAACATAAAACTCTCAAAAAAACAGCAGTGAAGGTCACTCATGATTTTGAAGAAAATGGCTCTTGGAGAGCTAGGTGATTCGGCATCAGCAGGACTGGTGGCCAATGCAGCTTGGGAGCTGATGGCTTGTTCTAACACAAAGTAAATGAACCTCACAGTAACTCGTCATCAACCCATAAAAGTGTGAACTCTGCTGTGACCAGACCAGATTAGTGCTGTATTCAATGGCAACAGTGCTCAGAGTGAGTAAGGCCAAATCAGGTTATAAAACCCCTTTAACTCACATTAAAGTGTCCCACATAGTGCAGTGGTGGAAATCTGGCTTTCAGCATGGTTTTGCTCTGGTGGGAACCTAGCAGAGATGCCCTTTAGCAACAGTTGGGTTTAACACTAACATAAATCCCTGCTGCCAAATGCTGTTGCTGCTGTGCAGGTCCATCAGGCTTAGGGTAGGTTTTCACTGGCACTGGTGATCGTGAGTCTTTGCCCTAGGAACAGCTAGGGACCAGGTGCAAACCCAGGCCAGCAAACAAAGCCACAGCCTCTGCCAGCACCAAGCAGAGGTAAATTGTTAGGGATGTAGTAGCAACACCAAAAGGGTAGATTTTAAAGGGACTTTGTTGCCTCGCTCCCAGGGCAATCAGAGGATTGGAGCACATAAGTGCTCTAGAAAAAAATTTGGCCCTCTGGGTGCTCCTTCTCATAGCAACCAGATGAGGGATGGCCTGGCTTTTGCTAGGCTCATCTGCACCATTCTCAGCCCACCTCTGCTTGTGTGAAATAAAGTGTCGGGACCATTTTAAAGCCAGCCTTTGACATACTCACCACTGTTCATGGTGAGCAGCCATTTGCCAACTGGGTGCTTCATAACAGCGAGCATCTCCCTGGTCAGGCTTCCTGCAGCCTCTGCCCCTGGAAGGAGCTAGAGAAGGGAGAGGGCAGGGGTGACAGCACACATGAGCCATGGTGGGTTGAGGAGCTGAGAAACCAAGGCCTCAAAAGAGGAGTGGGAGGGAAGGAAGGCTCTGAAGGGCCAGGCTTTCTTACATTTTTATTTTCTTTTAACAAGCGTAAGTTTTCTTGGGCTCTCCCCTATGCACAAGGGCGCACGTGTCGTTGCCAAGCAGCATCTGTGTGTGCGGCTATCACAGAGCTATGGAGCAGTGGGTCCAAGAAGGGATTAGACAGATTCAGAGAGGGTAAGTCCATGGTGGCTGTTAAACTTGGTGGTCTGGACGCAACGCTGGTCCCAGAGATCCTTTAAGTTGCTGGTTTCTGGAAGCCAGGAGAGTATGCCAAGTGGAGCCTCAGCCTCTGCATTTCCCATTCTCAAGGATCTTCCCTAAGGAATTTTCTACTGGCCCCCACCAGGATACTGAGCTAGCTGGACCTTTGATCTGCCTTCATGTTATTTCCTGATGTAACTTGGGCACAGAAGTGAGAGATGAGCTTAGCTGTCCTCCTCCATCCCTGTGCTGTTCCTAGCATGTCCCGCACACAGAGGTTCTGCAGTGCTAACTTGTGCTGGCTGAAGGCTAAAGTCTACGTGCATCAAGGAGGAATTCATAAATCTCTTACAGTTTTCACACTCCTGAGGTTCAAAACGCAGTCTTTGCCAGTAGCAATGGTCTTTTCGTCTTGCTGTATGGGAAGTGGGATGCTGCTAACTCACTTTCTGCCATGGGTGTGCCTGCCCTTTCAGTTATTCACTCTTCCTGTATGGTGAGGACCCATACTTGCGTGGAGCCAAAGAGCAGGCATCTTGAGTTTGCATCTGGACTGAAGTTCATGGGACACTTTATGGGACGTTGCTGACATTTGCTTTCACTGTTTACTGCAGGGTGCTCGCAAACACCCCATCAATGGGCACCTTGAATACAAGCAGCTAAGCATGTTTTGCAGTGAAACCCCCTTCTCTTGCTGGCAGAAGCATGTTGGTCACTGATTTCGGCTGGCTCCCACTGGCAGAAGGAAGGGTGGTGGTGGGGAGAGTGCACAGCCTGGGGAGATGCTCCTTTCTGTGCAAACATAGGCTGCAGCAGGTAAAGGTCCTGGGGAAATTTTGTTCAAAAACAGGGCTCAAAACCAGCCATTTGGGCCATGTTTCTAAACTTAAACCATCCTTCAAACTTTCCTCTCTTACACACACAAATCTCCTATTCATGCTTCCGATCCTTTGCCTGGTCCCTTGTCCTTCTGCATGTTTGTCTGCTGGTCTACCCAGACCATTTCAAAACCACCATGTTCCCTGTCTCTGGCCTTTGTTACTTGTTGGCTCTCCTTCCTCCTTCCACTGACACTCTGAAAGTGTAACTGAGACAAAGAAAACTTTAGCTCTTATGTCACTTGATAGCCTATTTATGTAGATTTTGTGTTGTGTCCTCCAGTTCCAAGCCCTCTGCTGGAGACCTGTCTATTCTGGCCCACGGCAGTGTTTCCCTGGTTTACATGTATGGCTTCCCAAGCATGGGAAGTCGTAGATTTAATTGTATGTCTACTGCTTTAATTTTCCTCTCCATCTACTTTTGAATGACATCCTGCTATCTCATTTTCATATCATCCACTGCGCTCACTGACAGCCAGAGGGGAAGGGAAAAAAGGTATACCTGGTCACTGTGATATAAATTGAATTTCTTGAAGGATTTTATTTCGGATTTAAATCAAGAATAAATGAATTACCCAACAATTAAAAATAAATTGAACTCCCTACCTTTACACATAATTCAGAGGAATATTGTTTTATTGGCTTTATATTGGGCCAGCAGCTCCCCTGTACTTCCATTCCACTCAGCCTGGCTGCAGTGAGGTGCTCTCCCTTTGATTTCGTTCTCAGTTGCATGCAGATTCTTCCTCAGAAAGTATGCAGTCCACTTCCCATTCACTTCCTCTTCAGTTTCTCTTCTATCACCTATTGCAAAGTCTTGGTTTTGCTGAAATCTGCACAAAAGAAAAAGTGGAAGGTAGGACAAGGAGGCCTATAGCAACAACCAAGAATTATCAAAAGGAAATTAAAAGCCAAAATGACCGTGCAGCATCATTGGGGCTGGGTGCTTGTTAATGACCAGGACAGTGGTACCCAAGGCAAGATCTTACTGTTCTAAGTGTGCTTGCCTGTAACGGGTTCTGGGTGTAAACAGCTCCCTGTGTATACAGTGTTATATAAAAACACCTACTTCTGTAAACCCCAATCCTCCAAGCACTCAATATACCACAGCTTACTACTTCTGATAACGATCTACCTGGAGTGGAAAACGTATCAAGAGCTCATTTACTTTGAAAAAGGAAACATTTTTAAAAAATCTGGAGGAAGAGCAGACTCTCTAGATATTAAATAGCTGTACAAATGAATTTAAACAGAAAACCCCAAAGCCTAGTTTATAATGCCTAGTTTATAATACAGCACATGGGTAGACAGCTAGACCACTTCCCAAGCATGTCAGGTTGCAGGACTGGGGCTCAGTGATACCTTCTGTAATGGCATATTTCATTTCAGTATCCAAATTCCATGCACAAAACAAAAAAAAAAAGCCAAAAAAGAAAATAGGAGTGAAAAAAAAAAAAAAAAAAGGAGTGTGAGGGTCCATACTTATAGTTTCTGATCTGATTTGCTCAGTTTTTACCAGGAAATCGTTTCCATGAATGCCAGCTCTACAACCATTTGGGCTCTGCTCTTTTCTGGCTTATGCATCATCACCAGAAATAAAAAATCCTGCAACTGGAACTTAACAATTCCACTGCGAGGCATGAATCAGAAACGAATCCAGAGTTCTCTCCTACAGCTCCATTAGCTCTGCAGTGCTAATAAAAATAATTTGTTGCTAGCAATTTTTTTGAGAGAAAAGAGCTTTGCAAGACTTCTCAGAAAGGGATCTGCTCTAGGCATTTAAGACTTCATCTGCACGCTTATTTTGCTGTTTGTTATGGCACTTTGCAGTAGTTATTGCTGGTGTGAAATATGTGAAGGTGTTATATGTTGGGCACAGCGTGTGGCTTTTCGTGACTCTCTTTAATGAGTATTTCTGTCTGTTTTTGTGGGACCATGTGTCAGTATTGCACAGTGCAAGTCAAAAAGACTGTGTGGTGCTGAGCTCTCAAATTGCATTGCAGTAGAATTTTTCCCGCTTTACATAAAAACACATAAATATCTTGATCTCACAAACTTGGCAATGTTTTTCCTGCAGCTAAAACCAGAATTATTATGGATTGCTAATTATGAAGTGATGCCCAAAGTGACTAGGATGTAAGAGCCAGCTGAGAACATCAGCTTTACATAGGGAGCAGAGCAGAGGAGCTTCAATCAATGGTGTCACTACTACATCGTCTGCATCGTCTGAGCAGATTTTAGACTACTGAGGCAAAAGACCCATTAACACCAAGAGAATTTTTTCCTGAGCATGGAATGCAAAGCAGGACTCTTTATTTGTTCGCTAGGGGAGGAAGTAATGCCACAGTAAGAAAGCTGTTCTTGTAAGTTATTTATTGCTGAGTTTGGGGTTGGTTAGGACTTGTGCCAGGTACTAAATCACTGCAGGTCATGGAAATTTTATTTTTAAGCATTGCTCTTTTGGATGCCCCAAAAATTGCTTTAGCTGTGAATTATTCTGAAAGACCATGACCAATAAAAATGTGCGAACCATAAATCAGAGCCAACATGTTCCTGCTGGAGAACCTGAGTATAAAATAGGAAACCAGAATCAGGACTACCAAAAAATAGGTTTCTTTTTCTTCTGCAGGTAAAGATAAGTGTGAATCCTGAGCCTGTTTTCAAAGAAGTGACTTTAATTATTCCACAAAATCTATACAACTCTAACAAAAAAAAAATCTTGTTTATTTGCCCAAGCAACTTCTATGAATCCTCTCTATATTTTGCCTTCTTCTGTGTATTCTCTGCTCTAAGTTTATTGTGTGTAAACACCTAGTTCCAGCTTCTCCGTCCCACATTTAGCAGTGCTGTAAAGCAGCCAGTCTCTCAGAGCTCCGGAGACGAAGTAGAGAGGACAAGACCAGGTTGCTCAAGGAATCTCCAGATTCTCTGTAGCTCAACTCTTTCCAGGTAAAAGGCTGAACAGAAGAGAAGGGAAGCCTGCCAGCAAAAAAGTCTAAACAGAGAAGGCAGTGGATGTTCCACCCTTTCCAAGTTATTACTTCACTCAGTACACTCTGTTACTCTGAGAGGCCTTGAGCCCATGGAAACCTGTCCAGGCAGGGAAGCACGCTACTGCCGAGAGGTCTGTCTCTGTCTGCCAGCAATGGACTCTTGCGTGAGCAAAGCATTTGCTAAGATTTTAACAAGGTGAAGGTTAGGAGAATCTTTCTACTCCATTTAAGTACCTGAATTTTAGCTGGCAGATGGAAATAATAAAAAATGTGAAAATAATTCTGTTCATGTGATGTGTGTCTGTGGGTGGCATTGTTCACACCACCATTATGTCTTCCCTTGATGTCTCTCTTACACGTTCTGGATTGTTCCCCTGAAGCATCCTTGACCAGCACTGGTCAAGGATGGATCCCAGCTCTGAATGATCAGTATGAATAAAATAAATTAAAATTTAAAATTTAAAATTAAAATTAAAATTAAAATTAAAATTAAAATTTTTTTTTAAAAAAAACATGGTCTATCACATGCTTCTTATTCACAGCATCTTATTGTTGCTACCTAGAATATTTAGCAGTTCTTCTTGAACCACCGCACCATGCGTGACCTTGATTAAGCTTTTCCCCACATCCCATTCTAGGAAATAAATAAAAGCTTACTCCTCCACAGGAACCCACGCACTTGCTTGCAGAAACAAGAACATCGCCTGGGGCTGAGAACAGGGAGTGTGTTGTTTGTAACAAGAATAGGATGAAGGTGTGTAGCATTATATCTACACTTTCCTATCTTGTGACCTTTATCTTTTGACTGTCACACTGGTGAAGGTAATTTGCAGAAGAGAAGAAAAGGGTACAGCACCATTGTACTGTGGTAAAGACCACCTTGGACACCTCTGCACTTGACTGTTCTCTCCTCCTCCTCACCCAGCACCCTGAAGTCAGTTCTATGTGTATATACAATTAATGTTAGGTTTTTGTAGCTGGTTAGTAAAGACTTATATTTTCAACAAACAATCTAACATATGCCCTTGTGTAAGCAGCTCTTACAACAGAGGCACTAGTTCAAAATAAATCATTACGTCAATTATTTTGTGTCTGTACGCAAGTTACTAAATGACTTTCTAATTATCTCTGAACACAAACAATAGTAAAGATAGAGTCTGTTTCTGAGTACTTACTTCTCTAAATAGCCAGTGGCCTGACGACTTGACTACTATTGAACGTGTGTTTCAGTGTGTTACTGGATTCCAGACTGCAAAGTCCTGCCTGCTGCAAAATTAAAGCCTGAACTCACAGTCTGAATTCAGCAAATTGCATGGATACTACCTTGAAGCACAAGTATGTTGAACTGTACTGGAACTTGAGGTCTTGGTTAAAGTATCTATTGATATATAACATCCATTTCAAAGTAAGAATTCTGTCATCCCTGTCTAAATGAGCTCCTCAGTCATGAACTCTTAGGAAGCAAATCCCATATCAAGTGCAAGGTTGGGCACTCTTGGTGAGTGGGTAGCAATGGGGACAGTGACTCAATATTTTTACCCTGTTCTTTCATCTGATGGCAAGAAATTTTACAGTCCTAAAATGCTTGATCCCTGTGACCCACGGAAGTAAATGGAAAAGTTCCCATAGATGTGAGATGAACTCCAATAAAGGATCAGTCTTATGAGACATTAACTGCCTCCATTTCCATTAATGGCATGGGTATTCAGACACTGAAATCATAAGACACTCATATACAAGATAACCAAAGTTCCTTTATCATTTCAAAAATTGCCTGGGGAGTAATTTTTAGTTTTTTATTTTCTACATGGATGAGTAAAAGAGAAATAGATAAGATCTCTAAATTCTTATCTCAAAACATTGAAAAGAGAGAGAAAAAATGCTAGGTTACAAGAACTGATGGCTGAAGTTCTCAAAGAACTATGTCCACCTAAAATTTTCAGCCAATTTCACATCATATTGTTACTACCAGTTCGGCTTTGTTAGATAAAAGAAAACTCATAATTGAAACAAACAAACAAAAAAACAAACAAACAAAAACAAAACCCAGAAACAATAACATAAATAATTACTTTATAAACATTGTGGACACTGCTTATTCAATCAAACTTGGAGTAAATTGAATTCATCATGTTCAATATTTGGATGTGCTCACAGGCAGAGAATATATTTGTGAACATCACAACATCACTGAATAGCACTGTGCAGGAATCAAATCCTCTGAAGTACAAAGTCAGCTCTTAAATGTATATTTATTCATAAATGCTTCTGTTTCTATCCAACTATATTAGTAATAGACTTTGACAACAGAATTCTGTAACTTTCTAAAATCCTATTAATTGTTTTAACAGCTGAAGCAAAACTCGCTCTAATCATATGAAAGATTCCCACCTTTCCCTGTTTGGTATCTGAATTATACTGACTTGTGGTGTGACTCCATTTCTCACTTCCAAGCTTCGTTTGACATCCCAGCCTGACTATTCTAATATCCTGAATCATTTCTGTCATTTCTGTTTTGCATCTGTTTACAAAGTCAATTCTTCTGACAGAATTTTTCTGAAGAAGTGGAAATGCCCAGTAGACCTCCTGCCAAACAGCAGGTTGGGACCCAAGGAGACTTCTATGCCATGCTGTGGAGGTGTGCTGTGGAGTCATGGACTGAGAAGCTGGATTTCAGCTAACAAAATACCTCAGCTCCTTTCCCACTCAGTGATTTTTCCTGCCTATGAAAATCAGTGAGTTAGGGTGGGGTGGGGAGTGATGGGAGATGTTGCATTTCAGAACTGGGCAAGGTGAGGATGAGATCTAGACCCAGGAATTTAGGAGCACACCTGTGCTTCCCAGTTTGGCTGTAATTGGAAAATCTCTTTGAACCTCTATTTTCAGTGAAAAATTAAAGGTGTAAGTTTGCAGAAGTAACTCCAAATTCATGGTCACTATTTTGTTAAACACATACAAAGTGGGCAGAAAAATATGTGTGCTAGGTGAGGACCAGTAAGACATCTCTGACTGGAGTGGCTGAAAAGCACTTGGTTAGCATGTGTTGGATGGGATTTTGCTGAGGTAGTAGATTGGAAATAAAGCAATGTCCATACAACAAATGCCCTCCTTGTTGTGAACTAGGATTCTACTTCTTTGTAACAGGGTTCTTCATAAAACTTCACATCAGTGGTATTCAGGCATGAATTTATGATTACAATCCCATAGCTGGAGTTCCCAGACAAAGCCTGTTCTGTACCTCATTGTCATAGCTGTGAAGGTCTCTGATGATTTTTGTGTTCTCTAGCTGTTGTCATTCATCATGTAGAGAAAAGGATACCTTGGAACTGCTGTGGTAAATACAGTGTTACAAAGAGAACTGCAAAGTTTAAGACCAGACACACCAGGAGAACCATAAGCAGAGGAAAATAAAAGAACTTCCTCTTTTTTCACCTTCTTTAAGCTGATTCCTTAGGCTTCCTTAAGATGATGTGTTTCAGCAGCATGGCGTGCAGCAAGTTCTCTGTCTTTTCTGACTCCAAATTCTTGGAAACGATCCTGAGCTCTTCCGTTTTCCTCTCCAGCTGGCTTCCTCTGCCAGGCACCACTGGTTCAGCAGGATAAGTTCACTTGTCTTGTCATGAATCATAGAGCCATATAATATCCCGAATTGGAAGGGACCCACAAGGATCATTGAGTCCAACTCCTGGGTCCCCAAAGGACCACCCAAAAAATCAGACCATGTGTCTGAGAGTGTTGTCCAAGCACTTCTAGAACTCAAGCAGGCTCAGTGCTGTGACCACTGCTGCACAGGGGAGCCTGTGCCCGACCAACTTCTCAGTGAAGAACCTTTTCCTAACACCCAGCCTGACCCTCCCCTGTCCCAGCTCCATGCCATTCCCTCGGATCCTGTCGCTGTCCCCAGAGAGCAGAGCTCAGCGCCTGCCCCTCCGCTCCCCTCGTGAGGGAGCTGCAGGCCGCCATGAGGCCTCCCCTCAGCCTGCTCTGCCCTGGGATGAACAAACCAAGGGGCCTCAGCTGCTCCTTTGGGCACTGATAGCTTTATGCCCTCCTTACACTGTGGCACCCAGAGCTGCACACAGTGCTGGAGGCGAGGCCGCACAGCACAGAGCAGAGCAGGACAATCCCTTCCCTCACCCGCTGGCAGTGCTGGGCCTGATGCACCCCAGGGTACGGTTGGCCCTCCTGGCTGCCAGGGCACGCTGCTGGCTCGTGTTCAGCTTGCTGTGACCAGAACCCTCAGATCCCTTTCTGTGAGGCTAATCTCCAGCCTCTCGTCCCCCCAGTCTGTATGTATAGACAGGGTTGCCCGGTCCCAGGTGCTTGCTCTTGTTAAGTGCTCAGGCACTTGCTCATGTTAAACCTCATATTGTTGGTGATTGCCAAGCTCTTTAATTTGTCTAGATCTCTCTGCAAGGCCTCACCACCCTCGACAGAGTCAACAGCTCCACCCTATTTGGTATTGTCTGTGAACTTGCTCAAAAAACTTCAAGTCCTACATCCAAATTGTTTATGAAAACACTGAAGAGGACTGGTCCTAAAATGGAGCCCCGGAGAGCCCCACTAGTGACAGATCACCATCCCAATGTAACCCCATTAATGCTAGGGAGTTGCATCTGCAGTTCTAGTTAGGCCAAGCTGCAGAGCCTGGGGGAGAACAAGTGCATCATGCACAGCATGGATTCCACATAGGTCATCCATCCTTTAAAAAAATCATGGGCTAGTGACACTGCCAACACACATATTTCTCCTTTACACCTTTTCAGTCCATGGATTAATTTGTGATAGAAACAACATACACAATCTAGCAATAATGTTTAATATTTTTTAGAAACATGTAGTAGCATTTGTCCCAACCTTGGGAAGGGAAGCTGTAATAACAGACTAGTATAAACAACCAAGTAAAGCCTCCTGCACAGTCTGAGGTACAACCTTGGCTTCCTCTCATCACACTCCTGCCCACTGTTATACCTCATTCACTGCAAGACAATGCCAGTAAATTTTTTTCGTGCCCTAGAATCAATCAGGGAGCTCCCCTATGTATTTGACTATTGCACCTGGTCATGGAATAAGACAAGACCATAACTAACCACCAAGGCAGAGCTTTGTACACCTAAAAACCTTCCTAGAAAACATACACTGCCCATGGTGCAACCCATCATCTTCTGTCCCTGCCCTATGACACAACAAATGTGGGACTTTTTTCATGGAACAGAAACAAAGAGACCTGGCAGGTTTTACAGACATTTTATCAACCATCACCTTCATGGAAAGACAGACAAGGTGTCATTCAAAATTAGTTGTTAGGAACAAGGACATAACTAAGATCATTCTAATGATGCTTTAATGAGAGGATTTTTGAATATGGTCATTGGTAACATACCTTTGTTACCACTTCAGTTAGCACTAAAACTCTCACTGGGAACAGATATGATAATGCAAAGCGAATCTACACATACAGGAAATTACATTTGGAATTGTGGATGCTTATGAATGGAGTGTTCTAACAAGAAAATTTTCAGGAGAGATGATATTCTGAATCACACTTTTTTTTTTTCTATAAACATATATTCAAAAAAGCTTCTCCATGTTTTTTGTCTGTTTTTGTTTATTTTATTTGCTTTTTTTCTCCACTCCCTTCTTTCAGTCCACGAAAGAGAAGTAAAAAGATACTGCTGAGCACCAGTTCAAACTGGTTTCTTTGTGATTTAGATGAATTTTCTCCTTCTGTTTTGAGAACTAAAAGTCATGACGCATTTCCTTATGCTGAAAATGGGGATGGTAACTGGTAGATCAATAATGGCAAAGTATTTATCTAAACAAGTCCCTGTGTCCCATATTTCTGTTATGAGCTTCTGAATATTCATATCTTCTTGCTAGTTCCACCAACTAAGAAAGGAATGAAAGCTATGAACAGAGATTTAAAAAAAAAAAAAAAAGAAAGAAAAAAAAAAAAACTTCTTTCAAAAGAAATGTAGGATAATGCCATAACATGTGTCTGCAGATGTGTGTGGAAAGAGGAGATGGGGAAAGACTGAGTCCATGGTGACAGAGGAAAAGAAAAATAAAGATAGTCTGGATGATATGCAACCCTGTTTCTCATCCCCTCTTTGGAAGGAGGACCTGCTCCCACTATTACATCCTCAGGTTACATTCACACTGCTCCCATCAGATTAAAGCACTTAATGTAGGGACATTATCACTTTTAAATTCCCCTTGTAATCAAGGAATAAAAGGAGGCACTCTAAGATCCTGATGTGCACTGTGAACTCTGAACCCCTGAAGAAGGTAGTCTGTAGATCTCTCTTTCACCACTGACTATAGAGGGGTTCTTGGCTGACCAAATTCTTGACTCTAGTGCTTCAACTTCTGACAGAATTCTAACTCCACAAATGCCAGAATTCTGCTTCTGTCTCAGCCCCTTCATTTGGGAAACACTATAGTATCATTTAATTATGAAGATCACAAAGCCCCAGCCTCCCAGTTCTGAAGTACATCACATTTTGAGAACACTGACAAAGTTTGTTTTCATTTCTCAGGTATATTAACACAAGCATTAAGTGAACAATGTGGTGTTCCTTGATTTCCAACATAAGATAACAAAGGCTCTGGGAAAAAAAAAATTAGTTTACCTGCATCAATTTCATAAAAGGCCGGTACAATTTATGCCAGGTAAGGAGCCAGCCCATGGACTTATTTCTCTGCAATAAAGGTTTAGCTCCATGTTCAAACCAATAATATTGCCTTTCTGCTTCATCAAACACAGCATGGAAAGGAAATGCACAGCAGAATCTCCTGTCTTCAGCCCAAAGCTTCTCTGGAAAAAGATCAAAAATAAGTTAAAAGTTTCTGTAAGAGAACACAAGACAAAATAAGCACTAATGCCAAGGAGAGGATTTTGAAAAGTGTAAGTGCTGCTAAAGCAAAAGTCTTGATGAAGGAGTTGGATGTCTTTCTGCTCTTTATACCTTCAGAAATGTTCTATAAAAACTCATCCTAAATAATCAGATAATTAATCAAAAATAATTTTATTTTCCACAGAACAAAATATCTTAACAAAACTGATTTGTAGAAACTTGCTAAATATTTTTATGGGATGATTTTTTTTTTGAGAAAATAAAAAATATTTTTGTTTTCAGATTTTCAAGAAAATACAGACTATTTCAGTTAACCTTCATTTTACTTTGCCTGTAGAAATACTTTTGTTACCTTTCATCAAATGAATGAATTGACACTTTTTACACTGTCTCCCATGATATTATAGAATCATAAAATCACATAAAACCCAACAGCTTGGTTTGGAAGTGATATTAAAGGTCTTCTAATTCCAACCCCCTGGCAATGGACAGGGATGGCAACCACTAGATCAGGTTGCCCAGGGCTTCTTCCAACCTGGTCTTTAACATGTCCAGGGATGGGGCATCCACAGCTTTTCTGGACAAGTATCTCATATACTCTTAGGCAAGCTCAGGAATTGTGAGCTGGATGAGTGGGTGGTGAGGTGGATTGAGAACCAGCTGAATGGTAGGTTTCAGAGGGTTGTGATCAGCGGCACATAATCTAGTTGGAGAACTGTAGCTAGCAGTGTTCCCCAAGGACAAAAAATACTGGCTCCAGTATTGTGTAAATTGTTCATCAGTGACTTGAATGAAGGGATAGAGTGCACCCTCAGCAAGTTTGCAGATGATACAAAACTGGGAGGAGTGGCTGATACACCAGAAGGATCTCAGCAGACTGGAGAGATGGGCAGTGAGGAACCTCATGAAGTTCAACAAAGGCAAGAGCAAGATCCTGCACCTAGGAAAGAATTACCCCACACACAGTACAGGTACTGTGAAAATGTAGCTAGCAAATTTATTCTGGTAAGGAAATAAACATAGGGTAATGAAGCAGTTTGAAATATTTGTATGAAACAGGCTAAATGTTTTTGTTTTTGTTTTTTCCAGTTCTTGGACATTGTCCCTTTCTTGATGAGTGCAGCCTTACCAAAGTAAAAGCAACAAGTTCATACTGATGTGTCAGGGAAAAGCCATGAAAACATTACAGGGAAAATGAAATCTGCATGCCTGAACCCAGGTATAGTCATGTGCAAATTAACAATGTCCAAATTATTTTTAATTTCCCAAAGTAAATATAAAAGCAAAACAGCAGAAAGCCTTAGTTATCATGTTGAAACTGCTCCCCAGTGCCAAATTTCTGCCCACATTACGGTTTTACATTTTAAGTCCAGAAAATAAGTTTTGTGAAAAATCTGCCAGAAAAAGATTCTGCCCATAATAATAAAAACATTTTTCTGATTGCTGTACAGAACCGCTTTGTATAGTGCTGGAGGCTACCTCGGTGACTTCTGAGATGGCACTTTCTTCATTACAAATACTCCGATGGACACAGAAAAGCAATAGTTGCTATTGATGTGTCTTGGTAGAAACAGCAGTATCTTGGCTGCCTCAGCCTAGTGAAATTCTGTGGCTGGCCAAGAGTGCAGTTGTTTTCTTACTGACAGTGGAAGAGTTCAAAGGGAAACCAAAAGCAGTCTCAAAAAAGCATTGAAATGCAGCACATCTGGGCATACATATATATTCATACTATATATGAATTCATGATCCTCAAAATAGATCTTGTCTTTAGCCAGCATACACACAGGTGTGTACATATGTGTGTATGTGTAAACACTAGTGGTGGTAGCAGACAACTATCAGCAGTACATATCTGATATCTGAAGAGTTATCATTCTGATAAAGAAAGAGCTTTCTTCCCCTTCACCATCCTTCGAAACATCCATGTCCCATCTGACACCATTTATCAAAGGTATGTTGCATTTCTTTCACTTTGGACTCTTTGAAAATCTAACTGAGAACAGTTCCTGTCTCCTCCTCTGGTTGTATAAGCAACCGCAGCAATTATGTAACTGCTGAAAACCCAACCTCCTTTCAGGACAAAACGCACATAGAATTGAAAGTAACGTAAGGAGATCCAGAATATGCCTTTTTCCTGAGCAGCTCATCCAGTGAACCCAACTATACAAATGGAAGTTAGGCAAAAGTAAAAAATACAACAATCAGGAGAAAATAAAATCAGAAGAAAATAAACTCACTGCATATGACAACCTAGCTGCATTTAGATGAGAAAACCTCTCTCACCAAGTCCAAAATCTGCAATCCTTGCATAAATCAGTGACATCATCTTTGGTGACTCACTGCCTACAATATTTATATTCAGCAAGCTGTGTCCCTCGTGGGAAAGTGTCTGTACTGCTGAGACCTATATCTCAGTCTGATCCTTGTAGAGGAGGTAAAGAGGACATTCTCTCACCTTGCCTTAATTTCACACACTTCACACAGTATCCCAGCAGGATTTCTTCTCTCAATTTCATAACAATGTTGAACAATTCTTCATCTCCTGAGAAGCTTCATCTTGTGCTTTCGAGGGAATAGCCTAGAGAAGAACATATGTGAGTGTGTTCATGTTCATGCTCATATGATATGAGTCATCCTGGTAGACTGTTTTAACATGATATACTAAGATAACATGAAGGCTGAAAGATAATCACGTAGTAAACATGAGATGGCAGTGGTGCATGCAATATCCATTTTGCTTCAGCCTGTGAAAGAGTGGTGACACATTGTTTCATTATATGCTCATACAGTCTTTCACAAATACTCTCTAACATTATTTTTGTTGTTGTTTTTCTATTATCTGAGCTGGTCACCTGAGGCTTCCTTTATAGTCAATAAGAAGCAATCAGCATTTCTGCAGTACAAATCATCTCATCTGAAAATAGACATCTAAAATATGACAGCTGAATCGCACTTGAGAAGTACCCCTCAGTCATTTACACCTGCATAAAATACAACCACTTGGCCTGATTTAGCTCACAGACAATTGTCCTGTGGGAAAGGCAAGATAAAAGACAATCCAACTCATCTTCCTCCATCCCTCTTTAAACTTCAAGGCGGTAATGTGTGTTATCTCTAAAATATTTCTGGTAGATGAAAAGAAAGCCAAACTGGCAGAGAAAATTGTAAGCAATTTTCCTCATTTCTGTAAATCTTTGAATGCACCTCATTATCTTTATGAAAGGCTCCATTTTCTGAGTTTATGTCTAGTCTTGTGTTTCTTTTTGGGCTGTTAAACTTCTGCAGCACCAGGAATACTACATGCTTCTCTCTCCCTTTGTGCTCCTGTCCTGGTTCCAGTTAGGAACTGGCCAAAGGGGTATTCCATACCATCTGACGTCATGCTAAAAAATATATAGGGGTGGCTGGCCGGGGTGGGGGGGCCGGCTGCTCGGGGATAGGCTGGGCATCGGTCAGCGGGTGGTGAGCAATTGCATTGTGCATCACTTGTTTTCTTACACATTATTATTATTAATACTATTATCATTATCACTATTATTATTATTATTGTTATTATTATATTCCTGTCTTAATAAACTGTCTTTATCTCAACTCACCGGCTTCACTTTCCCGTTTCTCTCCCCCATCCCAGAGAGGGAGGGGGGAGGGTGAGCGAACGGCTGTGCGGTGTTTAGCTACCAGCCGGGTTAAAACACAACAGCTCCTCTTCTTCTCCTCGATTAAGAATTTCCATTGTTGCTTCACTGTTGAAGAACTGTATGGGAATAGACTCTAGTTTATCTGTTTTAAAAGTAATCATGGTTTTGTATGGTGGTCTAATGGTTTAAGTAAATTATTCTACATTTACATTATGAAAAATCTTTTCTCTTCTCCCTCTCACTTAACCTGCCTTTCTCTTGTTACCTAGATCATCAGCAGGACTATTTGGTATAAAATATGTAATAAATTATAACCAGATTTAGTAATGATTTATGTTCCTGCAACTTTGCACTTCTCCAATAGTTTTCGTCAAGGTACAATGATTCCAGATTTACACCAGAAGAACTGAAGTCAACATCTGGCTCGATTTCATTCAGAGTAAGAATGGTTCAAACTCTGAATCTTCTTTGTGTTTGTGCTGGTGAGGGGTAGAAAAAGTAAGAAAGCAGGTATCTTTTTGAAAAAGAAACACTAGGCAATTTTATAATTATATTATTAAAAGCTGGGAAAGCAAGTTTTGTCTCCCATGCCCAACGTAAAATTATAAACCCAAAACCACAATGTGCATCTCACCTTTTAAATGTTATCTCAGTTACTTTCTATCTATGGTATTTATAGAGTATCCATCACTGCATAAAGGCATCAACTGCATAACCACAACTATTTGGATATACCAAGTTAAAGCCATAGGACTAAGACAAGCAATTGTTAATTTTTCTTGAGTTCCACTGCTCATGACAATGTAATGTTCACAGTAATGCATACACATGTACAGAAAATAAATCCTGATCTTCAGAAGAACAGCCAAAGCTGTCTCTTTAAATGTCATAATGACCGGCTTAGATCTCAGACACTTGTAAGCACAGATAATGCAAATCATTTTTGGGTGGTCCTGTGTGGAACCAGGAGTTGGACTTGATGATCCTTGTGAGTCCCTTCCAATTCAGGCTATTTTACGACTCTACAATTCTATGTGCTTATTCCAATGCACAGCATTTCTAGACACACAAGTATGTTTCAGAAGTAGCTTAAGCTTTGTTCATACAGCCTCTTCTAGCTATAGTTGTGTTGGTAAAGGGACTATCACTCCCAGCGTGCCCAAGAAGTGTCTCACCACCCTGCTTACTGGTCAGATTTGCCAGCTGTGCTGCTTGTGTAACTGTTTATCTATTTTATCCAAAGCTTGGCATCCAGAAACACACAGACATTTCAGAAGAACAATATAGGGAGGAGGAGTAGAAGGAAATATAATAATTGTTTATATAATTTTTTTATATTATGGACCTGTGTATATGACTCCGCTTCCTGAGAAAGTGTCCTGTATTCACAGATTTCCTTGAATCAAGATTTTTAGGGCATGCCTGGCCAGGTGCATTGCAAGTGAGGTAGCACTTCTGTCTTACAGATATGACAAAGACCCTTCCTGGTAAAATAGTGGTGAAGAAGCATTCTTCTGTCTGTCCTCCTTTCCACACAAAAGGATGGTGCATTCATTTCCTAGTACAGAAAGGTGAAGACCCAGATTTTTTCAGAACAGAACTTCATAGCATTTCCAAAGATGTACAGAGTCTAAAAATATCTTGGGCACATCAGCTGCTGGTGAAATCAGTATTCTATATTTGAAGTAAAATAACATGTCTCAGCCAAGGATCAAGAAAACAACCTAACTTACTGGAGTGAGACATCCCTTTTTGTTTGCTTTGTGGATTTTGTATTTTGAAATATTGCTGATGAAATTCAGTGTTAATCTGGGGCAGACCACACAGGAGCGCTACCTGTCTCTCATGAGCTTTGGTTATCTCTAGGGAGAAACAGAGAGGGATGTTACCTTGTGCAAGCATGAATTCAAAGAACAAGGCCCTGCCTCTTCATGCAGAGATTGTACACCCTCCAATAGCCTGGGCAGTGGTGTCCATTTCCCCATGCCTCCATAGGGGCAGCCTAGGATGGGCTTGAAGGCGGATTCATTGCCCACCCTTTAACAAGGTAGCTGTGAAGGACTTCTAAATTCCTAATGAACTCTACCAGGCTCCCCTGCAATGTCTCCAGCATTTAATCATATCCTGAAGCAGACCTATGTGTAGGATTAAGTTCATATTGGAGGTACCTATGCCTAATTGTTTGCAAATAGTTATCTGCTAATGACCTATATGTCTAAATGCCATTGATAAGTGAACAGAGAGTTCAGGCTCATTTCCAAAGCCTAAATACAGGTCTATAGTGATATTTGAGACATGCTAGGGGCCCATATTGCCCAGTGCTACAGCTCCATAAGGGTGTGAGCCATATTCATCAGCTGAAGATAGTTTCAAGAGAAAGATAATTTCAAGAGGAAGAAGGTGCCTACAATTATGCACCTGAATTGAGCTTCTCAAGAATGAGTGAAAGGAGTCTAGAGTTACTTATTTCTTGGAGGCAGAGATATACATCTGGTCAGCTGAAAAACTGCAGACTCCCTTTGATCCATTGACTAGATCGCCATCACCTTTCGTGGGAGCTTAGACATCTAAGTCATGTGTGGACACCAACACTTAAGTGGCTACAGACTGGACCTGAATCCTACACTTTGGGCTCAGTTCAGTTATCAACATATTGCAGTCTTGTGACATTTTAGGTGTTACAAGGTATCTGAAGCACCTGTATGTGAAAAAAGGTATGATATAGACTCTGGGGGCTTGTGGGTCTGTAGGAGATGCTCTTTGAGCAGCAAGAAGGATATTTGCTATTGTGCATTCTAAAGGCTGCCTATTCAGAAGAGAATGAGCTATGGAAAACTGATGGAGATGTCTTTAGAAAGATAAAGAAGGGAACATTACAGCTGAAGCTTGGGAAAAAAAAAAAAGAAAAAAAAAAAAAGACCTGGAAAAACTATAACAACTGACAAGAGCAAAGAATCTGGCAACACTTTTGGATTTGGGACCACTACTGAACAAGAAGAACAGAGCTCTGAAGAACACCATTGCTAGGATGAGATTACCAGGATGCCTGGTCAACAGACAGATAAGATCTTATGAATGTAGCCTACATTTCACTGCTTGGTTTTACACAGGCTTGCTTATGCCAAGTGAAGCCTGTCTACAAGAGGATTGACTAGATCTAGCATCTAGATGTGTCACTTTGACAACAGGGTGAAAGGCCTGGAGCATAGTCTAATGCAAAACTAATCATCAAAAGCAGAGTATATGTTCCTGTCTCTACAGTCCATGCCCTTTGCATGTCATTTCACCATGTACATGAGGAAGACTGTATCTTCTGGAGCACAAATCTTCACAGGGCTTACTCTGGGATGGAAAATAATTCCCTTTGCCCTCAGAGAAAGGATATGGGCAGATCTGCCACAATCTGGCATCTTGGCATGACAGCAAGGTCTGCCAGGAGGCAATGAGTTTGATGTCAGTGCTTACTAAGCTGCAGAGAAGTAGCAAACAGTCTTTATTTAGTGTGTCACAGGCTTCTTAAATCAGCCATATGGTTGTAACTTCATCGTACACAGCATAGGTCATGAAGGTGTTTTTGCCTCCTGCCTGGGTTCTGAAAAATATGGAGGATAATGGCGTCAAGCAAAACAGAGGGAAAAACACCCAAATTAGTTCCTTCTGAAAATGAACCTGCCAGTGATAGTGTTGAACACAGGAGAACCAGGAAGCAGGGCATAGCATTCTTTAAACTTCTTATTTTAATATAAGTAACTCCCAAGGAGCAATAAGGAAATTTAATCGATTTCTTGATCCCCCTGTCAAGATTTCTTTGGAACGGCGGGCTGAGGTGAACTTCAGAATAGTGCGAGTTCTGTGCTTTTGTCAGGAGGCATAGCTCCTCTAACATAAATGCAAGTGGAAAAGCCATGTGAGAAAATAAAACGTTAACATTACCTCTTCAGATTGCCTTATCTCATTATGCCTGTTTATCCTAAGCATTTTCAGCTCAGCACAGAGCTGTCCATGCCCTCCCTGTTGATAACGAAGATCCATAGATGCTCTCAATAAGAAAAACAGGCAGAACACCACAAATAATGGCGCATCAGAGTATGCGCGTAGCTTGCATTCCTCTGCATCTTCTGCACTTGACCAAATTCTAAAGGTCCCAGACAAGCCTCCGGCCCTGCAGTGTTAGATGCTACAAAAAACGCTATGGGAAAAAAACCTGGAGCAATGGAAGCATGCAAAGGATGACAAGGAAAGAAAGATGATATGAGTTTAGAGGAGCAGTTAACATCAAGGTTTCAAAGGTAGGTTTTGGACAACCAGTCTGAAATATTTCAAAGGTCTTGATGACCAAGTGTTTTAAGTTGAACATCTAAAATCAGAGGAAGTTTCCAAAAACCTTGACCTACACCACTGTGCCACAACAAACAAAACTTCCCCCTACACAAAGAACATTCATGATTGAGGATTCATCTCTTGGTGCCCTAACCTACATTAAGTATCACTCTTATCCACCTATGATGCTCCTCATGTGGACATGGCCTGTCATGATTAATTTCTAGATCTGACCAACTAACCACATAAAGCAGACCACAGTAAATTCAGATTTCTTCCCAGTGCAGCTACTGAGGTTAATTTAATCTGCAATCCTTTTCTGATGGCCCTGTAAGTATCAGCAAAACAGCATAAAAACTGCAGAGGTAGGGACAGAGGTATTCAGACTACCCTCAGTGTGCTTAAGCATATGACTCCTTTCCACTTATGACCAGGAGCATTGGATTCGAGCATGTCTGGATATTTAGCCATCTGGCTGAATGACATATTGCTCTAAGATATCACATGTGTTGCAAAGAAAAGATTTGCAATTCCTTCCACCTGACTTTGGGTTGATAAAAACCATGCAGGTAAATCAGAGCTAATTGCTGAGAGTCCTTTTATAGACCATGAGAAAGGCATTTTCAGAAGGTGATTCATCCTACCCATGCTACCTCAGAGATGAACAGCCTGTATGAATGGCTGTCAGCCCGTGCTGAGCACAGGGAGTTTAGGCATGGCTTATACTAGGTGCATAAATCTTTAGATGGGAAGGGTTGTGCCAACCAGAGTTACACAGGTTGAATGTGAGCCCACATACCCTGCTCCAGAGGAATTCAGGTGCATGCACTTCTTTACATGTCATACAGAATGCTTACACCAGCCAGCCCTCTCTCTGCATGCTCTTGTGCTTTGGCCAATATCTATCATTACATTTCTCCTCCTGTTCTCCTGATGTTAATGCAGTAAGGCACTACTGGAGAAATGCAGTTGTACTGAGGGAAGGAGGAGGAACAAAACACACTGTGTGCTAACCTATTTCAGAGGCTGAGAGCAGAAAAATTGAGTGCAAGCAGAACAGTCTGAGCATTTCTGGCGTGCTCACAGGCACAACACAAGTAAACATCTGAATGATAAAACTACTATCGGCTTAGCACAGAAAGAAAGTTGCCAGATTCAGACAAGAATGAGTGCGAGGCCCAACCTAAGCATGTGTGTGCATGCTGAAGGGAGCCAGAAAACCTCCACAAATGTCACCTTCCACTCCGTTTTGATATACAGTACCCAGAGGCCAAGAACTTGACTCTCGGATCTTTTTGTGCAAACTGTGACAACTCAGACTCACATCAAGAGCTTTCTATATGTTTTGGCTCAATATCTCCTCCCAGTTATGTTGGTGGAAGGAACTTCAGATTCACACCAACCTAACAGAGTTTATTTTGCCATCTGTCTGTGTTTAGTCTTCATATTAATAATTAAGGCAAGCAATGCAGATTGGGATGGAAATTCTTTCTCAGGGAGCAGAGCTGTGTGCCATGCAAACCACCTTACAGCCGCTGAAGCTGTTGTTTCAAAAATTACCAGTGAGAAATCTCTCTGCTCATTTTTCCGTATCGACACTTCTAACATGTCCATTGCCGTGGACCTGTTATTTAACATTTCTGCTGAACAAAGAGTATGCCCCAAAAGTAGTAGACTCTGTTAATATGCTGTGAACCTTGTGAGGGTTTGTGTTTTTTTGTTGTTTTGTTTTGGTTTTTTATTTGCTTGTTTGTTTTGTGGGTTTGTGGTGGTGGTTTTTTTTTTTGTTTGGGGGGGGGTTTTGTTGTTGTTGTTGTTGTTGTTTTAAGCTATAAATGTACTTTCTATGGTCTGTTAATGAAATCATCCTTTTTGTCAATGAAACAGGAGTCACGGCTCCTGGCTTTGCACACACACACAGACATGCACACACATGTGCATACTGTCCCAGCACCTGTACAAGCCCTAGGAGATCTGATAGAGGCACAGCACAGGGTTACCTGGACAGAGGCCCACCTTCCCATTCCCTGGTCCAGAAAACCCTTCCAGTTGATGGCCACATCCCTCATAAGTATGTATTTGCCCCCTGCCTGCAGGGATTCACAGCCCTGGGTGAGATCCCCCTGAGCCTCCTCTTCTCCAGGCTGAGCAGTCCCAGCTCTCCCGGCCTCTGCTCACAGGAGAGGTGCTCCAGGCCCTTCCTCGTCTTTGTGGCCTTCTGTTGGACTCTGTCCAGTATATCCAACACATATGCAACAATCCCAGAGGGGAAAGGTGAACCTGGCAGAAGGTAAAAGCGCTATTAATCTCACAGATAAATGCATCTGTCACCGCTGAAGTGGGATGTCTTTGCTTCTTCTGAGTACTTTCCTGATTTACACTGAGCACAATCCGCTCAGCTTCTATGGGGATATGACTCAGCACTTAATTTTGGCACAGGCTGCTGTGAATTAATTATAATTGTGAAGTGTAGAGCTGTGGGGGCCCCAGTTCTTTTGATAATCCTCTTCTCTACGTAATCAGATTTTAACCCCCTTCAGTCCCATTACAAAAGTCCCCATCCAGAACCAGTGCTTCTCTTCTGGAGGACAGAATATGTAATGAAGTTTTTTCCCAGGTCCCTCTACCAAAGTTCTCTATAATAAGAGATTTCAGACAGGAATTGATAAATCCATAGTAAAGGGAGGGAAAACATTAACATATTATACCTCATGGAATAAAAGGGGAAAAACAGAGCTCTTGAAACACTAGTTAAAATGTAATGGCAACCCTCTAAAGAAAACAGCAATGCCCTCGTCTTGTGTACATTTGTTTTTTTAATAGCTCTCCTCATTTTGACCCTCAGTCCTAAATTCTTCACATCAGTATTCCAAGTTTCCATAAGGAAAACATAGTAAATTTTGAAGCCAGACTGTAATTAAAGACAGTTACAAGAAAATCATCTCTGGGTAATTTGAACCCTTTTAGAACCAATATGGCAAAACTATTGACAGAATAAAAAAGGGAAATTAATGGATCTCATATCAGACTTGAGTGAAAGGCAACTGTTTTGTTTGGGAAAACCACACCACAATTGGCATTTAAATCTGACTTACAAAGCTTGCTATTGAATTTTTTTTAAAGTGTTCTCTCACCGCATATTTTCATCTTAAGCAGTGATGCTGAAAGAAGCTTACCATGCTTTGGCTGTCTGCTCACGGCTTCTGCTAGGCAGGTGCTCTCAGCTCTTTACAGTGACCAGGTTGCTCCTGCTTGTTGCTGTTCTGGCACTCCAACTGTGAGTTTTCTTTTCTTCTTTGTTTCTTTTTTTTTTTTTTCTAGTACTTCAGCTTTGAATGTCTAGAGCCCGTGGTATACAGGATTGAGAGACTCACAGTGAATTAAAAAAAAAAAATAAAGAAAAACAAAAACAAAAACAAAAACAAAAAAACAAAAACAAAAACAAAAACATTATTTGCTATTCCTTTCCCAGGAGAGCAGGGCATATTGCTCTGAAGAAAACAAAGAGAAAAGTATTTTTGTTGGTCTGAGTCTGAACTGTGTTTCAGGGTGAAAAATCTGAAGTTGCTCAGGAGATGTTGGGGATGGGGTGGATATTATTTTTAATAGAACAGGTTTGAAACCCATGGACTGTGGAAGTATGCTGCTCATTCGTTCAAGTGCTGCTGTTGAGCCGGATCAAATGTAGTCCATCTGTATGTATCTCAGTCTATCCAGCCAAGGGCAGCCCACTACCTGCCCAGTCTCTTAGCTGACCAGAAACTTTCCACAAGTTGCGTACCGACTGCACCTGAAAGTCCTGCTGATTTTTGTCACCATAAGACATCATACCATATGAGATGTATGACTCATACTGTGTTTAAAAAGGAAATGTTTAAACTGAAACTCTTCATCCTGAGATCCTTACTAGGTAAATAAATTCCTTCCTATCTTTTGGTTCCTTTCAGCCCCCTACAGTCAACAGAAGAGCTCTGGACCTACCAAAGTAAGGGAGATCAGTCTCTGTTCTTCCAAACCTTACTTCAACGTACAAATCTCCCAAGGAACAGGATTAGTGTTGAGGCGTTTCTTGCCTGTGGAAAACACCATGTTGACATGTGCAGTATCCCCTGGCACAGGGGTACTTTTGCAAGAGACTTTGGACATACTTGTATGAATATAAGAGCAGCAGCAGTCCTCATATTCACATGGCTTTCATGGAAATTCTAGTTTTGTGAGTAATTGCACTTCTAGGAACACTATCAACAAATCTTTAGGGCTCTAGTTACATGGGAACACCAGTAACAACCAACAGTGCTGCACGAAGAGAGTGGCAAGGGCTGTGGAAATCTGATAAAGGTGTGGGATGATTAGTTTTTTTAAGAATTGCACTACTTGAGAGCTTCAAGTTAACAAGGCCTAAAGTTAGCCAGACTGGGCTAATTTTGGACTTATCTCAGTCTAATTTCATTCCTACAAGTGGAGCTTCTCAAGCTTGGCTCAAAACCATCTTTTCCAAAAGTAGACAGGCACCAGTGCAATTGTCACAGTCACCACTGATGCTGGTTACATGCTTTTAGAAAATCTCACTAAGGACAACTGAAAACCTCGTCCCAAGTACACTCACTTCAATTTACTCAGCTGTAATTACAGCTCAGCTCTGCTCACACTGGAGTCCTTTGACTGATCTGCTCACTTTCCTAGTGCAGCAAAGATCTATATCGTTGTGGTGAAGGGGACAGAAATTAGTTCTGCATATTAGAAACTGAAAAATGAAGCTAAAGTAAGAATGAGATGAACCAGTGAAGGTATAATGAAGCTTTATATCTATTTATCTAACTTACAAACAATAAAAAAAAATATTGTTTATCAATCCCCATTCTCTCTTTGCTGTTCCCCATACAAGTATCTGAAGACAACCGTACTGAGTTTGTTAGTTAACAATGTCATATAACAAACCAGAAGCAAGCCCAGACTGAAAGCCTATGTGTAAGCAGTTCCAGCACTGCTATTATACCTGGACCTTATTAATGCAGGGAACTTCATTAATCTGAACACCTTGGGACCATAGAACCATCTGAATTAATGAAAGTTCATGTCGCCAGTGTGTAGTCATAACCTGTGCAAGGACATCAAAAAAAAAAAAAAAAAGTCCTCAAGAAGTTCAGAGTGCATGCACTACACATAAAAATTCCCTGGAAACCACAATAGTAGGAGCAGGTTAGCTTTTGATTAACCAGCTGCCTGGATTAACAAATTCTGGAATAACAGCATTACAGGACCTAAGATGCTAGTAACCTCATATATTCATTCTCCTAGGCTTTGGAAGCAACTTCAAAATCAGGTCAGATTAATTTAGGCTTATCTCAAGACTAAACTTTGAATTTTCAAATCCTCTGCTTATTAGTTTTAACCTCTCTCTGTGTTTTCTGTGCCTAAGAATGCATAGTTTCTGACAATTACATTATTTTGGCCATTTTCTTCCAGATGCAGCAAGTGGTCAGCATCTCAGACATGATTTGCTGAGATCTCGGTGTCTCCTATGATGTCATGGTTATCTATTTCCTAAGGAAATAATCTCCCTGGAAGAATAAACTCATTTAAAGAGCTAATGTTAATTGGAAACTGCCAAACAAGTGTTTGTCAATTCAACAGCCTAGAAGTGAATAACAAATACACACACTGACTTCTGTTGATGAAGCAGGACAAAACATTCCCATTTTCCTTTTATCCTCAGTTCTCTTGCTGATCACAGAAATAGGAGGGCTGCAGAATAGCTAGGAATGAACTGCCACCGTGTGGCCAAGGGACAGTTTTAGCTACATTTCCAGTAATGTTCTTCAAGAGCTGTTGCTCTCAGATAAGTGACAGTTCACAGCACTTACTAGTGAAAGTTTTCAACTTGATCACACATTTCACTTCCACAGTATTTGAGCAGCCATTTTAAACACCATTTAAGTGTTGGTGCCTGGTCTTGCCTTAAAAAGGATGGATAATTTTTTAATACAACAGTTAGTAGACCAAAATGTGGCAGAAGCCCCCTAAACATAGTCTGCTGTGACCAGCCATCCTCATATTGCATTTTTTTTTTTTTCCTTTGTGGACCTGCTCCATCATGGAAACAGAACAGGAATTGTCCAAAATTTGCTCATGCAGAACTATGGACTGGCCCTACAGCTGTGAAAATTTTGAAGACATCCACTAGGTGCTAATCTAATATTTTTCGTACAGCCCATTCAGTCCTGAGCTGCAGATAACCATATATCTTTGCTATGCATTACCTCGGAGGACTTCCTGCACCACTTAATGCGGTGCTGACACCTTCTGCCTTCATTGTAACTTTATGGCACTGAAAGATTCAAACCAGAGGCACATCTTGTCCAGCTGCCAACTTTCCATTAGCTGCCTATATTTCTTCTATGTCTGCCAAAGACACTTGCAATTTCAGCTCACTTACGTTCATTGTGGTTACACCAACTTGCTCAACGCAGAAGGATAGTATAAATAAAATGATTTTGAATCCCCTAGGACATGACTTCTTCGACAGACTTCATCTCTCTCCAGTTATTGGGTTTCTGCACGCAGTGTCTAATTTCTCACAGACAGCTGTGGTTGTGGCGTCACCGAAATTCATGGCCAGAGGCCAGTGATCAGCAATGACATTAGGTAAAGGAATTTGAAATACCCCACTACTTCAGCGGAGCTGGATCTGAAACAACGAAATAAGAGATACTCTCCTCAAGATCTTGCACATTACTCCAGCACATTCTGGGAAAGAGCCTTTGGAGATCGGTGCTGTGGGGAACGCTCACATACAGTGACCTCCATCGATAGATGCCCTGGGTTTATTCACTTCTTTGTCACAGCCCGGGGACGTGACTGAAAGGCCTCACTACTAATCTCTGCAAGGGATCTAGGTCATACGGAGCTCTGCCAGTCATGAATAATTCTTCTGTACAATTTGCATCATCAAGGCACCGCTAGTAGCTTCTTAATTTAATTACCTGAAAATAACTGCACGTTGCAGCAAGGTAACTTAGAGGGCCCACACAAGGCCAATGGACTCCCTTTGCTGCCAGTGCAGGCAGCTCTGTCTCCAAAGCATTGGAGGGTACAATTCAGAGCAGCCAACAAGCACCTTCACAGGGCAACCAACTGCTCCTGGAAACTTAGTGGAAAGCTGCCTAGAGAGAGTCAGTGCTAGGCAGAGGCACATTTTAGTTTTAGGGCAACACAGAGGCCACTTGCATCCACACGAAACACTTCTCTGAGGAGACAGCCATCACAGGGGGTGGAAATGTCTCCCTTTCCTCTCACCTGCTCCCTTTCTGCCCAGCAGGGCTCTCCTAGGTAGCAGAACAGCCATCTTCTGGGCTTGAACCCTCAGCTCCCACCTCCCTACCCTGGTGGAGCTGAGCCTTGTCCGTCTGAGGAGCACACAAGGGCTGAGATGACAGAAAGAGAAGAAAGAAGCCTGCATTTGTGGACTAGGAGGTAGAAAACGTCCTCAGAGAGAAACTGCTTTGTTTTCTTTTCTTGACTACTTGAACTAAGGTTTCTTAAGATGATAATAGGCTTGAAGTGGGAAAGGAAAGGAAAGGAAAGGAAAGGAAAGGAAAGGAAAGGAAAGGAAAGGAAAGGAAAGGAAAGGAAAGGAAAGGAAAGGAAAGGAAAGGAAAGGAAAGGAAAGGAAAGGAAAGGAAAGGAAAGGAAAGGAAAGGAAAGGAAAGGAAAGGAAAGGAAAGGAAAGGAAAGGAGGAAAGGAAAGGAAAGGAAAGGAAAGGAAAGGAAAGGAAAGGAAAGGAAAGGAAAGGAAAGGAAAGGAAAGGAAAGGAAAGGAAAGGAAAGGAAAGGAAAGGAAAGGAAAGGAAAGGAAAGGAAAGGAAAAGGAAAGGAAAGGAAAGGAAAGGAAAGGAAAGGAAAGGAAAGGAAAGGAAAGGAAAGGAAAGGAAAGGAAAGGAAAGGAAAGGAAAGGAAAGGAAAGGAAAGGAAAGGAAAAGGAAAGGAAAGGAAAGGAAAGGAAAGGAAAGGAAAAGGAAAGGAAAGGAAAGGAAAGGAAAGGAAAGGAAAGGAAAGGAAAGGAAAGGAAAGGAAAGGAAAGGAAAGGAAAGGAAAGGAAAGGAAAGGAAAGGAAAGGAAAGGAAAGGAAAGGAAAGGAAAGGAAAGGAAAGGAAAGGAAAGGAAAGGAAAGGAAAGGAAAGGAAAGGAAAGGAAAGGAAAGGAAAGGAAAGGAAAGGGAAAGGAAAAGGAAAGGAAAGGAAAGGAAAGGAAAGGAAAGGAAAGGAAAGGAAAGGAAAGGAAAGGAAAGGAAAGGAAAGGAAAGGAAAGGAAAGGAAAGGAAAGGAAAGGAAAGGAAAGGAAAGGAAAGGAAAGGAAAGGAAAGGAAAGGAAAGGAAAGGAAAAAGGAAAGGGGGGGAAAAAGAAAAAAAAAAGAAAAAAAGGAAAAAAAATAAAACACAATCCAAGACAAAATTAGCAACCCTTTTTTTTCACACTGGAGTTTGTGTGCTGGACAGCAGGGGGACCCTTACCCTCTGTCACAGTGAGATGACCAGAAATACCTTAGCTTTACAAGGACAGACACGAAGTTACAGGGAAGCTCAAACATGCTGAAGCAGTCTGGTTTTGCACAGCATAGTGCATCCTTCAAGCAACAGCAAAAAAGATCGGCTACTTCAGTGAGTAAAACCTTGGCACCATGAATACGAAGTATACCCCAGGGCTGAACACCATTGGAAACCTTTTCTTCTTCTTTCATCAGTATTTTAATTATGCATGTTTAATTATATTAGAGTACATCAAAATGACGATGAGGTTTTCTGTCAGCATCTCTCTGTTTCATGTCCCAGTAGCAAAAAAAAAAAAGTGACCACACACTTAGGAAAACTGTTCTTCCGCAACTTCAGTGTGAGATTCTGCTTGGAGAGGAGTTTCAGGGTGACAGAGTTGCCAAAACAGTGCAGCATCCGCCATTTTCTCACACACACACAGAGCTGCAGCCTTGAGGTACCCCAGGCAAGGGGGCTGTGTTTGGAGCAGGCTGTGCTCTGGCTCTCCCATCTGGTTGAAGCGAGTGGCCTTGCGTAACCACATCAAAGTCAGAACAACTCTAAAGACAGTTACAATGTCCAGTTCAGGGCAGCCAGGTCAGGACTGGGGAGTTACAAAGGCAATGATGCTATCTGTATACAGACTAGTTGTGGGAAGCACCAACAGCAGGGAAGCAAAACCCAGACTTTAATTTAATTTTAATTTACACGAAGATGTGTCAGTGATGCTGATTAAACTGGTTATTTTCAGGAGAATACAGACTGAGACTGGCAAAAGCACCTCCAGGATTAAAGCACTACAGAAACAAATCCTCCTTCCCCTTCATGAACTCTACTAGAATAAATAAGCAAAATGCTTTAATCAAACAGGAGATACCAGCTGCAAATAGAGGAACATATTTTTTTTTTTTTGGCACTCTCCTATCTCATGACAAAAAGTGTTCTCGATCAGTGAGATCTGAGAGAGGTACTTCCACCTTGTGGCAGAAATGCTGGTTGAATAACAGAGTCACAAGGACCAGGATCAGCAGAATTGCCACCCGCCAAATATTCTGTGTAGTGGTTACAAGTTTTATGATGGTTATGATATATCAGATAGATGCTGTGGATGGCCAGTGCCTCAGGCAATTTATCCAAGGCTGTGGGCACAAAAACCACCAACTGTAGAAACAAGAAATCACGAGGAAATCACCAGCTAGTCATACAAGTGTTGCCACGATCCATCTGTCACAGTGAACCACCAACTGAACATCAAATGAAAAAGTTAACAAAGGCTTGATCCCAAACATCTTAGCAAATTCTTAAGGCAAAGCCTAAGAAAAAAAAGGAGTTGTGGCTCAGGTTGACACCTGTGGTAGGTGTTCACTTATGGAGAGGTATTGCCCTCTCTGAAGGGCAATAGGCTAGTACGTCCACAGGGTCTTAGCTTCTTGTCACATTCTTTGCATTTTTACATTGCTGTACATCAATAAAATAGGCAGAGTACAGTTATTAACAATTCTAAATATCACATATAACACATATCACCTCTAAGGTAAAACAGCCTGAAGAAAAACACGTTTAGACTGTGTTCTTCCTAATACGTAGTCTTTAATGATGAGCTAGCAGAAATCCAAATACTGGGTATACTCTAATGATGATGCAATGGATTTGCCTGTGAATTGTCTCCTGCCCTTGAGAACAACATCTTCAATTTGTTCACGAACTGTTCTTCTCCAAGATAGTAAGCTTTTTTCATGTTCACTGGGATGTCTAGATTCCTAACATTTGAATAAGTTTTGTTCATCATCTGGGTGTTGAAATAGATGAAAACTAAGAGGTGGTGTTATCATATGAAAAAAAGTTGTACACATTTATGCATGCATTTATGCATGCATACTATCCCTTGGCATTGTATCCAAGGACAGAACGATTCCCAGTAGCAAGCAGAGTACAAGATATTTTGGGTATTTCTTTCATTTCTTTCTTTTTTTTTTTTTTCTTTTTCAAAACACACTGGAGCAATTCCTCAAAGCAGCATTAGATTCCCAATGCTGATTCACTGCAACCTTTTCTGCTTGTACCACAGCCTGCTTGTACCTCAGTGCTGCTGTATATTTTCAGACCACAGAGTCAATGATGGCACATACAGACTTTCACATGCAAAAAATGGAGAAAACTCTGTATTCCCACTCTGAAGATGCAAACACTGGTGCAAAAGCTCACAATGTATTAGCTGAATTGCTTTGCAGTACTGGAATCCAAATAAAAATTACTGCACCAGGCAATCTCTGAATCATTGCTTTCAATAACAGCACTACAAAAAGGCTTTTCAGGTTGGAGTTCCCCCCCAAGCTGAATGACAAAGCAGTATTGTTAGGCACAATGAACTCGATGAGTTAAACACTCAAATGAGTCCAGCGTTGGAATTGCCATGGCTTAAAGTACATCCCACACAAAGAACCTTCAGTGACTGCATATGTCACTTCTAGAGTGTAAGAGATGGGTTGGGGTTAAAAAGAAAAAAAAAAGCAATTCTTCCATGCCTTATTTAATGTGTTCTGTCTTCAGCTGAAGATGGAATATTCTTTCAATATTCTCTCTTATGTGTTTTGGGCTTAAATTTTAACGTGTTATATGCTCCTTCCACTGCTTTGGGCAAGTACATGGGATGCCTTTCCAACCTCTTCCTAGAGCCAGTGGTTCTCCGTTGGCTGTTTCTCTGAGACTGGTTTGCAGCCTTGGCTGTTTGAGCAGTATCTTGAGAGTACCTGCGGGGAGCACGAAGGATCCAGTTTGAATGTAAACTGTGTTCACTTGTGCTGGTAGCAACTGAAAGACAGAAGATAATCCCGAGTTAACGGAGTTTGCCAGTGATATATTCATATGTTCAGTAAGAGAACAAGGTGGTTCCTGGGTCCTTCCTGAGTAACCAGAAGCTTACTGATAGCTTTCATCCTTTCTTCACTTCAGGATGTCACTTGGGGTGGGATTCATCTTATCTAACATTTTAATGTCTGCTGTCCAAATACATGTGTTAGAGTAAGTCCTGTACACACTTTTAGGGCAGAAAGAATCTGACCTGTTTCAGGTATTTACCTTAGTTTTAGCCAAAGCACAAAAAAAGGGAAATGCCAGTTTGTCTCCACTGGTTATACAGGATGGATAATGAGTTCAGACGGGCACCTCTTCATTTAGTCAGGTAATCCCATCATTTCTGATGGAAACTTACCGTTATTTAGACTAACCTCTAAGGGAACTATTCTTTGCTATTTGGAGAGAAAACATCCATCCATTTGGGATGGATGATGGGGGGGTTCAGCCTGGAGAAGAGAAGGCTCTGGGGAAACCTTACAGCAGCCTTCCAGTACTTAAAGGGGGCCTACAGGAAAGCTGGGGAGAGACTATTTGTCAGGGGGTGTAGTGATAGGACAAGGGGAATGGCTTTAAACTAAAAATGGGGAGAATTAAATTAGTTATTAGGAATAAATTCTTCACTCAGGGGATGGTGAGGCCCTGGAACAGGTTGCCCAGAAAAATTGTAGATGCCCCATCCCTGGAGGTGTTCAGGGCCAGGTTGAGGTGCCCCTGACCATGGCAGGGGGATTGGAGCCAGGTGATCTTTAAGGCCCCTTCCAACCCAAACCATTCTATGAATCTGTGATTTATCAATGAGAAAAATTAGAACCAGACATTTTCATAGCTCTTCTCTGAGAACAGTTCAGGGTAGAGATGCCCTGGTGGAATTCAGCCCTGGGCAGAGGACAGACACTCCACATACTACATTTGCTGACATATTGGCCACACATAAAAGTTTTGCACCCTTCCAACAGGGATCAAACAAAGTATTACTGTAGTTTCACATAATGCATGTAATACTCCTGGATTTGGGAAGTAACTCTGGGAGGAAAATTGTGTCTATTAAATAAGCAAACATGGAACTACATTGCCACTCTTCCCTCTATTCTTTGCACACCAAAAGTAATCATATTTTGTCTTTTTTATACCCTACCATCAAAATCAACATCCACATTTGGCCGATCTGTGTCAGGAACTCTCCGCCATCTCTCTGAATCTAGATCTGCAATAACCGAGTCAAAGAATGCTATTGCTTCTCCTACATCCGAACTGTGCTGTGGGACTATTCTTCTCTCCATAGATGCCTGTTGATACAAAAAAAAAAAAAGTTAGCTAAGTGTTGAACAAAATTACACCCTAATGAGCGAACTGTATAAGGAAGCTGCAAAGATTGTATTTGGTTCCATATTTCAAGCTGCCAGAAAGGGATGTGGGTGCTCAACACGAAACATCTTCCACTTGGGCACTGCCAGCAGGATTTTATAAAATCTCTCAGAATCCCCTCACAATCAAGCTGTTTAATTGGGTGGCTAGGTGACAGCTGTGCTTTACGGCCAATTTTATTCTGCCTAGCAGTAGGCACCTAATGAGACACACACATTAGAAATGTAGTCATCCAGGGTTCCTTCTCTAATTAATACAGGGCTCCGGTACCTTCAGAAGATGAGTCAGACCTTAGGTAGGCTGAATTCCCCTCTGCAGGCAGCTCTGTCCCTCAACCGCAAAGGGATCATGGGGTAACTTAGTTACTAATTTAAGCATATTATTAAAATGCCTAGGTTAGATGAAATGAATCCAGATCTAAATTGCTGAAGTCTTTTTTGAAATGGAAAAGGACTGTGTGTGCTAAAATATGAGTCATTCAACACTGTGATAATTCCCACAGGAAAGCCACGGGTTTTAAAATTAGGAGCCTGTCTTGATAAAAAAGCACACATCTGCCAATAAATGCTGAAGCAGCCATAAAGCCCTCGGTTAGCAATTCTGTAGGACCGTGTGGGATGAACCCTTCTGCCACTCATGGGGGTTCTGCCCAGTGAAGGGCTGTGTATTTTCCATTCCAACCCAAGCTAGGCAAGTCACCAGAGCAATTCCAAGTCAGGAAAGTACTGTCCTGGGTTTCAAATGCACAAGCAAAAATACATGCTGTATCACATCTTTAAAGGGCCAGCTTGCTCCCCATTAGTGGGATGGTGGAGGCAGATAGATGAGTTGGCTTCTTCTCCTGACATTATGGGATGATTGACATCCTCTGTAGAACTAAAAGATAACAGCTACCACACATTGACTGAGAACAGTGATGGCTGATATAACTAAGCCCTTACTGTTTAAAAGACATTCCAAATAAATATCTGTGTACTTCCAGCATCTGACACACCTCTATTTTTTTCTCTCAGTAGCCCCAGGAGGCAAAGTTTGAATCCACAACCAGCCTGTAGTCCAGGCTTTGGGACTTGCTTATGGATTAAACCTGCCCTGAGGACAATGTTGTCTGGGCAAAGCACATTCCTATTAATCATATAGTGGGTAGGGGAAAAAAGGGGGAATTTCCACTGACAGGTAATTTCACATAAACAGGTAGTAGGGGACAAAGCCACTCAAGCCTGCTGATAAAATGAACCTTGCGGTATGTGAACATAAAACTTGGAGTTACAAAACAGAGCATTCTGGATGGTCTGAAAGTTTTCTTGACCTCCTCCTAATTTTTGCAAAGCCAGGGCTGTGAATCTGCAGCCCTGCCATTTATGTCAGCAAGAATAACTCACTGGGTGGCATATGTTCCTTTTGATGTTCCTGAAGGGAAGGCTCATGGAGTTACCATTATAGCCAGTATCAGGGCTCTTGGTGCATAAGAGCTAGTTGGCCACAGAGAGATGACAGCACTTCTAGCCTTAGCCTGTGGGAGATAAACTTGTTTGCTAAACCTGAGTTAAAATTTTGGCATTTTTTTAACTGGTACTTTCAGTGGCAAATCTCAGAAAGTCACAATGCTACATGAAGCCTAGTTGGGCAGAATCTATTTCTCAGCCTCTTGGTTCATGGTTTAAGTTTTCTCATTTTCCCACCTTATCTAATGGTTAGCTATGTACTGCTCCGTTACATCACTACTCAGCTCATCAGGGGAGCTGGCATGCTGTAATTCTCCCCTGCATCAAGCCAACCTTTGTGTGACAGTATGAAAAGTCACTCCACAAGCTGTGTATCTGTAGTGTTGAGATTCATCTCCTGGCACCTAGCACCAGCAAACCACTCTCCTATATCTCAATCATTCTCCTTGGATGTTTTCCTAGTCCTCAATAGTAATGTCTTTATAAAATTTGTCTTCTCCATCCCCCTGAGCTGAGTGTTGTTTCCCACATTTTATTCCTAGCTTCTGAGAATCACCACTCAAAGCATTAAAAAGATGACATAAAGCCCAATAAAACCAAATGAAAAATTCCAGCTGACTGAATGGGTGTTAAATCAAGAAATAAAATGAAAAAATGTGGCATCTAGCTGTAAAAACATGAGTTTTGTCCTTTGGTTAAATAATGTCTGCAACAGAGCTCAGCCTCAGCCATTCTGACATTATGCTATGACGGAACATCTAAATGTGGAAATAATTTTCTGGTAAAGTCCACCTGGATTAATCAGTAGGTCAGCCATATGTCCCTTCTTCCCACTTTCCCTGCTAATATCCAGTTCAAAGGCTGCACTGGGTAACCTGTGAGCCTGCTGCCAAAGCCATGGTTTTAGTCTGGTTGCAATTCTTTCCTTTTTCCTCACTGAATCAAGCCCATGGTCAGATTAACTGCTGAACTGTCTAGTGACATGTGATCTGTAAAAGGCAGCCATGAGGAAGCTTTGCATTGCTTTTCTCTCTAGGATACATGGAAATAATCTGCATGAAAAATTCAGTGTTAGTTTGCAGTGTCATTACAGCAAAGGGTAAAGAACTACACTGTCTGCCTCAAAACTACTTGAAAGTTTACTAATTAACAGAGAAAGGAACCCTTAAGAATTCTTCTTTGCCTACAGTAGAGCTTGCACTGTTGCTAAATGTAGCACTAACAAGCTATCTGACCAGTCAGAGAAAAATGTAGCTGTTTCAAAGGATTCACAATTATTTTCTGTAAGTAATTTTATGCCAATGAAAAGGCTGCCAGTAAACCCAGGGATTTACTGTGCTTGTGGTCATTAACAGCTATAAATAACCATAGTGGAGAACTCTGAGACACTTAAGTAGCCTGTCAGAGTACTAAGAGAGCAGATCTCTTTTTCATAAATTGTTTTCAGATACTTCCTATACTCTCATAGTTCTTTCCTTATTTTCTCTTCACACACCTCCAAACACATATGTTTCTTTCCATTATCAGTCATTCATACTTGAGCTCACACTACTCAGAATCTTAAGGTATTTAGTAGTATTCTAAAAGATGTAAAAATAAAAAGACAACTAGCTGAAACCAATAAGGCAGAAAATCAGAAGTCATACATCTAATTGCTTCATGGCTTAGGACTAATTACATGACAAAAGTTCTTAGGTCTTCAGAATTACCTTAGAAAACTCTTTGGAAGGAAGTAGAAGAAATGGCTTCTTTACAGTTTTGGATGATTTTGTGGATGTTGGGGAATCTGCAGTCCTATGCATGGATTTCAAGTTATTGATGTTGTCAAGATATTTTTTCCTCAAGGCTAACAGATCCTGCAAGTACTTCAAGCAGTCCTGAGTCCTAGAATACATCCAGTCCCTGTCTTCCTCTTTTGACTGGAAGCAAGAGTCGATACTGGATGTACTTTTGCATTTTTTTAGTGGTTCACTAACTTTTTCCTGCTCACCTCCAAGGACGTACATAGAACTGCTGCGGATCAATCTGACAGCAGAACCTGTGCCATCACAGTAAGGGATGTCATCTGTCACATTTCTTCGGTGGGAGTTGGGGTGAAATATAGAATGGATCTTTTTGAACATAGTGTGTCGCTTCCTCCCCTTTATACCTCGTCTCTTTCAGCTTCTTAATTTAAACCAAGATCTAGTAACCAGTAGCTGCAACCCTTGCCCTCAGCTGCCAGATGAATTTGCCGCTTAGTGTAACAAGGACGCAAAAATCTATTACTGCTTCGGTTGCCTTCAGTCTAACACGATGCAAAGAGCATGATGAACACAGAAACGTGCTTTCTTTTCCGTTAGTGTCAGGAAAATAGCTCAGTCCTTTCCTCGGGTTAAAATATAGTGCAGGAGGCCAAACGTCATGCTTTGACCTTCTGTTCGACGGCTCCTCGCACAAACCATCAGCGTCGGGATGGAAATCGCCCCCCGACGTTTCTCCGTCCCCTCGGTGTCACCGCCCGGCGCCGCGGGCCGGAGGGCGCCCGGCGCTCTCCATGGTGCTGGATCCCTCCCGCGGTCCCCGGAGCATCCAGACCCGTCCCGGCGGTGCAGGGCACACCGCCCTGTGCTCTCTGCAGGAGCTCCTTCAGATCAGCCTCGACAGGGACAAAAGGCTGAGTGGGGAGGAATGGTTTCTGGTGGGTGGAATTCAGAAGTCGCTCTGGGTTTCACCCTGTGGTAACCAGGAGATGGCTACAGCTACCCGATACCACAGCAGTACCGGGAACAAAGTGGATTCAGATGTCAGGGTCTATTACACTCAATACAAAGTTGCCCTGTTTAGGAGATGCTGTAAAGTAAAACTGTTCTAAAATGCTTCTCTATGAAAGAAAGAAAGGAAGGAGGAAAGGAGGAAAGGAGGAAAGGAGGAAAGGAGGAAAGGAGGAAAGGAGGAAAGGAGGAAAGAGAGAAAGAGAGAAAGAGAGAAAGAGAGAAAGAGAGAAAGAGAGAAAGAGAGAAAGAGAGAAAGAGAGAAAGAGAGAAAGAGAAAGAAGGAAGGAAGGAAGGAGGGAAAAAGAAGGAAGAAAGGAAGGAAGGAAGGAGGGAAAAGGAAGGAAGAAGAAGGAAGGAAGGAAGGAAGGAAGCAAGCAAGCAAGCAAGCAAGCAAGCATTTGGTAACATTTGTGACTTTGTAATGGCATGGTACATGCTTTAGAAACAAGTAGAGAGTATATTTGGTCATCTCTCAGCACTATGACAATCAACACCTCTTCTAAAGCAAAAGGGAATGTCCAGATTTAAAACATTCAGAAGAGCTTTCATGATTCATCTTGTTCAAGAATTAGATGTTTGAGAAAATAACTATTTTGAAAGGTCATGGATATCACCCTCCAGACTTTACTGAGCAAACTTCCACTAACGATACTGGAAGTATCAAATAAAGATTTATGCAACCTAAGAGCTGTAGAATCTCAAAAAGAAAGATATCCTCTAATATAAATTTGCATTCATTCCCTCAAGCGCTCTGATCCACCAGGCACTAAACATATACTGTAACCTTCTTAAAACATGTGCTTTGTCCCTTTCACTTTTAGCTAAATTTGAAGAGTGCTTATAACAAAATGAAAAAAAAATGATGCAAAATAACTTCTTGGCACTTTTTCATCCTTTTAATACTAGCATGGATATAATTCCTGCTGCAGTTGAGAGCTGCATAGAGATTGTTCTGAAGTATCCGTCTGCTTAAGACCTAGTACCTGTATAGAGGTAATTCCATTATTGATTTTCTTGCCATGTCCCATTCATAAATAAAGTTGAATTTATGCTAGTGTGGACCATTAGAACTATGAAAAGAGATGAGATCTCTCTGCAAAATTATACCTGAGATGGAGAAAAATTCTGGTCATCAGTAATGACTTGATTTGGTGTTTGGGTTAGTATTCTATGTTTGTAGACATGATACAATACCTATAAGCCTCAGAGAGGCAGTCTATAAATGACCTTGTACTCACTTTACCCCCCCCCCCCAAAAAAAAAAAAAAAAGAAGAAAAGAAAGTCAGTGGAAGCTCAAGGAGTTATTGACAATGACTCTAGTCAGTAGGGGCAATGGGAACTCCACAAAGTAGCTGCTTATAGGATCAGAAATTGTCTTTCAATAGTGACTGATTTCTAAGCTCAACTGGACTCATGAAAAGCTATAAGGCAAAGGAAAAAAAAAATATTTAAAAAAAACCCCAGGCTTCTGTTTGTAAAAGAGAAAAAGAATGTACATTATGTGAAGAGTAAATATGATGACATACACCGTGATTTGAAAAACATTCCATATAGGCCATAGATTTTCCTGTCCTCCTTCAACAAAGTACTTAAGGCATATGATGACACCTCATTGATTAAAAAATAAATAAATAAATCTTTCAAGCTCTTAAGAGGGTTCTCACTTTCAAGTACATTTCATTCCTTTTAAAAAAAAAAAAAAAGCTTGCTGGGCCACATTCATTATGTGTCAATGTATGCGTGGTTCTCATTTTTCATTGTAGTTTTAAAATAAGAAAGAATTAATAAATGCATGAGTCAATATAATAGCTGCATTATATACCAGAATTTCATTTGGTGTAATAACGGGTCATTTACAATTATTTCAGACATGAATATTTTATTCTGTGCACTGGTTATGAGCAGTGGGAATACACAATCTTCCTTTCTGATTGTAAAGATTAACATTAATCTGTTTTCTTCACAGTCTCTACTGTAATTTAAATAGCTCCATGGATTTAGAAAGTTAGAGGGCAAAATTATGGATACCTTTAAAGGTCACAAATGTCTCTAGTGTGTTTTATAAGCAGAGAAATGTCCTATTTCTTTTCAAGATACCTTCCTATAGGGCATTTGTGTTCAAACATGTTTCCTGAATAGCGCCTTATTTATTTAAAGTCAAACTCAAGCCCCTTGTATCCATGCTTCCATTTAAGTAAATAACAGGGCAATTATAATTCAGCCACCACAGATCACAGGTCTCTTCCCATCTCACCACTGGGAACAGAATATGTTACCATATCTAAGCTGGCTGGTAATTAAAAAACATGGTCTTATTCCAGATTGATTTCCTTCTGCACAAGGACACTTATCAAATGACAAATGTGGTTAAAGAAGAATATTTACTCTGTTAATTCAAAGTAGCAAATTCACAGGCAGCTATTAGATCATAAAGACCTCCTATAGAAGGAGCTTGTGAGAAGCAGATCAAATAGAACACACTAAATATTTAACAGCATCTAAGATTACTAACTTTGACAAGACAATGCCCATACCTTATTTGTTCATTTGACTGCTTGATTCTGACTTTACTTGTTCGGTATTTTTTAAGAGACTTCTTTCTTTCTATTACTGCTTTCGATATTTATGTTTGGTTTTGTAGTTAACATAGTGATCTAATTTGCACAGATCACCACCCAATAACACACCAAATTGTCTTTATTATCTACACCTGGCATACTGGCAGCTCCTGAACCATCATGACTGGGTAAGAAAATGCAATTAGAAAATCCAATATATGTGTTCTATGTAACTATATTAACGGTACAGTTGAACAAAACCCCATAAAATCAAATGTGTATACAGATGCAATTAAAATAAAACAGATTGATAGCAAGTGTTCCTGATTAATGAGTGGATTAAATCATAAAATCACACATTTGTAAGTGTTGTTTTTTGTTTGTTTGTTTGTGTTTTTTTTTTACAATAACTTATTTGTAAAAATGTCTGGTTATCTCCAGAATAACATATCATACATACAAATTTTGCTTGACTCAAATGATGATTTCACTCAAATCTATGATTCTATGATTAAAATGACTGATACAAAGGAATGTCAAATCATTCTTGAAACAAAGTAAAGTTCTGATGCCAAAGAAGGAAACCTTTGTCAAACTGTAGATGACAAGGTATTCTTTCTCTATCATAGAGTTGTATCACGCAATTCTATCTCATTCAGGATAATATATTTCATTTTATTTCATTACATTTAAAAATATATAAAAACAAATAAAAGAAAAACACTTTCCCTGCTTTTAAACAAGTAAGCAAATAAATAAGTAAATAAATAAAAATCAGTACTTCGAAAATACATGAATGGATAGCGAAATTATTGAGCCTTGTGTTATTTTAGACAGTTCAGAAACTAAAGTACAGCTGTCAATCTCTGTTAAAATCTGGCTATGTCTGTACAGCTACATAAAAGAGCAGATTGCCTTGGAGAGAGCTAACTGAAACAGTCCAAAACAGAGGAAAAGCATGAACAGCTATTCATCACCATACATATCTACTGCTTCACTTTGTTCCCCAGTCCTCTACTATTTAACACTTCTTATGTTTCATTTATGTTCTATAAAGAAACACAAAAAAATGTGCAATCTCCTAGAGATTTAAGAGAAATAAAATAATAAAATATATAATAAAAAAGGAGAAATGCTGATTCCACAATTCAATACTAAAGAAAAATAATATCCCAACATTTGATACCTGCTTATAGTGGTTATCATGGCACTTAACTGCTTCAAAGACCATACGTACTTGAAAATATTAGATGGTGGGGCACTCCCAAATCATAGGTCAGGTGATTTTGAGGGTTAATAAGAAATATCAGATATCACAGGTGTAATACTGCAGGACTCCTACCTCTCATTGACTAAAAGGGAAGATGGAGGAACAGACTTTGTTACCAAGTAAAGAAGAATCCTCAGGAATGGTTGTTTCTTCTGCTCTGTCAGTCCATTAAGGTAATGGTCTCAAGGAGTTCTGCCTCTTCAAAACTTATCTGGAACTGCTTGTTGTTTTTACTCTTTCAGGAAGTTCCCAAAGTATGGGATGTGAGCACAGTTCTGATACCACACATTTAAAAGAGCTACTATTGCTTCTCTCAGCCATGAAACCAGAAAAGTCAGTTCCCCAAAAACGAAGATGAAGATGTTCACTTGAATTGGTTTAGATGTAAATGCAGTGAAATCTAGACACCTTGCCCATGCCAGATTTAATGATTGTCTTTTTTTTTTTTTTTCCAAGGATACTTGAACTGTGCTGTCACCAGGGCAACACTGAACTGCAAAACCAGCTGAGTCAGAAAATCAAGGCTTCTGGCAGAAGATGAATAGAATTTTTTTTGTAAATCTGGAACATAATCTTCCCATCCAATTTAGATTCGAATCTAGGTATTTCCATTTGACTTGCACCCTATATATTCTCCATGAATTTTCACTGCATGTGACATTTTAATTCACTGAATAGGTTTTGTTGCAGCATGAGCACTGACTGCAACCAACCAAAAGAGTGATGGCATTTCCATCAGGTAGCATGAGAATATAAAGAAATACCATGATTTATGTAGAGAGAAAAGCTTAGGAAATGTTTATGCAAATGAGACATCAGTCTTTTTTCTTGTATATTTTAACTTACCCTGGCACTGCCATTTGGAAATATTTTGTGCACATCTTATGACAAAGCAATAAAATCCACTCTAGTGAAACTCCCCCTGCTTTGCACCCCCATCTCTATAGCTGTTGCCTGGCAGCATTTTCAGAGGGTAAAAGGTTACAACACTTACCCGCTGCTCTATCTAGCCTTCTCCTTCCCTTTTTTTCCTCAAATAACCCTGCTGTCATTAAAAACTCCATCTCTGTGACAAGCTTGACAAGGGAAATTTGCCTTGTCTTCTGTCACACAGGGTCAAGGGACAACCAGTTGTCCTTGCTTGTTTCATTGGGAGAATTCATGTCCTTTTAGGAGAAACATTGTTAGGAACTTTCTAAGCTTTGTTAGTCTTTGTTGAATTAGTTATTCTCTCGCCTCTTGAGTCTTTTGTCCCAGAGATGGCTGAAGACTTATTGTGATGTCTAGCTTGCTGCCCGTCACATCCATCACCCATGGATAAAGTCTTTGCCAGGAGAGGATGATAAATAGTTAAGATTCATTCATGATAGCTCAGAGAAGAATGGATGTTGTAAGCAACAGTTCTTCAAATTAGTTTATAGAAGACAAACATTTAAATGACCTGTCTTGATCTTTAACTGGGTCATCTGTTTCTCATTCCAATTAAATTCTAATACACTATTATTCCTTCCCACAAAGGAAGCCCATTGGAGGATTTATGACAGGGGACAGGCTGGATCTTTTGGTAAGTCACGTATTTGCCAGACCATATCAGTCATCTTTGGGTAAGGTTCACACAGGATACCTATAGACTCTTTTGTAGGTGCCCTTGGATTCATATTTCTCATTTCTATCACCTCCCTACTTTGCTAATCCAATGAATCAGGGCAAAGACAACTTAAACTGGAACAGCAGAAAAGGAACACTTTGACTAAGTGATCTTAGAAAGGGGGACTTAGTACAAGGGAGATAGTATATGAACACTAGGGAGGAGAGAAAGAAAGAGAGAGAAAGAAATACATCTTAAGCACTTCTCAATAGTGTTTTTGAGAATATTAACTATTTTTCTGCTCAGACCACAAGGTCTCTGGGGAGAAAAAAATATATATATCTGTATATGAAATGGCCTAACACACAATGCCCTGATCCTGTCCCTGCTGCCATGACATAATTAATAAAAAGGAATTATTCTCCTTCCTATATATTTCTTAACCATAATTCTTAGTGTGGTCCATTCAGCATCTGCAAAAGCAGTTTCCTACTTGTGCAGCTCTGGTCATGCTAAGGAATACAAGGAGATAGTCAGGACCCTTTCGGTGCAGGAAGTCAGCTAAACTTGCAATGACACCCTACAAGCTCAGAGTCCTGCAGCACCATCACGACTGGGAGTGCACACTGCCATCTGTCTGTTCTAAAAAACGTTGCTGTCACTCCATACACCATTGGGATTGAAAAGGTTTTACTGGTAGCAAGCTGTTCCCTCTAAATGGAACAACCAAAATATCCAGGAGGATAATTATTTTCTAGGACTGGCAAGAGCAGTTTTTTTTGCCTCTCCCTGAGTGCTTAGTAAAGCAGCAGGAGAATTAAGATTCCACATTGTTCTTGCTCATTTGCCATTTTTGACTGGAAATACTGTTGCTATTTCTCCTTGGCTAGTTTGACCTTCTGCCTGCTCCTTTCTCACCTGGCTTCCCACTACCCTTGTAAACAGCCCTGCCAGTCTGTATGCAGTGAGACATGGCAGAAAGCTGAGGAAAGGAGAGGAAGAAGTGGTTATCCAGTCTCACCTGCCATATTCAAGCTAAACCTCAAAAAGCATTTCCTATACCCACAGTGAACAGTCAAATCACACTCCTCAGAGCTGTGGCTGTTTACAGGGACAACGAGAAGTCATTTACATCCTCTCAGGGATTTTCAATCAACCACTCATCTTCCACAATAATTAAACTACCATGTGGATCTAAATATGAAGAAAAAAGCAGTAGCTGTACAGAAGTTGTAAAGAGATCCACCACCAGGCTGGTGGACACAGAATAGTGCTGCTGGAATACCTGGGTTAAAAAATGTTGTGCAAAGCCCCTTGGCAATAAGCAAAAGTGGGTGCTTGAGATATCCCTGGAGTAGGTGCTGCTTGAAGTGCAGAAATTCTAGGAAGCACCGAGGTGGCTCACTAGTAATAAATAGATGAAATAAGACAAAAATATCTAAACTTTTATCTACCCATGTTTTTAAGCAACCTGAAAAGTCTCAAGAAAGGTACTTGGTTGAGATTTCAGTCAGGTCAGAAAGCCAAAAAGAGGCATAGGTGCTGCTGAACTGGGTTTGAAGTTTAGCAAGATGTTTACAGTAATCTGCAAAGCCAAATGATGCTTTCCAGCCTCAGCTACTCATTAAAATTAGATGATCATTAAGGTCCCTGCCAACCCAAACCATACTATAATTCTATGATTCTATGAAAATGGCAAAGTCTGAAAGTAAAGGAACATGGAGATTTATGCCTACACCTTGAAATAAGGCCCATCACATGCCTGTGACCCCAAAATGACCAAAATATGGAGCTTCTAGATATTTTTTGAGATGCCCAGGTCAGGCATGAGGCTAGGGTAACTTAAATGGAAGGAAATAGTTGAATAACTCTGATGAGCTGAAACAGCTGAGTCTTGCAGGCCTCTAGTCTGGGTATCAGCACAAACAGAAAGGAACCACCAGAATGGAAAGGACTGAGGCAACCAGCTTACCTCTTGTGATTTTTTCTAAAACTGTTATTAATAAAAAGCGCCTCCAAGAAACTGGTAGTCACATAAGTGTACAGGATAGAATAGCAGATCAGAAGGGGGTCAGAGCTGGCAGAAAGCAAAGATCACTGTATTTCTGAATCAAAACACTGTCAGCAAGGACTTTGTGGTGGATCTTTTATACATTCCCTAGAATTAAGCAGGTACAACTGGAACATCCAGAATTTCCTGCAGTGGAAATAATGAGCTGAGATCAATCATTCATTATTCTTCCTGCGTACAGAGAAATCCAATTGTTTTAATACATGAAGCAGCAGGAACTGAGTTGATATTTCAATTTATTTCAGTTCTATTCGCCTTGTATAGACTTCAACACTGTGCAGAACCCTATCTTTTATCACACAAGTGTCAATATTTCTCTTTTTTTGCCTAGTGAATATGGTTATGGCTATTGATGTCCTTATGAAATATGCACTTAGATTCCTGCACAGCATGTCTGGATGTGTGCCCATGGATATCAAGAATTGTCCTGCTGTGGCTTATTTGTTTTATTTTTCAATTGTTTGTTGGGGGAGGCAATGAGCAGGGGGAAAGAGGCAGGCTAATATTGCACAGTCTCTACGAGGTCAAAAACCTCTTTTGTTATGGAGTTCACTGCATGTTGCAGCGCAGCCTATAAAGTCATTGCAGTTTCCAAGAAAGGCTTTATTTGTTCCATCTCTTTGGCATATCCTTGCAGAAGTAATTATGAGCCAGATTACAGCTCTAAACCATGTGAGGGGAAAAAGATTATCAAGAGCTTTTGGCAGGATGACCTCAACCTGGAAAATGTCATTCTTCTCACCCTCTACGGCAGTCACTTTTTTTTCTTCTGAAAAATAAATCTGAAAATATAGATTAACATACAGAGATCAGCCTTTGCTTTCTGCCATGCCTGATGCAATGTTTCACACCTAGGGCTCATTCAGTGCACCCTACGGCCAATATTTATTCAGAATGTCATGCCTGCTTTTAAATAAAAGGCAATACCCACGCCAGTGACCTATATTCCCTTCCTGCCTGAGCTACACAACTCCTTCTGAATCAGGTTGCCTGGCTGCTTATTTTAGTTTTTCCTCCTTTTATTTTCTTGTTTTTATCCTATATGCTACTCTGTATGCTTACCAGGGTGTTCACAAGGACCTCGCCCGTCCCCATTCCCTCGAAGAGCTACTTTTGCACCTTTAGATTTTACCACTAGATGGAAGCCTTGACCTCCAGAGTTATTCTGTGAGATTCCTGACCATTTAATTGTATATCCGAGTTTCCAGATGAACAGTTTGTCTACACTCAGCTAGATATGCAAGTAATAATTAGCTGGGTTCAGGCATTTCTGAAGCTCACTGATTCTTACATAGAAGTATGAAAGTACAGAAATCTCCCAGCTATCTCAGAAAACAAAACTTGTACAGACTACCAGGGCTATGTAAATCTTTACTAAAAATGTTGAGATTCGCCATGGACAAGCAAAGGGAAAGGAATAGGATCAATGGAGTCAGTCTCAGCACAGGAGGTAGTCACCAGTGGTATAGACATGGGGCTGCAAAGCCTCTTAAAGGCTGTGTCCTTCAGCAACACAAAGCTCCCTGGCACAGAACTTGGATTCCAGCACTCCTGATAACATCATCGGTGGCAATATATCCTGAGTTTCCTACAACGTTTCTGGCTGCAAGCACCATGTGAATGAAGAGTGAGTTTTCAATTGTTGTTTGACATAAGAAATTACTCACCAAATATCTCCTGTGGATGGATACTTTTTGTATCTTATTTCCAAGCAGTTCATTGTGAACTTTTATGTTCAGAATTCAAGGTGTTTAGGACATACGGCTCTCATGGGATCATTTGCTGCCTGGCAAGTAGCTATTAGTGGTGGGATATGAGCTGCTGAATACTAGTGATTATGAACTCAGAATTCGCTTTTGAAGAAAACTCATGTTGGCTGTTAGCCATTATCAATTAAATCAATGGGAGATATTTTTACTCCCGAGAGCCAAAGCAGATGCTGAGAACTGTACTGCTTTAGCAAACAGCAAACTCACTTCAATATTTAGACAAAGCAAACAGAAAATACAGTTTGTGGAAATCTGCTTAGAAAATGAGAATTTTTGAAGTTCAGTGATCTTTAGTCCTTACTTTTATAAACCTAGAGAAAGAGTTGGGGGCAAAGGGATGTTCCTCACTTTTTGTTCTTTGGATATTTTTTGAATAAAAATGTGAAAATCTTGTGTAATCCACATGGTTATCTCTATGGTTATTCTGATTTGCAATACTACAGTTATTGTTTCTGTAGTGCCATTAAACTGCAAAACAGTTTAGATTAGATGGTATGCATGCCAAACCAGTGGCATGTGAGACTACCCATTTGCAGGTACAGACAAAGGTCTGACTGCTGCCTCTGAGGCCATCCAACATGCAATGGGTTATGTCTATCTGAATAAATTCTCCTTTTACCTCAGAGTGTCTGGCTTTGTCCTTAACGCCAACTGTAAAGATCTCTAGCCTGTTGTGTCACCCAACTTGTGGTAGGCACTGTTTGATGGAGTGCTAGTTAATACCAGCCAAAAGTGATGAAAAGCACATAACCAGTGTGGACAGCCACAGGCTAGTCATGATTCCATGGTGTCATGGACCCGTTTCATCCACCAGTACAGACACAGCTCTTAGAGTCAAGGCCCTGAGCTGATACGGATAAGCTAATTCAACGGATTCACACACATTTTTTCTACTCAAGGATTTGGTCCACACTAGTGCAGATCAGTGCAGGTTAGGAAAGAAAACTTCTATAAATTTGTTTTCTTCATAACATACCTGGGAATTTCACACTGCCATTTGCAAATGATTTGTATGTAACAAAGACAGCAAAGCCAACACTCTAAAGGGCTTCACAGACAGCTCTTTTCTCTTGGGTTTAACTTGGGGTTAGGGTTGTGCTCTCATTATTCTAGCTGTCATAAATCCATTCTCTTCATCTGAGTCAGTATTTCATAGTCGTGCTTGGTTTTATTGGGTGTTCTTTCTGTGGATTGGGGCAGTAAGGGGAGTATGTACCATTGCTGTGAAGCAATCCATTGTAATAAGCAATACTAATTATTACAAGAAGGAAAATATCTCATGTGTGATCTAGTCCACACCACATACACGTTATCTCAGTGGTACAAACCACTTAATGTCTAAATGTAGTACATTTGAACTTTAAAAAGACACTGAAAAAAAAAAAAACTTTTCCTGGAAAACTCTTTGTTTGGTTACCACAAGTAACAGTGGAGATTATTTTAATTGAAAGGGATGGAAAATCTTGGGCTTGGGCATGGTTTCTTTGTGCATTTTGTTCCTGTACACTCCTTGTGGCATATACTGTCATATGCTGTATGGGTTAGGGTGCGGTCCTGCACCAGCTGGAGTTTCTGGCTAAGATCTCTTCAACTTCAGCATTACAGGACAATAGCCTGAACTAACAATATTCAGCCTGCATATATCTTTCACGTGGTAATGAGGAAGAGAAGGCGCTATAGTTGAAACCAAAAATAAACAAGACAATAAAACCACCAATTGGCAGGAATCACTGGGGACTCTATTATCTAAGAATACTGTGAACTCAGTTCTGAAACCAAACACATTTCAGGTTGCCAGTGTCACTTTAAGAAGTGCCATCAAACATGAAATCTATTTGGAGAAAAGAAACAGAAGTCTCATAGACAATGGGATCAACATGGAATACAGGATGATGTCGCAGTATTTCATCATTGTCTTCTGTGGTACAGCCAGTGTTTATTGAATGGAAAACTGTAAATAATAAATATTTACCTTTTGTACTACTAACCATTTTCAATTTTTGTGATTTGCAGACTCCTGGGATTTTGTCAGTGGAAAATAAATGAAGTGAAGCACAGTGTATGGGAAGAGGCAAGAATGCCAGTCTGATGGCTAAAATTTGAATTACTATTCAAGTTGTTTTATTTTAATAGATAGTTATAACACAGTCATGTGAACATTCATTTTATGGGCCAAACTGCTAAAATATTTTCTGCCATTAATGAGCCAGCTGCTGCCTAAAGATATTCGCCATATTCAGTAGATTCACAATCTGTCCCTTAATGTAATTACTAATAAGGTTGCCCACAGAAAACTTTTTTAGATTGCTCAATTTTACGCAGTTTAATATACTTTTACCAGTCAAAAATATAAGTCAAAGGCTGAGAAATTTGCACTGGTTACGTCTCATACATTTAGGTTAATGGCATGAAGCCACTGGAGGGTGCTGATGCAGGAAGACTGCTCTGGGCCCGGGAGCTAGACCAAGGACTGTATTTGCCCTTGTTGTCAAAGAGAAGAGAACAGCAATGACAACAATGGCTAGAGGCATCTTTCTGGAAATAAAAACTGTCAGTCTCTCCTCGCATTTTCATGCCCATAGGCATTTGTCCTACAAAGTACTCCCAATTCATAGAAATTTCAATAGGTTTTTCTGGATGAGGACAGAGAACTTTTCACAAATATATATATATATTTCTTTTTTAAAAAAAGAAAAGAAAAAAAAAAAAAGAACTTGGTCTAATGAAAGATGTGAACTGCCACACTCCACAGGCTTGAGTTTTTCCTTACGTAAGTAGAAGAATGAGAACATATGGAGGCATCAGAATGAGGTCTCCCTGGAAGTGAGAACTCATCCCAATTGACTTTCACATACCCAGGAAAGTCCCTAATGTGTGAAACTTCTTGTGGCAGTCATCCTAGGTGTAGGAGTTTTCTCCCCATTTTCTTTCTGCTCCTTGTCTCCATTTTTTCAGAGTTTTTTTTTTCCTAGTTTCTAACAGCCTGCTTCCAAGCTGTCTTTTAGGTTAGCTGTACAAAGTCGGTACTGGAATGAATGGCATACCATCCTCCTTGGACATTGTTCCTGCTATATAATGGCTTATTTCACTCATTCTTCAAGTGTGTGATCTCGATGGCAAGCCTGCAGAGCTCTGTCCTTCCCTGCTGATTGAATTTGTCTCCAAGCACTTTCTCATCCTTCTTGTTCCCCAAAAAGCTGCGATGTTTGATGTCACATCTGTACACTCCCTCCACAACTGTTCTTCTTCTACAGAGGAGTAGATACAGGCAATTTGCACCTTGAACAATATCCTTTGTCATGTGGGCTTGCTTGTGGATTATATAGAAATCATTACTCAATTTTACTGAGAAAGAACCTGTTTTATATAGACACGTTCATTGGGGCAGTCAGTTTTCAGCTATTTATAGATTGGCTCTAGTTGTTTCTTTCCTCAGAAAAAAATAAATATATACTCTCAGTCATAATCTCATTCTTGTTTAATGTGGAAAAGAAGGTGGCAAGGAGGGGCTAGAAAGCACAGAGTAGATTACGTGGAATATTCTCACTGATGAGACAAATGATCACCGTGTGACTGCCCTTGCAAGGGTCAGATCAGGGGTGATCCCAAAGACCCATAGCTGGTTCTGCTTGCACCAAGCCCAGAACCAAACATACTGTGGAGGTGGAAGGAAGGTATCTGGATACAACACAGATCATGTCTGAAAGCAGTCTGTGTTCCCATGGCACTACAATCAGTTTCAGATCTCTTATCTAGGTGAATTCAGTCAGCGTGATCTCAGTACTGTGCTCCATGCCCCTGTGTAGACATCCCTCCCGACAACTCCCCTCCACACACACGGACCTCCACCAGCACCAGATCGCATTAAGGACATTTAATTGTGGAGCAGGAAAGGAAGCACTTGGTAGTTTTTAGTACAAAGGCCTGGGCTCACGATAAGTGAAAAAAGCTAGAGGGGATTTCAACTGATCTACAAGCAGTCCCTTTCTCCTCTTGCCTACATGTAGAAAGTGGAAAAAGGAGTCCATCCTTTAAAGAGAGATTTCCTTATAAAAGAGTTCTTGATTTGCTGGGGACTTTAACTGTAAACTGAGTGCTTCCAGGAGTCCTGAAGCATGCCAATTCTAGAGATTTTATTGTAAAATGTAATTCAGATAAACACAAGTAGCATCTCATCACTCAACATTTGCCTTCTTTGCAACTCCTTTCTGTCTGCCCTGGCTACTGTGCTGGAACTGATCTGTGACCCATGAAGATACATAAAAGATCATACAGCAATAGTATGTAAAAGTAATACAGACACAACTCAGCATCCGATCAAACAGCTTCTTCAGTCAGTGTAATCGAGGTCTTAATGACAAGAATCTTGTGGTTCAAGGTAAGTGCCATGGTTTTGGCTGGGATAGAGTTCATTTTCTTGGTAGATGCTCACACAATGCTGTGTTTGGGATTCGTGATGAAAACACTGCTGATAATCCACCGATGTTTGCTTGCAGCAGAGCAGCGCTCACACAGAGCCAGCACTGTTCTGCTCCTCGTGCTGCCCTGCCAGCAGGGGAGCCTGGGGGGGCACCAGGAGCCGGGAGGGGGCACAGCCAGGGCAGGTGGCCCAAACTGGCCAAAGGGATGTCCCACAGCATGTGGCAGCATGCTCAGCAATAAAACTGGGGGGAGGGGGGGGAAGGAGTAAAGGGGGACATTTGGAATGATGGTGTTTGTCTTCCGAAGAAATTGCTGGGTGTGTTGAGCCCTGCTTTGCTGGGAGAGGCTGAACACCTGCCTGCCGATGGGAAACAGCGAATGAATTCCTTGTTCTGCTTTGCTTGTGCACGTGTTTTTTGCTTTCCCTAGTGAACTGTCCTCATCTCAACCCAGGAGTTCTCTCACTTTTACCTTAACGATTCTCCCCCCATTCCACATGGGGAGAGTTGAGCAATGAGCTGGGTGATGCTGAGCTGCCTGCTGGGCCACACCACCACAGGAAGAAGTCTGCCTTACGATTACACAAATGCACTGCTAATTTCACTGTCTCCAAGCAGTAAAATTAGGTGTTATAGATCTTGTCTTCTTGCAAAAAAATGTTCAGCATAGTAAGTGGAAGGGAGCAAAGTCATCTTGTGCTGTTTCAGAGCACCTATTTCTCCTCACTGACTTCGAAGGAAGCCCAGAGGGAGCTAGGAAGTTTCCTAGCCTGGGCACCTAAACTTCAGCAGTTGGACCTACAAATCTTCAGCCTACAAATCTTCTCCAAGAACCTCCATTACGTTGGAGGCCAGGTGGGAGCACAGCCCTGGTCCTGTGGCACCACATCACCAGTGGGCACATCACAGGGTAGCATGGTGAGGCAGATGGACAGAGCAGGCAGGCGGCCTGTGGGCAAGAGCCTTACTGGAACTGCTTCAGCAATACCCCTGTCCCCTTGGCAGGGCGTTCAAAATCTGGGAAAGTCCTTTCTGTGCAAGGGCTTTTTGCTAGACTGAGATGCAGAGGTGTAATGGCTACTCCTAGTGCACTTCTTAACTGCATGGAGATAGAAAGGAAATCCACACTGGAACTGAGGAACAGCCCTAAAAATAGTCCAAAAAGCAATGCAATGAATAACATGGGAAAGTTTCCTCTTATAACCAGATCTGTACAAATAGTGAGAAAAGCAAATAACAGCATCTCTCTATTATAGACTAAATAAATACTCTGCTGCTGAGGATGCCGTTGAAAGCAGAGTTTGCGCTTAGCTAATAAAGAGATCAGATTACCAGCAGGACTCATTGCCCTTTAGATTTACTAACGCATGCAAAATAACAAAGACAACATCCTTACAGCACTTTATATCGTCATAGCACTGTGTAAACATTAGTCATACACCTCAGCAAACCCCAGGATCTTCTCAATACCCCAGCAAGACCTGGCTTTGTCCAGACATCTGCTGTGTTGGCCTCCCTTGCGCTACCCAGCCTTTCACCTTCCCTTCAGGGTGGTTAGATATGGCTGTGGCCTTTTGTCACTTGCACTGGAAGAGGAACCTACAGCAGGTATATCACTGTGTAGTTATCAGACTGTAAACCACTAGTATTTTATTTTGTTGGTGGTGGTGAAATGATCCAGAGCCCACACTCACTTCCCTGAGCCATCTAATACCCTTTCCACAGTCATTGCAAAATTAGTCACAAGCTATACCATAAGCTCGCACCATTATCACCCATTAAAATTCTTCCTTACTTACAGAATGTTTAAAAGTGTTATTGTATCATGGCTGATATAATCATGGCTGACAATGTGGGTGGGGAGGTGAATAAGACTTTTTTGGTCCATTTACTTCTTCCAGTGCCCAAAAGCTTTGCCAAAAATGCAAGAAAGGAAGCAATCACTCAAACAATCCAATAAACATTTTCTTCATGTGGCTGATCTCACGATACAGCAACCACAGTAACTATAATAGTTACTAAAGGAAACTTTTCTACCCCAGATAAATGATCTTATCCCACAAGAAATGTTTGCCTGGCAGAAATAGCCAGTAAGCTAAGAGAGTTACATTAACTACAGTTTATTAGTTAGTGTAATAAAGCTCCTTCAAGAATGAGGAATTTGTAGGCATCTGTCTACATAGGAGAATACTGTTATTATCCTGGACACAGTTTCCCTACCACCCACGTGTAGGCTTCATCTCTAGCGATGTAGAAAGACCCAATGGGATGTGAATCACCTGAGGGTGCCTATATTTTTTCAGTGACTAAGGAAGGCAGATTAGTAGGTCACCTAAGCTCCTCACCAAACAGTGCTCAAGAGTGTCTAAAATTAAGCAAAATTCATTTTGTCTGATACCTGTTTGGTGTTCCCCTGGAATACAAAACGAAGCTGCACACAGATCTTCACACAAGGAACTGCCCCACATATTCATGCACAGACAATCTTTGCTTTTATCTTTCAAAATTTTCTTTTAGACAAATCATTTCCTTTGATCTTTTCACCAACTGGAGACATTTCTGCTATCCTGTGCTTTTACTCTGGGCTTGTGACAAATCTGCTTTTTGTTTTACCTGGAAATTAACATGACCAAGTTCTCTTGGCAAAAATCTGTCTTTCTCTTTGTACGTTCAACACAGACTCATGAAGAGTGAGGCTGGAAGGAGATTACACAGCCCATGTTTAAAGCAGCACAGATTTTTCTCTGTTCCTGCACTGCCTTGTACTGAGTATTCTCCAAACTTCATCTGTCTAAGGACAATAGGAAGATGCTGGAACTTACAGGAAGAGGCATTTTCACTGCGGGTTCTTGGGAAAACAATGAAGAAAAGTGGATTTTTGAGGAAAAGAAGAAGAGGAAGAAGAAGAAGAAGAACAACAACAACAACAACAAACAACAAGAACAAGAACAAGAAACGGGGACCCTGAAAATGAGCTTAAGAAGGTTAAACTGTGGCAATGAAAAAGGGGGGAAAAGGAAAAAAAAAAAAAAGAAGAAAAAAGAAAAAAAATACTTCTAGAAAAATAATCTCCTTAGGGAAATGAGATGAAAAAGAAAGGGCAAAAAAATATTAATTTATATGAAAATGGGAGCAGAATAAAGGGATGTTTTAACCTTAGATGGGATAAGAAGATCCTCTGTGCTTTTCTTATAATCATTCCATCCTTTCTTACATGCTTTAGACCTTCTTTGTCCTCTACAACATAAATTTGAACTAATGGCTCTTATTCAGAGCAATAAGAGATATAGTTTTTAAAGAATGCTGAGTATCTGTATTTCCGATGGACAGTAAGCTCTGAAAATCTTGTAATTTTCACCTGGGAACCTAAACACAGATGTAAATACCTAACACTGAATGGATAGGCTTGAAAGGGATTGTCGAAATGTAGCATCAGATTTTATTTGATAAATCCCAAGTGAATAAACTTGGCATCTGAATCATTACTCCAGCCACAGAACTTCTGGAGAGCAGTTAAGGGAGCAACTTCTGGGCAAGCAGAAGTAACTAGTAAAACTTTTCACATTCTTTGAACAAAGGCAAGTGCTTTAAAATCATATATTTTTTTTCTTCCTTTGACAGACTTGGAATGAAATTTTTACAAGTTTTTTGCCCAAATACATTTTTTTTGGCTCTTAACTATTTCTTAAGGGTTTTTTTTTGTAGCACTCACAGCTGTAGCATTATCATGGAAAATAGCTATTTATAAGATCGGTCTTGCAAATACAGAATATTGTCCAAAGTGCTTATCCAAAAAACACAATGCAGATCTATAAAATACTATGCAGTAATAGGCCACAGTAAATAGTCCCAGAAATGCCAACATACACACATATGTATGAGGGTATAAAGGATGCATATGTTCAAAATGAAATTTAACATTTTAATTATTAGTGCCATTTACTGAGTATATTCAAAATAAGGAACAGCATTGTTTTAGTGTTAAGATTAACAGTACATTTTCAGACAATGAAGGTTACTGTTTCATTGTTTTCATGCATTTCTGTTTAGCCCAGAATCCATGCCTAAATCATTTTATGGAAGTCACACGCCATTTCTTTGAGCATAAACAACATTCCTCACTCACATACAAGAATGTGATGATCAGCTTTTCCTTGAATGGCTAGTTAAAGGAGAGATGATGATTTTATTCCCCACTCTATGTGGAGTTGCTTTTTTGTTTTAACATGCTGACGTGCTGTGATGAGCACTTTATGATGCATGGCCGACTGGCTCTAATACCACTTGATCCTTTATAAATTAAGAGGCAAGAGGCTGCAGCCTATCATGTAACTCCATTACTGGGATTTGGATTAAGAGTGTCTTGCACGTGTTATTTTCTTTCTTTTAGCTGCTATATGTTAGGTGCCTTGAGAATAGCTCTTGGAATCCTTTTCCTCAAGTTGTCCCTTTCCTGCCCACTTCAGCTTTCCCAAAGATGGGCCAAGGATATATTTGCTAGTGAGCTGTGTGAGCGCAACTCTGGGGAAAAATCCAGTAATCAGTAGTAAGAGTAAGAAAAAGTGTAAGCTTAGAAAGAAATTTTTCCATTTTATTTCCATCTGTCCTGCAAAAGCTTATACTGCCTAGTAGAGTAAACAGTTTTATTTGTGCAATAATTTCTAGGTTCAGCCTATGGATATTTTACCTATTAGACTGTGGAAGTAACTGTTTTCCCAAGAAATCTGTTATAGCAGATAGAACAGTGAGTACAACAGCAGTTAGGCATTTTTTGTTCATCTTTGGGAGCCAGTGGGTTCTTAAAGTCTGAAGACAGCTTTCTCACTTGCACTTCTCAGCAAATGCAGTTAAGCACCTTATCCGTCTCTGTCCTCCAGACACTGTGATCGCTATAGCACATGGTGACCTGGGGGCTGCTGTGGTCCTGCACTCTCCTGGGATGTGGGACTTCCTACTGCAGTGCACCCACCACCACCAGCTTGGTTTCTTCACACTTGTGAGCAGCTGGGCTTTGGTCTGTGCATCAAATAGCTTGAGGTTTATGGGTGCAATTAGCAACTTCGATAGTTGGGCATTGTCTCTTGACATGTCTTCCATGGTGGTGGATATTGTTACCTTTATCCTTCCAGACAAATCTTTTCCCCCATCGGGTCAAACCAAGAGGTTAGGAGGACATGGCCACTCAGCTGTGCCCAGGACGCTACCCATAAATCACTGGAGGCCAGCCACGCCTGTGGAGGCCCCTGCAGATTTACCAAGAAGGCTTTGATCTGTCACGAATCTCTGATTGAGGCATACCAGAGCTGAGGACAACAGCCATTAGAGGCTTTGTCATCTACACCATGCAGCTTTCTAGAGAAAATGAATTTAGAGCATAACTGCTGTCAAGGCAGCTTTCCTGTTTCATTAAGATATTTCTCCACCACTAGCTAAACAGCACAGACAAAATCAGCCATGTATTCTAATAGTCAGACTGTTACCAAAACTAGATAAGAGCGTGGGCTAAGCATAGCCCTGCTTTAATCCAGTTTGTAGATTCTTATTATCCCTGGTCTTCTTGAATATCAATGTTGCATCTCGAGATGGATCAGCAAGGTATCATTAGAAATGTGCATTGTCATTATGCTTTTCTTAAACATCTGTTTTTGGCCACTAAATGAGACAGATACTGGGCTAGATGGGTCTTGGACATGACCTCGTACAACCATTCTTATAGTCTCTAATAAAAGAAGGTTGAAGAGCAGCCAGGGGTTCCTGGAGGCAGTTATTCTAAGAGAAGGCATTCAAACACTCCAGTGATGGGCAGCCATCCAAAACTCTAAGGTGGAAGGATGGCAATAAACCAAGTAGATAAGCAGATGGCTTCCAAGCTACAGTATGAGTTTACAGCAACAAATACTAATAGTCTTAAGCCATTTTATGAACTTCTCACAAAATACCAAAACCAGCTATTATATGTCTGGGCTTCTTAAACATCAAAGCTTTTTTTTTTTTTTTTTTTTTTTTTTTTTTTTAAAGTTGATTTATGCAAGCCAAAAGAAGTTATGTAATTTTCAGTTGAAACTTGTAGACCAAAGAAATAGCAACCTAATGTTTTCCTGATAATCCTTTCTGGCTAATGGATTTTGGGCCAAGTTTCTGCCCTCAATGCTTTTATATAGCCCAGTTACACTTCTGCAATGCTTTCAGTGCAGTTTGAGAGCAGCAGCTGAAGTCAAAATGAGTCAGGGCTGCCATGGTCCTGTCCCCTGCCCCGGAGAAGCCATGCACAGCTGGCTGTCCCGTCCCTCCCTGTTGTCTTGTCTCTGGCCTTTGTGCAAGCAGAAGGTGAGTCTCTTCAGGAAAATAATTTGGCTGAAGATGAGCCACTTTTTTCTCTCGCTGGGCTGGTTTTCAGTCAGAACAGCTCCTTGAAATTCTCCAGGTAGTTTGGAGACGAGGAGGCGTGCCTGCCTGGTTAGGGACAAGAGAGAAGGGCAAAATCTCTGCAGCCTCATTTTAGCAGCGTATTAGCTGCTAAGGAGCACTAATGCTAACAAACGCATGAGACACCCTAGTTCTGCAGGTCAGTGGATGCAATTTGCAAGTTTAGTTGAGACCTTTACTTTGATCCATCAGCTCTCAGAAAAGGCCATCCTGGTACAAATGGATTAGCCAGAAAACTCTTTGTCCTCTGGGATGCTTCACATCTGCTCAGTGACCTGCCTGCTGTGAGAGAACATTAGAAAAGTGCCTGGCCCATATCTTGGGACAGTGTTTCTCCTCCTTTTAAGTCCCAGTGATGTTTCATTCCTTGCCAATTTTTAACAGAAGCTGACATTTATATCAAGCAGGATTTCTCCCTCCCTTCTGCCTCTCCCCATGCTGATGACCAGAAAAGATACCTCTGAAGCAAAATATTCTTGGCATCACTGCCTTCCAATATTCTCAGCACAGGCAGAGGCATCATGCATATAAGGCTACTTCCAACGTGAGAGAAGGGATATTTTAACATTTCTTCTCCCATCACACCAGTAAAAGGAGTGGTTATAGCCTCAGCCTAATGAGGGAGGGGAAAGAAAGTCTGTACAGCCAGTGAGACACAGCCACTGGACACAGGAGCTCCTGCAACACCAGCCAGTGTAAAGGGGACTTTGCCACTTCCCTCTGCAGCAGTAAATCTACCCTTGTTTATGGATCTCAGAAATGGAAACAGAAACAAACATCTTCTAGCAAAAAATTATTTAAGTTTTATTTCTGTGATCTACTTTGTGATGTTTACCCTGGTTTAGATTATGCATTAAACAGCCATTCCTGTTGTTTGCTTGAAAAAACCATTAGTAAATCCCACAACTACAGAATGAAGAGTTTTAATAAAAATATTGAAACCCAATAAGCCCATCTGATTATCAATCTTCTGATTAAAAATTTATGCCACAGGTAATTCAAAACTGGATTTTTACAAATGTGGTAAAACAATTCAGAAATAAAATCTCCCTTGGAGATTCAACAGTGTTTTGAGTGTAGCTGCTGCTTTCCAGAGTAAAATGTTTTACTGTCACGACCAGCTGCAGTGGAAAAAAAAAAAAAAGAAAAAAAGAAGATCATTTTTTCCCTTCAGAAGAGTCTACACATAAAAGCTGCTATAATATTTACTACTACTGCCATAGGGGTTTAATTCTTCCTCTTTGAACACCAGTGGGTACAAGACTGGTACTTGAAAGTAAATGTTTCCTCTGCCTTGTAAAACACACTGTTTCACGAAAAACTTTGTTTAATGGAAGTTGTCATGGTTACCATCAGAGGAGTGCTTTTGTGAACATTATCATCATTCCTCGTAGAGCAGTGACACTGAGTATATGTGAAGGGCTCTAGATACTTGCCAGAAGCCAAAACGGTCTCATTGACCTCATAAAATGGACAGAAGGTCTGCTGTCTGCGCTCCTGGCAATCTTCTCACATACGTGGCACAACATGACACTTGCTAGCACTCCTTTAGACGTGACAATGGAAACGTTTCCACTGTTCTGTAATGGATGTGAGTTAATGCATTCTAGCACTTCCATCAAAAAAGAAATGAGGTAAATGCTTGAGCATCACCTAACTCTCTCTCTGGCTAAAACATTACCCCCCCCCAACTCAACAAGTCCACACAAGGCAACTACAATCTCTCTCCACAAGCCAGCACAGATGAGAGCAGCTGCTTGCCAAGCAGGCAAAGAGTACTTGGAAATATGTTCAAATTTGTAGGACTATCCAGCCACTGAGATCTTGAAAGTACCTCTCCAGGCCAGTGGCAATCCCATACAACCTTGTCAGAACTGTGCTGATGCACATTTATGGGGCACCAAAGGAGAGGTGCAGAGTAACACCCATGGTCTCTGACAGTTCCTGTCCATGCTTTGAGCTCAAGGCTTCTTTACAGGAGATGGTGACCAGAAAAAGGGAAATTCACCTGTGTGATCTCCACATCCCTTTGCAAAGCTGTGACAGGTAGCCCTTGTACACCAGGCTGCCACATTAGGGATGCTCAAATGGGGTGCTGATCCTTGCACATATGAGCAGCAAGCCCCTTGTACTCCCCTTGAGTCCCCGGCTTTGGGATGATACAGAAAAGGACTCCAAATACTCAAGTTTTTATAGGAATTGTTACTGAGTGCTGCAAGTTTTCAATAAAATTTTTAACGTACTAGAATTCAAGTAAAAAAAGAGCAATTTGCTTATAAAATACATATTTGCTGTGCTGTACCATGAACTTTGGTGGGAGTGTGCATGCTAGGGTTTTCAAATGAAGTTTAGAATAGTGGGACCTGGAAACCAAACTCCCTTAAACGCCACTGAAAACCCTTGCTCGGTGCTTTGAAGAAACAGCGTTTTATTGCATAGCTGTATTTTACCTCAAAATTGTAGAATTTTAGGAGGTTGGGTGTCTGGCTTGAGACCTACCACAAATGGACCTGACCTCACTATAACCTTTAAAAAAAAACAACGACCCAACAGCCTATGTGAGAAACTGCCACAAATATTTTGGCAACATCTACCAGTCTGAAAGTCAGCCCTTTAGGGCTGACCTAGCATGAAGACTAAACCACATGCCAAGCCGTAACTCCCCTTCCTTCCAAAACAGCAATCGTCTTTATGTTTTTTTAATCCATAACCAAGTGTGTTAAGTCCAGTGCTGAATGATAACAAAATCTTGATCTGCAGAGTGATAGTTTCCTTTGGGACCACTGAAGGAGAAAAACCTTTCTATGAAGGCCAGGCCCTGTAAATCGAGACGTTCCTCATTGCAGCACCTAGAATGGAAGGGTAAGTGCCAGGATCAGAGCCCAGAACCCCACAGGAGGATCAGGATTCCGCCTACAGAATGAGATAGCAGAGGATGGGGCCAGCATGGATATGGGCCGTTTTCAAAAGTTTTAGTCTGGAATGAAAAATCCTCTTGTGTTTTGTCTTTATCAGCAGTTCTCAACCTTCTAAGCCAGGTGGTTTTTCTTTCTTTCAGAAATAGACTCTAATGTATAGAAGGAACTGCTGTGGCATCTGTCGCTTTTCTTCTGGAATTGCACCAAAGAGAGAGAGAAAAAGAGAGAGAGAGAGAAATCCAAAATGCTGCATGAAAAGAACTGAATTGAGGACTTTTTTTTTCCTAGCAGAGTCACCTTCCACCAGAATTTAAGTTAGATGAGAAGGGACACATTTTTCTTCTCTCTCCCTACCTTACAGTGAAGCTCCACCACTATAGAAAGAAATGTGAGGCTAGAAATATCCCATATGTGATACCTCGATCAGTAGGATGTCCGTACAAACAGAACAACCACCTCTTTTTTGCTTACTCCTTTTTGGGCTAGAGAGAGTCCTTTTTGGACTCATGCTTTTCATCACGCACCCCATCCTCACGGCTCATGCAGGACAGATGATAGCCCGCCAGATCGAGAGTAGAAAAGAGATTGAAATCTGAACCCAGGTGTAGATCCACCAGGGAAATCGATGCTTTTGCCTCCTGTTTTAGTGCATTTATGATCTGACACGGTTTCAGCTTTCGGCTTTCAGCTTTCTACTCTGCCTTCATCCAGCAGCAGCCGGCCCCCTCCTGCAGCCTGCTCTCAGCTACTCAGACCAGTGTGCGAGGGATGAGTAGGAGGTTTGCATGTCCTCAGTGTTAATTCATTTTTGACAAGAGAGGGGGGTTAATGTTTTGTCTTCCTTGCAGATTTCTCCTGCTACATTTTGAGCACTGCTACTAAATGTTATTTAATGAAAGGCTTGAAATTTTGGCAAACTTAACCCAGGAATATTTTTATTATTATCCTTATCTTTACACCATTATTACAGCCTCATAAGTGTAAGAAAGTAATTAAAACTTAACCTCTCTTTTCAACAAACCATACAGAAGAGGTAATGTGAAGCGCTGGTAGCAGAGAAAAGCTAGCTAAAGGCTAAGACTTAACACCTCGTTCATTAAAATCTCTGAAATGCTTGGAATTTAATGCAGAGAAGTCTTCTTTTCACCATAATTATGTGAAAGACCAGAATAAAACAGAGTTAAATGAAGCAAATGTATAAATAAGAGAGCCTAGAGTTTGTGGTAGCTTTACTTACTATCTTAATTATATATTTCCTTAGAATGTTTCTTTTTTCCCTCCCTGGGACAGATGGAATAAATTAATCTTAAATGCAGCATAAAATCTATTCCAGATCCTCTCATATGCCAGTGCTCAAACATTACTAACTAGAATAATAAAAGTCAGAAATGGAAAAGATCTATTAGCTGACCACCTAAAATTTAACATACAGAAATATATCCATTTAACTAAATCTATTTCTAAATATTTAAGGAGGTTTGGTTACATCTTAAATCAGTTCAATGGTGGCTAGAGTCAATTTATTTCACTTTGAAACCACACTTAAAAGTGAGTGGAAGCGACCTGCTTTTAAAGGCAGTTACACTAACTAAATAAATACACGTCTGCAGACTAAGAGACATCAAGGTCTGTCCCATCCTGGTAATACAGAATGTAAATAAATACCTTCTGAATAGGCCCTTCGGGGGTTCAGGGTCTTCCATCACCACTGCAGTTGCTGGATAATAAATATCTAGCTGCTCCCAAAACATGTTCAAGCTGGAAATGAAGATATACTGAATCTTTGTCTCAGGTTTGCCACTCTCTTGCCCTGCATCAGTCATTTAAACACACACAATGTCTGTAAACACGTTAATGCCTTTTACCTGAATATGATGATTCAAATATTAACAAGTTGAGAGCACAGAATTCTGGTCCCAATCCTAAAAGAAACTGCATGCATGTAATGTTGTGTAAGTGAATACATTGATTTAGATGGCAGTATACCAGTCATGAAGGACAGAAGAGTTTGTTTCCTTAAGTTCTGCAGTACTGCGTATGTGCCTGCATGGGACAGTTTTGTATGAGCACTTTCTACAATTTTGTCCAAACTAGCTTTTAGTAACCGCTGAGGGAGAGACGGAATAGGGATTCTAATTAGAAGGGCTCATCCCATACTTAAAGCACTATATTTATTAAAATACTTACATGAAATCCTCCATAGAAACTGAAGAATCATTTTTACTGCTTTCAAAATGCTATGGACACAAAACAAGTCATATTCAAAACAGATAAAATACCAAGTTTCCTATGCAATGGTATGATTTTTTCTAATTGTTGAGTAGTAGAGATTGAAAGACTCTCCTAAAGACCACTGGAGACACATTTTGGATCAACCTGTGACGCCAAGAGGCTGCAGGGCTGTGCACGAGTCCTGTGGCACTCTGCTAGAGCAGTGGGAATTCACCAGTGCCAGGACAAGCATTGCTGGGTTTGGTAAAAGCTCGTTGTTCCTACAGTGTGCTGAAACCACCTTTGCAGCTGTTCCCAAGCTGTTCCCTCTCATTTTACAGCACTCACACCCAGATACAGATTATTTTAGACAACCATGGCCACAAACTATTAGAGACAACAGTTGTGTGAGCTATATCCATTATGAGCCTTTTAAACAAAATTAAATGCTACTCTTGATTTGAGTTACTGTACGGTTGGTTATACACGGTTTACTGCACCATTGGCAATCATGAACATATCTTAAAATAAAGGACATCGATGCTGTACAACGTAGACATAGCTAAACGAGTACTAGTGGAAAACTAAACCAGTTTACCATGTCTTACTCTCTTACTCCTGGCTTATGTGATGCATTTCTACCTCCTGGTCCAGTCTAGTATTTTTTGATGTTGAGATTTTGACCATTTTCCTTCTTTTCTGAAAGGCAATGGAACAAAAGTATAAAAAGCAGGCAAACCAACAAACAAAAACCATGCTGACTTTTAACTTTTGATCACTTTCTGCAAATAGCTATCTCCAACAGCTGACAGAAATTAGGCGGTTGCTTGAGATTTCTGAAAATTCCCGTTCATCAAATCTGACATTTTCCACAGAGCATCAGTGGAAGAAGTTTCTCAGGTCTGGTATTTTTTTTTTTACATTGTCACACAGTATCTAGATTGCAGGGAACACAGGAACACTGCTTCCGATGTTGTGCGAACCTGATTTGGTGGAGACACAAGCAGTGGTCTCCCAGTTTGGAGCCGGGAGGTGACAAATCAGTTCTGCCCCATTCTCTTGTAGTCTGCTACAGCCTGAATAACAGCAGTTGAATAAAATACAGCAGCGGGCCACCCAGGTGAGGAAGGGCCTGGAGCACCTCTCCTGTGAGCAGAGGCCGGGAGAGCTGGGACTGCTCAGCCTGGAGAAGAGGAGGCTCAGGGGGATCTCACCCAGGGCTGTGAATCCCCGCAGGCAGGGGGCAAAGAGGCCGCAGCCAGGCTCTTTTCAGGGGTGCCCAGCGCCAGGCCAGGGGCAGTGGGCACCGAGGGGCAGGCAGGAGGCTCCCTCTGAGCACCAGGCAGCACTTGTGTGCTGGGCGGGCGGCTGAGCACTGGCCCAGGCTGCCCAGAGAGGCTGTGGGGTCTCCTCCTGGGAGAGCGGCACAAGGCGCCTGGACGGGGTCCTGGGCACCCTGCTGGAGGTCACTTTCAAAGCGCCCTCCCCGGCCCGCAGGGAGGCCTGGCGGCAGGCCGCAGCACTCAGCCCACGACTGCGAGGCCGCCCCCGGGAGCCCCCCGTAGCGCCCGGCGGGGCTGCGGCAGGAGGCCGGGCTGCAGCGGGGGGGGGGGGGGGGGCCGGGGAGGGAAAGGCTCGGCCCCGACCCCCGTGCAGGGGCGGTCCGGAGCCTCCCGCCGCCGCCTCCCTCCCGCAGCCGGCGGCGCGGAGCGGTGCGGAGCGGAGCGGCATGGACGGAGCCGCGGCGCCGCCGCCATGGAGCAGCAGCAGCAGCAGCAGCCCCGGCGGCGAGGAGGACTGCGGGGACTCGGGAGCCGAGACGGGAGGGTGAGCGGGGGAGGGCTGGGAGGGACGCGGTTGGGAAGGGAAGGAAGGGGGGAGAGGCTTGCGGGGGGGGCAGAGAGCACCGGTGTGTTTCCGTCCCTCCGTCCTTCAGCCCCGCCGCCCGGGGGGTGGGAGCCTCCGGGGGTCCTGAGGCATCCCCGCGCTGGGAAAGCCCTCGGTCCCCCCAGCCTCTTAGGGCTGGTTGGGATAAAGCCTCCCCCACCGTCATCGTCCTCGTTACGCACCTTGGAGGAAGGTAACAAAGCTGCGGGCAGGGCCCGGGGGTGCCTTGTTGAGGGCTTGGTGCCAGCCCGGGACAGTTCGTGTTGAGGATGGGCTTAGATTCGTGGGTGCCCCAAAATGCGGTTAGCGTTGTCACGATGCTCACCATACCGGCCTATAAAGTGCCCTCAGCTCTGCCGGTAGGTGTCCGACCTGTAAGCGCCTCACTAAAGTCGGGCAGAGTGACGGTTTTATCTGGCTCCGCGCCCCAGCTTGCTCTGTTGGTAAGCTGGATGCCTCCTGGGACCACGGAGCTGCAGGGATCGTCCACGGGATCCCCCCGCTCAGCTCCCACCCTCAGCCCACCTCCGCAGGAGGGAGAGGGAGCTGCTGCCCTGCCCGTCCTGTGTGCTGCTGCCGGCTCATCGTGTGGGGAACAGCAGCGAGCCTTTGCTCGTTCTCCGGCCCCAAAAGCATGAACAGAGGTTGCCTGCTCCCCTTCACGCTGTTCTCTCCTAGCTCTCCTCCCTCCCTGCTTTCCGACTGTATTTGCCCCAGCTCCTTGTCTAGTGTGTCTCACTTGGTCCCTAGTCTGCATGGGCTCGAGGGTGTGCATGCACCCAGGTGCAGCAAGGTCGGACAGCCTTCCGACTCTTTCCTTCACTTTCTCCCTTCTTGCTGCCCTGACAACCCGTGCTGAGATTCAGGGAAAAAAGACGGTATCCGGCTCTCAAACTGATACTGATAAATAATAGCGCATACAGGGGTGCTGGGGCTCTGTCCTGGTGTATGAGACTGAGAGCGTAACAGAACTGTAGAGCGAATTCTTTGCAAAGTGGTGTCAGGTGCACGGCACCCAAACTGAAGTTGCAGTGTTATAAATTTTAAAAAAAAAAAAAAAAAAGAAAAGACATAAAATATGGCTCTCTCTTTCATTTACCAACTATTAATTCAAATAACTTTTTTTTTAAACTCTTCTGTGGTCTGAGAAGCTAAGGACTTTCATCTTACATAGTTGTAGTATTGCAGACAGACCTGGCAGTGAAAGTTTTAAAATGTGTCACGTGACGGAAAAAAATCCATGTCTTCTTTCTAGTTCTTGGGACAGCATCTTTAGGGAATGTGGGTGAAAGGAAGAGTAACTAATCACTGAATTCATGGCTGGTTCAAAGCTCAAAACGTCCTCGATGGGTCAAGTCACTCTCAGTTTGCTGTGCTTACCCAGAACAGAGAAATCTGCATTTTTTGGGAGGGGCGCTGGGAAGGGTTTGCCCCAGCTGGTGATGTTAGCCTTCAGACCTCAGTGATGAGCACGACAGCCGCTTACGTCTGGTGTTGGTGAGGTGTTAAAGCTGATGATTTTATGAAGCATCCCTGTCACCGGCTTGACACTGGAAGGTGTAGCTTAGCAGAAGAGTCTGTCTGAGGAACTTTAACGAGGACATATGGCAATTGATAACTACAGGAGTTTATCTGGAAAAGCAATAGGTCTCTGCGTTTCGATTATTATTTTTAGCTCTGTTTAGCAGCTATTTAGTCTGATAAACACGTTGCGTATGTCTCTTTCACAATGTTTGTATTTCAGTTTTCTCACCAACCCAACTGCTCGCAGCACTTGCCTTTTCTTCTTACCAGATGATCTGCTTTTTGCTTTGTCTCAGTCCCATCCTAGATATTGCTGAATTGAGCTGTTTGCCTTTTTCTCTAATTACTCAATGGTTAAAAATTAAATAAATAACAATTTTCAAGTTCAGCCGCCATCCCTTGAAAGTATAAGGACAGACGACTGTCCAAGTGATTCAGTAAGAGGTTTACATCGAGTGCTCCCTTTCTGTCACTCAGGGAACAATAGCGTGCAGTGCCTGCAGTAAAGCCAGGCGCTGCGAGCCGCTGTCATCCCGATAATTGCACGTAACGGCGTGGGAGCTCCGACATGGAGGCTGTGCCATGGAAGCTGTTTGTAACAACCAGCCAGCCTCGTACATCAAGTACCCCGTCTGCTTTTTAAGGTTTTGCTGCAGCTTCCACCTGCAAGTGCAGGCAAAGGTCTGTGCTCCAGGAAAGCTCAGTTACAGTTTTAAGCCTTCGTTTTCCTAATCCACTGGAAAACATCTTCCTCGTACTGCATTTGCCTCGGTAAATAGGGTTGGCAAAGAGGCTGCAGAACAAAAACAGTGTATTTTAAGTGACTGAATCCAATCAGAATGGATTGAGCTGTTGTTGTCAAGTACCTAAATAGAGTGAGTAGAACGTATAAGCCAATTAGTTTATATTGGCTATTTATTAATGAGATTTGAAAGAGTTTGACCATCCTGGGTCTAAGAGACATTGCCTGTACCAAGTGTGCCTTCTAAGGAAATGTATTTTTGAGCTTTCTTGTGTAAAACCCTTATTTCATCTGCTACTGAAATCTTTTAGCCCAGAAGTATGGGAGACTGAGAGTTTTCTGCTATAACATTTTTTGTAGTGTTTTGGTACTATAAAACCGGAAATTTTAGGAAGAAAATGGTCTTTTGGGGAGGGGAGGTGGACATTGATTAGAAAGCCAACAGAGTGGAAGACAAGTAGAAGAAAGGATTTAAAAGGAGGAAAAATATGTTTAAAACTGTAGATCAATCATCGAGAAAAGCAAAAAGGCTAGAAAAAAACCATAATAAGCTGCTTAAAATGAGTTGTAGAAAAGTGCATTGTTGAATTTTCTTGGTTTCACAAGCCATGCAAACGCTGTTATTTCACTATCATTACTCAGAATAGCAGAGCTCAGTTTTGGGGCGGGTCTGAAACACCCAAAGTGGCAAACTAAAACAATTTTAGAAGTTATTAGGCACACCAAATTGAAGCAACGAGAAAGATTCTTGCTGTCACTGATGCTAGTGGTGAAGCATTGGTTCAATGCATTGCATTGGTTCAATTCATTGCATTCAAGACTGATATCCAGAGGGAAGCATAATGAATGTAGAAAACTGGTAGTTTCTCAGACCCAAAGTCTTAAATGTTTGATTCCTAAATTTTTGTTAGGCCCAGTTGGCTGTATTCGAGGATTGCTTTTATAGGTATGCTCCCTCCTTTGTATTAAGTGTATGTGCCTTAACTGAGCATAACACTTCAGCGAGATAACTGGCATTAATGAAGATTTCACTATTTGTGACAATTCCCAGCAGAACTGCACAAGTTCCCTTAGACATCTGTAAGAGACAATGCCTAAAGAGGTTCACACTTTAATCATTAGCTTGCTAACAGTGTCAAACTTTGCCTAAGCCCTTCATTTTTTGCCTTCCTCACTTAAAAGTCATTTACAGTTTTGAGAAGTTATAACTTTCAACTTAAATGATTTGAATTTGCAACTTGAGCCTTTCCTCGTGTACTTCAAAAATTTCATTCATATTTTTAGAGCAACCGAAGACTTGAAATACAATGCCCTTCTCAATGCACAGAAGTATTGAAGTAGAAGGGTTTTTTTTCTGTATAAGTTAAAAACCTAAATATTAAGGTTTTATTAATGGTGCAAACCACATCCACTAGTAGTTAAATGCTGAGTATTTGATGAATTTTAGGAAGAAGGAAAACTATACTAGCAGTTGGTAGCAGTAAACTGCTGAGGAAAGTTTAAAGATGTATGGAGAAATCCCTTTCAAAACAGAGACAAAAAATTGCATAGGCTTAGGGCACTGTACCATGCAGCAGTTATTTTTAATGTATATTTAGCAAAATCCACTACTATTTAGTTGTAGTTATTATATGGGGGATTTAATCCATCCTTTTTGTCTTCTCCTGTGGCTATCTTCCCCAAATTAATCTCTACAGAGATTGTCAAAACTTCTTGGTTGTGCTATACACATTCATTATTTTTCCTTGTGGCTCTGTCCTTAGCTGCATGCATGACCCTGGATAAGTCACAAACTCTTTGAGCCTCCTTTTACTTATCTGTTAAGCAGATAAAAAATCCTTTTCTCATTTGTTGCAATTCTGTAACCTGTGTGAGACTCAGAAAATACAGTTGTTAATGGGAGACAGGACAACCTGTAAAAAAGAGGGTGTACCCCACTTACAAGTATTAAGAATATTGTAGTAGACGTGTGTCCTCAGTCAGATTGGGCTGCTTAAATTATTGAATGAGTAGACAAGCCATTTGTCTGGGGTGAGGAGATGTTGTTTCCATGTCATTTTCATATGCTTCCAGCTTAAAGGGTTTCAACACTTAAGACTTTGTCATCTGTATACGGTAGTCCTTCGATATGACGTCAGTCTCTTGTCACAGATTTCATCCATTTATGCAAAACTCTCAGGAATACAAATCACTGCTGCTGAAACCTATTTTGAGGTTGTTATTTTTATTTTTTTTAACCTTGGGGCTTTTTTCATTTTTGCTTTTTTTTTTTCTTGAAACTTTCACTTCGTAGATATACATCATTCTAGGCGTGTCAAGCTGTACAATTTATCTGTGATTTGACATTCAAACAACATGAAGTTGAGCTTTTTGTCATGATTTGGGACTGAGGCACCCTTTCTGATCAGATTTAACCATTGGAGTGAAGCTGTTTCATTGAACCTTTGGGAAGGCACACCTTTCCAGTGTGTTGCTCTAGGGCTGGGTGCTGAAAGCAATATTGAAACTGACTGTAAATCCCCTTTGACTGATAACCACGATGGTTAGGTCTCAGCAGGAATGAGGTTTCTGTCAGCTAACTGCGGCTGAGAGGAACAGGACCCCAGGAGGGGATGCTACATGGAGGTAGATCTGTGCTATCTGCATCCTGGTGCATCCATCCCTCTGGGAGCACGGTGTGGTGAATGGGGTGCCAAGGCAGGGGTGCTAACCAAAACACCATGGTCCTGCCTCATCAGGTGCCTTGTGGAAGGTTAGAAGCAACACTTCATCCTGATACAACGATGATGGGGATGACAGTAGGGATGTCTCTCATGTTCAGCCTCAAACATAGGTATTGGGAATAAGCTCTTGAGCGTGGTGGTGACAGCTGGGCTGTGGGAATCCATCCTCTGACTTCATCACTCTGTTGGGAATCCAGAGCAAGGTGTTTTGAGACGAGCTGCTCTGAGTTACTTCGTTGCAGTCGTCTTGATTACACAAGTAGAAGTACAGCGAAGGTAATGGGTTTGTGTTGGATAGGTATTAGTGAAACAGATTGCAATCTGACCCACAGGAATTTGGTGAGAAGAAACCCAAGGCAGAGCTACAAACCTAAATCTGTCTCACACGTTGTGCTCTAACTGCTATAAAATCCTCCTGTGTGCCCTGTGGAGTGCTTTCTGGGGGAGGGAAGGCAAAGAAGCTGCTAAATGCAGCTCTTATATGAAACAGTGAAATTGAAACAACTGTAGGCAGAGAAGACAGGGGAAAATGTGAGTACGTCAGGTACCATACCATTGGTCCTAGGCAAGCTAAGGGAGCACACAACAGAGGAGCTAGTAAACTTTACATGGTAGTGACTTTTTGTGGGGGATTTTTTTGTTTGTTTGTTTGTTTGTTTTTTGGTTTGATTTGGTTTTGTTTTGCTTTGCTATGTTTTATTTTGTTTCTAGGGACTAAGGAGTCTTGGCAATGGGGATCTTGGACAAAGCAGTGTAGTAGTGTGTTAGGATAACTTGAGAGATGTGTTCATGTTACACAGCAGACTGCCTTGTGGAGATGTTGTTTGGCTCAGAAACTCTACTTTTAGCTATATTCGTGCATTAAACAGCATGTGGGGGTGTTCTGAGCTCTGGGACAGTTTTGTCCATACTCTTGAATACTTAAAACGGTCAATGGCATCAGTTTGGATGGGGCCATCTAATTCTCCCATGGGATTCCTGGGAGAGCCAGGAGCTTTTTTCACCATGTTACCGTGGCCAGAGACCAGTTGCAGAAGACCTCTTGCCAGGCTGGTTTGGAAGGCAAGAGGTTTTAATGGTACAGGTGCAGACTGTTTCACGCTGGTTGACCTCAGTCCCACACAGTTCCCGTGATGACATTTGTTAATTACCCTACATGTCACCAGTGCGGCACTGCTAATGAGATGCTGTGCCGCAGCTGATCATCAGACCTAAGTAACCCAAGCACAGTGAGATGCTGAAGTACCTGGATTGTTTCTGTGATTCAGAGAGACCTTACGTAGCAGCACTTCTTCCACAAAGAAAGGGGTTTAGCGTGTTTTTATGTATCGTACTCAGAAATTGCAAGTTGTGCTAGCAGCTACTGATATTCAGTGAGCTGTTTCCCCCTCTTGGGTATTTTGAGGCTCTGTATTAATAATCATCAATGAATAATGCAGGCTGATCTCAGAGGACTGCTCAGGATCCTTTGTGCTCGTGATGGACTTACGCTCTCCGATAATGCACCATCCTGATCCTTCAACAGCTCTAGTGGGAATCTAGGTCCCACATTTATCTCAAGCTTCTGCATTCCTACTTTAATGTCTCTTGACATGCTCACAGCTCCTCTTCGCTGGTGGGCTGACCGTTAAGCACAAATTCTTTGCCCTAATTTTTGGTACCTCCCACTGCTCCAATACCCCTTTTGATCGTTTTTTTCTCATTATGTGCCCATAAAGGGAACAGTCCTCCATTTGTTCAGTTTCTGTCCTGAACATCTCTTTCCTTTTATCTGTACTGTAATATCTATCAGTAGCACAGGGGAAATTGCTGGCTGCAAGGCCACGTAATTGGCTGGGAGCCTCTGAGCAGTATGGCCCCAGTCTTTCACCATTAGAGCCAGAGAGTGCTTTAGTCTTGAATTATCCTAATGGGAGAATCATCTCCCAGGGGAACTGATAGGAGCTGATGCTCAGGATGTTTAAAACAGGGATGGAAAGAATGGGAGGAAACAAAGTTGCTTCATGTCAAGAGCCTACATGACCCAGGAGTTGTTTATTTCTGTACTTAATTTAGAATTCAGTATCCTACAAGGATGACTGTAAGGAAAAACATTCTTTTTTTCCTACTTTGTAAACCACTTACCATTGCACGCCATGAATCTGAATGGTTTGTGCTAATGTGCTGAAATATTAAGGATTTTACTAATTGTCATTCTTGCTCTTAAGAAGTAGTAGATTCAAGACAAAAGAAATTGTAGGGAAGGAGTCAGAAGAAGGACAAAAGACGATGCAGGTTGGCACTGAGAGTACACAGAGAGGCTCATATTCATCCCATTTGGTTTTACGTATGTAGCCAAGGGTCTTACAATAGCAATATAGTTTCTGTAGGCTTCATCTCTAGCCAACAGCACGGGAGAGACCTCTCGTTATCAACTATAGATGGAGCTCAGGGAAAGTGCAGTCCTTATTTCAGTATCTGAGGTTAACGTAAGCCTTTAAGCTTAATTATCCTTTTTTTTAAATTTTAATTCTGTGTATGTCAGTTATGCAACAAACATGAATTAAATATTAATTTGAACCATATTAGAATTACAAAAAAAAAAAAAACACAATACATTTCTAAAGCCTATTAAAATGCGTCTGTGCAATTAGTCTCTGAGCACGCTGTTGTCTCCTCCCTTTTCACTCCCCATCTTTTTATTTTTCTTCTTGTCTCATTTTTCATGGCCTGCCTGTATGCCGAATGACACTCCCTTGGTTCAGGACTCATTAATTCTCCATGCCCTGTAATATGCCTGCAGCCCTCTGGGGTAATAAAATAACAGTGTGAAGTAATAGAAAGCTGCTTCTATTTGCAGTAAGCAAAAGACAAAATGTTGTCTCGCTCCTATCTGAAACACAAGCAACGCAGATCCGCTGGAATTAGCTGCCAACTGCTGAACGCAGATACAAGCAAGGAAAGCCTCGGGCTGTTTTCAAACAGAAGTGCAGACCAAATGAATCCTTGCTTGGGATGCTTGGAGGCAGCTGGGTGTATATTGCTTGCCTCTGGGCTTGTGAAGAGTGGCATGCTACACAGTTTTAACACCCTTACAAATATGCATGGTGCCAAAGGATACCCGCATGACTCGTTGCTGAACAAACCCTGCAGCTTTTTGCCCCCATACAGCACCAGCCCCTGGGATTGCTTCCCCCAGAACCTGCCCAGGGTTGGGCGAGTGGTGTGGAGATGGCCCAGAAGAAGGAAGAAGAAGAACATCTCCCTCTGCCCGTGCCATCACTGCCTCTACCTTTCCAAGTTATACAAGGGTCCTGGGGAAGTGTGGGTGAAGGGGGGGGACATTTTATTCGTGGAGGAGGTGTTGTGTAGCAGGCACATACAGGTATTGTAAAAAATTCAGGTGGTGTCACTTTTCACTGGTCCAGCAGGATGGGCAAAAAGAGCTGGGGGTAGTCCCTTGTGCTCCTCCTCACCTAAAGAAGCAGTCCTGCATCCTACCTGCAGGATACCAAGTGCTAAGCATTGGACTATGAAACACGGGGATGACTGTCATTGCTTTGGTTCCTCTGCAGAGATAAGTTCATATCAGAACCTAAAGCAGCCACTATAGTTGTTGGGGGGTGATAGCCTTTATTCCCTTGGATGCCTGAGAACCTAGAGTATCAAGGTATCTTAAGAATATGCTTAGATGGTATCTATTTCCAGACAAATATCTTGGGAGTCAAGGCTCACACATTTTTTTGATTTAAGGAAATATCGCAAACTTGTTGGAATTGTTTATACAATACAATATAATACAATATAATAATAATAGGTTTGGATCCAAGAACTGTGTTATGTCTCCATGAACAGTTTGCCTGTTGCGTTCAGGGCACTGCAGGGCATATGTGCAAGAAGTTAATAGTGGCAGAGGGCTCTGGCGAGTGGGGTCTGTTTGGGGGAATCAGAGAGAAAGGAAGTGGGGGGTCTGTGAATGACCAAAATCAAGCACTCAGAAGTCATACGCAGGGCCTCAGAAATGGAAATGAATTATAAATAAATAAATAAAGTACATTTGTTTGGCATATTTGTTTTACTTTAGTGTTTCTGGATCTTCAGGACATGAATGGGCCGTGTTTATGAGTTTTAATCAGCCCAGAACAGGGCTTTCAGAAGTTTGGGGTTATGTGCAGCTCCAAAATTAACTGCAGTAGTGCTCAAAACTCTTAACAGCTCTCATGGATAACCCAGTATGCACTGAAGTAGAACTTCTAGCCCGTGTTTTTGCTGAGAGATGTCTTGAAGAGGAAAAGGGTTTTCTAAAACAAACAAAAAAAACCCTTTGTAATCTAAAATGCTTACCTTTCAGTCCTCTCTTTTGGGGTCTTCCCTGCCAGTTGTGTCCAAAGAAGAATAAAAATTTTGTGAATAGACTTCTCTTAAAATAAAATAATTAAAAAAAAGACATCTGCAAAACAGCTTGTAGACGATATAAGACAAGAAAGAAGAGGAATAGGGTCAAAATGTAGTCGACTTCTGCTCCTAATCTTTATCTGAAGCAACCTATTTATTTCCAAATAGAAAGCCTCTGAGCTTTATTTTTATGCCTGAAGTGAGGCAGCATTACCAGCCACTGCCATCCCTAGAAAAAACCCTCATTGCTTTACTCAGCCTACATAAGTGTTTTCAAAATTTTTACAAGTTTTTCTGAGGCCACGTTCAAAACTCGTTCCAGTTATTGCCTTCCTTAAAAATAAATAAATAAATAAATAAGCATACGAAGTAGACTTTAGTTTACTATGCAATGTGAATTAGTTTTGGTACATTTTTTATTCTCTCTGTTAGATGTAATACAATAGAGCCCCATTTAACTGAAATCTTTGTCTTGCAGGTCTGAGTACAGCCGCATGTCCTCTACCAGCAGTGAGTATAACTTTGAGACTTTTTGGAAATGGAATCTCATCTTCTTGTTTTCCTGACTGTTTCTATTTATTAACGTCAACCCAATGCTATGATGGAGCTCACACTGACACAATAAAGCCCTCGTTCCTTCTCTTCTTGGATCTATGTCTAGAAGCAGCATATAAATTAAACTGATTGGAGATTCGTGACTGAAATACAAGCCATGTGTAAAATCGTAAATATTAGAGGTCATATGAACGCAAGGCAAAACGAGAACAAAATCTGTAAATACGGCTTGGCCAATGTGAATGGGTCCTGCAACTGAATGAATCTGTAATGATGAATGTCATTAGAGCTGGGGCATGTGGAAATAATTGAATGTTTATTGTACGCTGATGCCAAGGACGCAATTGAGAACAAATCCTATGAAGCGTTTTGTTGATTTCAAAGGCGATAGATGCTCTAGCGAGTGTCACAGTCTTTCTGTTTATGATAGCTGAATACCAGGTTATCCTACTGATAAAAGATGAATCCTAGTATCTGGATTAGTGTTCTTTTTCACCAAAGCAAAATGGCACTTTTTAAAGCAGTTTCAAGCAGTGCATTTTCAGTCCTCTATCTACCCACTCAAACCATTCTCTTAGTTGTAGGACATCCTGTATCTACAGCGCTCATCAAAGGGCAAGATGATGCCTGTCTCCCTGGTACACACACAGACTAGGGTATTACTTATGCCAAGGAAGCAGATCAAGAATTCATAGATGAGTAATTGCATTTTATAATCCGGATCTTGAAGCACCATGAAAATCAGAGGGGAAGAAAGCTGTCAGTTTTTTCTTCATTCACACACTCTCCATGCATGGAGAGCATTATTTTCTGTCTCCATGGTCTTCAGTGGAGGGCTTTTATTGATTTCAGCAAGAGCTGGATCAGACAGTATTCGTAATGTCTGGCTCCTGAGCCGATGTGACTAGCAGGGAGCTTGCTGACTTTTCTCCATCTGCTCTGTGTGTGTGCACACAACTGAGAAAAAGAGAATTCAACTCAGCTTTTTCCTAAACTTTGTTGTTTAAATACATTGCTGGCTTCCCACTGGCAGGCATAGTTCTTGAAATGATTGGAAGGCAAAATCCAGCCAATTGACTTTTTCCACAAATAGTAAATGCGTATTGAATTTGACTGGTTACCCCAGGTGTGTGCTTTTCCCCTCAAATCACAGTTTTGGGTGATGGTTTGGGTTTGCCTAGTAAGCATGCTTATTTGGCAAGTAAGTTCAGAAGGCAAGGCACAAATAAGTAAATTATTTCTCATTAGGTTTTGATCTCTTAACAACTTCGTGTGGCTGCCACATATTTTAAAAATAAAGGTAACATTAATTTTTTAAGTCTTCATTTTTATTAAATTAGCTGTTTGCACAAGTAATGTTCAGTCGTATGGCAGCTATAGTTTGTCACGTTGTGTGGTCACCTTGCTGTCTTGCTGACCAAGGCTATCCACAATATGTGGGGATTACAGTTGTATTTCAACACTGGTAATTTGTCAGAACAAGGATGCATTATCATCCCACCACAGACACAAAAGTTCAGGAGACAGGACTGTCTCTCTCTTTCTCTTTTCTGCTTCCAAGGCAAATTATATTGATGCAGCTTCACAAGTAGCAGTATTTAGCTTTGCATTTTGTGTGGGATTTTTGTGGTCAGTCTGGTCAGACAGTGTGAGAGCAACAGTAACGTTGATGTAAAAGAAGTTAGGTGGAAGAGAAATGCTTTTGTTTTGGAGGCTGGCAGTTGGGGATGCATCATGCATTTGAAGAAAAGATTGTGGGAGAAAGATCAGAAAAAAAAATACAACTATGATATGAACATTTTAATTTATTTGGGGAAGAGATTCAGAAAGTGGCATCACTTGTACAGAAAACAGTCTGGTCAATGGTGCCATTAGGACCTAATATAATGCAAAGTAAACTCTCATAAATTAAAAAGCAGAGTCTCCATTATCTACAGCTGCTTCACTTGAAGCTCCCGTTCTAATGAAATGAAATTTATCTAAGCCAGAAGTACCACTGGTTCATTTGTTCTTTTTTTCAGGGGTCTTATCCTCTGGTGCCAATGAGGCTCCCATTTCAGCATTTAATAAATGAATAATTCTGTCTTGTGAAGTTCTGGATAAACTCCACTGGACAAAGATTTTCCGTGGACATTCCAAAGGATTTGAGGGTAGGAGAGAATTAACTACAGCTGCCTGTATTGCTTGCTGCGATGAGAGCAGCTGAGCAAAGTGCAGGACCTCGTGCCAGTGCAAAGGCACACAGTGGCAGGAGGCACCACCCAAGTCAAGTGAAATCTCGACAGCTGGTTTGTGGCAATGGAAAGACCAGTCTGTGCACGGTTTATTTCCAGGACTTGTTTTCCCCAGGGAGACGTTCACCAGCTCAAAGCCTTTTCTGGCACGTTGGTTGGACCTTTGGTCTTAGGCAGCATCCCAGTCCTTTTATTCTTTGCCCTTGTGTCCCAGCTTTGGGTAACCAAAGAATGCTCTTCCCCACAGCATCCAGCTAACATTGGTGGGTTTTTTATAGGAGGTACTTTGGGCAAGAGTACTGAAGTTTGCAGAGTGTGTCTGTGTTCATTTCTGTGCAGAAATGGAGCCACTCACCTCCTGTGCCGGCTCTGGCTGTTGCTAGGGTGACTGTGGGCCACTTTTCCCTTTCTTATCGAGCAGAGGAAATAGGCCAGGCAAACCTGCCTGATAGATGCTGGGATTTGAGGCATTACGGCTTTGAAAGGTTCAGCAGTGTGGTTTCATGGAATGTACGTGCTAAATTAATGTTGACATTCTTCTTTTCTGAATCCTCATGTGCATAGCCCACTTCTCCCTTTGTTATTTAGCAGGAGGTGTGCTTCGTCCTAATAGGATGTTTTGCCCATTGGTGTGCTCTTCATTAATCTAGCAAATGCAATAAGCTGCTTTTTGTTCATATTTTCAATTAGCTTTTCAATTACAGTTTTCAATTACCGTTAGGGATCCCTGATCATATACGAGAGGCAATTGTGCTAGGCACTTTAAAACACAGAAGAGACCTTTACCCAGAGTGCATAATACCAAAATATAAAGGCCGTCGGTGCTTTATGGATACAGGCAGTTGGAATCACAAAGAAATAATTAATTAGGATTGGTCAGCATAACAAGCAACGGTCTCCGCACATCAACACTGCAATTATCTTCAAGCTGCTTTGAGCTGCGCATTTCAGGGATGACTTTCAATCCAGGAGGAGGAGCTTTGATGGAGCCTGCTTACATCCTCCTCTGCACAGTCTTTGCATTTGTGGAGCTTGCGAAAGACCCAAGCCAGAAGCAAGCATTTCAAAGCAAGATTTTTGTGATTTGAGATGTGAAGTATTCCCTGCTTAGTCAGATCTGGAGCCAATTTAACCAGGTTGTCTTAGAAATAACTGTAAAAATAGGTGGGTTTTTATCTGGTTGATTGGTTTGTTCATTTGTTTGTTTTACTGCTGACATTTTTCAGCTAAGAAATCAATAGGGAACTGCCTGGATACACTTTTGTACCCTGTCAGTTAAGCCAGTAAATGAAACACAAAGCTGGCCCTATGGGATAAGGCACAAGCTCATGGCAGATTGTAGAGCATTCGAGATAGCAAAACCGTGTAGCTACACCATGGTTCATGTCATGCTTCTCACCGATGTAAAAGAGGCTTGTCACCCACCTGCTTTGCAGTTGGAAAGCTGGTAAGTTACCTTCCCCTGCTCCTCTGCTTTTACTTTAGCAAGTAGGAAATAATTCAGCACTTCTGGGTTGTTTTTAGGTAGTTTGTGTTCTTCCACTGTAAACCTAAGGCCAGGGCTATTAAAATTTTATTTCCACGTTGCACATACTTGTAACCCAGGGTTCTAAAAATTAAGCACAGGACGGTTTCTTTTGGCAGATTTACAAATTTACAGATTTACAACTATGTGAGTTACCAAGCATGTGTCTTTTTTATTAAAATTTACCTTTAAATTATTTTTTGTTTGTATTCTCTTCCTACGCTAGTATAAATTCAGGTCTCTGTTCTGGGATTGGATCAATGGTTTGTTGGCATTGCCCGTTTCAGCTCACCTGGGCTGTGTTTGGACTCTATTTTCTCTACAAGTGTCAAGAATCCTCACCTGTAAAACTGAAGTCTTTACTGTGGGACAGGAGTGGTGAGGTTTCTGTTAGTCTCGATGCCAGAGGCAGAGAGAGTGGCTAAGGCTCTTACCTCTGTGCACAAGCTGTGCGTTGCAGCACGCTGCCCTAATGAAGGCTTGAACAGCAGTTTTTATCTCCTGAATGACACTTGCCTGAGAAGGCTTGCCAGTCCCAATACTTATTCCTTCTCCTTTCCTGCTTTGATATTATTGCTTTAAAATGTCACAGAGCCACAACAGATGAGTAACCTTCTCCTTCATTACTCCTTTTCTTCACTCCTTGTGAAGAAAAAGAAGCCGCAGCACACTCTTTATACTGGGCCTGGTCATGGGGAACAAGCCATCTCTGGCACTACAGAAAGAGCTTTTTATGAAAAGAGCCTTGAAACCTCATGTTTACACATGTGCCATTAACCCGTCCAAGACAACATACCAAAATCAATGTTCTTTTTCTTTCAGACTTCTTCCCAGTCTTACTTAAACACCTCACAACTCTCATTAAAGACAATTAGAGTAAGTTAACGGCATGCAGTCAAGTCACAGCATCCAAACAGGAAAAATAACAGTTGCCCAAAACTGAGTGCTGTCCTGAATTTGAGGTAAACCTTTGTAGTTTCCCAAGGCTGTGCCACCTCTCCTTTCTGACTCGGTGCTCTGCCAGACTGCTTTCATTTTGAGCAGCTCTGCTCTGAACCCTGCTGTGAGGTTGCTGCACCCAGGGTCAACATCAGCAGTGGAAATTCAGTATTTGCTTGTGTTTTCATCCTGAGGACCCAGCAAAAGCTTCTCAGGTACAGATATTGTTCATCAGGTAGAGCATGAATAGTCAGGATTGGGCCATCTGTCCCGTCCATGCTCAGAGCTTTTCAATGCACAGTTGTCACACCGTTTTCATACCATGGGTATGTAACAACATGCTGCCTTTCTCCTTTGATCCTTCTGTTTTGTCTCTTTTTCTCTGTTTTCCATTCTTTTATTTTTTTTTCTCCCCATGGCTTCTATTTCTTGATGTTACCACAGAAGAATCCAGCTCTTCCATCTCTATTCAAGTTCTCAGACTCTAACCACTGTTGGAAGGAAATGTAAGGAGAAAAAGTACCCTTGAATAGAAAAAAGTGTAATATCCACCCTGAGGACTAGGTCATTTATACAGGAAAGCAAAGTCAGTGTCTTCAGAAGTTCTCCCATTTATAATTCTTAAGAGTTTTTATTACCGAACACTCTAGAGACCGAGGGATCACATCAGTCAAAATGGGCACTAGTGGAGCTTTTGACTAGAGATAATAGATTTAGCCTTCCTGGTTGCAGAGATAACAGGAGCTACAGGAGTGTAAGGATTTATAGTGTTACGTAGATTTATAAGTATCCTCAACAACAGCACATGGAGAAATGGATTCCTGTTACTCGTGCCCCATTTTGAAATCTGGTTGCCTTCACTTAACTATTAAAGGTGATGAAAACTAATCAGGAGCAGGAGGGGGGTGGGTTTGATTAGGGCCATTAAAAATCTGTTACAAAGGTAAAAATTAGTAATGTATTTGCCTGCTTTAAGCTCAGTTAGTTCAAACCAGTTCTGTCCCAGGACTGCTGGAGTGGGTATATTCTCAGTGTATTTCTTCAACAAGTGTCATTTAGTAAGTGTAAGGATATAACTATATTCGTTTACTGCAATATGAAGATATACCATAGTATATTGTTTCTTATTTCTACAGAGAACTGAGATGATTTTACAATGGCTGGCAACAGGCTCTATTAAATAAAATTGCAAAATCAAATTATGGTGGGCTTGCCAGAATCATGCTATATTCCCAGAAGGTAGTATTACAAAAAGAAGATGAATCAAAGTGTAAAGAAAAATGAAAGAGGAAATTGGGCCCAAATCATGTAGAGCTCTTAGCCTGCAGCATCTGCCAATGTTGCAAGTTCAGGTGTTTTATGTAGTGGTGGAACCTGAAGTGGCAGCTCCACAGGAAATACAGTTAGTATCTGCTGCATATCTTACCTGGCCTGTGTCATGCTGCTAGAGATAAAGAGCAGCGTGCTGCTGCCCACTGCAGCTGTGTGAAGAAGGAAAAAGTCATGCTACATGCCACCTAGCAGTAGTTGGCTGTGCAAAATGTGTTGGTATACATGCTCATCATCAAATTCCTCTTCCTTTTAAAGGTTGGACTAGATGGTCTTGGAGGTCTTTTCCAACCTAAATGATTCTATGCAAATGCTTGGATACAGGATAGAAAACGGTGCTGAATCACAGAAAGCTGAGGTTGGAAGACTGAAATGGTCTGGTCTAAGCTGGAGATGGTCCGGAGATGATCACTGGAGATGGTTGTCTGACCACCCTCACAGTAAAAAAAAAACACAAAACAACAACAGCAAAAAAAACTTTTTCCTATGTTTAAACAGAATTTCCTGTGTTTAATTTTGAATCAGGCCAGCAACATCTCCAGTCCCTAATTTGCCACCTCCATTGCATACTTATTAATCTATCTCTTGTTCTGCTATGGCATTTGATGGCACAACACCACCCACCCTCCTAGCCCCACCAACATCACAGTCTCATCTACAAGTGTCCACTTCTGCGTTAGGCACTGTGTGGAGTTACCGCTGCTGCTGCACCGCTGCCTGGGAGCTGTGCCGGGGCTGTTGATAAAGAACTTACATTGCTATTTGCACTTTTACCTTCTAGAAGACCAGGTTAGGACACTGTTTTCTAAGGGAGATAATGTGTTGAGGATGGTCTTACTGCACGTGGTTATTTAGAAACATAAGGATTAGAGGGGAAATATAAAAACCCTAAAGCCCTTAAAGACACGTGCACTTAAAGACACGATTAAAGATGGCCAGTGGCCAGAAACAGAAGACAGTAAAGAACTGAGGCAGAGTCACATGGAAGAACATGCACAAACATCTGTGTAGCTGTGCTTGAAACCAAATCCTGATTTTTGCATGTCAAGTATGTGCTGTTAACCACAAGCAAGCCCTTCCTCTTGTAAAGGTTGAAGTTCCTCTTTAAACATCTTTAGTTTGGAGTAACCCATGCTTTGTGTTAAAGCCAGAGTTTTAGTCTTTAGGATCATTTAGCACACACCCAATTGTGCGTCCCGTGGTTGAATTGCTTCCTCCTGGCTTAGTGTTAGCTTGGGATTTCAGTACTGAAGGAGTGTTAGCTTACCCTAAACAGTTACTGGACCAGAGCTATCAGAACTCTACTTCTGCTGTTCCTTATATCACCATTATGTATTATTTTCTGACCACATCCAGGCTGTTCTTTTTCCTGTTATATAGATGCAGCAGATATAAACTGGACCAATTATACAGAAAAAAAATAGTAAGTATGAATGACAATCTGACTTTTTTTCTAGCTCCTGTTTTTAGTGCACATAGCCATAATCAAAACCACATAAGCAAATCTTTCTTCTTTCTCATTACCAGACGTGATTCAGAAGCACAGGGCAGCTTTGATAAACACCGAGCTATGGAGTACCACACAGTTCTAGTAAAAATTTACAAGAAAGATCTCAGAGAGTTAAATGGGATTATGAGGTGATGTGGATTGTATTTCCCTGTGTGGAAGCTTTACTGCTGCTGTCCCAGAAAACCACAAGGAGCTAGGCAGCTGTTTAGTGGGTCTTCCACCCTGAGCAATGGGTTGCAGGAAAGATCTTGACACTCCCAAGTTCATCTGGTACAACGATGAAAATGATCTGAAAATTGTTGAGACATCTGTCTGAATTGTTAAAGCCCACAGAGGGAAGCTAAAAAAGTAAATCTGTCCCATAATAAATCTGTCAGGCAACTCCTGGTTCAGAGGCACCAGTTATAATAGGAGGGGAAACGCCATCGGATTCACTGAGTCAAATGGCAAAACACTTGTGAAGGCTGAAGCTACTGAGGCAGCTTTTACTAAATGCTTGCTATGTTGACAATGCCAGCAATTAGTTTTCTCACTGTGTTGCTGCAGTGCATTATTGTGGTTTATTTTCTTTTATCTGAATTCCTTTAAATAAATAAATAAATAAAATTATCATGGAGGTTCAGTGTGGAGCTGGGACATTTGCTAATTGATGCGTGCTGCATTTGAGAGCAGTAGATGTCCAACACCTGCCTCACTTTTGTTGGTAAATAGTTGTTGTATTTGTTGATAAATAGTTTTGGGGGAAAAATCTTGTATCTGTAATTTTAAAAGATACATAAAATGTTTACCAGGTGACTCCTGGCTTGAATCTCTCTGCATGAGATACCAGAATGAAACGCTGACCACAAGGCGTGCTTTCTATTGCTAGCTTCCCTTTTCCAGCAGTTGGTATGGATGGGGTTGGTCTTTTGAATGGCACACTCCTGTCAGCTGCAAGGATCCTGAGGTTCAAAATAGTTTTTGAACTGGTGAGTCTAAATGTATCCTTTGTTCTGAAGCTGATACAGTTGATTGTCTAGACAGGCACAAATGTGGCAATGCTTGATCATGCCTCAGGGCTTGATCCCATGATTTATTTGGGCTGCATCCCTACTGTAGACGCTTTGTCGTGGCTCCTGCCTTCTCTCTGGCCGGGTTTCCCAGCCACCTCCTTGTGAGAGCAAGCTGATTAAAAGAAGTCTTCCTGAGAATTAACATTTTTGGCCAGATCCGTTCTCTGACTGCCACCAGAAGGAACAATCCTGATTATTCCTTGTCTGAGTCTTTCTTTCCAGTCTGTTCAGCAAGCTGTTTCAACTTGCATCTAGATGTGACACATGGGAAGCAGTGGAAACACTTAGCTGGGAATAGCAGGGGGAAGAGTGCCAGCAGTGAAGTCTTAAATTGTCTTAAGCCAATCATAAAATCACACTCTCAGTTAACTAGAGTACATTGTGTGAGGTATGGAGCTCACTGTTAGACCAAATTTGTCAGCTGCTCAAGTGTACAGAGTTTCTTGTGTGTTTTTTTTTTTTCAAATGCCATGTTCTTTCTGTGCTTTTATAAAAAACATATTTTTTTAGAATCTCAGCTTTATACAGGAGTCAGAAGAAAATGCAATGCTTGCAGTCAAAGGACTTTAAACTATATGTTGCTGGATGCAGTTTGAATGCTGACAGGCATGGAGTACAGCTTCTGATTTATCGGGGATTGCTGATGGGACTTTTACTGAATTACCACACCTTGAAACTCCAAACAGAGATCTGAAATGAATACCAAGGATCAGTACCTGGGTTCTTGCCCAGTAAAACAACCCATATCTTTATGTAGGAAGATTTTATGATCGGAAAGGACTTACGTCTTTGCAAAGCTTAAACTTTCTAACGTGGAAAGCTGGAGTCGTCTGGAATACCGCTCTCTCTGTGTTTCAGTTTCAGACCCTCTTCCCTCCCCTATCCCCTTAAAAAAGTGGGGCAACTTATTTCAGTTCTACATGCAATAGAAAATACCAATAAAACAAAATAATGTAATGGTTGAGCATTAATAATTAGTGCACTTTTCCTATATTTCTCCACTGGACTGAATTTAGCAGCAATATAGGCTGCTGTGTAACATCCCGTGCTTTGCCTTGGAGATGCAGCACCAGCAGCATCACTGAACTCACTGGGGCAAATCTGGTGAGCAGAAGCTAACCGCTACGATTGACTTCCCCCCAGAGGGGTTTTCTGCTTATTGTTTCTGATACATACAGAATAACAATTGCCAGCTGTTCTCCACAAACCAGGAATATTTTTCAGGGTGTAAAAAAAAAAAATCACTTACTGTTTCTCATATGGGTATCGGGTCTCCCATGAGAATTAATCGCTATGTGATGGAGCCATTTGAGCCCCTAGATGGGGAAATAGAGGTAGATTGTGGCTTTAGAGTGAAGACAGGTAAGGAAGATGCCAAATCACATGAATCCATTTTGTGGTATGGACACACATGCAGTGCAGACTGGGCTAAGACTCCCAAGACAGCTCTTGAATTGTGGTGAACTCTGTGGGAGGGAAGAGGGGAAATAAAAACAGTTGGCTTCTAGGAGAGTGCCCCTAAATTCCTAGAATAATACTTTATGCTAACCTTCCCTATTGTAGCTTGCAGAGCTTTTCAGTGAACATTTGCCCCGGACTGCTCCAGGTATCAGGAGTACCTAAGTACAGGGCGAGCACCACAAGTTGGACTGCAAAGTACTCTTGGAAAAATTGGTTAGAAGGCCCTGGCACCATCGTGATGGAAGAGCAAGCAGGCAGTGCTCATTTAAAAGTACTGCCTGTGTCTGCCATTTTACCACTAGTCTTGATTTAGTAGTGACTGTCCCAGAGATGTGTGAGCACATCAGCATTTTGAAGTTCTTGCTTTTCAGCAAGCTTGTAGCTAAATCTGTGGTGCTTGTGGAGAGCACTGAAATAAGACCTCAACTCTCCCCAAAGAGTAAGTACATGATAAGGATTTTTTTTTTTAATTGAGACTCTGTTTCTAACATTGCTGTTGCCAATGTAAAGTATGGTGTCAGCAGCATATTTTAGAGGAAAACACCAGATTGCAAGGACATCAGCAGCATGAAGAGTAAGGAGCTGATGAAGTAGACCATAGCACTGGTGGAAAAAATCCATATCTTGGGTATACGTTTAAGAGATTGTCAATGGTTTGGTTGCTTGTAATTGGGGTCTGAAACCACCTACTGTGGGCTCCTACTGTTTGCCTGTGTGAAGATACACCTTTTTCTTGGAGATGGGGGTCTTTTTGCTAAGTGTTTAATATACAGCAAAGCACAGCCTCTGTTTTGACATGCCTGCAGGCTGCATGAAGCCTAGATAGAAAATATAGGATTTGCAAAGAGAAGGCTGTAGTGTGAGGGATGCAGGATTAGACAGCTAAAAACACACTGTGGCACACCAGTCACTTTCTTTTTAGCATGTTTTTGAAGTGAAACACGAAACAATTGTGTCATTTCTCTTCAAAAAAATCATTTTTTTCAGGCCCTTGACCACATTCAGCAAATTTTGATAGAGAAATAAATGACTCAGAGATGTTAACATCCCACAGGTTTCATCAGAACTGGAAGAAAAGCAGAGGGACAAACTTTTGCCTTCAGGGATTAAAAAGGCTGCAATGTGAGTTGAAGCCATCTGTTTTCTCAACCTACAGCTGGACAGTCAGCTTGCAGACAACACAGATGTATCTTTACACCAAGTGTGAACTGCTTCTCATCTGCCAGGTAGTTAGGGGGTAAGTGAAAAGGCTGAAGCACTGAGAATGAGGAGTTGAGGGAAACAGGGACTGAGGGTACATCTGTGACCTAAGGAGCGCCTGAGTGTTCACCTTGGTGTGATCAGACAGCAGCTTGACTAAAGGAATCTTAGAAGTTGTTTTCAGAGGATGTAATCACATAGTTCAAGAGTATTTCTTCTGTAGCGATCATCGCTAAAGCATGTCTTATTTGTTGACAAAGTGGTACAGCAAGATAAGCATCCGGAACGAGAGTGATCTTCAAGATAATCACATAGGCCCACAACCTTTCCCTATGAGTTGCACAGCTAAGGTATCAAGACAGAAGCGTAGTTACTTAGCTCCTACTACACTTATAGACAGTGGAGCACTGTGGGCTTCATCTCAGGTTTGATTCTGACTCTTGGCATTGACTTCAAAAGGAGTCCAGGACAGCCTCTGCTGGAGGGACATCTGTTAGATTCCTAACCTTCCACAGGATGACTCTGGGCAGCAGTGGTTGAGACCCAGAGAAGAAGGGGAGAAGGAGGGTGTTACATTGTTCTGAAGACGAGCCGAGATGGCACCATGGACAGTAGGAGCACAAACAGGAGAGCAAGTCAAGGTGCAGTTGCATGCTCAGCTTAAGACGTGTTGCTACACAAGTACCCAGGCCAACAAAACAGTGAGCAGGAGTGCATGGAGGGGTGAAGGAGGGAGAGCGAGATGGCCCCTATCGACAGCAGCTTAAGCTGAGCATGAAACAATGCCATTAGGTAGGTCAGGGCTGGTGGGGAGGCGTTGGGTCTGTAACACAGCAGGTGGGGAGTTCATTGGGTCTGTAGCACAGTAGGGAGTTTCAGCATCTGCTGCACCATCTAACAGCAAAGGTACCCCACGGTGAGATCTGCTATTGCCTTTGCTCGGTCATGCAGTGCCTCTGTGGGCATCAAGTATCACTTTTTAATAAGATTCAGTCCTGCAGGGTTGGCTGCATGCTGTATACTAAGGGCAATGACATCTCCTCAGAAGACTGTTCATATTGATGCGTCAGAAAGCTTTTTATCTCCATCAAGCAGATAACAGGCTTCATTCTCCAGCGCTGGTTTTCCTCGATACCTTTTATTGAGCCCTAGAGCAACTAGATAAAAGCACAAAGAGCCTAACATTATGTGACTGTCTGGAGGAGCAGATTGACCATTTTGCCCTGCTTCTCTGTATGCAGGTCTGCTATGCATTTTCCATACTGCCTTAGCAAGGATGGAGGAGTGAGCATCCTGGCACCATTACCTCCGTTAGAGAACATTCAACTGCAGCTCCACAGGAAAATGCTGCTCTGATGGGAGTGTGAAAGAGGTTTCTCTTCTTGTCACAGTGCCATGCAGAATATCCCCTTTCTTATCGCTTCTGAGCATCCTCCGTGAGTTTGAGGTGGTGTGCTAAGCAGGGCATGCTGAGAAACACATTATGCTGCAGTCCTGCATTTGCCAGATGACATTAAACAGTGGGAAAAGAGAACGGAGGAGCTGGTGAATCTGTCACATCCTGCCTGTTCAAAAGATTATTGATGCTGCATAATTCATCAGAGCGTGACCTAGCAGTGGGTTCTGCTGCCAGAGGTGGCCAGTAACCACTTCTGTTGCAGCTGCTGACAGAATAATGCTCCTTGTTTATGAAAATATCCTCTGTCTGCCCTAGAGCCTTTCAATTAACACACCTAAAAGGGTCAGTCTTGTGTTAGAATCAAATGAAATGTGAAGGTCCTGCTCAGTGAGACATGGTACCATTTCAACATTTATTTGTGTTTTGGAAAGGAGTTGAAATAAGGAAATATTGAAATTATCTGTGCAACAAAAATCCCAGGAAGACTCAATTAGTAAATATTATAGCGGTTTGCTTTTCTTTTTTTTTTTTTTCTGACATTATTTATACAAGGAAGTGTTGTGTTTTGTTTGTTTGTTTGTTTACATTCCCAGAGTTAGAAGATTTTTATTTATTAGCAATGAACAAAATATGCTGATCCATGATGTTCAGTTTTGAGTTATTTCATTACCTTCTGCTAGCAATTATTTCTTAGTAATGAAGTACTGTTTGATGGGTGCTGCAATTCTGGAGCTCAGCATGTTCGTTCTGATCCTCTCTGACTGCCTCTTTTACCTCTCCTGTAGTGCTTCACAGCATCAGAATTCAGTCTGAAATGTTACTGATGTAGTGACGAAGGGATCCAGTCTATAAGGCTGTAAGAGGCTCAGACTTTGGTTCCCATGAAGTGGTGTGCCATAGCATGGAAATGCAGGTTCGTGTTTTAGTGCTCAGGTTCACGACGCAAAGTTCCAGCTCAGCTCAAAAATTTATGTCAAATATTTATAGGCCGAGTACCTCCTCTCAGTTTCCTTGATAGAAAATTGAAAATGTAGATGCAGAGAGGATTGAAAATATCTCCCTCAGTTTGGAAATGCACTTTCCTATGCAGAAACTGGGGCTGGGATCCAGTCTGCCTAAAATCTCTCATTGCCCCAGTCTCCATCCTAGCTCAAATACTTCCCAGGTTTGCGTAACTCTGTAGGTAGCTCTTCATGAAGTATCTCCTGGTTAGTGTGTGGGGTCTTTAGGTCCCTATCTTGATTCACCAAGACAAGTGTAAGAGAGATGTTTTGGGAAGGCAGGTGCTCATCTCCCTCCTAAGCTCTGCTACAGGCCGGATTTGGGCAGTTAATGGAATTCCAGCCAAGGAGGGTGAAGCCAGGAAAACCAGATGTCATCCAGGCTGCCAATGGTGGTGACTTCTGAAATGAACAAGTGTTTGGAGCGCTACCCCAGAAATGGACAGGTCTTCATGCAGGACCCCTTCAGGGGGGACGTAATCTGGGCCTTGTAAAAGAGGGGCCAGGCTGCCAGCTGCGGCCGGATAACCACAGCAGCCTTTCTGCTAGAGGAGCCCTAGTGCCAAAAAACAAATGCAAGAGGGAGGTTTCTCTAACCTAGCATTATCCAGCTGCCATGGGGAAACTCCCACCTGAGCCTAGCTTCTGAGCTGCTGGGTACTGACCTGAAGTTACAGCTGCTCGTACAGTTTTGGCACCATGAGTCCTACATTCCTGGCCAGCTTCAACAAGGACAGTGTTACCCAGATACTGGACTCTGAACTTTATGGCACCTCCCAGGGGTAGCTGCTGTCCCCGCACCCTCCACCCTTAACCCATGGCTTCCCACGTTGCCCATTTGCGTCACTAAATGGCCACCGCTGACAGAGACTTGTCCTGTCTGTCCCCAGGACAAGGCAGCCTGAATTTTGGTGAAGCAGCTGGCACAGACCTGACAGCGCCCACTGCTTTCTGTCAGGATGTCTTTTCCTGATGAAAAGACCCCAGCTTCTGGGCAGGGAAAGGAGGGGAGGAAGAGCCACAGGATAAGACTGCCATACTGCTTTGCAGGGCTTCCTTTTTTCTCTGCTCAGCAGTATTGCATCAGCAACACAATAAAAACAACACATAATGGCCCATCAGAAGCTCAGTCATAAAATACCAGGCCACCTTCTGCTGCCAGCTTTAGGACATCAAGTGTGAGAGCCCTCAGCATTTGGGCTGTTTGCTAACAGCTGTAACCTCTCCTGGTGGCAATGCTACCTAGCAGATGAGTAAAAAGTCTAGGATTGTGAAATGCTCTTTCAACCTTGAGAGCAATTACCTCTTAGCAATGTTGGTCCTTTGCTAAGTCAAAAAGAATTAATCCCCTTCTGTCATGGGGGGAAAAAATGTCGTAGCTGTGAGAACTGCAGAGCTTATTTCCAAATAGATGTCTCAGCATTTTGATATTTTCCGTGGGATTAACTGCTAACACAGAAGGGCTAATACATATGCAGAGCTTTCATTTGCTTCTGTGACAATTTGCCGGAGGGCGAATTGAACTGTGTCATGAGAAACGGTGCCATTTCTCCCCTTTCCCTGTGAGTTGAAGCAAAAAACCTTGTTAGTAACACAGAAACAATTTGCAGCTTACCATCAGCTCAGGGGAAGTTTATCTCAGCTCCTTACCTCTCATTTCTGATTCTCTTAAATTTCTGGTTTTCTTACCAAAACAGAAAGGGCTGCCATTTTATAAGCACAGAAGCCACATAATGAAAGGTGTAAAAGTGGCACCCACCCGTACTGCAGTAAAAGCATCCTTGCTAACAAAAAAATAGATACTGAAGCTCTTTCTGTACTGCTTTGTTACTTTTCCACCTTCAGCGTAGTTAGCTGCTTCTAGTTAGGGAAGGAAAAAAAACAACGTAAGATTAAAAAAAAAGGTGATTTTCACTGTTAGATATATATAACCCTAACTGCTAATTATGGTTTTGTGCAGTGCTTTGGTGGTCTTCTGCGGCTGGCTCTCTGAGCATCTGGTGCTGATGGGCACAGGCAGCAGAATACTAATACTGGTGCTGGCTGCAAAATGAAAAATGCTTTAGACCATTCAGTGTCCAGGCACCACGCTGAGCAACAGGAGGGCAGAAAAGCCACGCTCAGGGAATTTTTTTTCTTCAATTCAGAGTAAGAAGCCCGCAGCAACGATGGCTCTTTGCTTCGCATTGTTGTGCCCAGGCTTCTTTCAAAGCTGCAGTCATTTATATGCATAAATATCAAGCCTGTAGCTTGTTGCATGCTCTGATAGCATTTCTGTGACAAAGGAAACAGAGGGAGAAAAGACCTGAACATCTTCTATTCCAGTCTTAAAAAACGAATGGCTGCGTAGCTATGGCAATTATTTTCTTTCTGGTTTTATTAGATCACTGTCCTCTGTAATTTGTTTGCCTTCCTGTCCTGCTGTCCCATGAAGAAGGCCATGACAGGGCCTCCCCCCACACACCCTTTGTCTTTCTCCCACACTGTGACTATCCACAGGGGATATCTCCAAGAATTACCTACCAGTAACAGTTGTCACAGAGGAGCCTCTTGCTGTTTACTGACACAGATTTTTTCTTTTGCTTCAATTTTCTTCCATGAACCATCTGACAAAGTCACTCTGCATCACCCATTTCATGCAGATACAAGAACTCCACAATGGTTGTGTTTTTGATAATTTCCTTGGGTTTTCTGTATCTCCCCTGGGAAAAATGCTTGTTATTTGTTCTGCATGCCATATAATTCTGCAGCTTCTAAACTGAGGCTGATGGTATGCTTACTGGACATCTCTGGAAAGCTGCACAGTCGCATCTAGCTTTTCTCTGTGTCTTGCAGCTATCCTGTATTAAAAGACACCTAAAACACGCTACTTGTATAGTGCTGCTTTTCCATTAAAGCAATTGCTGAAGTATCACAGGAATGTTGTTCTGATGCCAGGATGGAGGAGGGAGAGGTTCATACAATTGCCAATAGGAGGGGAAACAGCCTGTGAGACAATCCCTCTATTAAATGTGGTCTGTACAATGAAAAGCTTGGGAAGCCTTTCTAAGTCTTCACACACTTAGGCTTTGTGCCCAGGCCTGGGGTCTCAGACATGTAGGTAGTTTCAGAACACCACATAGAGGGAACCATTTCAGCAAAAATATCCAGATTACCTGCATGATTTATTAAACTGTCTTGGATCTCTGTTTACATGCTTCTCTCTTGGCATGCAGCTCCAGCAGAACAGAAGTGATAATTCCACCCCTGCCCTCCATCCAGCCATTGCTCTGCTGCTGAGCTGTCAAAGAGGTTTTAGGGACAGCAGCACAGACAGCCCTTTTGAATGCTCCCAAGGCAAAATAGGGATTTCTTTTCTCCCTTGAGTAAATGTAACTTTTTGTGCTTCCTGCTTTTACCAGTCGTCCCTAATCTTATAAAAACCTTGAAGCAGTAGTACTGTAGTTATGATTGTCTAAGGACATAAACAGTGCAGGATTTGTAGGGAGAATTAATATCTTTTCCTGAAGAAAGGCTTATCTGTCTGAAGACTCCTCAGTTGTTTTTTTTCCCCAACTGTACCAATTGGTCTAACAAAAGATATTGCCTCTCCCTCTAAACTTTGCGATATTTATTAAAACAGTTGCCTTCAGGACACAGAACACTTTTAACTTGGTGGAAAACTCCGGTGTCAAGGTGATAGAGTGGAGTTCAGCGGTGCAGCAGTGCAATTTCCATGCCCCAAGCCAAGTGGCAAATTAAAACAAGATGGGATGAACATTGTCCACTCCAACTGTTCCGCACATCATTAGTGTCCCTTCCACCCCAACTCTATGTCAATATTTTTGTCTTTCCTACCTCTTAGCTGTAGGAGGCAGCTCTTTCCTAACACAGAAATACACTATGGGTAATGTCCTTTGGGTCCTATCCCAGTAGAAACAGCAACTGTTATGGCATGCTTGATGAAACTTCTCTGTCTTCCGATTACTTTCTTGGTTGCTTTATGTCTGCACATTATTTTTGCTTTATTGTAGGTGAGCCTGAGAGAGGTGAAAAAAAGCCCAGTGTGACTGAGTAGACTGTTTCTCCGTCAAGGAAATCAGTAGGTTAAAAATCTTAAAGGATGTTTTTCTTTTTACACTCCCAGGTGAACTTTCTGTGGAAGAGATACAGGACCCATTCCTCGTTAGTGTACATATTATCACCGACCCAGGTGAATCCAAGATTCTTCAGCAAGCCATCGATAAGCTCCTAGCCTGGATCCACCCAGACCTCCAGTTGTTTCGAGTCTCAGAAAGACGCGTGTCCAAGAAGCACAGGAAGCCAGGTAAGGCTGGGGTTCCTCAGCCAGCCCTTGCCGTCATTCTGTTCCTGCAGGAGGAATACGGAGAGGAGCCCATCTTGCAGCTCCACGAAACCTTTCAGCGGCCACCTTGGCATTACCACCACACAGAGCGAGTGCACGGGAAGTTCCTCCCTTATATGCCATGCAGCCAGGACTTTTACACCTTGGCTCCCGAGACCCCTCTGTGGGCCATTCGCCCAGTGCATTACGGGAAGGAAATTATCCGCTTCACGATATACTGCAGGAATGAAAACTACACCGACATTTTGAAGTTGTATGAGTTAATACTGAAAAGACCGGTATGTCAGAAAAAAGCAGACTTTTGTGTTTTTCCTGTCTATTCAAACATGGAAATAGACATTCAGTTTTCTTTAAAAAAACTTCCAAAGGGCCAAATACCAGTGCCAACAGAGTCAGCAGTGCTGGAATTCAGAGTGAAAGATGTCGGACAGCTCGTTCCTCTCTTGCCCAACCCTTGCAGCCCAATTAGTGAAGGCAGGTGGCAGACTGAAGACCACGATGGAAATAGGATCCTCTTGCAGGTAAGCCCAGTATGCCGGGAAACAGAAGAACATTTATTGACTTTGTCCAGAAAACCTTAATCTAGAACAGCAACCAGAAGAGGAGGCTTTTCTATTGCTCTACTCTAGGTGAAAGAGGAAGGACTTTACTGCTGAAAAAAAACCCCTTGCTGTGTGTGTAGCTACTCAGGAAGGCAGTTGAGATGCTATCCAGGTATCATTGAACCTCAGTTTATGCAAAGAATGATTTGAGATGAGGTGGCTATTTAAAGGAACAAGGGGAGAGGGAATTATGAGCCCAAGTGGAGAAATGTGGCTGATGGGTGTAGTTTTATAGGAAATATGGGCACAGAACAGACGGTTTTATAAAATAGCTCTCAGTTACAAGATTTTTATGGGAGACAAGCAGAATTCCTGATGGTACACATTATTTTCTAGAATCAGTTTGAAAAACAAGGTGACAGGCTGCACCTCTCTTTTTCACAGTGATTATCAGGATGGAGGTGGAGGAAAGGAGGTGAAGGAAAAGAAATGCAGCCTGGGAGATACATTCCCACAGTCTGTCCTCTCAAATTAGTCTCAGGTCCTCATAACCAAGTCCAAAAAGAGAATTTATTTGTTAGGACATCTGTAGGCATGATATCTGGGCAGTGCATCAGCATGCACTATATCCAAAGGAGTTGAGCAGGACAACAAGCAACAAGCTTTCAATAGCTCCCTGCTCTGCAAAGGGATATGTCTGGCAATCCAGAACGAGGTTCACGTGCATTCCTTCACAGCAGAGGTGAAGGAATTTATTGCTGCTTAGCGTGAGAAACAAGGAGTGCAGACCCTCACCTTTAGAAGACTTTTGTTCAGATTTTGAAGTAGGGTATTTTTTTTTTTTGGAGTGCATTTCATTCATGAGCTCAGCTTCCTCAGCTTCCCCACCTTTCTGCCAAGGTAGCCACCAGTTTGTCAGGATTACTGACTGCAGTGTAGGCATATCTGTGTTAGGCTGAGATAACTTGTAAACATAAGCTTTCAAGAGCCACCACAATACCTTTAGACAGCACCCACTTTAATCTATATCCCTTTTCCCCCAATCCTTTTTCTGTATGTGTTTGTGTGTTTTTTAGTTTTTTTTCCTATCTTTTTGGTTTTTTTTGAGGGGGGGGTAGGTGTTTCCTATGTGATATAACTGATTTATGAGATCTTTGCACTGGTTCCAAGTAAATTGAATGGAAAGAAAAAAATAAAGAAAAGAAAACAAACAGACCTTGTAAATAAGGCTTTCAATTTCTAAACAGCAAATTTTCAGAAATAACAGGCACTGGGCAGTGCAGAGTTAAAGTGAGATTGCCATACAACATGCTGAAGTAAGCTTTGCAAAGTTAAAACAAGATTTTTATCATGTGCACAAAAGAGAAGAATGAAAGCCTGTTAAGTATGGCCTCCAAATGTGATTGATTTTCATTTCTGTTTTCAGTGAGGGTGGTGATGCTGAACAGGAGAGCAAAGTGGCAAATTGGACTGAGGTTACAGAACTGGAAATTATCACATAGAATCATATAATCATCTAGGTTGGAAGAGACCTTCTGGAAGTGGGATGAGGCAAAAGAAGTTTAATATAAGCAAAATGGAGAGAAAACAGACTTTGTGTCTAACATGAAATTGTAGTCATGAAGTCTAGGCCTTGGTACACAGGTCTTAATAATTTTATACAATCAGAATTAGAATCAGGAAAATGTCCTGTTTGTACTCAGACAACTACAAATCACCCTGCAGTCTGCCCATGACAAGGGAAATGCAATCTCTAGTGTGCTTCAGAGTTCATATCCCCTAAGGAGTGTGGGCAGTGCTTGCACCATTTCTCAGGGTACCGAGGGTCTCACCTGTGCTCAGTCCTGGCCTCCAGAAAGGTGACTTTGGAGAGGCGCAGATACAGGAAAGGGCTCCCAGCACACGCAGAAGAATAGAGGCCGCCTTACAAGTGAAAACTGAAGGAGTAGGGCCATGGGAGCCTTGCCAAGGTCAGTCTGAGGGGAGCTCTGACTGTGCTCTGAAAATACATCAGAACCTCAACAATAGGAACTGGGAAAGGGAATTTCACCTACGTGATTCTTCTGGCACAGGAACAAAAAGCTGCCGATAAACGGATTTAAGTTGGCAGTTGTTCATATTGATGGCCAGCCACCCAGGGGGTGCAAACAGGTTCATATCTTAATTTGAGTCAGGGTGCTCAGTTAAGGAAAAGGAATTATATGATGGGGTATGGGTTATAGAAAGCATTTGATTTGGTGATCCATGGACTCCTTCTGTTCTTCAAACTCATTCTGAGTTAAAAAATTACAGTGTCTACCCTTTAAAGCAAGGTACAGGACTACCTTTTGACTTCTCATATAATAGTGCTTTTAACAACATTATCGATGCCACAGCATCAGTAACAACTTTCACCTCTTTGCAATTATGCAAATCCAAAGAATGACTTCATCATAGTTTCCAGCCTGCACATCAGGGGTGCTTAGCAATCACTGGCGTTTTTTTATTTACTGCATATTGATACTGTACTTTCTACAGAGTAAAATTACCAATTATACCTAAAACGTTTGATTTACATCCTTGTTAATAACAGGCAGTGATTAATGTTTGAAATTGGAAGATACTTCCATGATTAGACTAACAAAATGTGACCTCTGTGTTTTTGCTTGTGTGCTTACAGGGACTGGGATACTTGCCAGCCAGGTTGATCCATGTTCTTCAAAATTACATTTTGCAAATGGAACTATCAAGGGGCACAGATAAAGTCAGTGCAAGAAAAAATAAAGTTATTCATGGGCAGGATAAGTCTGTTCAATATCATAGACCTCATTCCTTCATTTGCTTGGAAGCTGTTCAAAATTATTTTGTCACAGTAACTTTTCTAGTGGCAAGTTAGCTCCGGGGTGCACCTCTGTGCCAGCCAGGGTGAAGCGGTAAGGAAGACTTAAGAGCATGTCCACACCCAGTGGGAAGACCCATGCTGCATCACCACTGCTAAGCCCAGAAGCAGGAGATGTGGGGGCACTTGTAAGAGCAGTGGGAAGAACATATAAATATTGTAGCTAAGAATATACCATATTTTGGTATACGAAACATACCGCTAGTTTTATAGGTCTTGTCCAAATTCCTGGTTGCCTCTGGACATAACCCCCACAGAGTGCTAATGAATTTGCATGCCTGGCAGTGCAGTGTGGGAAGCAGGAGAGGTTAATAAGCGATGGGCTGGCTTGGCCATGCATGGTTGGGAAGCAAGGAGTAGTGAGCAGAGAGAAGAAAGAAAATACACAGAGGGATTCTTGAAATTAGGAGAGTGCCTTTGCATAAGGAAAATAAATAAAAATACAATTTTGGCAGAATTTCCCAAACATTCTGCATGGGGTAGGGATGCAGACATATTTGGGGGGAAGGTAGACAGCAGACAACGAATTACTCAGTGCTTAAGCATGAGATCTACTGCCATTTTACATGCCAAAGGGTAACTAAGACACCCAAAAGAGACCTTCTGGCAGATTAGACTCAGAACCTACAGGAATGCCAAACAGGCAACCCTAGGAGATATCAAAATGGATCAAGCATCTATGCTCAGGCACCTGATTCATCCAGTTTCTTGCTGAAATTCCTCCCCCTCCACCATCTCCATTACCAAGAAACAGACAAACAGTACCAAAAAGCCAAGATAAATAAATAAAAAATCCCAAGAAATGTCCAGTTTGCTACAAGTCTTTGCTAATCCTGCCTGAAGCAATGTAGTCAGATCTGGCATTGTAAGGCTATTTATTATGTTGATGACCCTATATTGTTTATGGAGTGGCTATTTTCTGCCTAGTGTTGCTTTACAGAACATCATTGAAATAATAGTGCAAATGTTAACTGATTGTAGCTTTTAATTAGAGGGGTTTTTTAGCCAATTTGCTGAGGCAATCAACCAATGTTTTTCTTACCTATACTGGGCAACTGTAATCTTGAGTTCAGAAGTGATATAATCATATTCAGGAAACCTGCTTTATTAACTGAAGCATTGGTTCTGAGAAAACATTGCATGTGGACCCAACCATTACATCTCATTAACCTGCTGCTGTGTGCTACCTGCAAGCCGAGGTCTCTGCTACCTTGGAGGTTTCTCCATCGCTCAGTGTACAAAATAACTATTATACATCTATGGTTGACCAGTATTCATCCCCTAATGGTTTCATGAGGTCAACTGCAGTCATTTATGTACAAGATCGGTATGTTATTGTTGCCTATGTCCTTGGAGTTGCCAGAAGTAAGTCTGTGTGTGCAGATGTATGCCACCTGCATTTTGTGAGAGGCATTTGCAGCACAAAGTGCCTGAAAATGAGAAACAGCATGAAGGTTACAAGCCTACACAGACATCAGCAAATACGTTATACAGAAAAGGGATTCAAAAGCTGATAGCTGAAAACCTCTGTGTTTATTCAGTGTAGGATATACAGGTGTCTGTGAGGCTCATGAGCTCATTACTTCATCCCCTTTTGTCTGGGGCCATGAGGAGAATAAAAGTGCCCTTATTTTCCTCAGGTTGCTTAGAACATGTACATGTCTTCATGAAGTGATGTTGTAGTCAATCTTCATAGTCAAGATAGATGAATGCAGAAATCAGGGAGAGATTTTTCCATGATGCACAAATAATGAAACATATTTTAGGCTGAGGGAAGGGAGTAGAGGTAGTGAGGTAGTGCCGTCATGCAGAGCACTAGTGCTTGGCCATAACCAGGAGCTAGGACAAGAGGACTCTGAAAATGCAGGAAATACCCTGTGTTAGATATATGGGCAGCAGGGATGAGCATTATTGAGCTGCTAAGGGTCAAACCGATTACCAGATCTGAGGTTAGGACAAAGTTCTTCCTTTTATTCTCCCAGGCCCAGCTGAGACTAAAGGAATCATTTTACTCATCACTTTAGCACGTACAATGGTTTGTATCTCAAGCCTATCTTGGCCAACAAGAGACAAATCTTGGAGGCTCAGGTCCACTTCTGTTTCTGTTCAGAGGTCCAGGACACAGATCAGTGTGGTCATAGTGAAATTTACTTCATGTGACCTTCTAAACCCTGCCAGACCTCATGTGGGTTCTTCATTTCCTATCTCCAACACAAAGCAATATTAATTCTCCTTCCCTTAGTTTACAGTTCGGGTCCTTGGTGGTCATTCAACATTTGTATGATCTTGATAAAACGTGTAAATAATCTAGGAGCATTAGTCAATTTGCTTCCTTTTAAGGGTCTTGGGCTTTGTGGCATTATGCTTGGGCTCTGTCTTATGGCTCTGCCTGAAGCATACAGCATTTAGTCTCTTAAATTTCCGAAAACTGAAATGCTTTTGTCCACTTGAAGTATCAGCAGGCTCAGTAAAGAAATGGCTTAATGATTTTTAAAATGATAAACACAAGGTCAGAGTGGATGGTTTAAATGTCTCTGTGTAGTTTTATATTCTGTTAAATTATCTAGTCCGTGTTACTCAAAGGCATCACTGACTACAAAATCTGGGAAATAAAGGAAAGAAAGCACAGTCTCACAAATGCAGTCTTGCGTCACTACAGTTAAGCATATGTAAAAGAGAGAAAGAGAAGCAAGTAAACCAGGAAGCAGAGAAGGGGAAGAGGAAAGACAAAAACAGGCAAAGAGGGGGCACTTTGGAAGATAACTCTTTGATCTACAAGAAGGAAAATGGAGGTGAGTAAAGAGCTTCAAGCTTGCTTAAATTGATAGTGCAGATAGAGCAAACCTCAACACAAAGAAGGAAGAAAGGCAAGAAAAGCATAAAGGACAAACAAGGATGCAAAAAATTTCTTGTGGGGCAAAAATTGGGCCAGTCAAGTCAGGTGCCTTAATCTGAATTAAATAATCTGTCTAATTCTGGCCTCCTGTTTTCAAAATCTTGCCCTTTATTTTCCTTTCCTTTTAGTGCCTTAGGTGTTTGATTCTTCTTAGTGCTAATGATTGCTTTTGGTCAGGACACAGCTGAGTCAGTCGCTAATTCAAACAGGAGTTAATTTTGCAATTTTTTTCTTCACCCCGAGGTACTTTTTTTCTGTCTTCTCCATTAATGCAGTTATCTTTCATGGCATGGTAAGATCTCTGATAGCTCTATACATCCAGCAAAATCTCTTGACAGGGAATATCTGGTGTTACAAAACACCCAACCATTTTAGTTTTGTAAACACATTATGTGCCACTTTTCAAATATGTTCAATTCAATTTTAAATTGCATTTGTGGATTTTGCCTTTTGATATTCTGCCCTGTGAATACATTGTATCTTACAAATAAGACTTTTTTATTGTGATGTTAAGACTAGCTTTTGCCACATTTTCTCCAGTTGATTTTTTTTTAACTTTATTTTATATCTGTATCAGTCCCACTGGTTTAAATACCTCTAAACAAACACCATTGTGCTGCTGTTGAGCAATGCTGGCAAAATCTGAGTTTGCAGTGCAAGAACTGATTTTCTCATTGCAGCACTCACAGTTCGACTGGTTATAATCTTTTTCTTAAAAAGCAGATAACTTAAAAAAGACTACAGGACTTTTCTTGTCCGGTATGGGCAGCCCACGTGAAGTTGAAAGTACCTCTCTGTTCACCCCAGGTTGTTTATTGCATTCCTGGATATTTGTCATGAAATTCTTCTGCAAACTATTGTAATGCACAGAGACTCTAAATCCTTCCTGGCTTCACAGAGATTTGTGCAGAGATTACAAATGAGTAGCAGATTAGCACTAGATGAAAAAACCCGTTCTGTTAGAGAGCTAATCGATTGAAGCCACAGCCGGTTTTGATACGCGTATTTGTGGCAGGGTTTGGCCGATCTCTCTCCCTGTATTTGGAGTCTTTAAATAAAACAGCTTTCCTGGTGTGGTGGAAGCTGCGTTGGTGACGCAGCCATTTAGATAGAGTCTTTGTTGTCTCAGGTGCTGCTTCCCTGACCAGCATCTCCACCATGCTGGCTCCTGATGCAGGCAGCTGGGTCAGGCTGTGGTGAGGGAGCAGGTAATGCAGAACGCAAATGAGGAGAAGGCTGCAGAGACTTAAATAAAGAAAATAATTCATTAAAAATACAGCCTATGGGACTGAAAAGCCAAGGGAAGAGTTGAAGAGCAGGGAGAAAGCTGAAGAGCAGTTGAACGCGCATGACACACAAGTAGGTCTTGCTGTTTCCAGTCCCACAAAGCCCAAAGGGCAGCAGAAGATGATCGTCTCTCACTCCTAGGGCCTTGTTTCTCCTGTGAATGCAAGGAAATGTGGTTTAGCTGTTAAACTTTCGGGATCTGTCATGCACTGTACAGCCAAAACAAAGAGGAGCCATCACATGAACATCCATATACAGTGCTGGGGTGGTAGGAAGGAGTACAGTCAAAAGGCTTGGCACAGGGCTAGGAGCTAGTTTTGCTTGAGTTTGAATCCTTGTTAAATCATGGAATCCTCTCTGTGATCTATGACAAGCCACAGAATGTAGATATAGAAAAGTCTTATTAGTCCACATAATCCGGTTCCCTACAATACAGGATTACACTGTAATCTTTTTTACTGGTATTTCATGAGATGGAGCTCTACCCACAGGATGTGTAAATATTAGAAAGAGCTCAAAACAGCTATTCTTGTGTCTGTGTTTTATTCCCAAATCGGTTAAAACAAAGTGGTTTCCTAATGTCCAGTCTGAGCCTCCCCAGGTGCAGCTCCATGCTGTTCCCATGTGTCCAGCCATGGGTTTCCAGAGAGAAGACAGCAGCGCCTCCCTCTCTATTTTGCCTCCTCAGGAAGTTGTAGAAAGCAATGAGGTGTATTTTTTGACAATAAATAAGAAAAGCAAATTATTACCGTCGTTTAAATACATGAAACTCTTACTGGTGTGCTTAATATCTCCTGTACACACCAGATCAAAATGAATACATGGGAGTTATCTCTGCAGGCTTTGTGTTCAGCTCCTGATTGTAGACACCTACAATGATGTATAACTAGATGTTTTTTTCCGTGGGCTACAGTCTAATTTTAGTCAATGGGTATGTACTCACTACAGCCCAAGGATCTACAGAGCAATTCAGCTAACCCAATGCAGCAGTCTTCTTGAAGGAAAGCTGAATTGCTCTCCAGGTGCCACTGACTGTGCTAACTGGACAACTAAATCCTACTTGTGATGTCTGTGGGCTCTGTTTTACATATACAGATAGATATGTGCTTAAGGTAAAGGAGAGGTTTTCATACTGCCCACTGCTCCTGTGCAAGTGCCTGGTCTGTCCCCAAAAAACTTGTTTCCATGTAGTTTTGTCTGAGTGGTTACCAGTGCTTGTGGTCCCACAGACCTTACACTTTCACAAACAAGAAGACTGCACTTAGTGCAACCTTGGTTTCTCTAGATGCCTAATCTGCTCTATTATCAACAAAGTCTGCTAAAACACAAAGACAGCATGGAGACATGCCAAGATCAGGCAGTCCATGATTTTTTTTCTCTGAGAGGTAGGAGAAACATGAGGTACTTCTGCTGATTCATCAAGAGTAGTGCCTGATTCCATGCAGTGTATCTGGTATCAGAGCTACTGCTCAGAAAAAAAGGAGCACCCTTGGTTAGTGCAACCAGCAATACAATGAGGGGTACAGGATCACAGAATCATCTAGGTTGGAAGAGACCTCCAAGATCACTGAGTCCAACCTCTGACCTAACACTAACAAGTCCTCCACTAAACCATATCACTAAGGGCTACATCTAAACGTCTTTTAAAGACCTCCAGGGATGGTGACTCAACCACTTCCCTGGGCAGCCCATTCCAATGCCTAACAACCCTTTCAGTAAAGAAGTTCTTCCTCATATCCAACCCAAACCTCCCCTGGCACAACTTTAGCCCATTCCCCCTTGCCCTGTCACCAGGCACGTGGGAGAATAGACCAACCCCCACCTCGCTACAGCCTCCTTTAAGGTACCTGTAGAGAGTGACAAGGTCGCCCCTGAGCCTCCTCTTCTCCAGGCTGAACAATCCCAGCTCCCTCAGCTGCTCCTCGTAAGACTTGTTCTCCAGACCCCTCACCGGCTTCGTTGCCCTTCTCTGGACTCTCTCGAGCACCTCCATGTCCTTCTTGTAGCGAGGGGCCCAAAACTGAACACCATACTCGAGGTGCGGCCTCACCAGAGCCGAGTACAGGGGACAATCACTTCCCTAGACCTGCTGGCCACACTGCTTCTTATACAAGCCAGGATGCTGTTGGCCTTCTTGGCCACCTGAGCACACTGCTGGCTCATATTCAGCCGACTATCAACCAGTACTCCCAGGTTGACCTTCTTCTACAAATTCATCTGAATGGGGTGATCTCTTTCAGGATATCTCATTATTATTTCTGGGTTACCTAGAAGTGTCTTCAGCTAAGAAACAACTGGTATTTTCTTCATAGACACAAGTCTTTTATCTTGTTGAGTGAGTTGTTAAATGAATTAACTCACCGATTGCATAAATAAAACAGTGTTGCATATAGACATCAGACATGACTTCTGGTAATGTTTTGTTGACAATTTAACTAATTTTATTTGATACTTTTGCACTATTGATTCCTTATCAGTTTATCAAACTGCTGCAGTACTGTGGTTAATGTACTCATGAATTCATTTAATTCCTTATGGCATTAAAGAAAACAGCTTATTTTATTACACAGAAATAGGTTATGGATTAACATACCTCATTATGGATACATTGCAATGTATATATTCAACTATAATGCCTAAGTGAATTCCTAGGGATTGGCTGTCCTATAAATCACTTCTAGCTAGGCAATCACAAACAAGCAAAAATCTTTTACAGATGTGAAAAATCTTTCTTTTTTTTTTTTTTTCCTGTAAAATCACATCAATAAAAAAGAGAAGATGGTTGTGACAGATCTGGGTCACTAAGACAATACAATGTGCACTAGCGAGATGTTAGAAGCAACAATGTATGGAGTTCTTTTAGAGAAAGAGTATACAAAAAGACCTCCTTGGCTGCCAGGTCTCATCCCTTTCTACCATGTCATGTAATCTATTTTGTAAAACAATCAAGCTCCATCTTTATCCATTACTTGCCCCAGAAGGCTCTTCTACTTCTGTTGTGATTAGAAACCTTTTATTAGTTTGTAGTACATATTTCTTAATGGATAGTTCATTTTTTTTTTTATGGCTCCATCTTTTTCAATTTGATTTTTTTTTTCATATAGGGGTGATTTAAGTCATGTGAAGCATTCCAGCTGAGGCCTTACCAGTGTTTTATGCAGTACATTAATACCTTTTTAACTAACTTGAGACAGCCCAGAATCATATTTCTCACAGCCTTGTCACTTTAATAGCACATAGTGGCCAAGATCCTTAATTATTTCTCCTCTGCTGTTTCTGACTGACAAGTCCCATAGCTGAGATTATTGCTTATTCTCAGTGGTATGTTATTCCACATTTTCCCATTAGTTCCTCGCCCTTTTCCATTCCTTTTGGAATGGAAATCTAGTGTTTTGAATTATGTGAAAAATTCTAGTAAGAAGAATCTAAATTGAAATTTTAAAAATGCAAACTTCTAAAAGCCTTGCTTAGATAAGTGCGATGATGAAAAATGTTGATTGCTCTGACACTAGGGGCTCAGTTTAGTTATCTGCACATCAGTGTCTAACCCCATATGAAGGCCACCTGACCTCCAGCTGCTTCTTGAGGACATTGGCTCTCTGTTTGTAACAGCTGCTATCCCTGTGCAAATGCTCAAATATCTGGCAGGTAGACAACTGAATCCAGCTCAAGGGGTGAGATACAGGCCCAGATTCAGATCAAAAACATCAGGGCTCTTCATTCTAGGAGTCTAAAGCAAATTAGGTGTCTAAAGGTCAACCACTGACCTGATCTTGTGGGTGGCGTCCCTTCCCATGGCAGGGGAGTTGGCACTAGATGATCTTTAAGGTCCCTTCCAACCCAAGCCATTCTATGATTCTATGATAAAGCTGTCCTTAGGAGTTAGTTATAGAGCAAATGGATTCTGGAGCACACTGCTCAGCTAACCAGACGTAAAAGAGAAAATGAGACAGAGCTGAAAGAAGCGGTATATTCCCATTGAGATGACAGAGAATGAAGTTGCTTGCTAAAATTGCTTTTTGATGTCTCAGAGGAAAAAATAAAAACGTGCACCACAGTAATGAAGAAATGAGAAATAAGAATGGTAGTACCATACATCTGCCGTTTATTCATTTTTGTTCTTTAGATTTCTCTATGGCAGTAAAGTTGGAAGGCAGGATATGAATGAATCTGAGCAAGTCAATAGCAAGGGAGGATTTCGAGCTAGTGTAATTCAGCCCGCAAGGCAGGGCTCCTCTACCATTTATTCTTGTTGTCTTCAAGGCTCCTTATGTAAATATTTGGGATTTTGGCAGGGTGGTTTCTCTTTGTTATTGAAGTGAAACATTTGCTGTGAGCATACTGAATGAAGTCTGCTTCATAATTATTTGCAGTAACAACTCAGCAACGGAGACTTACGGTTGTAAGACTGCCAACTGTGTATTAATATGATCTTCTTTTCCCCCTCTCCTGCTGCAGCAAGCACGCAGTTGGTGTAGGAAGTCTGCAAAGCAGAACAAGCAACCATATCCATCTGTGTCAACAGATTCCCGCTTCACCACTTTGCCAGGCTTTCTTCCTCAGAGCCACCAGCCTGTCCCTGAACAACCAGAAGAAACGAGTCAAAACAAGGTACATCACGCAAACGGCCTTGGTCATCATCTTGGTTTCTCCCAGCAGGACTTGAGGCACGGTGATCGAGGAGACTTCACTCGCAGATCCAGCAGTGCTTCTAGCATTTCGTGGTCATTTCAACGAAGCAAGTCTCTGTTCTGCTTGCCCACAGTGAGCACCTCCCCAACCTCAGAGACTGTTCATTTCAGTGAACCATTTCAGTTTTCAAATACTGGGTCACCTGCAACCAGGTTGAAAACATGGAGATGCAGCCCCAGGCTTAACATTGATGATTTGGAGGGTGCACAGGAGACTGATGTAGACACGGGGAGGAAGCTGTCCTTCTCAGACCTGTCTGTGGTCTCTGCATACTCTGCCCTGAATGGATTTTGTAGTGACTTGGAAGCCTCTCTTCCCCCACAGAAGCAAACTATGGCTACGCAGGCTGCTACCAGTGGAAGGCCTGTATCTGTCATGTGCAATACCTTTGAGCCTGGGGATGGTTCACTACCTTCTCTCTCTGAATGGTCTTCCAGCTCGTTTAGGTCAGCATCTCTCTCCAAGCAGCCCAAACAGCCCTCGAGAGCAGCCCCTTGTTCTCTGGATGACTGTGGTAGCATTTACCCAGCTTCACCAACTAACGAAGAAGAATTTTACATCTGAGGTTTCTCTGTCTCCCAGGGCAAATGTGTTCTTCTTGTGATGACCACGGTGGGCCTAGTCTGAGCTTACAGAAATTTCCTCACGAAGAAGAAGGTGATGCAGCAGAGCATGATAAATATTTGACAAAAGCTCTCAGATCTTTCAGAGATGGGTGTCCCCAAACTATGTACTGTAAAGCAGTCTGAGCTGGTGCTCAAAACCTCTGTCCTGGAGGGGGTGATCTGTACCGAGGCTTGTCCATGGCAGTGCAAGGTGGATGGTTTCTGTGACCGATGACAGCGGTTGTTTGGACTGACAGCGAAGGAAATTCCAGAAAAAATGTAAAATAATAGAATTTTCTTTGGCAGAAACTGAAGAGTAATTTGTGACACCAAACAGCTTCAATTTTTCTGCGAAATTATTTTAACTATGGAAAGATATCAGGAGAAAGGGATCTTCTTTCCCTTTTACAGGTTCCAAAGGCAACTCTAAGGACAGCAGGTCCCAGCAGCACATCTCCAGTAGCCTCAGACAAGATGTTTCCAGCGGGGACACACATGGTTCCTTCTAACCTCTGAGAGTTTACAGTACTGAGAGGGGGAGAAGCTCCATTTCTTCCACAGGGAAGAGGAATCTCCACTGAATCTCTTTATTTTGACAGTCCAGGGTATGGAAAGTGCCAAACAGGAAACCTTACAGAACATTTTCTACCCATCTCCACGTGAATCCCATTCTTTCCAGCTGTGACTGTAGTCTGAATCACTCGTGTAGTCAGTGGTAACCTAAGTAAAAAATGTTTACTACTTCCAACTCAGGCAATACAGAGTTTACCTTTTTGGAATGCAAAACAAAAGACATAACCCAGCATTTTTATATATTGCTACACCACTAGTCCTGAATATATAGCAACTTCCTGCTTTCTTAGGGGTTGTTATTTTTCTGTTAAAAACAGTTGATGCAAAAATGTATTCTTCATATTTTCAGTGCAAGCGTACTTGGTTTTGGGTAAAATACATTTTCTCTCAAATAAATCTATCCAAAGGGAAAACAAGTCAGATTTTACTGGCTTTTCAAGTTATATTTTTAAAATACACATTCTTGATAATCTGGTTTGCTCCAATTAAAATGTTATTAATAATAATAATAAATAAATAAATAAATTGTAAGTACAAAGCTATTAATATGGCAGCTAAGTACCTTCAGCGGGATTTAAGTCAGATTTATAGATTGATTATAGTTCTGAAAACTTACGTTGGTGCCACAGAGAAGTGGCACTGATTGCAGTTCTGGTTTAGCCAGTAGGAAAGTGACCCTGATAAAAGGTGTATGTTTAATGCTGTATGTAATCTATATGCACATGCTGAAGACCTACTGTGACAGCATTGAAAAAAATGCATTTGGGAAGAAAAATGTTTGTTATATTACCAGGGATTTTTACTCGGAAGAGTTGCTGCTTTAAAAAATAAAAATAAATTAACACACACATACTCTAAAGTAGTTACAAAAAGTGAAACAGCTCCCCTGGCCCATTGTAATGATTTAAGTAAATGCACAGTCTGCACAAACAATTCTGGAAGAAAGTCTGAGGGAAACTGAACACAGCTTTATGGGGGAGGAGGGAGTATTCCACTAAACTTGTACCCCAAATCCAGAAGAGGCCAGAGGGACTGTCAGAGCCAGGAAACCACTCCCTAAGGCTTTTTCTTTTTCAGTCATTTTCTCCTCACAGAGAAGGAGGCATCAGGCTGAAGTCCAAGTCTCTTTGTGAGATGCTATCGTAGCATGTACCAGAGGTAGGGCTGTCTTCTGTGCTAAATACCATGTATAAATAGGAAATTCTGTTCAGCTCTAAGAGCACAGGAGATTATTGGCCTTCTCCTGTGCTCACAACTGTTTAGATTTACTGCAGTTTTTGGTAAATCGTTTTCTTAAGAAATGTCTGGGACCAGAAATGGCACCAGTGAAGGATTTGTCGTGGTATGCATGTGTTTACCTGCTCTGTAGTCAGAATATGTGTAAAACACTGTGAGGTCAGACCAGCCATGGTTTCCAGCAGCTTGGAAATCACTGTGTGAGCAGCAATGCCCAGGACAGCCCAGGTTCCACATCTTTTCTGTCATATTTAAAGTAGTACACAAATAAATGATGAAATAGCATTGTATATTTATTGGACTGCCATTTCATCAATGCTAACCGCTTCCAGATATGACAAACAGTATAAAGTTGGTTCAATACTGTTAAAATTTTAGTGTTCATTATTTGGAAGAGGGAAAAAAAATAAACTTTTCAAAATATTTCAATAACAGGTAACATTTGATCTGAACACAGAACCAAAAAGTCTTCAGAGAGTCATTTTCAGCTGACATATCTGTTAGACCCTGGAATCAGGCCAGCACTCAAGCTCTTGACAAAAACTCACTGGGGTTTTTAATGAAGAGGAGGCTTTGAAATGTCTTTCAGCATAGCGCGTGCCTCCGCAAGGAGTTCAGCGCATCTAGGGGCCATCTCCTGACATGGCAGGAAGCAGTGGTACTGGAAGTCTACAGACAAGCACAGGATAGTTTAAGTGTCAATCGTGAGGTTCACGTGTGGTATTAACCTGCAGCTCCACAAACATCTAAACTCCAGATTTCATCCCGTTAATGCTAACAGGAAGAAAGCTGAATGAACTTCCATGGACTCTGAATTTACGGTGTCTCTATTGGTTGTGTCCTCAAGTATGTCTGTTCTGTTTACTGATAGTTAACTAGAAATTAAGGTTTTTATTGTTTACATTCATGGTGCTTGTAACCAAATTTTGGGATAACTGAGTGTGCCACTGTCAGGAAAAGCAGTGATGATAGTGTACAGAAAACTTTTTGTCTGTAACAGGGAAAGCCAGAAGTTGAAGAGTGTTTCATTGAAGGTAATATTCATTGTTTCCATTATTTAAGAAGGGGCTGATCTCTTCGGAGAGCTGAATATGCACAAATTTCATGACATTTATGTATCATATTATTTTGGTTAACTTATGAACAATGTCATTTGAGAACTGCAGGTTTTTCTTGGACTTTCTCCTCACCCCAGAAGGTGTTGCTTCTGTTAAATAAAATAGAGACAAAAAGTGAGTTTTGCTGAACCTTCTGTGTGCTCATTTATGAGGTATTGCAGACTCGCTGACTATTTTAACTAGGCTTCGAAATGAATGCAATGACACAAGCTGTCCAGCTCTTGGCAGTGCCTGTCAGTGGGATAATTACAAAATAAACATAGCAAAAATATTTTTATGTTCGACTCAGCTTTGCCTCTGCAGACCGGATCTTTTGTTTCTCATTGTATTATTGTAAATCATTTGCTCCAGTAAAGCTGAATGATGAAATAGGAGCTGTGACAAATACTGGTAACCCTGCATACTTAGACCCTATCTTGGTTTGTTTCATGTATGTTGGTCTTCATAACAGTTTTTCCCCATTATTTCCATCAGTGTGGTGTTATCTATTATATATATTTTTTTATTCTCCTCATGAGATTTGTCTGCATGTCAACATTACACTGTACATGCAAAGCTATGTAGGTTTGGCTTTGTTTAGTTTTTATGGTTTAATGTTGTGGGTTTTGTATATATTTATATGGCAGTTATAGAATTGTAGAAATATCAGGAGTTGTAAGAGGCCTCTGGAGGTTCTTTAGTCCAAAGCAAAGCAGGTTCAAACCTCAAAGCTTCAAAGTCAGATCAGGTTGTTCAGGGCCTTGTCCGGTCACATTTGAAAACCTCCGAAGATGACAATTTCACAGTGTCTCTGGGCAACCTATGCTAGTGTTTAACCACAGTCATGGTGAGGAATTATTTCCTACTCTGCAGTCACAGTTTCCCATGTTCCAACTCATGATCTTTATCCTCTTGATGTTTTGCTGTGTACTGCTGAGAATAGCTCTGTCTTCTCTATAATCCCCTTTTTGGTGGTGAAAGACTGCAATTGCTCCCACAGGCTCTCCTTGCACATCACAAGCTCTAGCTCCCTGACCATCTCAGTGGCTACAGCCCCTTTGAACTCTCTCCAGGTTGTCAATATCTCTCTTGTACTGGGGAGCTAGCAGTCTGGATGTGGTTTGAGGAGTGCTGAGTAGGAAGGAAGAATAATTTCCATCAATCTGATGGCAACTCCCTTCCTTATACCCCCCAATAAGCTGCTGGCCTTATCGCTGTGAGGATGCACTGCTTACTCATGTCCAACATGTTATTCACTGGGATTCCAAGATCTTTTTTCTGCAGAGCTGCTCCCCAGCCAGTAGGTGCCCAGCCTGGGCTGTCATACAGGCTTAGTCCATGGATGGCACTAGACTTGCCTTTGTCTGTACTGAACTTCAAGAGGTTCTCGTTGAAGTCCAGCTATCCTGTCCACATTTGGTTGATTTGGATACAAGGATACTGGAAGAACTCACTGAGAGCAGCCCTCCATGGGGGTTCTGGTGGACAAAAGGCTCAACAGGAGCCAGCAATATGCGCTTGCAGCCCAGAAGGCCAGCTGCATCCTGGGCTGCATCAAAAGAGGAGTGACCAGCAGGTCAAGGGAGGGGATTGTCCCCATTTACTCTGCCCTCGTGAGGCCCCACCTGGAGTACTGCGTCCGGGTCTGGGACCCTCCAGCACAGGAAAATGTGGACCTGTTAGAACGGGTCCAGAGCAGGGCCACAAAGATGACATTGCATGGAGCTATCCTGTTCTTGGTTTGTATTGCCTGGTCCAATCCAATGAAGGGCTTTCGAGGCAGAGGATACGTTAACTATTGAAGAAACCAGAATATTGGAACACATTGGTGTTTTCAATGGCTGGTATCAGCAAGGAGATGAGCTCTTGCGATTCTGATCGGTAGCTTTTTAAGGCCTGCAGTTTCATGCCTAGGTGACAAGAACTGCAGTGGCCTACCTTGGACACCTGAGCTGCGTTCATAAGAATATACCAGAAGGCTATAGGAATGATTAGGGTGGTTAGATACTGGAATAAGTTACCCAGAGAAGTCATGGATGTGCCCTCCCTGGAATTACTCAAGGCCAGGCTGGATGGGGCTTTGAGCAACCTGGTCTGGTGGGAGGTGTCCCTGCCCATGGCAGGGGGTTGGAACAAGGCAGTTTTTAAGGTCTCTTCCAACCCAAACCATTCAATGATTCCATGATTGCGATTCTATGAGTATGTCTCAGGAAGGCCTGTGGTGCCAATGATGGCACCTTTGTAAATGGTTTCCTTGTTTGAATTTGTTTGATTGTTTTCTGATCTATCAGTAGCAGCATCCTGTGAAAAGGAGTTCTACTGCCTAATTACATGCTGTACAGAAAGTGTCATTTCCCAAACCTTCCAGCTATTAACTCCATTTGATAAACACTAGATTTCTTCAGGAAGAGATAGTCAATAACGTTATGTTATTCACCATTTCCAGATCACTCACATTTTTATAAGTTTCTGTAATATCCACCCACTGCTCTCTTTTCTCCTCTCAAGATGAGAAATCCTAATTTAATCAGTTAACATTCACAGGGAAACCATTCAATGCTTTATCCTTCTTACCTCTCTGCATCTTATTTTAAAGTGTGCTTTTAGAGATAGGGTGTCCATAACCACACATAATTTTGGAGATGTAGATGCACTGTGGATTTACAGAATTGACTGAAGTTGTTTTCCATTTTGTTCTCTGTTCCTTTCCTAGTAATTTGTAAATTGTGATTTTTTTCTTTATCAACAGCTGAGGACTGAGCTACCATTTTCATAGAATTTTATGTAGTCCCAAGGTCCAATTCCAAAGGAGTAAAAGTCAGTCCATTTACTATCATGTTTGTAAAGTTAGAGTTATTTTTCAATTTAATTTATTTTAGAATTAGTTACACTGAATTTCATCTGCCATTTTATTGGTCAGTTGCTCTGTATTGTAAGATTCTTCTGCAACTTCCCCAGTTGTCCACCATCCTTACTATCTTGAATGCTTAATGTCCTCCACACACTCCTATCTCATGAGCCCACCCTTTTTCCAGCTTTAAGGCATGATGAATAATATAAGTTTGAGTACAGATCCATGCATGACTCCACTACCAACCTCCTTCCACTGTCAAAACTGGCTATCTTTTCTAGTTTCTGTTTCCTGTTTTTAAACAGTTTTTTATTCACATAACCTTAGCTCTTAAACCATCACAACATGATTTCTATAAGAGGATATGATGAAGGGCCTTGGAAAACTGTTCTTAGCTGTACACACATCTTTTGATGCCTTCTGAAGTGTCTAATAGATTTATGAGGTGTGATTTTCCTGTATAAAACCACGTTGACTCTTCCCCAAACTGACTCAAAATGGTTTCTGTACAAATAATGAATTCTCTCAACTGTATCTGTGTCCTTTGAGTATAGAGCATTCCTCCCTGCAGCATCCCTTTCCAGCTTCCAGGACTTAGCACAGTGTAAATTGATGAATTTACACAGAATCCAGGCTTCCTGAGCCAAACCCCGTGTTCAGATCATTGTGTCACCACCTGCTATATTGTGCTACCAATTGATTTATCATTAGTGAATTTGTCAAATTCCCTGTTGAATTTCTTTTCATTCCTCTCATTTCCACAATGGTTCATGGCAATAACAGCACTGAATTCACCCTCTACATGAAAAGATACTGGTGTTTATTTGCAGCCTTCACTGAGATAATTTCATTGCGTGCTTCCTCTTCCAGGTGAGGTCAGCGCAGACTGCTGGGCAATGTTACTTCAGCTGAGCCCAGGAATGAACACGCTGAGAGACAAATGGGAGGAAACATCCTGCACATGTACACAAAGGAGGAATCCAACTGCCTGGTGTAGAAAGCCCTTGCAAGGCATTGGGTCCTGGGCACCCTGCGCTGGGGAGCCCTGCTGGAGCAGGGCTTGGGGCTGGGGGCCTCCAGAGCTCCCTGACAGCCTCTGCCCTGCTGTGGTTCTGTGATCAGACTTTGCACCCTCCTGTCCTCTCACATGCCTTTTGGCATCCCACAGTTCCTTAGGGTCATGCTGTAAGAACACCTCTGACATTATTTCAGATAACAACCTCTCCTGCAAAATGGGATAATGGTGTCCTACAGCCTGCAGTAGGCCAGGAGGAAACCTAGGCCCGGTGCTGTCTGGTATTCTGTGGCCTGTGGGATAGCTCTGAAGGCTAGGGACATGAGTCAAACAGTGCTGGGCTGGGCTGGGAGCCGGATAGCAGCCTTCAGCCTGCTTTTATTTAGCCACTTACAGATAGACAGTGTTGCCTGGCCACAGAAAGGGCATCTGGAGTCTGACAGCCTCACAGCTGAACAGGCACAATCTTGCATCTTCTTTCACTCAGCCTTTTGGATTAAACATGCCTCACTTTAGAATCAGTTGCCCTTTTTAATTGCTTTTCTCCTGAATATACGAGGCATAAAATGCAAACTAGCTTGGTAGATGGGGGCTGTTAATCTCACCTACACATTGTAAATCAAAACCTCTGACCATTAATACCTGAAGTGGCAACTGAAAGGGGTTTAGCCAAAGCTGGTCAGTAAGAGGAACACCCGGCCAGCTGCAGGACTGAGGGGAGATGACTGCAGAGTACCTGCATGTTTTGTGAAGGGAACACAGCAATGCAGCACGCTAACCATTTTTTTTAACTTTTTATTTTTTTAAAGCCACCAGCCTGCAGGAGTTGCTAGTGCCATCTGGTGGCTTCCCTGAACACGAGTGTCAGAGCAAGGAGCTGCCAGCCCACGCTGGTGACAGCCCCAAGGCCCAGGACTGGGGACTGGTGGCCCCAGCAGGGTGTCCTCAGCACCAGGCAGCGATGCCGTGCACCCTTCCCCAAGGCATATTGGGTGTAGTAAATATCCCCAGCGAGCACGCCGTGCATGTGGTGACACTCATTCCAGAGGGGGGAAGACAGCAGGCCTTGCTCCAGCTATCCGCTACCCAGCCCAGCCTGTGTGCTGCGTTTTGGTTTTGTGCTGCGCTCCCACCCCCTCGACGTGCTTCACCACCCTCCTTTCACTCACAGAGCTGCTGAGCCAAATAACCACATCGTTTGGTGGCCCAAATGGCTTTGCCGTGTCCTTCGGCTTTGCCAGACCAAGCCGAGCATCTGCTGTGAGCAAGCCCTAGAGCACAGGGCGGTAAGCCGGCTGCCTGTCACAAATTCCTCTATTACTTGAAAATTTTAGCCCTCCTGGTACGGGGATAATCTGCTAAGTATGACCCAAGTCCTGCCAAGACAATGCTGCCTCTTAGGCCCCGGTGTCCAGCGGTGCCACCAGTGCATGCCGGCTCCTGCGGGGCAATGCGCTCCGCGACAGGGCCTCCAGGAACCCGTACGGGTTAAGAATGCAACGGATAGCACAAATTTCATAACTCCCCTTCTTTGGTGAATTAGCAGACACGTTTTTTTTTTTTTTTTTTTTTTTTGTAGTTCACATGCTATTGCATGGATGAATTTTTTAATAGAATTGTGATTATGATTTTTTTTTTTTTGCATGATTTGCCATGACACATCTATGATTTTCCTATATTATTCGTACTTGTTTTTGTTGTTTTGGTCACAATTATAGCAAAGCTTTAATTTATTACTCTGCTCATGGGTTTTGACAAGTCACCAGCATTCCCTTGCCGAGCCACATAAATCCACAGCAAAGCAAACTCTGCCCCCACGTCTCTCTGCCAGGTACTTTGCTGCCTCCTTTCAGTACATGGTTGCTCTCATCTCTTCAGACAGCACCCAAGTTTGGGGCTGCACCTGCAGTTCTGCATCCAGGATGGAGCAGGGCAGGTCCCAGCCTTGTTTCCTCCTGGAACTCCTCTCCTGATCATCTCCTTATTAAATCAAGGGGGATCTGGTATACAGCTTAGCTCTAGAGAGCTGCTGGGCACAAAACTGTTTTCAGCATCAACAGGAGTCATCATCCAGTCACATCCGCGAGGACGCAGCTGCCGGTGTGCCCCACTCTTCTCTGCACATGGATGCTTGTTGTCTGATAGACGTGCCAGGTCACCAAAGCATGTCTTTTCTGGTTTCTGGTAGATGGTCAAAGCAAAACCTGGCTGCTCTCTGGAGTGACAGCTAGCTTGCAGCCTGACATGGATGAATAGCAGGATTGAACAGATTTTTGCCCCAGGCATCCTCTGCTGATGTGTTAAGTTTGGCAGCATCATTTGGAGAAGAAGTGAATTAATCTTATTGGAGTTGTGTACAAAAGAGACTGGGAAGAAAAAAAAAAAAGGGGGGGAAGAAAAAAAAAAAAGTGTGAATCCATGTTGATTATTTTGAAGCCATAAACAAGTGGCATCAGAAAAGAATCTGACAACCATATGGACTTTCAGAAGTGTGAAATCTTCTGAAAATGATATGCAATGATGTAAAGACTGGAATGAATAAAAAGAAGATTTGAGACACGGATGGATGAGAAGTACAGGCAGAGGACTGCAATCTGTGATACAGGAGTTAAGATTCTGGGCACATGAAAAGAATGCTGTAGAGAAAACAGTATATGAAGCAAAGTAAATCAGAAGAAGTTACACAAAAGAATTCCACAAAAGTGACAGGAATGACAGTCAGCCCTATTTCTTATTTCTGGTTCCCAGAATTCTTTAGGGACCTGCAGTCTCAGGGACTGAGCAACAACTTTTCCATGAAACAGCCATTAGGAGGGGAAAAGCTAATCAGAATGATGGAGAAGAGGGCGATGAATGTAGAAGAGATTGTCCTGAAGATGTTTGTGCAGTGAGAGGCAAGAAAAAGTGGAAGATACTGGGCGTTTTTATTTCTTTCAATGGTCAGTGTAAGACTCTCATAACCAGTTCCTATCCCACTCCTCCCCCTACATCCATGACTCATTTCTAGGGCAACACCCTGGCCTCCTGCCTGCTCTACATCCATGTGCACGAACTGCAACTGGCTGGCCCAATATGTGGTGTGCCTTTGGGCTTCATCCACTGGGGCTGGGGGGACACCAAGGCCAGGAAAGGATCCAACTGCTGATCTGCTGTCTTGGGGGAATATGGGCTGTTGGCAGGGGTAACTCGTAATATCCAGACAAGGGCCACCACGCTGCACGAAGTCTTACCTGCTAGGGGTAGAGAAACTTGAGGAGTCTGGACTCTATCTGGGGAACTGAGTTTAAATGCTAGCATCCTGAGCTTCTTTACCCCCTGAATGTTTGACGCTGTCCTGGTTCCAGTTAGGACAGAGTTAAGTAGCTCATAGTAGCTGGTAGGGTGCTATGTTTTGGATTAGGATGAGAAGAGCGCTGATAACATGCTGATGTTTTAATTGTTGCAGAGCAGTGTTTACACCAGGCCAAGGACTTTTCGGCTTCTTGCTCTGTCCTGCCAGCGAGCAGGCTAGGGGTGCAGCAGGAGCTGGGAGGGGACAGACCCAGGACAGCTGACCCAAACTGGCCAAAGGGGTATTCCATACCATCTGACATCGTGCTAAACAATATATAGGGGTGGCTGGCCGGGGTGGGGGGCCGGCTGCTCGGGGATAGGCTGGGCATCGGTCAGCGGGTGGTGAGCAATTGCATTGTGCATCACTTGTTTTCTTAAACACAAACTTTCCCAGGTGAAGGGGAAGATAATCTTTCTTCAAGTTGGTGGATCTTTTCAGAAAGTTTCTCTAAAGCATTCTCTTTTAGCTGGTGGACACTGGTTCGTTCAGGTGGAGGGGAAGATAAATTCTCTTTAAGTTGGTGGACCTCTTCAGAGAGTTTCTCCACAGCTGAGACACAGGCCTTTAGGGAAGAGGAGAGATTTCCTTCGTACTGCCGGAGTATTTTAGTCACTTCATTCACTGTGGGATTCTCCTCCGTTTTCCAGGCTAGTATTGCCAATGAGTTGGCATATGATGATGGGGCACTCTATACAAACTTCCGCCACATGGGTAGTGTACACCGGACTGCATCTGGATCTGCGGATGTTTGTGCGTCGTCTAGGGCCTTATAAATTACTTCCCGTACGGCCAATTCCCTCAGGTACTGAATTCCCTTCTCCATGGTGGTCCATTTGCTTGGTAAACATACAAGTTCTTCCTTGAAGGGATACCTTAGAAGAGAGAAGAGAGACGCCTTTCCCCTTCGAGTTATCACAGCACGCAATACTATAAGACACAAATTGCAGCAAAATCTATGCAGGTTTGATTTGTAAATGGCTCTGACTTTCATTTGGCAGCTGTCCAGGTCCAAATACTGTTTTTTAATGCTCATTGTGGTGTGACAGAAGGGGGAAAGTGGATGAGAGGTGGAAAGCTGAAAGTAGAAAACAAACCGACTGTGCCATCCTAAAGAAGCAGGAAATAATTTAGGCTGAATGCCCAGAGAGCAAATGATCTATCATGAGAGAACACAGATCAGAGCAAAAGTTGGCTTTCATGTATCAATAGATATGTATGATGTACATGAAATGCATCTACTGGTATGGTTTGGATATTGGATCTGACACATCAGCAGAACGTTGGCTGTGACAGTAGGGTGGTTTGGGAAGAGAAAGATGACGCCACTCATGCATGCCATCATGCATGTTACTGTGGCTCAACAAAGCACGGTGGTCTTGGTCCAAAGAAACACAAAGATGACCGATATAGGGGAGCCTCCTTCCAATATCTGAGAGGAAAATGAGGTGTGAACATATGAACGTATGAACATCTTCACTTTTTTTAATCTGGAGTTCATCTCCCCTCTCACCCATAATGCCCAAAGGCATGTCTGCTTTTCTTCAGTGTGGTTTGTGTCTCAGCAGGCTACATGCTACAGAGCTGATGACCTCTGCTCTGCATTGCACCCAGAATGATGAGAGCATGACATCTGGGACATATGCAGTCTTAAAATCTAATATTTTGTGTTGCTCCTTCCATTCTGCAATATTCCCATTAGACCACTATGTCTTTAAAAAGCGAGTACCCATACAAAAAGGTTCACGTGTATCGTAATTCTTTGTTATATCTGCCTTCTAAATCCACTCTTTCTCTCTTTCCCCTTCCCTTTCATTACACGATCACAACACCCAGCAATCTTTTTTTTGCTTGGTGACGTTAGTGCAGTCACCAGTAAACGCAATGTCCCATGCTGCACCCGTCTCCTTCCACCGCTGATGCTGAGGCTGGAACTTGAAGTTAGTCCTGGGAGGGACCAGCAAGAAAGTGACACTGATGAGAACACGACGAAATTCATAGGGGAGCGTAAGGCTCTTTTGCTACTTACAAATGAAACTCTTGAGAATCTTTTAAGATGCCATAATCTGTATTATCAGACTGTGGAGTGACAGGCCTAAAGAAAAGCATATCCAGGCCTTCCCAATTTCTTTATTTAATGAGGCACAGGGTTTAGCTGAGGAATTTAAATGATTGACTGATAAGTATTTAGAATTCTTGAGAGTCATAAAGATCAAGGCAAATGGATCAATCCAAAATAATTAATTTTGACACTATGACAACTGCTAGCTTTATTTTTTCCCTAAACAAGCTGTGAATATTTTTTTTATCTCGTATTGAAACACTGAGGTAAAAGAAAAGTCTTATTTTCCAAGGAACTGCAATATTAAATGTCCCCATATTTGACAAGAGCATTTACAGACAGATGTAACAGTTCTACCTCTAAAAGAAAAAAAAAAAGTTGAAAAACAGCAATTTCTTAATTTTATGATTCATTCATCAGCTGGTCCTTTGACACTTTTTCTTAATTAATAGAGTTGTTAAGAGACAAAGCAGCAAGAGAGACACATTAAGCAAGGAGAAAAAAACCCGCTGAGAAATAAATGTTTGATATTTAATTACAACAGTCGTGCAGTGAGCATATGTGCTGTGCCACATCTCAAGCAGAATCAGCACATCGTTGTATCCTCAAAGAAGTGACCTTCAGAAAGAGCAATTAGCTTTCTAGAGCTTTTTCTTTCCTATTACTAGTAAAGTTTCTGATGAAACAAGATAGTTTAGAGGCTGAATTTCTTCTTCCAGAACATGTATCTGTTAGACATACAGCCTCAGGGGCTGGGAATACAGCAGTGCTCAGAGACCTAGCTTGAAAGGCATCTCAGGACAAAAGTTCATGGAGAACAACTCCAGTTGCAGAGTCTAGGCTGTAATACCAGCACCCATCCTGTAGCTGATGGCACATGCCTTCTGCGTGGCTTCACACAAGTCCTTCTGCCACATGGTAGCTCGGTTTCCCCAGAGAAAAAGAGACAGCAGACAACAAGCCCTCTTGCCTCTTGCAGCATTAACGTTCAGCATTAACACTGTGCAAGGCCTATTTTGGCTCTCTAACAAGTTTTTCCTGCCACTTCATGTACCCAGCTTTCTGTCCCCTCAGCAGAAAGTGGGCCATCAGTGGGCAGAGCTGAGCACCATCCCATCCCATCCCATCCCATCCCATCCCATCCCATCCCATCCCATCCCATCCCATCCCATCCCAATCCCATCCCATCCCATCCCGTCCCATCCCATCCCATCCCATCCCATCCCACCACTGGTGGGTAGGAGGGTCTGGCTGCGAATTAACCCTTGCTCCTGTGGGGGCCGAGATCTTCAGCCCTAACTCCGCACTGAGGGGAGAAATGATGTTCCTATGACCTTGGTGCCAGAGACCGAATGCTGCCCAAAGCCCCAGGAGGATGGAGGAAGGCTGGAGAACAGCCAGCAGGCAACACTAGCTCATCACAGCCTGTGCAGAAAGGCAGGGAGGAGAAACTGGTGGCCCAAGGCCAGCTGCTGCCAGGGGACTCAGGTGGATAATTTCCTGAGCTCTTCCCTGAAGACTAAAGAAATCTGCTTTGCCTCCTAGTGAGAAAAGCCCTGGGCTTATCCTTAGCCGCTAGCTCTCTCTCAAATGCAGTGGAGAGATACAGGAGCCCTCAGATGCTCCACTGGGAGAGAAGGGACAAAGTGGCCTCAACAGCTGGATCTCCTCGCTAAGGAACCAAATGCCAGGTCCAGGTTTGAGTTGGTGAAGACCTGCTCAGGCCTACAGAGGATGTGTGCTATGGCAGTTTCCTTGCTGAAAAACAAAGAAACAAACAAAAAAAACTGCTATAAATACAAATGCAAACGTTATTTGTAGGAAACTGTCATCAGAGAAACAATGTTGTACAACCAGGGGGAATTTGTACAACCAGGGTCCATTTCTCAGCCAAATCAGCCAGGCCACATTAAACTGGACACCAGGAGGAGGTGCAACCCATCCACCCTGCTGTAAATCAACCCCTTATTTTTTTTATATTGCCCTCTTCTGCACCGGCTTTCACAGGCTTCAACTCCCAGAGACGTATTTTCATTCGAAAGAGGATGCCAGTGCCATTGTGAACGTACTTACTGATTCACTTCTGGGTCTGCTTCTTTACCCTTGTTCTTATACCTGCTGCCCTAAACTGACCTTGCCTCTTCTCCAGCAGGACTCTTCATCCCTGTTCACAGTAGTCCCTTCAGCTCTGTTCAGCTGTGACTCTCTGCGGTTGCAAGGCTGGGCTCAGCCCTGGCCACTAGGTAGAAATGCTGGACAATGTAATTTTTCAGGAAGGCAGCGAGCCAAAAGCTTTGCCTGCCATCAGCTCACAGTGTTGCAGGACTGGGGTTGATCCCAACTGGAGAGCAGGAACCCAGTCTCACAGAGGCTGTTTTGGGCTTTCAGGCTGCACCAGGACACCTGGAAAGCATCGGCCTGAGCAGTTTGCTGTGTTTCCTGTGCTTCTCACAGGTGTCCTTTGCATCTCCTCGTGCACCTTGAGCAGAGATATCCTCCTCCTCCTCCTCATGGGCACTCGCTGCTGAGATGCCTCAGTGGCACAAGACTTTCCTAGCCACCAATGCAAGGGTCTTCTCCTACCTACCTTGCCCACCTTCCAGCACATTACTTTTGCTTTACAGGCTGCCATGGGGCTGGGAAGGCTATCGGTGGTGGGATTTCCAAGAGGAGAGCAGAGTTCTGCTTCTCACCCCAGGGTTTGCAAGGAAAGACAAGAGCCACAGTGGGCAGCATGCAATGAAAGACAAACACGTTCATTCATCCCTTCCCAGGGCTCTGTCAGAAATGGTGTTTGCACATGGGAAGGATGAACAGAGAGGACTTATATCTACAAAGTTGTCTTCCCTCACTGCTGAAAAAGAAGCAGCAGCTGTTCTTCACTTTGGCTTTCTATCCTTTTAAGTTTCTGCCCTGTTGCAATGCCACAGTGACAAGTGCTGTTTACAAAATAGAAACCTAGGTGGAAAGCCAGTTGGAAGAGACCTTTCAGTTCATGCTTTCCCCTCTCTCCAGCCCCCCAGCTTTACGCAGCAGCCTCCACGCTCTGTGTTTAAAGCCGTCTCTGCCCGTAACTCACTCCCAGTGCCAGTGCTAGACCTCCCTCTGCGAAGCACATGTACCGGCAGATAATCCAGATCAGTTTACCTCCGTGTACCTGGCAGCATGCTACTGTGCAGTGACCAAATATCAGAAGAGTTAGTGGTTAATTAGGATCAGTTTAATCCCTGCTGACTGCCTGTCTCTGTGTAAAAAGGGCACTAGAGGTTAGAAAGTATTAAGTGCCTTAAATGTGTACTTGCATAACGTGAAAACTGAGTGAAGATCCAGACTTTGTTCTTGGAAGTGTTGATGTGAAATGATTTACTCCTAGAAGCATTTAAACACGCATCTTATCCTATCAAAGCAAGAAAATCCATTTAAAAATTTCTGGGAAGAAATGCAACAAATGTTTGGCCATGGAAAATAATGAACCAGCAGCACAATGGAGACAAGACCTCCACAGGAAAAAAAGGTTTTATAGAGTCTGAACATTACTTTCAACTTCTAAAAAATTAGTTCCGCATATGAAATATATTTTGTATAGCTGGAATAAAGCTTTTTCTGGGCTACAATTGTACCTAGATTTCCATTTCATTGGTTCGTATTTATCATAAAAATACAACAGCTAATCATTAGATAACTTTGCATTTACACCCAGTCTATGGCACTCCTCTTGGAGCCCAGGTTGACAGCTTGTATAAAATTATTTAACGAGTTCCTGACAATAAAATGTAGATTTTACTTTGTCAAAATGCTTAGCTATTGTTAAGCATGAAATTCTCTAATGGCATGTCAAAACATGGAGATCCTTCATGCTTTTCTCTTTATTTTACATGTAACTGTTATTTTAAATGAGAAAGGATCCTGAGGTTGATTAAAAGAGCTGAGTCGCTGTTTGAATGGAAACAATAGTAGAATGATTTGTAGAAACAATTCAAACTAATAAAGCGCCTACAGGCCTACAGGACAGTGGTGAACTCACACACATCTTCACACGCACAGATAGACCATTGCTATTCTTCCCGACTTATTTTGTTTGCTACTGGTACATTTATATAAGTATTAGGGACATTTATGTAATAACAGGACGTTAGCTCCTTTTGAGGTCATCTGTCCTGGCGACTTTTTCCCCATTTCCAGCCATAAGCTCCTCGTTGTGACATCATTTTGGCTGCCGTGACCATACCTGTGATGTCACCAGGAGGGATTTAGGACCTGAGGTCGGGCATAAGCTGCAGGAGCAGATCAGCTCACGAAGAATAAAGGTTTTGTTTTGCCCTGCTAGCAGAAGGAGAAGGAAGCACCCACCTGCCCTTCCTCCTCTGCCTGTCCTGGTTGAGCAGGACCCCGTAAAAAAAAAAAAAAAAAAAGTAAAAAGCTTAAAGTTTTACATGGCTGGTGTTGAAGGGACCCTCTGCTGCTGCCACCAAAACCCAGAGAGGCTCTGCCAGTGGACCAGGGCTGGATCAGACCCTCCAGAGCTTGGGCATGGACCTACACTGCTGCTCCTCAGTGCTCCCATGGCCACACCAGATGGCAGGAGTACAGATACCTACATAGGACAGAGGCCAAGATGGTCAGGAGAAATGTGGGACATCTGTACAAGTATCAACGTGTGGGGCACTCTCTGGTGAAGAAGCGTTGAATGCCAGGGAGGAACCTCCTCCAGAGAAGAACGCGGGGGCTGGCTGGATGGGAAGATTTCCTTAGCTTGGGTGAACTAGGATGACAGGCAGGATGTATCAGCTCTGGCTCAGCACTACTGTGGTTTGGCAATGCAGCATCCAGCCTGGGTTCACCTGGTCTGTTCAGGCCACAGGAGAAGCAAAACCAGCGCTGACAAGTTGGCCTGTGCAGAAGTGCCCCCTAAATAGTATTTTTCCACTCTATCTACTCTGGAAGTTCTTGTCTGATCTCATGTCCCTCTTGTCCACTCAGTCCAATCCCCCTTTCTGAAAATAAGGCTTCGTATGGGAAGCCAGCTCTGCAACTTCATGAACATATTCGTGCTTTCATCTTCTGTTTGGCTCCCTGTCGTTCCAGCCAGATCAGTAGCAGAAATTGCATTGGCAACATGTTTATCTGAGAACCTCTTCCAGTGTCATTTACTTGGCATCATTTATTTGGCATTGTAGGAGTCTGTGATAGTCAGCGAGATAAGCATTTGGGAGGGTATCTGAATTAAAATCAGCTTTTACCATACTTTATATTCCCTGTCAACAGACAATGTATTTAAATTGTCAGCTCGTGTAGCCAGCTGGGATAAAAATGTGTTGATCCCCAGCACTGCCCTTGGCTCACCGGCATGAGCGTGCCTGAGCGTGGATTTCCACCAGGCCCCAGTGCAGGGAACCGACTCTCTCCCAGCTGCACTTTGAATGCACAGAAAACCAAAAGGGCAACTGCTCAGGGCAGAGGTGGCGTTTCACAGCCTGGCAACTCAACTCTGAGCACGCTGATGCAGCACCTCTGAGTTACTGCGGAGAGCAAAGTGGTTGATCTGTAACAGCAACCCGCACAGGTCAGCTGGACACAGAGGAAGGGTCTTATCATATATTAAGAATCCACAGAGAATAGGCTTTACTGCGAAGTTCTTCGTACAGCGCTGCAGGCAATATATATGCAGCAGGATGCTGAAGAGCTGAGATCATCTCTTTGCAGCTCATGCACTGTTTCTCCCAAACAGAGCTTCTTAAGCCATCTTCCTCAACAGACATGCACAGGAGAGCTACTCGGATTAAAATAAGGATGTACAAAATCTTTACTCTCTCATCAATCAGCTCTTCTTTCTTCTTTTAATTCAAATAGGTTTCATCAACCTGAAAAGGTGATTGTCCTGGTTCCAGTTAGGACAGAGTTAAGTAGCTCATAGTAGCTGGTAGGGTGCTATGTTTTGGATTAGGATGAGAAGAGCGCTGATAACATGCTGATGTTTTAATTGTTGCAGAGCAGTGTTTACACCAGGCCAAGGACTTTTCGGCTTCTTGCTCTGTCCTGCCAGCGAGCAGGCTGGGGGTGCAGCAGGAGCTGGGAGGGGACAGACCCAGGACAGCTGACCCAAACTGGCCAAAGGGGTATTCCATACCATCTGACGTCATGCTAAACAATATATAGGGGTGGCTGGCCGGGGTGGGGGGGCCGGCTGCTCGGGAATAGGCTGGGCATCGGTCAGCGGGTGGTGAGCAATTGCATTGTGCATCACTTGTTTCTTACACATTATTATTGTTAATACTATTATCATTATCACTATTATTATTATTATTGTTATTATTATTTTCCTGTCTTAATAAACTGTCTTTATCTCAACTCACAGGCTTCACTTTCCCGTTTCTCTCCCCCCATCCCAGAGAGGGAGGGGGGAGGGTGAGCGAACGGCTGTGTGGTGTTTAGCTGCCAGCCGGGTTAAACCACAACAGTGATCTTGGCATTTTGCAGCTCTTTTGAATGCTGTCTACTGAAAGCCACATAAGGAGAATGGTCACCGCCAGGCTGACCTGATTTGGGTTCCTATTCAGTCTGCATTTCTGCCTGAGGAAACTTGTGCCACTTCATCAGTGTTACAGTGTCAGCCTAATTCAGAGAGAGAAGGACTGTTTGCTTTGCCTTGCTTTGCACCAGAGAAAGGCACCGTTCTGCCCATTGCAGAATACAACACATGCATGACATGTCAGAAATAACCACCACACAACTTCATAAAGTAGATCCCACCACTGGACCCCTGATAGGTCATGCTTCTTAGCGTGCTGCCTAGCTCAGTTTTGGGCTGCTCCCACTACCTGTCTCCAGAACTGCTCCTGGGTACAGTTCAGGGCTCTTTTATTCCAGGACTCATCCCAAGTGCCCCCATGGCAGAGCCTGCACCAAGCTGGGATCCCATGCAGCCCTCCAACACCACTCCTCCAGTGCCAGCCATCAGCCCTCGCACCCCAAAGGGCACCCACAAGCTCTTGGGCATCTCATGGGGCAGGAAGCATCATCAATCCTCAATATCATGCTGTAAAATCACCCTGATACTCCACTCGCAGCATTAGAAATACAGGAAAATGAACCCACATTTCATTCTGTTGGGCTTCTCCTTTGAAGAAGAACCTCTACAAAAACCATCCTTTGAAGAGTTAGGTATTTTCTTCATGCCCCAGCAGGGAAGCAGTGCAGGAGGCAGAGGCAGTGGTGGTTTTTACATGACACGTGGATAGCAGCAGGCAAATTCGCTTGAACTGGCTCAGCTAGGTGTTTTGTGGCTCTGCAGGTAACCGCCTCCCAAAAGAATAAGTTCTGTATTTTGAAATGATGATGCAAATTTTCTTATCCTGAAATTCAGCAGAAACTTCTTCCTAATTGGGCAAACGTGTTGGTGTCTTGCAGTGAGAGCTATCTAGTGCAGCTGAGATGTAAGCGGGAGGCAAGCTGGTTTGGATTCAGTTTAATTTCCCAAGGGATATATATTTTAAAGTACAACAATTCTGCTGATACTAGGGTTGTGGTGGAGTGAAAGGAAGATCGCTGGACACCAACCTGATGCAAGAAAACAAGCAAGAGGTTTCTGAAGAGGAACACCTGCTCCACACAGCCTTTCTTTGGGATAAATCCTGCTCAGAATGGCTGTGTAAGGTCACTGCAGCAGGAGCCCAAGCAGAACTGCTGCCCCCCTCCCCTAAGCAGCCGCACCAGACCAAGGCTTGGCTTTATAAGAGCACAAATAAAGCAAATAAACTGTGTTTTCCACATCTGGTGATCACCCTCTTCCCGCAAGGAGCCCCAGATCCCACAGCCCTCCAGCAGCTCCATCCAACTATGGAGCATTGGGTGACCCTATGATGCATATCCAGATTAAGACTCAAAGAAGGATATGATGCCTAAGTTAGGACACAAACACCTCTGCAGATCCAGAACACCCTTATTTTGAACCTGAAAGTGGCCCAGTTGGTTTGTATCCCCTGGGTTGTACCCCCAAACCACCCCACTTGAATAGCTCGGTGTCTGGCTCCCCAGGCTTGGCAAGCATGGTTTTCACCCCTGTATGGCACCAGCTTCTCCTCGGACACCCAGTTCTAGGCTTTGGACCCCAGTTTGGGGAAAAGAAACTTAAAACAGGCTGCTAAACTGAAGGGGCATGAGATTTTTGGATCTATCCTCAGTCGTAATAAATGTTCATTCCCCCCTCCCCCATTTTATCACTTTTTAGCCACAGCTAATTTGACTCATCCTTTCTTACTTTAATGCCTTCTATCCCTTTAATCACCTACTAATGGGTTTTCTTCTTTTTTAGTCATTATATTTAAAGAAGATTTGTTATTCCCTGTTGCTTCTTTGAACAGCATTGATTCATTTTTAGTTTTCTTAAGTCCTCTCTCCTTGCCTACAAACACTGCTTTTTCTGACAAGGTTCCTTCACAGATTTCCTTTCCTAAATGATGTGGAGAGATGGTTTGAAACACACACCCCGATCTGCAGGTCCCCTCTTTGGTGAGCCAGAACATTTTCTTTTTTTTTTGCTTTCCACAGAAACTTTGTTGCCTTACACCCTATTTGTACTGAGTCCCATTTTCAGTTGCATGTTCCATAGACACACCAAATCTGAATAGCAACACTGGCTTCATTTTTTCCATGCAGGAATTCAACATTAATTTTTGACAGCAGTATCTAAAGCATTCAGGGGCTCACTATCCTTCTTCCAAATCTTAATAAATCCACAGGAGAGTATCAGGTAGGGCACAGAGGAAATGTCTCATAGGTTCTGGGGCCTGTGGGAACAAATCCAACTGTACAGTCCTCACTAGAAATAATTTATCTAATGACAGTGCCAAGCCCATCAAGAAATCATTTGGCGTCCTCAGCTTCGTTCCCTTTGAATACATCTCCAGTCCAGTGGCACCATTAACAACAGCTTCAACAGAGAGGTCCTTATTCAGTAAAACTTGTAAGCCCAAGTGAAATCAATGGCAAAACCTACATACACGCCTGTCACGCTACACAGGGACTGACCAAACTCTTGCCCTTCTTCTGTCCTGACAGGAATGTGGTATGAATCCCAGGACCCTGAGGCAGCCCCTAGTATCAGTATCTATTCCGCCAACTTATAAAAGCAGCAGAAAGAGTGGAACAACATAAGCACAGACAAAGGAGATCATGCTTTCGTTCTCATTTGGGCCCTAATTAATTCAGCAGCTGCTCCTCTACTGCTAACGATGAAACGGCAGCACCTAAATGCTATTACTTGATAGTAATGACCTTTTCCCCTGTCTTTTCTTTCCCGGTTGCAACAGGACTGTACAATGTAAGATAACCGAGTACCTGTATAATGTCAAACCCCCTGCAGATCATCAAGCTGCAGTTTTACAAACATCTTTAGGCTGCAACCTTGCGTGCCTCAGAGAAGGCTGTGAGGCTGAAACTGTGAATGTGACAGGCAGGGTTTGATCCTGTCACACGAGGAAAGCCACAAACAGCTGAACCTGTGCTTAAAGTGGTCTCCACCACAGCTCTTCTGCTCCTGGTTCATTCAGAGCAACCCCCTTCCATCTCCAGCAAAGTGCACTGCACTGCTTTGTTGTTTCTTTCCTCCTGGAAACTAAAGAGTGAATGAAAATCTTCCTATTTGGGATGGTATAAAAAAAAATAATGGCAAATAGAGACATTCTAATTGCATGGGATTTCTGGAAAAAAAAGGTTTCAAAGTGGGGGAAAAAAAAGTAGCTATGTGCCTGGTACACAGAGAGCCCTTTCTCTTCCCCTTTGTGGCAGAGGAATCAATGGAATTCATATAAAAGCAGGAGGGGGGTGGGAAGAGAGATAGGAGATTCCTTGCTTGGTACCAGCAGGTCACAAGTCTCATGAGGCTTGAGCAGGGCTTGGAAGGGAGCTGCTGGCTCTATCTCTGTGTGTACCTTTTTGTTCCTTGCCTTGGATTTGCTGGTCCGTGGCACGCTGCTTTGCCTGGCTCTCCATAGAGCTTGTAGCCTACAGGAATTTGGACAGAGTGGTACAGACATCGCCGACAGAGACTCTGATCACTGACTATCCCTTTAAATGCAGTCTCATGACCCAGTCCTTACTCCACTACCTATTAAAGAAGGAGCCAAGACGTACATAGACAGCTTCAATTCAGGCACCCAGAAGGACACAGAAAGGCAAGACAATTTCACAGAGCTAACTGTGAGTAAACGCGAGGCATTAGAGGTACTCTCTAGAGCAAAGGGCATGGAGAAAGATTTGTAGGAAATCCTCAAGTGAAAGAAGGCGCAATATTTTTAAATATATATTTGCATACATTGTTCAAAAGGCAAACTTCTGTAAAAGAATGCTATTCTGTCATTTTAGCATTTTTTCCTTTAAATACAAATCTAGATATCTCTTAATATAGCACTGACCAATGCTTGATTTCCCATAAAAATCCAAAGCGGTGATTTTGTGCTGCAGACACTGGAGCCTTTTGCAAATACAACCTTTTTTTCACTGGGATAAATTGCACAGAAGGAATATCTTGGGGGGAAATCTGAAGACAGCCTTTTGCAAATGTGGATCGAAACCCCAGCCGGGAGCCTCCAGCTGAATGCCTGCCCCTCGTGAGGGGCAGATTTCCATCTGGGAGTGCTGGATGTGACCCTTCTTCTGCTGGGGATGGAAAGGAGCTGTGGGTGCTTGGCAGCATGGAGAACACACAGCTTTCACTGAGGTGTCCCATCGTGCGTGCAGGTTGCTGGCTTTTTAATAGAGGAATACTGTGTGTACTGTAATGGCCAAACATCCTGCATGGGTACAGCATCCAGGAAAAGCTTGGTTCTTCTTAGCCAACAGTCATCAACGTGTCTCTACACCCTATTTTTTTCATGGCAACAACTACTGGCTAGATCTGGACAAGTATTTTACTAGTGATCACTATTTTTTCTAAATATCTATATTATTAATTGCAGGTATGGTTATCTGGTGGAGAGCGTTCCCGGCTCGCCTTCATGTTGCCCATTATCTTCTCCTTATTCCTCCTCTCTGCTTGCTGCTTAAACAAGGGTAACTGCATTTCCTACGATGAGCTGAGAGACCTGAAGACTGAATTTGCTATCGATCTCTATCGCCACATCTCCGGAGCAGAGAACAGAACCAACCTGGTCATTTCCCCAGCAAGCGTGGCCATTTCTTTGGAGCTGCTGCAGTTTGGAGCTCAAGGAAATACTTTCACAGAGCTGCAGGATGCCCTAGGATACAACATTCATGGTAATGTACTGCTTAAAAAAATACTTCTTGCCTTATGTTTTGCAGAAAATTCACAGCTTTACTTAGAAGACAGCGATAGCACACATCATAATAAACTTTTTTTCTTCTGTCTCACTGCAAAGATGTAATTTAGAAATGTTTTCTCCACATTTGATAGACAGGTATCAGATGGACAAAGGACACTCAGTAGGAGATGCACACATCATTATTTCTCCTCCTTTTTGAGCGATGCTTATTCTTTTACTTCACTGAAGTACAATTATACATAGAAAAGGTACTCCCATGAAAAGCAGAAGTGATCCTGGTTTCCCAGGGCTTTCTGGTGCCTATTGTATCTCTTGGTCTCCACCATGTCCTCTGCAAGGAGGTGGTAGGCAGAGGATAGTCATTTTGTCTCTTATCCCACTCACAAATTTTACAAATTTGATAGAAAATGAATTATTTTTATGACTTTAGCCCTTTTCCTAATGTTATTACAACTAGCCAAAAAGATGAAAAGTTAGCAGAAGGAAGTTGGCAGACAGTGAGATATGCTGACAGACGGATGGTGCAATTGCATCTTTCCCTGAGAGCAGGCTAAAATAAAATTCTCACTGGGAATCTGGAAGAGATATGGAAAAGGCAGATGTCTTAGAATCCAGCATTAAGTGAGTTGAATTTAAGGATGCTGTTTTCATTTTAACTCTGGATTATCCTACCATCTCACACCACATGGCAAAAACTATTTTGCATTATGCGCACAATGTTTATGAGAAGTGGATGACTGCCTCATCTTCGAAATTTGCAGCTTACATACAAGACTTATGTGTAGAGATGACACCATTATCCCTCAGCATAAAATTTACTTTCAGCATCTGAAGACTAAAGATAAGACCTACAGGAATTTCACTGTCCTGTGCCGTAACCTGCCTCAGCCATCAATACCATCCTCTATATCACTGATATTCAAAAGCAGCACAGCAGTCAGAGCTAACTCTGTCTGATATACACAGATACAGCTACATGTACTGACACAAGGACAGTGTCTCTATATTCTGAGCAGGTGATATAATGACACCTTGCCTATAAGACTTTCCCTTTCTGTAAATTTAGTAGGGTAATTTTAAACAGCAATAATTCATATAAGGACTTTACCTTGGTACTTGTCACACTTCTTGTCATGTAGGGGATCTATTAAGGAAAAAAAATTAAGAAAAAAAAATTAAAGAGAAAATTGCACATTGAAATTTAGGCACAAAACTCCACACAAAACATAACAAAGAGAAGTGCAGAGGTTGTTAATGACCTGCTAGTTCTTTTGCACTGTTTGACTTGTTCTCATTTCTCACATAATACGAAGCAGACATTTTATCTCTACTTTAGCTGTTTGTGGCACAAGCCACGTGAGTTTTGGCTTTCAGTAATATTAATGTATGAATGTGGGAAGAAAATTAGGATGGGATCTACTGCTATTGGTCATAATAGCAGATTTCCAGTGGGGGATTAGGAAATCACCAAAATCTAACACTTTAAAATCAAAAACTTAGAACAAATTTCCTATCAGATGAGTAAAACCAAACTACAAATATATGCATGTCTGATAAAATTCCATTATTCCATCAGACATTTGCATTAACGTTTTAGTCGGTCTTTCTTTCACAATAATAAAGGATGTGGTTAAAACCTTGGCAGACTAAAAACAATGAAAACATTGATGGTTCATTCACTATTCACAGAGAATCAGCTCTTACATGCACTTGTAATCTTCTTTTAACATTTGGAAGATTTGTTCACCTTTATTCTAGTACTAAAAAAAACAATGTTTAAAGGGATGTCTCTCTAGACAGCACAGACGAAATGGTATATTTAAAAATGTTTTCTCCTTGCTGTTTTACTTTATCCACGGCAGAGTATTTTAAAGCCATTTTGAAATGCTCTCTGAGTAAGAATTCAGGACTTTGGTTAGCTAAACACTCTGATACGACTGAAGTTACAACCTCAGGATACCATACCTCACATTAACATCTGCTTCCAATTTACCATCTTTGATTTCTTACATCCTCCAGAGAGCTTGCCAAACACTCCTGCACTAATGAAAAACACACAAGAAAAGCACTTTACACCTCAGACTGTGTGAGTTTTCTTGACATCTGTTCAAGGAGTTCAGTATTTTATCCCTTAAAGAGTAATAGATCTGAGTCTTAATACCAACCTTCATATAGGTGATTAGCCTTCCTGCAGGTTATTAGAAGAGAGCTATTAGGTTGGAAAGCACGCGCTGGATTCTTGGGTGGTAGCAATAGTGAAACTTTCCCTCTACCCCAGCAAAAGTCTGAGCAGATGTAGTAGAAGTCTCCTGTTGAGATCAGGGACCTGGCTAGGAGCTGGGGTCTCACAGCAATCCTACCCTTGACTTGGTGATCAGCCTGGGACAGGTCGGTCCAGGCGGGATGGATCCAGCCCACCAAAATCCTCCCTGGGCTACCTGCCCCAAATCGCCCATGTCCCAGGTGGCAGCCCGGCCTGCCTTCCCTCCAGCGCTGCCCATGGGAAACGGGGTGCTTCCTTCCTCTGACTCAAGGGCTCCCCGGAGTCAAAACCAATATTTCCAGCCAGGGACATAACTTGAGCCTAGCCGCGCCTGTTTTGGCGGCTCGGGTACCTGGGATCTGCCCAGGGTGCCCCAGGTGTACAGGCCGAGGCAGAGGAGCACCTGAGCCGAGTGCGGCCCTCTGGAGAAGCCAGGGGCACAGTACTTAGCTCCATGAGGATGGTGGCCAACAATTTGTATATGACCCTGAGTTACTGAGCTTTCACACAGAAATTAGGACACATGGTGATGTTTCACCTAGGGAAACCAGAAAGGCCCAGTGGTACCACAGAGCCAAGAGACACTGATGTCTTGCCGAAGGACTGCTGCCCCTTCCCTAGGGGCAGATTATTTACGGGAACAGGAACCTGATGGAAAATTCTTAATGGCAAGTCACAAGTTCGACAGGACTTTTGTTGGGTGGGTGTAGGCACGTCTCCTTCAAGGGCTAAGGGAAAGGTGGTGACCCACACACATGGGAGGTCTGAGGTTTGACATCAGCATTGTTCAGGATGGATGTAAGTGCTGTGCCTCAGGAGGTCACCTTGACGTGAATCGTCTCATCACAAACCATTAGAGTGAGCAAATTATTGGCAGCTAGAAAAGGCTGCTAAACCACCCTTCAGGAAAGCCTATTAGAAACTTTCAGATTTTAGAAACACAAGATCCTCTAAGTTTGGAAAACTCACATCCCGGTTGGCTCACCCCACAACCCTATATCCATCACAGAAGCCCCCACCGTTGGCCTACCATGAACTCCCCAGGAAAAGGAGAGTGGGGCACTATTCCACTATTTTCATTTTTGGACAATGCAGTAGATATTATCGAATTTTTGAGTGACACTGAGTTCATAGTTTCTACAAGCATTTTGTAAGACCAGAATAGAATTTAAAAGGCTCCTGGCAAACTGGAGAAATGTGTGAAGTTAATAGGACACAATTCAATAAGGACAAGTGCAAAATTCCGCATTTAGAAGTAACAATCCGCTGTTCAAATCAGGGAACTATGAGCTAACAAGGAGTTTTTTTATAAAAGGATCTGAGGGCTCTTAGGAATTCTTAGAAAATGAATATTGAATGGGAAATATAATTGTACTTCAAAAAGAGCAGACACTGTTTTGGTTTGTCTAAAAAGGAGAGTCACTTTTAACACACATCAGGAAACTTATCGGCTTTATTTAGCATTGGCAGGCAATACTGGGTCAGTCTGGGGCACTGTCCTTCAAGAACAAACAAACAAAAAAATGAGGGCCAAGGGTAGCAGACAGACCTGGGGCAGTCAGGGAGATGCTCCTCCTGATACGGGTGGCACTGACGATGGCATGAGATGTCTGTAACTGTGCCACTGGCAGCTCAGCAAGTCACAGCTGGAGGTGCTTGATCTAATGGGAACTCAGAGAGTGCCCAGAAGAGCTTAATGTTCCTTACAAACTGTAAGAGCTATATTCATATAGAGGTCTGAGCCTGATGTTGAATCAGCCATTTGACATATCTGCGCTAGAGTGCTTTCTACAGCAGCATGAAGAGTGCTTTTCTATGCCCAGCGCATCACTGTGCTTGACAGTAATACCCCATAGAGTCAAGGGTGCTTCAGTTGTGACAGTGCTGTAATTTTCAGAGAGCACTGGTGTCAGCACCAGAGCTGAGAGCTGCTGAGCCCTGCTGCAATCTCTGCTGTCTTAGCCTCGACATGATAATTGCAGTTTTTCCCTCTCTCTCACCTGGCAGATCAAAGTGTGCAGGATTTTTTACACGCAGTGCATGAAGGAGCAGCCAACTCTGGCCAGGGCACAGTGGTCCAGCTGGCGTGTTCCTTCTTCGTGCCCACCGGCGTGATGCTCTCGCCCCACTTCGCTGCACGTGCCGCGCACTGGGCAAACAGCAGCCTGCAGCAAACCGACTTCACCGACCCCAACCAAACCACAGCCCAAATGCAGGAGTGGATCTCCAGTAACCTCAGAGGTAGAGTAACAACCCACAGGAATTATTACACATGGATAAAACGTAAAATAAGAATAACGAGAGAGCATGCATTTAACCAAGTGTAAATACAACCAAGCATTTTACCACACTCCACATTGCCTAAACCAAGACCAACAGCCAGGAAATCTAATTCTTGTGCTGCTACTCATTTCTAATGGAAGGAAGGGCCAGCATATCTGTGAGCACAAGTCTGCAGTATTAAGCCATCAACTGCATGGCCTTATTCCTCTAATTTTTGAAATGGCAATCCTTTGCAGTGCTTTCAGTTTTAATGAGGAGCAGCCGAACTCCCCAGGGACCAAGCTTGCTATGCTGAACGCTTTCACGCTGCGCTGGGGAGCATGCTGAGCTGTAAGCTCAGCAGTTAGACTCCTGAGTTTAAAAAGTCAAAATGGGAAATGAAAAGAGTTCACTTTCCACACAAGCAAGGAAAGTAGTAAAATTAGATTGTACGTTAATGAAAAAAAAAAATTGAAAAAGCAAGTCCTTAGAAGCAGCAGACCAAATCAATCCCTGATCTGCCCCATCGACTTCAGTTACGTGAATGTTAATTTAGCCATCAACATGTAATGTGATGTTTAACACAAACATTAAAGCTGTTATTGAAAAAAAATCTGTGCTTCTCAAATGGACTGTAATAAGTGATCCAGCTTCATGATAGGAAATTATTGCTCTAGAAGTGGGTACTAAAATGGAAGTTCGTATTGTGGTACTCACATGAGTATCACTGAGTTAAAGGTGGATCACACCTGCAAAATTCTTTGAGATACACAAAGTGGGATGAGTTAAAATTGGATAGGGGAGAATTAGGATATGAGTTTCAGTTGACTTTGTTACTTCATTGTTGTACAATGGCCCTCAGCATTGGCAAACTTGAGCTCAATTATGGGGATGACATGGACCAAGGGGCAACCCTGAGGTCCATGTACCAAGTTGTACCGTGCCTCTTGCCCTTTCGGCTGCTGAGCAGTCCTGGCTTGCTTTATTTCTTCACATAGACTTGTCCTTTACACTTGTGCAAACAGGACAGCCTGTGTCCCCCTCCCCATCTCTTTCCCATGCAGATGGGGATGTGCACGGCCTGCCTTTGGAGGAAGCTGCCTCACCACTCAGTCGGGTCACTGTGGTGAGCACCATGTACTTCAAAAGCGTGTGGCTAAAGAAGTTTTCCTTTATGGATACACAGGCCTTGCCTTTTACCACGGCGGAGGGCTCAATCCTGAAAGTGCCCACAATGCATCACACAGCTGAAGTTAACTACGGTAACTGTCCTTGTCCCTGACTTGCTGTATAATACAACATAGAAAATTTTTATTTATTTATTTTTCCACAGCTACTGCACTAAGGTGCGTTATTTTCCCAGCTTGGAGAACGCTAAGAAAAAATCACCCATAACAAAGACACCACCTGGGTGACTGAATTGACTCGTAGTCCCAGGCAATCACAAAACACATATTTGGTTCAAAGTGGTTCCTAAAACACCTACTGTCCCTCACCCATCCATCACAGACCAACAGTTGCCAGCACCCATCAACAAGCTTGTCAGGTATAGCCCCTACCAATTTGGCTTGTGGGTTGGGTAAGGAATTTCCTGTCCTCTCAACCTGATCGCTGTCTCCAAAGCGTGACCACCAGGGAGAATATAATATCGCAGTGAACACCAGTGCTCTGGTCACAGTCTGCCTCCAAGGATTTAAGGTAAAATATTCGGGGCAAATTGTGCAACAAAGAGGAGAGGAATTTTTCTGGCCCTTAAACCCAGCCAGTGGATGCCATCAGAGTGGGATTAAAACAGTATGAATATAGGTCAAACATTTATTTGAATAATATATAATTATAGTGTGTTCTCCTTTCAAATGTTTGGAGTATAAAGGTTGGTGACACAAGGATTCATATTGTAAGCTTTATTTTCAGAAACCAGGAATTCTTCCACTTAACTCTACAAACCCTTTTAAAATATAAAAACTCCTTTCTCTTCTGTTCTAAATTTCAGCACTTCACTTGGATAAAAATCTTTCTAATTCCAGGTCTAAATGTCTTCAAGACTAGATTATATCTTAGTATTGTGCAAGATATATCCTTTAACTTAATAGTTTTTTTTATCATCTTAGATATTTACTCCTAAACGTATTTTTGAGTGAGACACCAGGCTCATCTAATCTCCTCAATAAATAGATATTCCATTTCTCTACTGTACTCTTCCATTTTGAATTAATCTTCCTTGAAAGTAAGGGACCAGAAAGCTACATAATTATTTTATTGAGTCATATACATGCTCAGTACTATGCTCTTAGTATTTCTATGCCTTTGCTAAAATGCCTTGCTTAGTTCATTAGGTGTTACTCAGGCTGTACCCCATCTGTTTTGTCATTTCTCCCATTTTTATTTTTATTTTTTTTTATAAGTTGAGTCCTAGATAACTAAAGGGGAGGGAAAACTCAACAAATACATGCCCTTTATTGTGAGTTTGAGACATTATTGGATTTCCATCACTCCAGCCATAAAGGTAACCTCACTGTTCATCTTTGATGAAAGTCTTGATTACTGGCAACACTTTGGAAAGCCAGCGGTAACCTCTTTTCAACATAGGAGCCCCACGATCAACTTAGCTCATTTTAGACTGCTCATCAAGCAGTTGATTGCTACCTTTCACTTCTGGCTCTAACTGCCATCATTTCTACGTGTAAATAGCGCCATAGAGAAACAGTGTTCAATGTTTTACCTAAAACTAGATGGCTGGATCTATGCTTTTTTATCAATCCAATTACCCAGTCAAAAAGATTATAAATTTGTTTGCTAGGGTCTACCTGATGTTGCAGTTTATCTCACTTTCTATTTCCCTTGATGACTTGACCATTCTTTTCTCCAGGGTATACTCAAAACTTTTCAAGTGAAGACCCAAAATTTCCCAGACAACTTTTTTTCTTTATAAATACAGTCTTGTTTTCTAGACTGTCTAGAGACACAACCTCTGAATTTACAGGTTTATTGAAAATCTTTGCTAACACACTTGCAATTTCACATCCAAGTTGTCTTTGAATTCTGAGGTGGTAATTATGCAGGCCCTGAATTTTTCTCTCTGAAGTAGGTTAAGCTTCATTTCCATCTCTGGTACTGTAATTCCTCTTGTTCTTTCCTCATTTCCATTAGGTATCTCACCATTATCCAATGATATATCAAACTAACTCTTTCCCATTGCTTCCAGTAAAGAAATGGAGATGAATCTAGAAAAAAAAAATTGAATTCAGTGTTCAGCAACGCCATTCATCCTTCTTTTTTTTCCTCTTGTTTTTTATGGGGTTAAAACAGATTCCTTTTCTGGTCAACAGTCACATCAAGCAGGCAGTTGGCCAGGTATTGCTTCTATACCTCTTTATCTCTGAACCATAATCAACCTGGTGAAAGAATCATTTTTTCTAGTCTTGGAAAGTTTGCCCTTGCTGCTATGTCTTTTTTTGTGGTACTTCCTCTTCCAGAAAGTCCATGGTGTGTTGACCACGTTTCTTCCTCCTTCTTGGACCACTTATTTCTGATCATGTTCACACTTCTGGCTTGGAGATCTCCCATTTCTCTTGTGCATTCGACTTTTTCAGAGGTTAACTAACTTTACCAAGGAGTGCCGAGTTTCCTTTTCCAAAACCCAATGCCTTCTCATCCTCATTGTTGATTAGTGTAAACTACTACATCAGCTCACAGTTGTTCAGCCCTGGGTGACTCTGTATCCCCAGCTCACTGCAGGATCTTTGCTACTCCTGAAATTTGGAGGAGCATCACCATTTGTTCCTTCACAAGTTACCTGATTAAACAAATAGGTTTCTTGGGACCATCAGCTCAGGAACAGACCTTTTATCTGAACAGTTAGTAGGGTGAGACAAAGAAATGAGAAGTCCAAAATGACTGAATGCAGGCTTATATAAATGGAGAACTTGGGTAAAGACCAGTGATCAGAAATTCAGCAGCTGACCTACATTACCTGAGCATAAATGTGCTCAGAGGCCTCTGCAAACTTGATGTAAAAGTTTTAGTTGTTCTTGTCTGACCATTTGTCTAAATGCAAGAAGTCCATCCTGTTCATCTGTAATATTTCCATAGAAAAGGAAAGTTACCAAAATACTAGGGTTATTTCTTCATCCAGTCTGAAATGCGTGACCTTGCTTTAGCTGGAGAGACTTTTGAGGAATGTAGAAGTGAGACAGATCACTGAAAATTTGCTGATTGTCAGATTTGGTAGGGACAGTTCAGTCTTTGTCCCTAGAAATGCTACAAACATCTCTGACAAATCAGTTTGAAATTAATAAAAAAGACAGGCTTACTACAACAAACCAGAGACATGAGATAACTTTCCTTCATTATTAAATGATTGCAGCTGTATACCATCAGCACCCAAAATGCAGAGTAGAAACATTAGCTGTGGCCTGTATTGATCTAGCATTTACAACATTGTTTATCCTTTTAACATGACCATGCAGAACAGATCAGCCTGGGGACAATTAACACTGCTCTAAGTGTCAAAGTACTATTTACACATGATTTTTAAATGCTGCAGCTATTTTTTTTTTCTCCAAGCGATTTGTTGACTGTGTTGGGATACTGATTTAGCATGTATATATATAGTCCTTATGGGATGCTCAAAAGCAGTTCAAGTAAGGAAGACGAAACATCCTGGCTCAGTCATCTCAAGTCTTTGGTTTTCTTTTTAATTAACAAACCAGATCTGTGGACAACACAAATTGAGACACAAACTTCAAAATGTCAGCATGCCCACAAATTAAACCACTCCTGGCCAGTACACAACAAACGTAAATGTTGTCTGCTTGCAAACAAGGTCTTTTTAGAGCAAAACAATCCATGTGCTGGGAATTGGTTTTATGAGTGCAATTCCCTCATTGTGCTGCATGGTGTGAGGGTTAATCTAAGAGTCTAAAACTTAATCTAGCAGAATAACCAACATTTAATGAATGCTATCTAACATAGAATTGCAAAACTAACATGCATTGTACATTAAATATTTGAGACTTTCTATAGCTATGTATTTATGAGAAAATATTTAGGTACAATGAGCATTAGCTAGCTACGTTTTGTTGTTTATTTTATAGCTGCTGACTCAAAAAGCATGAATATCTATCTTTAAAGATAAAACTACTACAGCTTGGTGAAAAGGGAGTAGATTATTGTGGATAGCCTGCAGCAATGGCAATGATAAGTCATTTGCTTGTAACTTGTATTTAACTCCTTGCATACTAACTATTGCTGAATGTTCCTGAAATGCTATTTATTGGATCAACAGATGAAAAAATAAGAAAGGAAAATTATGATAATTGGATTTGTTCTATTGTTTAACAGAGTTCATTGGAAATGTCCGGATTAATTGTTGTTCAAAATATAGAATTAAAATGGTACTTGAGAATGTTTTTTACAAGATGTTACATAACTAATTGTAAGGTTGGAAGCCAATCAGCTATTATTTTTGACACTATTTTTTTTAAAACCTTCATTTGATTTTCATAGTTTTTAGGCCTGGATTTTCAAAACTAATAAATTTGGTGCATAAATACGTATAACCCTAACTACTTTATCATTTAATGTAGCTATTTGTCTCCTGAAATTAGAAACAAAATATTTTTAATGGTAGTAAAGTTGGAAACATAAGGCAAAGTAAGTTTCAGTTAATTAAATAGTATACTTTTTTCATAATTTCTTTCAGCAACGAATTTTCAGTGAAAGGTATTATAGATGGAAATCATAGAGAAAACAGTACGCTTATTGAAAGAACAAGCATTGTGGGAACAGTCACCATAACATTACTGTCATTGCCTTGGTAATGTTTTGAAAACTCTGGGTGAGGAGGAGAGCTACTATATGAGAAAGCAGCAAAATATTCATGCTCTGTTGAGACACTGCTTCAGGTATTATTACTATCATTGCACGTGTGTGTATATATATGTTATATATATACATAGGCAGAAAAAAATTCCAAGCAGCCCTGTTTACATGAGCCGCCGTCATGAGTTAATGGTGACCTGAGCTGAGCCCATACATCAGACACAACCCCTTACAACCCATCACCGATGTTCTGAACTGTCTGCTTCTCCAGAGTTTATTTTATTTTAGCTTTTTTTTTTTTCCCCCCACTTAAATGGTGAAATGAGATCTATGTTTGCCCACCTACAGGCCAATTCCAGACGGCAACTCTGGAGCCTTTCAGTGTGGTTGAGTTACCCTACCTAGGGGAGAAACTCAGCATGTTCATAGTGCTTCCCAGTCACAGAAGAACACCTTTGTCCCAGGTTGAGTCTCACCTTTCTGCCAAAACCATAACGCTCTGGACCAGCAGCTTAAAGAGGATGAAGATGGATGTTTTTCTACCTAGGTAACTTTATTTCTCGAAGATGGCTTCACTACTCCAGTTGTCAGAATTAGGAGCGATAGTGCTGGCATGAGCAACCTGCAAGACAGAACCAAATGCGATACTTTGAGATCTGTTTTTCTTCACAATCAGAAAAGCTCTAACCCTTTAATAAGCCATGAAGAGGTGAGCTGAGAATGCAAAAGTTTTCCAATATGTTCTGTACTGTTTAAAAACCAAACCAACCAACCAAACAAGATCGTACAGCTTTTACTTAGAAGTTGTTTGAGGTATAACAATCTTTTTTAAAAAAAGAGAGAAATGTTCCTGACCTTTTTCTGCATATTTTTTTTTTGCTTAAGAGTAAATATATAACCTTTAAAAAAAATAAAAACCAATAGCTTATTTTTTACAACTTGCTAAATACAACAAAAATACTGATCAATTAACTTGCCCCCACCCCAACTTATACCCATTTTTCTGTGCACAAAGCAACTTTCACCCATACGTTTTGCACATTAGTCATGAATTGTTGCTACCAAACGCACATATCCCTGTTAGTACTTTCTATCAGCTATTCAAATGAAATCATGCAACAAGAAGAACCTGGCACAAGCAAGCCTTTTGTAGCTGCACCTACTGTATCCGTCAGCGTGGAAGGGCCTTATTACACATTCCTTACAATACAATCCCCACATTAACAAAGCACTGAAAAACAATCTGTACATCAATACTCTTTTCCTCCAAGCTAATTTTGGTAATGTTTCAAAGAGCCCTTTTGCTACAGCTAAATAGGTCATTAATAAAATCACATACAGGAAAACGCAAAGTTCATGTGTCAAGAAGAATGAGAAGCAGTCTGATTGCAGGAGGTGGAGGCAAGGGATTCTTTCTGTTAATGTCTTCAAGTGAAGATGAGTTGCTTTTCTGGAAAATATGCTTAATCAGGTGGAAGGCATTGAGATCACACTGAAATAGATGGATGAAATGCAAAGGCTTGAAATAAATTGCATTTGTTCCACCTTTTAGCTCTATGAAACTATGAATGCTACATTTAAATAAAATCTATCATCTTAATTTCAGGTTCAGTATTCAGAGCCTTTTTGACCTAAAGACAGTTTTTTCTGCCTTGGGAATTAGAGACGCATTTGATCCCATCACTGCTAATTTTAAAGGTATTTCAGGTAAGAGGCTTGACTGAATATAAAGTGATCATTGACCCAATGGTTGTAGACTCTTAGATCATATCTAAATGATTCAGTAGACCTGGGCCTGCTGGATTGATTGTGCTTCTTTCTCTGTGAACTCCAAAACACAATTCATGTTCAGCCAGTCTACTTTATTATTGATAACTCCATTTTGAGCTGTTGCTTTGTATGAAAGAGGAATCTGATAGGGACAGGGTTGGTTTGGGGGTTCCCTTTTTATACATTCACCAAGTAACCCTGTTTTCAGCCACAACTAGAGAGACCTCTCAAACCATTGACTCCTATCAGGGTCCAGCATTTAGTTCACCATTGTCCATGTGGTGGACAAAAATGGGAAAAATATTCATAAAGATGAAATAAGTAAATGAAAGTAAAAATGAGGGAGAAAGGGATATTCACAACAGCAACTTAAGGCTCCCTAGAAAGTCCCCCTAATCAAAGAGGCAGTCAAATCTGTGCATTCCTGCTCATGCCCTGAAGGTTCCTGCCTCCCTCCATCAGCAGGGGAGATCTGAGACCTGCTGTCTTCCCTAGGCTGAGATAACTTGATGCCACCGTCCTTATGTGTTATCTCACTCTAAAGATGCTCCTATATTGTCTCAAAGTGATGCCTGAGTCTATGACAGAGGACATACTCAGGCAGAGAGATTCAAGACACACATGAAGGTTTTAACCTGTTCTCCTATTTGCCTGCACTTGGAGAATGCTGATCCGAAAGCCATGCAGCCCTATTATTTCGTGCTGAGCTAAGAAGTCCTTAATATATAACTAATTTAGATGTTCAGGCTGTCCATATTCATCCATCCATAAGACATCTACGAAAACACAATCAAAATTAGAATCAAGGATCTAACATGGAAGCCAGATACAGAGAAAGTAATCGAGAGGGAGATGTATGCTGTGCTGTCCTGCTGAACTTGAAGTGGTAAAGAAACCATGGAAAGGAAATGGCAATAGAAGAAAAGCTAATAACATAACGTATATGGTATACAGCATCAGTTCACATGTTGTAAGGCAGATAGTACATACTCCATGTTATTGCAATAAATTCCCTGAAAGTTAAACATTGTCGAAAATTATATTCCTTCTAGTAAGTTTTAGGTATTTCATAAGCAGTGCAATCTTAAGAATATTTTAGAAATCATAAGAAGGGCTTCAAAGTTCAAGTAGTACTAGTAGCTATGTTTCATTTATAAAGGAAAAAAAAGGAAACCAGCAGAGGCCAGGCATACATCAGTATTTGCCAAGCAGCATCGGATCCTGATGCAGGCAGTGCTGCTCCAGCTAAATACCAAAGGACTGGAATCCTTTGGCCTAGCTAACCTTCAAGGTAGTTCAGTTTCAGTCTTTGAAGTAGTTGCCCAGATAAAATATCTATTATGCATTCCTTATATTCTGCAGGAAATATATATAAAAAAGGTAAAAGCATTCTAAATTAATAAAAAAGTAAAAATGGTGTTCAAAGTAAGGTTCAAGAAACCACTGCTAATATTCACTTGGTGGTTTTTTTCATTGTGTTTTTTTTTTTTTTTCCAGAGCAAGCTGGTCTTTATATTTCAGAAGCCATTCACAAAGCAAAAATTGAAGTAACAGAAGATGGTACGAAGGCATCAGGAGCTACAGGTAAGTCACATATACAAATTTAATTTCCACTCCCGATGCTTATCACTACACTAATTAAAACAACAGCTATTCTTTCCTTTAAAAAGCATGCCAGCATTTAGAAGTATGCCTAGTCTAAATGCAAACATTTGTATCTAACACATTTCCATTTTACCTTTGTGATTGCTCATTAGAGCTCTTAAACCTCTTCCCTTTCCATGTCTGATGTTCAATTAAGCATGCAAATGATCAAGTGAAAACCAGCTTTGCCAGCCCAGGGAAAATCCAGTTTAACAAAATAAACCCAGATTTCTGTTGGTCAGATCACAAAAACAAATTAAGAAGGTTACTATCATTTCATCCATAATTCCTGAAGGAATTACAAGGTTTGTTTTCTGAATATTGCCTTTTTGGTAAGCATGGAAGTTCATGATGTGAAAGTTTCTTCTTCATGGAAATAATTACAGGCATGTTACTTAAGCACTTAGGACAGTGACAATTTGCATGCAGTAGTTTCTCATAACATAATTTCCACACACACAGAGCAGGGGCTGGACTACAGAGTTAACAAATTACCCTTGTAAGCTGAATGATGTTTCCACAAATCCTTCATCGCATACAACAGGGGAACTGAAATTACTGAGTTGTGCAATTTATTTTTTTAAACCACGTGAGCTTCATTAAAACACCCTGCATTTTCATCTCCCTTATGGAAGCCTCAGATACTCCAGAGATGTTCCAACCTAGAAGAAGCCAAGATTATTGTATTGTGGGTATTACACCCACAGCAGCAACTTTGAATAAGACAGATGCTATATATACACATACGTATCACAACCACTTCTCATAGCTAAGTTAATCCTGCTGTGGAGCTGTAGAGTTTTAAATCTTATGGCAATTTTCATCTTTAACAGTGCATTCATATTTTTAGTATTTTTTTGCTGGCAACTCCTGTACAAAAGAAAAGCTTTTAGGTGGCTCCAATCACATACCAAAGATTAATAGTAATCAGACAACATCTGACCTTTACTCCATTGAAATCAATGCCAGCACCTCCATTAATTCCAGTCAGACCAAGCTATGAAACTGGTTTAAAAAAAGTCTGTTTTTTTGTTTACTTTAAAAGCTCTGCCTCTAGCCACACAGTGACTTGAAAGCTAAGGTAGCTTTTCTTAGAAGCACTGAAATAGCACCAAACTTATTTTATTGAGTCCTACTTGAATTTTTCAATTGAATTCTATTTTAACCACTCATTAAAATAATCCAAATCTTTGTTGTTTTCTTTGGACAATATAGTCTTAATATTAGATAGCTACAAAGAAGAATTCATTAAAACAAGGCTTATTTCAGTAATTGCTTTCTGAGCCGTCATACTTTTTAAGGACAACTTATTTACTCTCATTAGCGCACAGTCAGAGAGAAGGTTAAGTCACATAGCACTCTGAGATCAAGGATAGTTACATCTTGTTGAGAGCTCTGACAAATTCCAGGATGACGTACTACTTCTCTGCTCTTTCCCATTGAGAAGAATGGCAATTTAGAAGAATACATTCATGCCCTGCTTATCTTTTGACTGGAACAGCAGAGCTAGGAATCGGCTAAGGGGTTGTGTAATGGCATGGTATGACTTCAGTAGAGTTAGGGGTGTAAGACCAAAGATTTTTTTACCTTTGAAATCCAGAGCCAGACTGACTCACTTCAGCAATGAAGTACACATGCATCGTCTGCCTGTAATCTCTCAACACTTGTTCATTCACCTAGACCGATTTCACTGCTGGCTAAAATCATTGTTTTATCCTTGGAGCAGCAATTCAAGCTCTGGTGTTTGGTACCGTGAATTTTGAGGGCACTGCACAGAAAATGGAATGAAAACGGACATGTTTTACTAAATGTTTTCTTCGTTGCATTACAGCAATGGTATTACTAAAAAGGTCTCGAACACCTATTTTCAAAGCAGACAGACCGTTTACTTTTTTCCTGAGACAGGCTAATACAGGTATGTATGCTGTCTAATTCAGTAGCAGGATCATTCACAAGTAGCACTGAAATCAATAAAAAGTTTGTTGTACATCAAGCGACATTCTTCAGCCTAGGAAATTTTAACAACCATGAAAATGGGTTTAGATTTTAAAGCATACATAAAGAATAGTTTTATTGGTTTGTTTTAAAAATGGTAGTCAAAGCACAGAAGTCAAATTCCCTTCTTCCATTTATAAGAGCCTAAATAACCTTTCTACAACTATTATAGACAACAGAAATATCTTACTGAAGATCTTGAATGCCCCAGCACAGGAGACAGACCTCCACAGGGCAATTCAAATCATGAATTGGCTGGATCAGTATCTCAAGTTAAAACTTAGATCCTCCCCGTAAACGAAACTTGCTCATGCCTACACAGACAGCACACAGCAAAATAGACTTGTGAGTGTAGACACCAGGCTTCCAGGGCCTGGAATTCCCTGTTTTAATTCCTACCTCTGCAGTTTGAAAGGCTATAGAACTTCAGAAGTTCTGCAGACTAACAAACTTTTACCCAGCTACGGCTAAGAACATACAGAAGCAAACTTCTCTTCCCTCATATCATAAATATCAGCACCTTAAAGGAGATTGGACTCTTCACTACTTCGCATCCTCATGAAACACTCAGGCTATCAAAAGCCATAGATATTTACTGTAAGTAATTTGGAAACTGAGACCTCAGCCCTGCAGAAAAAACTAACTTATATATTCCTTATTGCAAGGAACTGCCAGAAATGTATTTTCTCTGCAACTGGTGACTTTCTTGCTAACAAGCTTCCCCCAAACAAACAAAAAAATGTAGAATATACCTGAAAATCTGAAGCATCACAGTGCTCTTTTGGCTTCTGTGTCAGACTCTGTCTCCTTTCAACTGTTGAGTTATATAGACTACTCCAGATTCTCTGCCAAATGAAAACACCATAAAGCTAGTTGACAACAACAAAGAATTTTTATGCACCTTTAGCAAGTTTTTTGCTCCTCTGCACTCTCAGGCTAACTCCAACAACTCTTACTCTTCCTTTCAATGCAGTAAATTTGCACCTTAGGTCTCTTCCTATAAAATCCTTCAAACCACCACGTTTCTCTTATAATTCTGGTCACTCCTGTTTAGATATCCAGGGAACGTAGAACCATTCTTAGGGTTGAGTAAAACACTGCTTGGGGCCTGCCAAAAGACTGAAGGGAATCATTTTCCTTACCTGCTTACAAGAAACCAATGACGTTCTCTTAGAGTGTGAATACATGTGTAATTAACAGCCTTAAAAACTTTTTAAAAACCAAAATACAATTATTAAAGACTAAAGCACACTAATTTAAAAATGCTTTGACAATCATTATCGTTTAGTGAATAAACTTCTCTAGCAAGTGTGGAATTGAAAAAAGGCACTAAAAAAGGAAATCTGATCTATGAAACCTGAGCCACAGACAGATCAAATACTGATTTGGGAGAATAAATTCGCTCATTTACAGTATATGATAAATTGTTTAAGAAGGAAATCAGATTGTAACAGGATTCTTACATGAAAGAAAATACATACCCTCTAATCAACTCAAAATGAGAAGAGCATTTGTATAATTTAAGCTTATTAATGAAAAAAGGGAAGACATTCAGGCATTTTGCTTAGACTTCATGAAGTTTTTCCAATGGGAAAATGGGAAAGGGTTCTACTTCTGTTCAAAGGTGATTCTTTAGTCAATGCTTTAGGTAAATTTCTGGTTTTGGGTTACTATTTAGAAAGGCCTTTTAGTATTTTTTTAGTATTGAAATCTTTATATTATTCTAAGGCAAGCATGCAATCACAGGCATTTTTTCTTTCTATACAATGAATGATTACAAATCTGCTAGTTCCACGCTTAATTTAAGTATTTAAGCTGTACTACGCTTTTTGAAAACCTGGTCCCAAACACTAAAATAATTTTAATATTGTTTTCATTTACAGGTTCAGTACTCTTTATAGGAAGAATTACAAATCCTTCATGATAAATGCTAGTCAATTACACTGTCTTCTGTTCCTTCTACGGTAAACCTTCTTGCAATGAAATTAAAGGCTACATTATGTATATATTTAATAAAAGTGTTTAAAACAACAACACTTGCAAGAAAAAGAGCAAGTCCACTACCTGATTACTTCATACAAACTATAGGAAACAGTTGTCTAGCAATCAGCACCACAACTGCAGCAAAGACTGTATGCATATACACATTTGAGGAAAAGCTGAACAGATTTTGCAAGTCAGGTCGATTCATTCAGTATCAAGTGTCTTACAGAATTACAGAAAGGCCAGGGTTTCAAGCATAACTTTACTTCCCTTCCCTGAAGGGAAACACTTGAGAACAGAACTGACGTTCAGTCTGGTCCCAGACTTAACTATAATCTAGCTGAGACAGGAAGGTAACAAGCAAGCAGCAAAAAGCTGTGAAAAGTTGAGAGGTTGTTCAAGTTGAGAGGTTGTTCCAAAACTGACAGAAGGGCAGGTAGGAAGTAGATATACCACTGAATCAGTAACAAAAATATTACTACCGAAAAAAAGGGTAGTAATACCTACCTTCACTGTCTTTATCTTTTCTTTTTAAATGAACACAGCATGGAACACATTCCTGAAGAACACAGAATGCAGCTAACAGTATCTTGAAAAATGGCTTTTTCAACACCCTTTTAAAAGCTAAGATAGTGTTTTAGTACAAGTCATCAACTGATGGCATGATGCATCAGAAACCCCTGCCCATGAAGATTTTAGGTGAAGACCACAAACCACCAACTCTCAAGAAAAGCATCAGAGGAGAGCTGCTCCCATTGAGTCAAAGCTTTCCAGAAGTTAGCAAAGATGAAAGACAGGACCAACAAAGTATTCAGTAATAACTTATGTCCAAGATTGCTGGACTGCTCCTCCCATTATTAAACAAAAGATTCTGACACAGAAGTGTGCAGAATTCCTCAGAGGCTACTGACCTCTGCTTTTCTACACTGTATCTTCATAAAACTGTGTCATTGATGTCAATGTGCATACAGTACATAAGTTTGTTACTCTAGTCACTAAACAGTAAAGCACAAAGTACACAATGCTAAGATCATCATCCTGCCATAGTCACGACTCTGCTTTTGCTTTTCTCTCATTCTGATTAAGAACAGAATATCCAGTGATGCAAAACTGCTCATTATTTGGTATCACACTGACACTAAGGCATGGAAGTTCTGTAAAAAGAAGGCAGAAGGAACCGTTCCAAGTAAAAAAATGTACTCAGTCCTACACAAAGATTAAAATAGAGCTTTTATTGATGGAATAACAAAAGTGCTTTTCTTAAATATTTTTCAAAATACATTTATACAACTTACAATAATATATCCAAAATAACTGTATATACAAAACATTACCTTGTTTTATGTATGTGCTTTTTTTTTTCTGAAAATTACAAAGCAACTTTTTGGCAAAGTTCAACCTTAAGAGGTGATAGTTTTGAAGGTTGGATTAAGAAAATAGAACCTGAGGGAAAGTGACACTTAAGTCCATGACAAGCAAGGAGTTCTCCATTTAAATAAAAATGTTTTCGTGATTTTTCACATTACAAAAATAACAGAAATGAAGAAAAAAGATGATGGATACTTTTCTCATCATTTTATAGAGCAGCTTCTCATTCTTTCCGATACAGAACTTTAGGTAAGAGTGCATGTCAAAAATGAATGCAAGTAAGGACAGCAGTGCCCTGCTGTGGCTTTCTCTTGTGTGCAGTTCCTTAGCTGCTGTTGATATGGTTGACCTGATTGGATCTGCGATGGATTTCTTCCAGAAAACTCTCTAGCTGTTCTATCAACATTCGTTTTTTAAACCTGCATTTAAAACAAAGCATAATGAATACACATGCTAGTAAACAAAACATCTTTCCCAAACTTTTACTGAACCCTGGAATCTTAAGTGATTATTTTAGGTACAGTGCATGATGACATTACATATACTGCTGTCTCCTCAAGTTCTGTTAAGCTACTAACATTAAGCTTCTAACTTGCTTTCAATTTAGTCAGAGAATATCAAACTAGGGTTACTAGAGTCTATTCTAGTATGTTGTTGATCATCACTCAGCCTTTGGAAAGTCAGGAGAAATTCTTAAGTGTTTGCTATTTCCATCAGTAAACTTCTCAAGTACAGATATAAAATATATGCCAAAACAACTACAACCCTAAAGCTAGCAACAGCTTTTAGGGATTATTTGCATGCCTTCACAGTGCATTCACAAAAGCCAAGTGATTTTGGTACTGGTGGAGAAATAGCCATTAGACACTGCAAAGCAGATATAAAGAAAATACAAATGAAAGTTTGAGAAACTAAGGAAAATACAGATTTAATCCATACCTGGAGTCTCTGCACTTCTATTCCTTATTGACTACAGAAATTTGGACAGCAGACCATTTTGTCTCCTTTGCTTGAGCCCACTGCAGCATTACTGTCCATCACTGTTTCCAGCAAACCCTAACCCCTGCAATGTTTCTGCATCTGAGAAGCACTTCTGACTGACACTTTGGCAGCTGTACACATACTCTGTGATAAGCAGCAATGAAAAGATCACACACTTTCTCAACTCAACACTTTTCTGAACTGTACTCAAGAGTTCAGTCCTGTGATCTTATTGTCCTATGATCCCAGCCAGGCCTCCCAGTCCATGCTCATGGCTCACTTACTGTAAGTCTCAGTAACACCAAACAAATCCCACACCAAGTACTGATTCCCCTCCATTCTTCACTACTTTTTACATACCTGATCCCTGCTTGTTGAAAAGTACCAGCCTGGAAAATAAGTATCTACTCCTTTTCATTTGCTCTAATAAAAGCCAAATGACTTAAGCTAATAACAAAGTGTTTTACTACAATACATCCTAGTGAAAATTCAACATGCTTATATTCTGTGAGTAATGTTACTTTTCAGAATACCGTTAAGTACATTTGAAGCAGGATACATTTCTTAGAAAATTAAAGCCTAGTGAAAGGTAGGAAAAATATATTAACTGCTATCACAATAAATCAAACGCCCGTGCTAACAGTACAGTCGCTATGTCCAGTCCCACAGTACATCTCACAAGCTTCTCTTCCAAATGCTGAACACCACAGGAACAAGTTTTCAAGGCAAAAGAATTTTTCACCATAGCAAATGACACTAATTAATACAATTAAACATTGACTCTTACTGATTTAACTGTCCAACCTGCTAAGAAAATCAGTACTCCTAGTAAAACTTCCTAAAGTAGTTGTAGCTATTGATCACTAAGGTTCATTACTATTTCAAAATTGTTTGCATTCATTCTTTCTAGCGTTTTTATCACAAGTTGGTATTTCTTAGCATTTTGTCTAGGTATACACTTCGCGCTTTGTTATGTAATTAATAGTTCAAAGCTCTCAGTTTGTAGAATAAATAAAAAGGAATTGAATTTCTCATACTGAGAATTGTCAATTTGAAGAATTTTGATTCATGTTTTCTTGTCAGCTTGTGCTCTAGACTATTGGGCAAGGTGCTAGATAGTCTTATCTAGGCTCCCTTTTCTCACAAAAGGTTGAAACTATTTTTCGAAGTCCTTTTGAACCTAGGCTGTTTTATGATTCTATGTTTTTATTTAGCAGAAAGTAAAAAAAAAAACCTGTTCTTTCTGGTAGGGCCATAAATGGCTTGGTATGCCAACTCCAGAAATATTGAAGACCTCTCTAGCCAACTTTTTCCACCACCATTTACAAAAAACTGTTGGCTATGTTGACAGACAGGATTTAGTTCTGGTGCATCCTACAGCAATATTCCCTACAAAGTTTGGCAGTAGTTGAAAGAGTCAGCTCAAGATAAGTAGAATACAGAAGCAGTGCAACAGAAGTAAGAATTACAGAATCACAGAATCATCTAGGTTGGAAGAGACCTCCAAAATCACCTAGTCCAACCTCTGACCTAACACTAACAAGACCTCCACTAAACCATATCACTAAGCTCTACATCTAAACGTCTTTTAAAGACCTCCAGGGATGGTGACTCAACCACTTCCCTGGGCAGCCCATTCCAATGCCTAACAACCCTTTCAGTAAAGAAGTTCTTCCTCATATCCAACCTGAACCTTCCCTGGCACAACTTTAGCCCATTCCCCCTCGTCCTGTCACCAGGCACGTGGGAGAATAGACCAACCCCCACCTTGCTACAGCCTCCTTTAAGGTACCTGTAGAGAGTGATAAGGTCGCCCCTGAGCCTCCTCTTCTCCAGGCTGAACAACCCAGCTCCCTCAGCCGCTCCTCGTAAGACTTGTTCTCCAGACCCCTCACCAGCTTCATTGCCCTTCTCTGGACTCTCTCGAGCACCTCCATGTCCTTCTTGTAGCGAGGGGCCCAAAACTGAACACAGTACTCGAGGTGCGGCCTCACCAGAGCCGAGTACAGGGGGACAATCACTCCCCTAGACCTGCTGGCCACACTGCTTCTTATACAAGCCAGGATGCTGTTGGCCTTCTTGGCCACCTGAGCACACTGCTGGCTCATATTCAGCCGACTATCAACCAGTACTCCCAGGTCCTTCTCGGCCAGGCAGCTTTCCAACCACTCATCTCCCAGCCTGTAGCGCTGCTTGGGGTTGTTACGCCCCAGGTGCTGGACCAGGCACTTGGCCTTGCTGAACTTCATGCAGTTGACCTCAGCCCATCGCTCCAGCCTATCCAGATCCTCCTGCAGAGCCTTCCTTCCCTCGAGCAGATCAAGGCACGCACCTAACTTGGTGTCATCTGCAAACTTACTGAGGGTGTACTCGATCCCCTCATCCAGATCATTGATAAAGATATTAAAGAGGACTGGCCCCAGTACTGAGCCCTGGGGGACGCCACTAGTGACCAGCCTCCAACTGGATTTGACTCCATTCACCACTACTCTCTGAGCCCAGCTACCCAGCCAGTTTCTAACAACGAAGCATACGCCAGTCCAAGCCAAGAGCAGCCAGTTTTTTGAGGAGAATCTTGTGGGAAATGGTGTCAAAAGCCTTACTGAAATCAAGGTAGACCACATCCACAGCCTTTCCCTCATCCACTAAGTGTTTCACTTTGTCATAGAAGGAGATCAGGTTCGTCAAGCAGGACCTGCCTTTCATAAACCCATGCTGACTGGGCCTGATCTCAAGAGCCACATTTAGGGGCACAAATATTCCAAACCCAGTAATGACTGCCACAGACCACAGGAGCAATAATATTGTATTGATTTGGTGAGATAGTGAGGAAGTATGTACAATCTACAGGCTAAGGAACAACTTTGACAGGTGATAAAATATTAAAGACAGATCAAGCAAAAGCATGATAATAAAAATTGTTGCTATAGGGAGAGCATGACCTATCTGACCAACTGTGCTGGCAGTAGAAGGCTAGAAGAGCCGTATGAATGTCCTATGGTCAGCATACCTTTACCTCTCAGCATGGTTTTATGTTAAAATCACTTTGATTTTTTATTTCATCATAAAATTTGATCAATAATGCCATAGGAAAAAAGCTGACTTCTACAAAAACATAGAAAATCAACTATTCACTGAAGTAAACCTTAAAGTTATATTTACAGTTGAAAAGATGTTGGAATTTCTTTTAAATCTAAGTCTTGGTTCCAGTCAGCATTACGTTTCTTTTCCTTTCTCTGAGTGGTCACGTAGTAGGCTAGGCAAGTAGTCTGAAGATGATGTAAGAACAAGTGTCACTGGATTAACAACATTTTAAAACCCCAGCAAACCCTACCTCTGTCTGAGGCTGTGGAAATAGGACTTATTTCTGAAGGAAATAAATCTGAAGAGCAAACGTTTATGGAGCAAACCTGAATCTCAAAACTATTTTTAGGACAGGATTTTGAATTGATGCAGAATAGTGAATTTAAACTGTTTCAGAAAGCTTAGTTCTCAGTAAAATGCAGTACCTCCAGTTCTTCAAATTAGCAGTATACCCATATTTGAGCTCTAGAAGTTGACTGATTTTCTAATTAATTACCATTGTGCACCTATTTTTATTGTGACTTAGCAGTTAAAGCTAAGCTAAAACTGAAGATGTAATGTGAGGCAAAAAGTTGAGCTTGAGCAAAACAACACATCAGGAAGCTTACCTATCTCTGTCCCCCCCCCCCGAAATTACTTGCAATGCAAAGCTCTGTGTGGGAAATTTCAAACAAGCAACTGCATGGCTGTCGAGCAGCTACGAATAGCAGTACACGATGGTGTCATTTTATAGGATTAATACAATTCAGTGACCTACCTTGAAGCTTCTTTAATAACATTTTGCAAAAATATCAGACGGGTTTGTAAGCTTCCTTGTACGTGTTTCAGTAAAAAGAAGATTCTTTCATACTCTTGAAAAGATAAGAGCAAAAACAGTTTAAGAGATACCAGACAGATATCTGTTGCAACGTTTTGCTTCATGTGAGCGAAATTCAACATATTTCATTCAGCTTTCGTAACCTTTTAGGATATATCACGTAACAACCAGGCTCATAACAACATACTGCTTTATCAATATTAACATTAGCAAATGTAGGATAGTGGGAGTTCAGGATATTACTGGAGCACCTAACGTGCTAATTCTAATACCAACAATATAAAAACCATGACTTCCATAAACACTGATATAGAAAGATACCGCAATGTTTTAATCACTCATCCACACAGTTTTTAATCAATGTTTTAAAACCAATTTTTAACTTTAAATTTGTCTTGTGATTTAGCATTTTTCTAAAATAGTGATCTAATATTAATTCTTTGTCTAGCTCTCAGGTCAATCATCTGATGAAGATATTTGGTATACTTACTCCTTCCTGGTTTTCGGATTTCTTTCATAATTTGTGCTCTTAGCTCTATATTAATCTCTCTGGAACTTCTGCAGTGCACTGCTTTTTTCCCTTTACTGGGTGAAGACATTGGCAAGTTTTCTTCAGTACTTTGTTCTTTACTATCCAATTCATCATGATTCTCCAAAAATCCATCAACATTCAAGTTATTCCCTAAATGTTCGTGGCCTACATCCTCTGTATGAGCTGCTGGTCGATCCAATGAATTGAATGGAGAAGAGGACATTGAGAACTCTGAATCCATGGTATTTGGGAAAACATCCGATGAAAGTGGGTCTGTAACATGATTCTCCACCACATCATCCATTGCAATCTCATTATTAGTTTCTGACGCTAAAAAAAACACACAGATTACACTTGCAAGTTTTGCATTCTCTATGATCTGATAGAGGCCAGCGAGCCTATTGAGTATTGATTAAATTCTTGGAAAGCTATGCTCCAGCTTGTATAGTCTATCATATATGCTATAGTCTATCATACGTGCCAGAGACATGAAAATGTTTGTGGGTTATAACAGTAAGCACGTCAGTTTATCTCCTGGCAATTAATGGCTTAGATCACAGATGTACTCTTCACATGAAAAGGAAAATCACTACGTGTACTATCAAAAGAAGAGAAAAAACCTGTAAAATGTACTTGTGACATGTTGCTCTTTTCCTATTAAAGTGAACCAACAAATTTACTGTAGTGCTGAACGCTGTCGCACAGCAACTCAACTCCACACTAAAGGAATTGAATTCACCCCACTGCAGTGAAATTCAAAGTAACTTAAAGCAGTGATACTTTTGAAGCATCTGAATTCCCAGGAAGAGGAAGAACATTCTACTGTTTACACTGTCTCCTCATTTAATTCAGGAAATTCATTGTTTATACTGGAAAGTTCCTATGAGAGAGACTTCTGTTTGAAGGGCTACATTAGCTCTTTGCAATTAGTCCCTGATGCACACTTAAAACACTTCATTTTCAAAAATTGCCGTATTTGGGAAATCAGCCAATGGTACTCTCACATAAACAAGTTTTTTTGCATAAATAAAAACTGAACTCTCTAAAAACAAAAATTCACTTACTTTTGTGAATAGGAATGGGTTTAACAAGGTCAGGCTGTGCTTGTGTGGTTGGTATTGGTGGCCCTTTTCCTCCAATGTGGTTATTCACAACTGGAGGAGTTTGTGGTCGACCTCTGAGCAGGGGTGACATACACCGACGTCTTTTTGGAATCCCTTGCATATTTGGTTCTCCCGGTCTTTTATGTTTATTTTGAGGTCCTGATACAAATTCATCTGCTTCATCTATCATCATTCCCTGCATTGAATGGGTAGAATAAACTTTAAACCAGAAACACATAATATAAAACATAGTGAAAGCTTTGATGTTATAACCATGTTTACCATGTATATGGCAACGTACAACATGCCATCGTGTATTGACTTCTTAAGTGCCAACCAAAATAACAGGAGAAAAAAGATAAGAGGGCTGCCAAACTTCTTTTTCATAATTGCAGAATGAAAAAAAATATTTAAGGGAAAATATTTAAATTATATTCATGATTTACTGAAGTCCAAGACAGATTTGGATGAGAGGGAAAGTCCGAGGGAAAGTCCATGCTCTCCAAGATATTTCATTTGTGCAACAGTTCAAAGGCACAACACTGGTTTCTAATAAAGACTGTCCTCCATACAGTAATGTTGATGTAAAAACATCTGAGGAACTTTCTTACAGATAGTGCCTTTCCATATGCTTGGAAGCATTTTTCCTATACCTGTTCTTTGAATGGCCCAATCAGCAGACACACAACAGCACAATTTAAGAGCAGCATTATAGAAAAGTCACCTTTTTGTCCAATTTGAATGGATTGCCAAATGTATGGAGCCTTCGTGGTTGGTCAGGATCAAGCTCTCGGAGCGGAGAGGGTATTTGTTTTAGGTATTCCTGGTAGTTTCCCATTTGTGCTATAGGTACACTGTGAACTTGATCTGTTTTAATGGAATTGTTTATTAATATACAATACTGCCCACTTTACAAGAATTTAGTCTATATCCACTTAACTCCAATTTTCAGTCTTTTATCAAATGCATTAACAAAACAGATGTGCAAAACTCACCATTATTCTCACCTAACTGGTATTTATAGCATCATATTTTGAGTGTAGAAAGCTTGCTTAAACGAATCAGTATGTATCCTGAGTTTCATCATGACATGGAAATAGAAAGAGTTGTCATGCATGGATTTCAGTTTTTCAGTGTCCCGAATTGATAAGACTTTAAAATCCATAGGACCTGAACAATTTTGATGAACTTAAAGCTGCCAAGCCTTTAGTCAAGCAGAATATATGCTACCAGAAACAGCAGGAAAAAAAACTAACATTTTTCATGTGGTTTAACCCCAAACAGCAACTTTGCTTTTCAAACAATATTAGCTCTGCCACTACTTAAGTCAGATTAACATCTGCAACCAAGTGAAAACATAACACACACTTTCACTTGCATTGCCCTTCCCATTTTCTCCACTTTTTTTTTTATCACCTATTTGTTAGATACCATAAAGTAGCACCTGAAGACACAGCAGAAAGAGAAAGGAGTAAGGAGTAAGTCTGACTAGAGTAAGGAATAAGTTGGACTACTGAACTATCCACTGTTGGCTTAAAGGGCAAAAGAATCACACTGGTAGCACCCAGTAAGCCAGCTCGCCTTTCCACTGTTCACAATGCGCTTATTGTATGGAGAAAGATCATAATGTTCAGAACTGTCCCATGAGTTTGTTTGGATTTATCATGAAGGTTGGGGAAAAAAGATGAACTACAAATCTTAAGCAAATGACCAAGTCTCCTCAGGATAGACTAAAGGAAAGACCTCAACTATCCTCAACTATTTTTCTTCCATTAAGTTTTTTAAGGAAAAAAAAGGAGAATGTGGCAACAGACACCCTCTAAGTTTTCAAGAACTAATCTATTTTTTACAGTCTTCATTTTTTAGTACAAGCCATATCACAGGTAGGCAAAAAAAATGTTATCTAACCTTCATCTTGTCCTTTGAGGAACTTCCGAGTACTCTTCAGTAAATTAGATCTCATTCGTGTTAACTGATCCAAAAGATTTCTTCTAGGTATGTCATAAGCATTTCTAAAAGTCTGAGGTTTCAAATCCTGTGGTTTCAGCAAATAAAGTTTCAATCAATACAATGTATGAAACAATATCTAGCGTTTCAATGGTAGTATATTGAAAATAACAACATTACACACAGTGGTGCTTACCTTATTCAGCAAAGCTATTTGGAACCCAGCATACTCCTTCATATTGAGGTCTAGAGGTCTATGAGGAATTTCCCCAGTAATCCCCTGTAGCAGATGTTGAAAATCGTTCCTATGTGCCATAGACAGGTTGTGTGATCTGCTTCTGACCTTAATTCCAGTCTCTTGCGCTACCTTTTTGCCTACAGAGCCAATGACTCTATCGGACTCTATTTTGGCCTTAATTTGAAATAAATAAATAAATAAAATTGACAATATGCTCTTAAAAGGATTAGTCAGACTTATTCATTTTAAATTCCTACCTAGAAGATTCAACAATGTGCTAATACACTATGACCATAACCAGGATGAGTGCTTAAGGAGTGCTTAATACATAACCACTTAATGTTTACTACAATTTCAAATATAGTGAACAGTTTGTGCCTAGTTCTTCTGCATATTTCTCCTCTGCTGCCCATTATGGTATCTAAGCACCAATATGCATGCAATGCTTTTATTTTCACAGAAAGCCATAATTTGACTAGTAATTCTCAGCGAATCTATCTGTGCTCAAACTTTCTTCTGCTATAAGAGCTAAACACTAACTCTCAAAAGATCAATTCTCCCACAACTATAGTTGTGATCTGTCATACAATGGTATCAACTTTCTAAACACTCAATACAGATAGTCATAACATTAAATAAGAAATAATACATGATAGTGCCCAACCCCGTTTGACTAGACAGACCTAACCCCCCAATATTATGTTAGATTTGTACCAAAATTAAACATGTTCACAAATGCCAACTCTTTGGCAGAATACAACTGAACAATGAACTAAAAGTAATTTGGTAACACACCTGCCAATACTTCTTTTGCACTTTCACAAATTTATAGACTACTTAAAATCTGAATACATACCTAAGAATACTTGTCTCTAGTGGCAGAATTTTTCATAAGTTAGAAAAGCTTTAAGAGCAGTTTGCCGTCTACATCACCGAACTTTAGAAATCTAAAAAGTCTAAGTTGAGAGACTAGTTCACTTAGCAAAATACTGAGCAATGTGACCACGATTTTCTAGAACATACTCTAGACTTCAAGAAGCTTGCATCCTCCTTCAAATAACACTTTTTCTTAAAACATTGTTATAAAGTGTTTCCATAAATACTTGTTAGCTGAGTTAGAAGTACTTGCACTACTATTTCTTAGAGTTTCAAGCCTATTGCACTCTTTTATTCCTGAACAAGAAAGCTTAACATGCACAGTTCAACAAAATAAAAGCGGAGGTAGCAAGACTGAAATGCTTTAGCTGGTGCAGGGGACCACTAGTTAAAGATACCAGCATTACTCTAAACACAGTCAACAACTTCATAATTTTGAAAAGGTCACGTGCCACTTCTATCCTATTTGAGATTCTGAATTCTGTCAGTTTAGTTTATATTTACTGAACACTTTTCATTTCAAAAGACGCTTTCTGATTCAGATGTACCTAAGTATAAACCCCTATTTTCACAAAAATGCTAGAACAGCTTTACAATCTAAGGTAAGACAACATGTTTTCTTTTGGACAAAAGTATAATGCTGACTATACATGTAAAAATGTTCCTTAAATATAAAAAAATAATTTGTACCTCCATACCCATCTTTATAGTTCACTCTATAAAGTCTGTTTAAACATTTTCCTTCAATTCACAAAACCAAAAAAATTTGCTAATTGCTTAGGGAAGGCATTAACTTGATCTTTCTGCTCTTTTCTCCTTCAAAGCCAAACCTTGAGTATTTTAAGATTATCCTGATATTACAAGTTTTTACTGCTCTTTTGCTTCAACATTACCTGCTGACTCAACTTTTTGAGATATGAAATGACACTGTAACTAAGTCCATATTCCACATTGTCAGCTATAAGGTTTGGTGCTCCCATCATTCTCACAGCTTTCTTCAAAGGCTGAAACATGGAATATATTGTAGAGTCATATTTAACTTTACAAGCGTTATATACATATTTCAACTAACTATATCCATTTCATATAGAACCTGAAGTCCTTAAATACAGAAAATAAAAGCTTTTCAGGGCAGGGTTTTGCTTATAAGCATCATTGTACATAAAAAATTTGCCATTCTCTCAAATGAATATATATTCTACTTGAAATAGGAAGAAAACACCTATAAGTGGAAAGATAACTATAGTCGCGTAATAAAATAGAAGCATGAACACAGTAAGTCATCTTACCCCAAGATAATAAGGAGGCATTGTCTTCAAATAGCTTTCAAATGACTGCAGCCATTTTAACGTTGGCTTTGCCTTGTGCACTTTAAACAAGTCATCTGATGATTATAGAAAATAGAGACAAAATTAAATACGTCTATACATGTTTTTCTAACAGGAGAAATGCTCAAGAAAATGTTAATTCCTCAATGCTTGAATACACTGTTTTAACATATATGCAATTAAATATGAACAAGAGATTAAAGTTGCAGCCGAAAGATGGAACCTGATTATTTATCAAACTGAATTGACAATGAGGCAGACTGGGGAAAATGGCTACTAAAACAGTAAAAAGAGGAAGACTACAATATATCTGAAAGAATGATGATTACATTATTCTTACACTTTGGGTGTGATCCAGTATCACTCAACTATTTATTACTGAAGTGAGCTAACAATATAATACATTGTTCAACATTCTAGATTTCTACAGGTGTGTGACTAATACTGTCATCATGTGGAGTAATCTGTTTGGATCAGATCAATTTTTCAGTTCTCTACTACTTCAGGATTTTATGAATTGGTATTTACCTAGCAGTGGAAGGAGGACTGGATAATTGTAAGGCATCACAAATAAATTCACACAATTCAGCGCTGTACTAGCTTTCAAGTAACCAAAAGGATGACCAAGCTCACTGTATTTTGCACTATTGCTCACATATACCTGCAATAAAACACATGTAAATTGAAAATATTGTGTTGAAATTTTACATCTTATTTTGATTCTAGAAGAAGTTCATGAAAAACAGCTTTCTATAAATAACTTCAATTCAGTGTATATTCTACTTGCCTGCCAGCAGGTCTGAGGAGATTTTCTTTCCAGGATAAACTGGGTCAGTGGTGAAGGCTCTAACTCATATTTATCAAAAGGCAGTTTGTCAATGACCATTGGTTCACAGTCAGTGCAGGAGAATTTCACCACAGGATGAGATGTGCGGGGTGGCTAAATATAAACATTCTGCTGTTAATGAGTCTGCACAATGACTAAAATTTAATCGTACTATGACAACTAAAGTAATACAGATTCTTTGAAAACAGACATACTTAAGGATCCTATTCAATACAGAATTCATACTTATTGTTAATGAGTCCTAAATACTCAATTTATGGCATCAGCACTGTCTTAAAAACTGATGGAAGTTAGTTTTCTAAATACATACTAGTTATTTTACAAAGTCTAAAGCAGTAACATTTCTTGCATATACACAAACTTTACAAATGGAAATAAATCTGTGTGGACAAAAATAATCTTCAATGCTACCCTTTCATTGCCCACTTTTATTCACTGTAGAAGCAAGAACTGCACTTTCTCATTTGCTGACTTCCTCTGTTTAACAGCACATTTCCACCTGAGCAAATTTCACATTCAAAATTTTCAACCTGATTGAAAACAATTTATATAATATGAAAACAAGTTTTTACAAGAACTCACATTTCAACTACAACATTGAAAACCTATTTCAGTTCAGGCAGTTTAAATTATTTTCTTTTAACCAATCACAGGGAAAAGGCTGTGACTGATGAAAATATAGTTTAAGTATGAACTGATAATATTTGAAGTTTCTTTTGCTGAAAGCAAAAGAGCATTTTTTTAAATTAGGAAAATTGGAACTATATGCCTTCTGTTGAAGGGTTTTCAGAAGAGGAACTTAAGCTTTTAATACTTACCTTTAACCTCCTTCAAGCTCAATTGGGAAGCCTCCTTCCATTTAGTCTCTTTACAAACAAGCAACTAATACATAAGATGAGCTAGGGAAATGGGGTTTCTTGAACCTTCCTACCACCTCACCTTGAAAGTAGTTTTTCTACAAAGCTATAAGCTCTAGCCTCTTCCTTTTAGGATAAGCCACACAAACATTATCTGCCCACATAGCTGGTCTTGCCTTGAGTGTCTCCACTCTGAGGAAGGTGTACTGTCCAAGTGCACACAAAACAGGAGGCCCAACCAACTGAAGGAACTGCAATTCTCTTCAAAGAAGATGCCTCCAATAAATAGTTGTGGTGGAGTTTCTGACCAAGCCATGAAGCAGTTATACTAGGAATAAGAAGGCTGCAAAAGAAGTTGAATGCTAAGACTTGAGAAGTCCAACAAGTTTTGTCTGGACAGCAGAATTTTTTTTTTTTTTTTTTTTTTTTTGTTTTTTTTTAACCCCAACAGTGGGAGCAGCCATTTAAATGGTGTACCAACAGAATTATTAGCAGACTTTCACACACATTTAAGGAAGCCTTGATAGTACTGTCTACATTATATGGAACAGTTGTTAAAGTAGGACTGTTTTTGACAACTCCGCTGTGGAGCAGGGGACAAAAAAAATAACTACAAATTGTTAAGTAGCAGATGTTGTAACTCTTGTCTAAGTTTTAACTGTATTTAAGCCGTATTGTCAGTAAAGTCAAAAATACAAGTCTTGAAACTATCAGGAAATATAGCTCCCCCACACTGTATAAGGAAGTTTGTGTGGAATTCCAATTGACATTAACAGAAATTTATCTGCATGTGCAGTAATCCAGTGCTTGTGCAGTTATGAGAACTATACATGCTACAAGTGAGGCAAATATTTTATCTTTCACAGTTTAGGTGAGTTAACATCAACTTTTCAGTGGATTTAACTCTCCACTTGGTAAGATCTGTTTTAGTGATCTCAATCAAGACCTACAGCAGCAGACAAATTCTAAAGACTCTACACAGTGAAATGATGCAGATATACCATTGATAACTACAAGGAATACACAGGGTAGTTTTCCTACACAGCAACTTTTCAAAATCCAATGCACAATGGCTTTTTGCTTTTTAAATGACTGCAGAAGATTTACTTTTATCCATATGTTAGTTTGATTTGTAGTTAAGAACAGCATCTGTATCTTTCACTGAATGTGGCTATAGATGCCAGCAATACCCAAGTCTATATACATGACTTATGTATATATGTAAACATGACTTTTATACTTGTATCACTCTGCAACGACCTGTATTTCAAAGGACCAATTTCCTCAAGGGATATACAGCTCAAGAAAAGCTCAATGGGTTCACTAGTCAAACTACTTTCAGATAAAACAGTGAAAACAAATATCATGAAAGGCAGGGAACAATTATACAACTGCATCAATTCCACTTTAATGATTTTCAAAGATAAGCAGAAATACAAAAATACTTTATACTAGAGATTAGTTTTCATACCAAGCAGAAGGCAACAGCATACTCTTATGAAAAAAGAGCAATGAAAGCTAATTCTGTAGGCAGTATTTTAGAAAAAAATGCAAGTTTCTCTACTTGGGATAAATTAAAAGTATAGTTCCACCAAACAACAGCAGATGAAGTTACATTCAACTGATGCTGTGAATACAGAACTATCACAATGATTCAAAACTTGGAAGATCATACTATCTTCTTTCTGTTAATACTATCTGTCAGGTAATAAAACTTAGTAGTCCATTATCAAAACGCCACCTTATTTCTGCTTTTACATTTTAAGAGTTCAAACAAATGCAACATGATATACAGCCAGTTTCTTTATGCTTCAAAGGGAACACCATATCTCAGATGAATTACTTATGAACAAATAACTGCAACAGTGACATTCCTTCTTAGTTCACAGAGCTTTTATGGTGCCTCCAATGGAGTACATCTCTCAAGACTTAAAAGTAATTAAATAGGAAATCCTGGAATATTCTCCCATACACAAACCTTTTGCTTCATCTAACCTCAGTACTTACCAGCGTTGGAGAATTTTGATCTGGCCAAAAGGATTCGGGAACAGGCCAATGACCTATAGGAACCCCAGTTTTAGGGTTTGGTCTGACATAAATAAGTTTGTGACAGCTGTGCCAAGGTTGGGGTCCAAAGGGCCTAGCTATATCCACCTGTCCATCTACAAAAGAAAAAGGCTTTATAAGTCAAGATAGCATTAAAGCTCAAAAAGCATTAAGCAACTTCTGTGAAGAGTTCAAGAACTATGATCCCAGGGAAGCTATTACTTCAGTTAATATTTCTAAGAACGTGATAGCTGTTAACAAGCATTTCTGCAAAAATACAGAAACAATGAGAAACCAAATAAGCACTGAATGTCTACAGTATTAGAGTTGAGAAGCAAATATCTGAAGTCATTCATAATAGTGTCCTCCTCCCATTGTTATTCCCAGATAACCTTCAAATCTCCATGCTTAAAGACAGCATTTAAAGCACACAGCCAAGACTGCTGAGCTAAATTCTTACTGCAGCAAAGCAGGATTAGAAAGTCTCACAAAAACTTCCCAGTAACATCCTAAAAGGGTCCTAGATTTTCATTTATTTAGAATGAAAAGTTAATACAAAATCATAATTGCTATTTTAAATCAGTGTGCACTTTACTATGTTAAACAAAGAGATAAGCATAAAAACACAGTATTTTCAACGTCAAGCTACTTGCATTTCTAGGTGGTTGCAAATTACTGCTTAAAACTCATGAACCCATTTTTCTACACTTGAAGAGAATAACTGCATTTAAGACTACCTCAGTAACAGTACCAAATATAGACGTTTTATAGTGTCTAATAGCTATATTGCTGGTATTTTGAAAGAAAGTGCAACTGAATTACAAACATGGAAGAACTTTTTTTTAATCAATGTCTTTTAAATTGCTACAGTTTTCCTTTTGTTTTGACAACTCAACATTAACTTCACTAAGCTATATTGACAGTTATCCCTGCCATTTGGAAACAGTATAAAAATTTCAAGTACCATCAATTGGTGAGGGATCTGGTCCAGCTTTTTCAAAATTTATTACCACTCCACTTTGCACTTTTTGCACCAATGATTCAAGACACTGATTCAGCATTCTTGGAGAGCATACACAGTATGATCGACCTAGAATGAAACAGCCAAGGTTAAGGTTGCTCAGTGTTCCTGCCCTTATTTTAAGTCATTCAAAAATTGTTGCCTTGCCATATCCAATGACATACATATGGGTTACTGATCTAAAGCATCTACCAAACATTCTCTTTAAGCAACAAGGCAGCCTAGCAAAGCAGTGGCAGTGTTGCATGCACCTCATCTGAAACATTTGGGTTTTAGCCCCATAATGCCATTATCTCAAATTCTTGATTGGATTCATGGAAAATGGGCTCCCCCTTGTGACGGACATCAACACTTAACTGTCCACAAATCTCAAAGCACCTGTTGGGATAACCTGCATTAGTCAGAAAGTAGTTGAATCAGATCCTTTTGGAATGCTTTTTTAAATCACTTTGCTTATTTTCAACCACATCCCCTCCAATGCATCATAAGAATTATTACGCTTTTAGCATGTGATGCAATCAAAGCCTTTTACAAAGGAATTATGGAACTAATGCCTGAGTTTGATCTTGAATATAATTTCTGAGAGATTAAGAATACACATTATGATGAGAAAAGTATCAATTTTGCAGAATTCTTCATTTTGCATTGCAGAAATTCTGCACTGCATTCTCTGAAAAAAACTCAAACATTTCCCTCACTTTTGGCTTACTTAGAGTATGCCAGAAATTTAGCATAACTGTACGATAAAACAGACTCAATTATTACAATTTCTAATTGTAACTTAAATGCGCTGGGAAAAAAAGTTTTCTTGTAATAAACTGCTAAGAAAATAGATTCACACGCTTCCAAGACAGGTTATATTAAGTTATCTTTAGCTTTAATGCAGTAAGCATCATGAGATTTATTATAACAGAGTTTTGAGTTTTTAATAGTTACTCCACCACACATACCTGATTAATAAAGCTAAGTTCAATTCATATTCAAAAGCATTGTTTTATCAAAGGAAGCCAAGGCACCTACCTCCTGTGACTTCACACATCGGTGTGATTGCAGAGTCATCCACTGGTACCCCTGTCATCTGCTCTGATTCTGGTGATGTGATACCAGGCAAACGAAGAACTAAAGCAAACAACCTCTGATCCCATCGAAAGGGTTCCTTAGTCAACTCACTTCCAGGAAGAGGGGAATTGAGAGGTAAGTGGAGCTGAAAAGGAATTTAAATCTGTGAATACATTACTTAAAAATAGAGTTATATAGTTATGGCAATTCACTCTATTTAAACACACCTGTAACCTTTCCACAGATATTTGTAATTTTCTTCAGCTACCATACATTAGAAGTGGAGACATTGTTATTTAATCAACACTTCAAACATATTTCAGGGCAACACAATGCCTAAATTTGAGAACTACAAACCAAATGTGAACAAACTCCTTTTATACTAATATAAGCTTCAGAATCAATAGGATATTTTCTTTAAAATTTCAGCAGTAACAACTGCTTTACTGCAGCAGTCTCTTGTTCAAATAATTTTCTGCAAAATAGGCCCATTCTCAGCTCAGTCTTTTCTTGGATTCTTGGAGATAAAAAGGCACAGCCAAATGAAAAGGTAATTTTAATTTAAGACTCCTGCAGAAGAAATCTCAGGTACAGTTGCTCAAAAAATCCACCTGCCATGATCATCTACTTCAAATAACACAGCTTCAACAACCAAACTAACGTGGTGGTTACATTACAGCATGAGAAAGCACAGATTTTAGGTAAATTGGGCATATCCCAGAATTAAACTCATGCCTCCTCTGTTCTGTAAGTGAAAAACAGATTAAAATCAACACTGAAATGTAAAATGTGTTCTCACTTTTACATAATCAATAACAGCTACAGCTATCTATACAAGAATTGTCTGCCATGTGCCATTGTGTTGCTTCTTTCTGGGAAGAGCTACATAAATTTTAGTTTAAAATATTACAGATACCATCCAGGGGCATTTCATTTTCCTTTAATTCCCAGAAGAAATAGCAAAGATTCAAAAGCTTCTAGTTTTAAATGTAGTTCACTAGAGATAGAGGAATGGTCAGGGCATTATTTATTAAACGCCAACAGCCACAGAGACCAACAGAACATTAAAATTCCCAGGGCTACCTGTAGAATTATAACTAGTTAACAAATAAAAAGAAAATCAATGCTTTAGCTTTTAAGAAACCAAACATTTAGAAGACTTTAGTCTCTCCTTTTGCGTACAGATTTTTCCCCACTGATCTGTGTGAACAAAGTTTATCAAAACATTCAACTCTAGAAACCCTGTGCAGATAAACTGGGCTTATAACAAGTAACTACAAGTTTCAGAACAAAATGATAAATCCCTGGCAGATGTCAGTACAAGTAAAACCCTTGTCAGTACCCACTGTCAGTACAAGTAAAACCCTTGTTTTTAATCTAGAGTACTGCAGCCATAAAGACAGGACAAAGTCCCCAAGCAATGACACGAATGGTAGCAACAGTTCTATTACCTGGCCAAATACAGGGGTTAAGCCCAAAAGTAGAAACTCAGGAATGGCTGCTAGGACGAAACTTTCTCGCACAGCATTCAAAAATTGAAAAATTCAAAAATTTCAGATCTAAATCTCATCTGTGTCAGCAAAGGAAGCTATCAGTCTTAATGCAAAACTTGATGTGAGTCCAAAAAAATACATTTCAGTTCATAGTGGCTGGTTAACAAGTTTGCAACAATTTGTTTTTAAAGGAGATGAAGCCTCAGCTACTCCTATTTACATAACTGCAAGCATCTCATATTGGGAAAAAAACATGCCTTCGTGTTGGAAAATAATTAGCTTATGCATTCTCAAACCCAGGAACAAATATGACAGAGCCACTCATAACATGTGAGCAACCATCAGAACATTTTGGACTTCTTGGTACACCCGATGCTTCCTCCTGAATTTGTTTTTGCTGACGCAAGCAGACAGCACATGAGAAGAGCAACATTTTCCCCAAATGTTTCACACGAAGTTTTTCAAAAGGCACTTAACTATGCACATAGTTTATTACTGATTGATGCGCATGTCTTTCCACTTTTTGAACAAGCAGCCTCCAATACCCGTCTGGCAAAGGTAACTTGGTTAAAAGAATAGCCACATAGGTCATCAACAGCCAGCCTTGATCCGGACTGTGAGAGGATCCAATTGCAAGCACCACGCTGTCATCATTTGGGGCTACTATTAAGCAGTGCCACATACTTTCCTACGTAGAAGTGAGCCAACAGGTAAGATGTACAGGTTCTGCAAAGCACATTTCATCTGCAAAACATACCTGTGTAGCAGCACTGTATCTCTCCAGCAGCGCACACATCATAAGGATCCCATCAGACCCTGCCCAATGCTATTCTCAGTTCAGTTCATCTCAAACTACAAAACCTTACTTCGGCTCATCCAGTTACAGTGAGCGAAACCCCCAAAAAAACAAATAGGTCTTTGGAGCAGGCTACTGCAACATGCACAATATACTATCAGGAATGTTTTCAAACTGTAACAAGACATGCAAAGCCACCAGTATCATTGAATCGCACAGCCTCATTCTCTTCCCCACAATTCAATTTCAGTTAAATTGAACATCCATTTTCCTGGATGGGAAGTGACAGAGAAGCTATAGATTCAAACCAGGCCTCAATCTCCACGTTAGTAACTCAGTCTTTCCACATTTTTTTTGTTGTTTGAAAATTGGCGTTGTATTACTGTAGCAACTGCATACCTAACAGAAAATAAGATGAGCCTAGAAACATACAACTTGCCTTTTGTTTCTCTTTCCCCACAGATTTCACATCTTTTCCTCTGCCTTGTCTTTCATATTAGTTGTTGAGCTTAAGATAGAATGAACAAGTGAAAAGGAGGTTGTTTACCAGCAGTGGTCTTCAACATGTTGTATGCATAACATCACACACTAGAGCCCTCACAACCCAGTGCTAGAAAACAGATTTGGTTTGTCTCAAAACCTATTTGTAAGAGCATACACAAAACCTACCAAATGCTATAATGCTACAATAAGATAGCAGTATGTGCCTTATGGCCCCCTTCTGTCTTCCAATTCACTAAAATGTACAGGAATCTAGTGGAAGAGGTTAGGGGTCAACCTCTAACATGACAATATGATAAAGAAAATTTATTATTGGTAAGCAGATCTTTTGTTTGAGCACTCGTCTCTACACAGTCATGCAGCACAGCCTGAAATCCTCAAAAAATAGAGGGCCTCTAGGTCAGATAAAAGGTAAATCACCATTAGAGATCTGTGCAGTGACATGGTAGCTAGTGAAGAGTGCAAAGCACTTCTGGCAATGATTGTGAAGAGAGGCTGATAGATTAATAAGGAACAGCACTAGGACTGCTTAAGCTTTAGCACACAGGTAACTACAGGCAGCTGCATCGTATTAAAATTCATAAAAAGCTGCTACACGAGTACTTCAAAATATGCATATAGACAGTCAACTTCTTTTCTGTTTTTCTTAGATATATATCTGCAAGTAGACGTCCTGAAGAGTCTTTTCTTTTACCCATAAAAATGACAAGTCACATCTAACATTCCAAGCAAATGCAGCATCACATCCTTAGAGGACACAACGACTAAGGACAGACAACAGGATTCAAGCCCAGCTGAGAAAGCGAGCCCTTTACAGACCAAGAACCTCTACTTCAGATCCTTAGGAAATGAGTGTTTTCCTATTGTTTTCTATGCAATCCTTTGCAGTTATAAAACAGAAAAAAAACACAAATTGTTCTTCCATAGAAAATAATTTCAGGTCACAGAGACACCAAGCCAACAGACAAACCATGTTAATGACACGATTGACTTTGCCATCCTGATAACCTTGTTAGCACTAAGCTGATAGTTGCACAGTATTCACACGTCACAAGCTCTGGGACTCGTCATCAAATACTGCGATCCCAGAAACCGCTAACAAAAATAACATGCATAAGGAAGGATCACACTGAACAGGATCTGCCACAGACTTATTACACAATTTGATTAGAAATCAAGACTTGAGCTGGAAGAGCTACTATTAAAAATATTGTGGAGCATTTCCAGGTCTTGATTACTGTTGAAAATAAGGAGGATCTTGCCACTTTTTACAGCCAGGATGCAAGACAAATCCTGGAAAGAATCAATGGGAAAATACAAATGGTTCATGGATAAGGGATCCAAAAATCACTGATTCCTTCCATAAGAGTCTCCTATAACAGGAAGATCAGAAGAATAGCAACAAACGGAAGCCAAAGAACATTCCTCATGCCTTTTTTTTTTTTTTTTGCATAACCACACATCAGAATATCAATGGGTCAATAACCCAGACTTGCAAACAGGAGTTTAATGCTTTTACTAAAATTGAGCGTATGTAGAAGATATAAGACATGGGGAGATAGCTCAAAAGCTGCAAAACTGGTGAAGTATGACATTTGATTAGCTAGCCACAAAATTATTGCATCTCACAACACAAAGAGAAAGCCTTTCATGTGATTGAAAACTTTCTAAAGGAAAGATCAGGAAAAGGCCAAGACCAAATTTGAGGGACCATGACAGAAGCAAAATCCAATTCCAAGAGGAATTTATAGCATCAGACCAATAATTAACGATGGTATTAGTTAACAGTATGAGCCCATCATTTCCTCAAGTTACTACTATGACAAGTGAATCCAAGGAAGAATCTACTCAACACACCACCCTGAATGTGGAACTGATGCTGGCACTCAGCGCTGGTTCATTAGAAGCCAGTGCCAGAAAGGACAGGACTGAAAGTCCTATTAACTGGTGAGAATTGTATAGACTGCACCATTTTTGTCTTTAGCCTGAGACAAGGTAGTGCTGAATGGGTAGAATCCTTATCTGCAAAAAACATTAAATTCCACAAAGAGACGGGACATCTGAAAAACTCAGCCAGAGCTCTGAAACAGCACTTAAGCTCGACTGCTTCACACCAGGGCAAATGACAGTGTTCCCACAGTAATAAAGCCGATTTCATTGGCAAGAATGCAAATGTCCATCTGAATGACAGTTTTGAAAAAACTTATCTCCAGCTTCCATACTGGTTTCAAGGCTTTCCAAAAGCAAAGTTTTGTCAGTTCTCTTGCACAGAAAACTTGAGAGCTATAAATATACTGCCTTAGTCTACAAGAACTTTACACAGGAAGTAAAAACACTGCTGTCATAGACACACAGTGGGATATGATCACTTCCAACACTGAAAAGCCTCTCCAAAGTCAAACCTAAAGAACAGAAGAAGCATTTCAAAGGAGATCAAAAACCTTTGTTATTGAAGAGAACAGCAACAACAGACCCCAGTATCTCCTGAGTGATGTTACTGTAATTGTTTCATTTCTGCATCTCCAACTTGAGAGGTAATGGTAAAATGACATTCAAGCTAGACTAGGAAAAATTCTGATCAGTAGGACACGTTGACAAAAGCAAAAATCATCCATGAAAGACAGAAGCACTGTCGGATGTTAGCCTACTCTTTGATAGTATTAGGACAGTTCACACAGATACAGCAGCAGCAAAAAAAAAATCACATCCAGTGCTGGGTACTAAATATACACCCTCTAAATATATGGAAATACAGAAAAGCAGTCAAAAACTTGCATTTCATCTTACAGGAAGTAAGAAGTGGTCACTTTCAGTTCCTCCAAAAGGCAAGGTGTCTAATGTGTTCATTTACCAACAAAATCATTAGTGGAACAGATTCTGCATCTCTAGTTTAATCATCATAAAATCCTGCAACTACCATTTTTGGCCAAATGTCATGATCATGCCACTGTAAAACACCAGGTATAATCCACACTGCTCAAGTCAGTACTGCTCAAGAACCAAGCTTAAATTTAGAAAGTAGCCACCAGAAAACCCATTTCCTCACCACAACATAGAACCATTTAAAGACATGAATCTGTGACCAAACGGCTGCCTGACAGTAAAAAGTCTTCTTGTGAAGTCTAAGGTGAAGCAGTTGTACTCACATTTGAAGGAATACAAACCCAAATAACCTACTGGCTACAAAAAAAATCCAGACTGTTATTATAAGAAAGAGCTCATGACAGCCAATAGATCTTTTTTACCTAAATCGTTTAAGATAAATGAAGATGAAAGGAAACAGTGTATAATGAATTTAGTACATTAGAAGGGGCATGTCAAAGTTTACAGAGTCCAGAGCCTTCCATTTGCTCAGAGGTTTTGTCCAACCAAGTTTTGATCTCCAATCTCCAATAATGGAGATTTCAGATATCAGTATTTAATCAGCTACACAGTTAAAATTTCTATTAATATCCAGAAAGATTTTCCCATGTTCCAACTTGCAGCTGCTGCCTCTCATCCCAGCCCTGCACACCTCAAAGAAAAGTCAGGCTCCCTCCATCACTGAGCAGTTGCAGGCAGAGGTGGGATTCCCCCCCTCACACACACACACCACCCTTAGGCTTCTCTTCTAAAGGCTGAACAGAAACAGTTCTCAGCCTCTACCCAGCTGACAACTGCTTCACCCACTGATCATCTTCATGTACCAGCACTCCAGGATGTCAGGGCCAGATTTTACAGGTCACCTGATAGAGAAACTGCTTATCCTCAAGGAAGGACTTACATAGCTGAGCAATTATCCAATTTGCTCTTAAAAAAAGTATTCTGCTGTTAACAGTACTACATGTTGTAGAAAGTTCTCAAACCATCTACTCTTTAGTTAATACTTGCTCACTCAGCATAAGGATTAATATCAAGTTGCTAGTCTTCTCAGTGTTTTGGACCACCCAATTACTGAATTTTGCTGGAAATAGCTTTTGGAGTTAAAAATACAATTAAAGTAAGGTTTTATAATGGTAACCTACTTGATACCTTAAATCCAGACATTCCCTTTAAGTTACCAGCTGTGATTCTTTGCAGTCTATATGGAATTTTCAAGTCACTCAATTTTCTTCCTCTAAGTCAAATACGTTACAAAAGCACTCAAATATCACTTTCCAAAGATACAACTTCTTTAAGTGCTTTAAGAATGCAGTATTAAGAGTCACAACAGAGCAGAAGTTCAAGTAATTAACAAACACCAATGCCTGACAACGTAACCTGTACACTCAAACGTGGTGTACCACATGGAGAAGTCTGAATCTTTTCCTTAAGTTTCAGGATGGACCTTTGGATATTAACCTTTTCCTGAAAAGGGAATAAGCTTACTTTTTTGTTTTTGTTTTGCTACTGCACGGAATGGGCACTGAGGCTGCCAGATGAACCCTATCCCTATTGACCTCTTACATCTTTTTAAGGAAAGAATTAAACGCAGTCAGTAAATTAAAATAGTTCAGTGCCTCTGCATTTGCTATAGCTCTGAGTTTGCTAGCTGTCTGATCAGATACTCCAGTATATTAAAACCTGGCGCTTTAAACTGCACTACAGACTTCATTTGAAATACATTTCTTCAGCTTTTATTTTAGATTATAAGGACACTACTGATTCAAGTTCAATGACTTTACGACCCCTTTGTGAAAGATGTATGTATTTCACATACTCCCTACTAGCCACTTCCTTTGGGAAATCACTACATAAACTTGGATGTATCTATATATAAAGAATGTAGATCTATATCAGTTAGAGACAATACATGCTTTACAGAAACAAATTTCTTCCACTAACATTTGAAATGATTCTGTGAAATGCAATGAACTTACTTGCTAGGAATAGTCAACTAATGAGGTCTAAACAGATTGACATTTGTACTACATGCTTCTGTCACATGTGAGATATTTGGACTTTTGTAGCATTATTGCATAAAATTACCCCAAACGAAAGGAGAAAACATGCGAGTTTAACCTATTAATGAACATATTTTTGAGGAGTCATTTATGATCCTACTGTAAAAACAGCATTCAGCTATGTTTAATACACACCACTACAAACAGAGGTCTATTCTTACCTCTTCCTGTATTCCACTGGTAGTAGTTAATTTACTTCCATCAGTAACTGTTATAATTATTGCTGGCTCCAGAAAAAATGGGTTTCTTCCCTACAGGGGAAAAAAAAAAAAGTAATTTCATTTAAAATGCTCTAACAGATTTGTAAGCTTCTGTTCAGTCGTTAAACAGCCACTGATACCCACTGACAAAACAACAGGGCTTGAGGAACGTACTCATGTACTACAGAATAGTACTATGCATTTCTCAGCCTTTTTGCAGTTTGGTCATGGAAAGCTGGACACTTAATATATCACTATTCAAAAAACATACAAACATATGGCAAAAATGGTTAACGTGTGACTTCAAGAATAAGATGTACTTGAGTATTCAGATAACCTTGCAGCTATTTAGAGGAGCAACTTGCTCTTCGAACCAGAGATACATCCTGTCCCCCATTCCAGAGTTGATTTTATTCTCAATTTAATTAGTGTAACCAACTAAATCATTTTCCCAGCACCTTGTGATCACGATTCTAGGGTTAACAACTGATGTTCTACATATTAAGGAAAATTTTGAAATTAATGTTACCAGTTACATTTTTACCAAAGGGGTTCAACCATACATGCAAGAATACTTCAGAAAAAAACTCCCTATAATCAATTATTTAAGATATGAACATATACAAGCTAAGACGTTAAGCAAGTTCAGTTGTAACAAAAGAAGAGTCTTGGTTTGCCATTGACACTTCCTTTGTGCTACTGTCAGTATGCTAACAGCCTTCATTCACTCCTGAATAACAGGATCCCAAATTAATCCATTGACACTTCAACTCCAAGCCAAGTTAGTATGTTATATCCTAGCTGGGGTTAAAGACAGAACAGCACAAAGGCCACCACAAGCTTTTGTTTAGTGGGTCCTACTCTCTATTGCCAGTCTTGAAGCCTCATTTTTCTTCTTCAGAAAACAATAGATGCACTAGACCCACAGCCAAGTTCCACTTACAAACACAAACTCGCATGAATGCTAGTAATTTACTCTAAAATAATTGACATAAGTTTTTAATAAAAACTTTTAGAAAAATTTTTTTAAAGTTAATTACACAGGATCATTTACCTACTACCTAGTGTTTAAAACAGAAACATCACTACTGAATTTGAATTCCATTTGGAGAGGGTTGTCCATTTTTAAGTGTCAACACCTTTACCACAGACAATTTAGTTTAGGACAGCAGCAGCAAAGTTATTTGCTCTGTTCTTCTTTTAAAACAGCACACCACCACTACAAAAACTAGGCAAAAATCAGAAATCAACCAATGAAGATCCATTTCTTCCACAAAAGGTAAGCTAGTTCATGATCCTATTTAAACAATTACAAGAATTTAAGGATTCTCTAAATACAATTTCAATTGAAATAATATTTAGCCTTATTTATTTCTGAAGAACAGTTACGGTATGTTATTCTGCCAACTAGTACTTCACCCTAACTGCAAAATATCAGCTGGGAGCTAACTGTATTGCACTGGAGTAATATTTAAAACAGAGGTCCTACTAGAGGAAAATATTTTTCTTATGAATATGTAATATAAAATACACTCATCCTAGCACTACAAGAAGATTGCAAATGGGAATAAAAATACAAGATTTTAGATTTAGAACATTATAGGCAGTGTTCCTTCCAGGTGAAATTTCTGGTTCAATTTGAAATCTAATTATTAAAAATTTAGTCTAATCCTATTATCCATATTTCCTCATCTTAAATGCTTTTGTGTAACCCAATTATAATCTCTCTCAATTTTTCCCATCTAAAATTTAAGCCTTAAGTTTAAATGCTTTGGACTCAGAATTACTATGAAATTGTAAGGAAGGAAAGCAAAATTCAACCCCCCTTTCTTCCCTTCCTACCACCCAAAATCCTCTTTTGTCTGAGGAAAATTATCTGAATAATGACTTCAAGCCTTACTCTTTCATAATTTCACAGGTTTTTACTTGTAAAACAGGTAACCAAGATACTGTCTAGAATGTAACTAATAAAGCAACATATTTATAAAAGCAAGACTTTAAGCCAGAAAAAGAGCAACATTCATTTGTGGCCAGAGTAACAACATATTTGCGAAGCTCTAACCCCAATGACGAAGTAACCCATTTTCACATGTATAGTCCACAGGTTAACTGTGGAAATACTAGTGGTGCACTTCTGCAGAATAATTCATGTATATAAGTAATAAGGAAATGTTTCCCCTTGAAATCTCATCTTCACTTGTGAAATTACTTGAGTAATCTTGAGTTCATCAATAGAGCTATAAATATTAACCTTCCTAGAAAGGATGTATGAAATCAAGTCAGAGTACACAATTCATCAATTTAATTATTTAAAGACACGAGTTCACTGAGCTGCACTTAAGTTCACAGCTCCACACAATTTAGAAACATGAAATGAGTATCTACATTCCACCCAGAGGAGCAGAAATGTAATTTGAATAAACCAAGAAGGAATAATTTCAGATGAAATGCCTATTTTTGAGGTTTACTGTTTTTGGCTAAAAATATCTTAACATTCTTAAAGAACACCACAGATTCTTTCAAACTTCCTCAGCCATACAAAGGCACAGAAAACCAGTATTGTTAGGCATTCCTAGAAGTACCTTCTTATTTATAAACTCTTAAAATTCAGGGGTATTAGTGATTCTGGCAAAATTAAATTACTAAAGACTTACATTTATAACTTCTTTTAAACAAGATGTGGCAGTTTATCAATCACTATTTTAGAACTTCGATTCAAGCTAATAGTTTTCTATTGCTTTTCCTTGAGAAGTATACAATTTATTAATTTACACATCTTGGAAATATTATTCTTGAAAACATCTGCCATTCCTATACCAGAAAGTCAAAGAGAAGTGTGGAAAACTCAGTTCTTGAAGTAAATAAGGTAAAGATAGCTCTGCCTCAGTACCATTAACTTTGGAAACAAGAACCCCACTCTGTATTTAAGCTAGCATTATATAGACCTATTCTAACTAGTACACGAGCAGATATTCCTGTTCTTGGGTTCTCTGTTTTCAGACTGATTATAACTACTTATAGGGCATTAACATTTCACAATCTAGAAACTTAATTGCTACGTTTAAACTGTGCCAGTTTGAGTCTCAATTTACTGCTCAGGTTACAGTAAATAGAGAGATATTTTCAAGTTTTATTTTAAATTCTTATTTTTAAATAGACTTGTTTATAGAAAAGTACCTTGGAAAAAAAAATATTTTTCTAGCTGAAAATTCAGTGGCAACTACCTCCCACAGGGACTTCAGCTAATTGCATCATATCAATAAATTTGCTTATTTTGTATCCTTTTTAGTTCAACTAGCTTGAGTTAACTGACTGCAGACTCTTACTATAGTCTTCCTTCTGAGGGCTTCTAGCAGTGGTGAAAAATGTACTGAGGAACAAGCACCAAAGATTTTAACGGTGATCTGTTTAACCACCAAGTACTGCAAAGTGGCACAGGACCTTTGACCTAAAGTTTGCATTTTTAAGAAAAATTATGCACCAAAGAGACACAAAAAAGCATTCTATTTTGGAAGAAAGTTATTTAAAAATGAGTATAAATACCAGGGCTATCTTGGAGGTTTGCTAGGCTAAAATTAGATAAGCAAGAGATTCAAAGTCCTAAAAAACTAACTTCTGTTATGCAACATGCATACTTTTGAACAGTTGATAGCTAGAAGACTATTTGTTCCAGCTCACAAAGCAATTCCAGTTACATTAGCCATTTCTTCAGTGTCCAGATGAAGTAATTCTGTGCTCACATAATGCAAAACAAACAAAAAAAAGCTGTGAACACCACCAAGCTTCTCACCTCTCCCAAGTCACAGCAGGAGGCGCAGCTAGCCCACACTGGCTGGTTTGACATTCTTACAGTCTCAGACATATTTATAAAGTTACCAAACCAAATTGTCTGGTGAAGACTATCAGAACTAAAAACCCAATTTCATAGGCAAGTTTACCAACCACTTCCAACATGATTAATACATTCACAGATCTTTTACTTCCAGGTGCACATTAAAGCTATTCAAGAGCTATTGTGACTTTTGGATGAGCAAGCACATAGTGTTTTATGTTATTATACATGCAGTAAGACAATATTTACTGAAGACTGCTATCATGCATACATTTAAATACTAATTTCAGTGTCAGAAGCGTTGAAAAAAATAAGAAATAGCTGAAGTAGAAATATGGCAAAAAAGCCACGTCAGTACTGAAAATAGCATGTTCGACAAGCAGCTACTATTAAAAGTACAAGATAGTGCCTAAGAAAGAAAACATGTAAATTGCAAAGGCTTGAAGTGGAAAATAAATGCAAACTGAGCTAAAGTAAATACTTCTAACAGAATATATTAATCACTGGAAAAGTTTTCATGGAAAACCCTTCCCACACATTTTCAGTTCATGATCAAGTCTCCGAGAAGGATGCATTCATTTTAGTAAGTCATGGAGTGTAACAGAAAAACTAAACTTCTGTTGTTCCTCCATCACGTATTATTGCAGTAACCCCTTTTTATTTTCAGAAATACCAGCCCTGTCAGTAAAACGAATTTAGTCATCTGACCAGGAAATACAAGAGTGCACTTTTCAATTCAGTCTATTTTTTTTCGGAATTTAAAAGGTCAAGATTTTCATAAATGGTGATGAGAATCTGTGAACAGCCATGGCTCAAAAACAACTGTTTAAAATGAACTCTAAAAAATTCTACCATAATTCGGACTTCTTATTAGCACTAGATCTGGAAGATCTTACCTTTTAAACTGGTAATGACTTTAAAAATACTAAAAAATACTGAACCTGAACCACAGTAAACTGAAACAGATGATCCAACTCTATCATGTTTTTTTCTCACTTACCTTTGCAATATCAATTATGCTTTAGCAAAATTATGAAATGTCCAAAACATTAACATTTATTAGAGACTTCACCCTTCATTACTCAAAGCAGAACATTATTAGTCAAGTAGACAGAAGTATTTAACAGCTGCACTCTGAGCACAATACAAGCATTCACAGAAACTATTTTGCCTTTAAGATTTTTTCAAATCTATGTAGACATACTACAGCTAATGTACATGGACATACATACTACAGTACTCTGTGGCCAGGTTGAAAAGTACATCACCTCTGAACTGCATCACAGTGTTAGCCAAGCAACTGAAGATGCATGACAAAGCCAGCTTTGAAATTGGATTTGTTTGTTACGGATGTCTTAGAACAGAGACTGACCCCATGAAAGGGAACCACTGGGTAAGTGTTAGACTTCTGTAATTTCAGCCTCAAGAATGAAGAGCTGAAGAACATACTGGAATTCTGCAAAGGATTAAGATCTGACAAGTCAGACTTCATGTGCAAAAAAGAACTGCTAACTCATCTGTTTTGCTGCCCGTAAGATTTTGCTATATTCCCTTGACAGTGTTGATCATTCAGTAGACAGTACAGCTTTGTAATAGTAGCAACTGTTTTACTATGAGAACATCAGGTATTTGCACAGGAGATGAATTTCAAGATGACATTCAGAAGCCTTACAAGTTTCAGGAAAGCTGAACTAACTGTTTTGAATTTTACACAGGATATAAGTGTTTTGAAGTCCATTATGACATTTCCCTTGATGTCTGATCAATAGCAAAGATAAACAATGGATCAGTAAGAGATTGGGATCTTAAGAAATAACCTAATGAAACACTATTCCAGGAATTCTCTACCACCAGGAAAAACTGCCCAGCATTTTTCTGAAAGGGATGTAGAACAGAAGCAGGATTCTTACCATTACTCTAGTTCTAAAGTCCAAATAAGCATCTGCAGTACAGATATCCATTCTCTACCACAACACAAGTCTTTGTTCTCCCTACAGTATCCAACATAGGAGGATTTACACTCTACCTTCTGTTCATGACAGGCAGCTGGGAATACTACTTCACCCCTGAAGACAGGTTTCAGGAACAACATAGGTAAAGTAATCATGTCTTAAAGGTAATTTGAGACTCCTTACTACATTAAAATAAAGAGAGCTCCACATCTGGAGGTGAAAGTGAATCAGAAATGCAGATGATAGTAGCAGATTTTAGAAGCTCAATGCGTAGCCCTCAATAGTCCCACGAAACATAGATCTAGCTCCTCTGTCAAGGAAACAATTTAACAAGTCCTTACAGATTTCATGCACATGGTAGCTAAAAACACCAAAATGTCTTTGACAGAGGGATGTGGGGGAAAAAAAAAAAGGTTTAATGCCAAAGGAGTCTTGACTGAGCCCATGACACATACACACTATGAAGAAAACAACTCCCAGCATCACCACTGTCTCCCACGAATTAGGGCTAATAAGGTTTTCATTGTACTTTTACTCCCATAGGACTGACTTATAAATTAGTGTTCGGCCAAAGTAGCCCGAGAGCAGTACCTAGGTAAACTTGTTCTTTTCACTTTGCAATTGGAAAGCTAGCCAGCAGAGGGGGCACAAGTTAGTAAAATCTATCCTCAGGAGGTGATTGAAGTGCAATGATATCACCTGAGGCACGTTCTGTATGAATACTGTCTCAAAATACACAGAAAAGAGCACTTACCTGTTGCTATGATTGTGTATACCAAAAAAAAGACTGAACAATTGAATAAGCACAGATAAGAAGCAATCAGTCACTCACCCCTAGTCTCTTGATCTACGTTCATGATCTTGCTCATGATTTCTAACGCCAGGGACAGCACATACAATTACTGCCATTCTGTTTTTTGTTTTGTTTTGCATTCCCATCCCCCCTTTTTTTTCCTGAATCTAACAGATAGGAAGAACTATTTTATCTTCTGAAGAAAACCTTCAGAACAGTTTTAAGGAACAGTCTCCTAGAATTTATCAAGGTGATAGCTCGTGCTTCCATTAACTCACCATCTTTTTTCCCCTGAAGGAAGGGGAAAATGCTGATCAAGCAGACCTGCTTTGTCCTGCACTCATTCACACTCTGAAAGTCAGGGTATTGATGCCAATGATTTTGCAATAAGAATGGATACCACAAAGGATCTTTCCTCCATGAGGTGAAGAGAATTCAAAACCTGAATTGAGCTATGTACAGCTATCCTTCCCTATACGCTACAGCAAGGTTATTATAAACAAAGTAATTTTTCGTTTCCTAGACAATTCTTCTTTAGTTAACTACATTATGAATACTTAAGAGTTATTCATCCGATGCCCAATACATGCAATAACCACAGTTTCTTATTTGAAGTGCCTGCAAAGGATTACAAGGTAGTTACATGTTTTTTTGCTTCGTCTCTTACTGGTGCTACAGAGTAACAGGAGATTAAGTGATTTTTACACACACAGTTAGGACATCGATTCTGTGGCACAACTGAAGCTTTTTTGTATTTCAGGTGACTGGAGCAAGTAAGTTGCAGGTCTAAACAAAAAAAGTGCTAATTTGAAACAACTGGCAAAAAGTTTTTCAAAGGAGAACAAGTGTAACAACAGACTTTTCCTAAAGCCAGGCCAGAAATTACACTCATCAGCACACCAGTTACAGACTACTGACGTGAAGGGAGCATTCTTGAAACAATTGCCATCTCCATAACATAGGCTATGCAAGCTCCACTGAAGAAAAAGAAATGTAACATATTTAGGAAAATAAATTGGATGAAAAATAATTTTCTCTAGTGTATTTTTGAACAGATCTTAAAATTATTTTAACAATTGAAGCTCCAAATATACATTATCATATACTTTTTCTAGCTAATCAGGAAGCCCTAAAGCAAAAATTCCAAGACCCAATCAGGAATTACTTAATTACAAGTATTTCAAGGACAAAACATCTCAATTACATAAGAGATATGAAAACCTTTGACAAAAAAGTCACAGAAGTGTATTTAAATATGTATCATTATATATCAAGCATATCTGCTTGCATTGCCTGAACTTGTGAGTTTGATAGCCAATAAATTCATTACGTACCCACCTCAAAATGTGCAACAAAAAGTTCTGTGATGAGCATTTTTATAGATGCTAATAACTTTATAAATTCTGGGTTCCAAAATCTGGCACTGAATGTACTGAAGACTAATGTATTAAGGACTACTTAATTGTGCAACTTCAGTCATTTTAGAATGCTAACGAAAAAGTTTGTCCTAAGAACAAAACCAAGACAAACAACAAGAAGCACCAAGAAAAGCAGCACAAAGCAGCCTAAAATGGAGACGGTACTAAAGATGATCATTCTGTAATACAAAATCTCCACATCCAATAGTGCACGTGAAAGCAGAAGGAAGCATTTTTAGAGACTATGTTCATACTAATACAAAAATGATGAATACACAGTAGGATATACTAAGACAGACTTCAAATCCCAGGATTCACTGGTGTTCTGAAGTTCCTAAATCACACAGATGCAAACATTCCTAAATCAGCTTCAAAAACACTTCATTATAAAGCTTTGTCCTGTTCCTTTCACCTAAGAACAAATTTAATTGAGTTCTAAATAATACATTATGTAAGTGATAACTTCTTGATTAACTTCTAAGTGCTCCAATTTAGATTAGGTCCTTGACAAGTTTCAAAAACAATTCACTCCTTGAATCTCACAATTTATGACATACCTATGTGACATTCTCAAATAAATTGAAACACAATGTTCTTCGTATACAGTGAACTCCAGTAAGTAACTGAACATGGAGAAACAGCAATGAAATAAACAAAAAGAAAAGCTACTAATATGTTCAACATGTAAGCACTGAAGTTTATGAAAAATCACAAAAATAGAAAAATTAACATTTCTGTATTAAATTAATTGGAATATATAAGCTGCAAAACAACTGTGATTGTATCTTGTACCTTATTTTTAAGGTAATGGAAACAGTTGTTTTAAAAAAAAGATGTACCTTATCAGTTAGTTACAGATTAGCAAATGAATCCACTACTGGAATCACTTAAGTTGGACAAATCAGCCAACAATCCTAGTGGTTTCCAGAGTTATTTGGCTGAATACAGTAAATACAAGCTGCTAAAAAAATACATTACATTTGAGCTTTTACACCCTTTTAAAAAACAGCTAGAATAACTATTCATACCAAACATAACTACATCTTTAGAGCCAGCCCCAAAGAATCTGGGTTTGAAGATGATTTTGGTCATATTTTCTAAAAATATTTCTGCATGTTTTATTCCAAAAATAATTGACCTTGTCATGCTTTGGACCAAGTCCTTAATTACTGCAGCTTTTCTGCTTCACATCAGTGATTTTACATAGCTAGTCCTGGCTCAGTCAGTGGAATTCAGAGTGCCAGGCCAAGCCTCTGCTCTTCATATACTGGAGAAGGGTAATGAATTTCAAATTGCCAGCATACCGAGTAGGGAAACATCAAATAACCCAAGTGGAAAAGCCAAGAGAGGGATGTATACAAAATTCTCTCTACCCTTTGGGAAGTTATCAACACAGGGTACTGACAAACGGACTGAAGGTAGCTTATTGACTCATGAATATAGGATGATTCTGCTGAATGATTGCTACCCCAACGCTTCCCAATGATTCTCTCGGAGTTTATCACCACTACAGCAGGAGCAACCTAGCTGTTAAAAAATTGATTCTGAACCACTTCAGTTCACAGTCCAGCTTATTAAGGCACCTGAATCAATCATTGGTTTAATTTACTACATGAAGTCGCAGTCACAACTTGCTTCAGGTTTGGCATAACTATGACCTTGTGAGAGGCAATAAGCTCAGGAGTGGAGGAGAGCAGAGAGCTAGGATGAACGTCACTTCAGCAGTCCTACAGCAATGCATACGATTAAGTCAGTATTCTGGGATCCCAAGCCCCAGGGGTGAGGTAGGGCATTTGGTGAAGGAAAGAGATAAACATACAGAATAAGAAAAGTGGCTATCTTGAACAGAAGCAAGAATGTCACCTTAACTTGATTCCAATGACAAATATTCTGGATTTTTCAATGTAGATTTTTGGCTCAAGGAGACATTGACAAAATGCACATCATGTTCAAGTTATTTATCCTCAAGCACTGTTAGTGGGTTAAATTAGATTAACATTCAGCTCTCCACAAACAGTAGCAATTGCATGTAGACTGAAAAATGCAAGAATTAAAGGAAATAGGAGTGGCTACACTGGACAGACACCAAATATGATTATTCAGGTGAAAGTTTCCTGGCCAAGTTAACAACAGGACATTAAACATGATTTTCAGTATGTACATCCTTGAATTACTGTCAGAACTGCATACTAGAGAACTAATCTGCACCAGTTTCTGCTAGATCAGTCTTACAAAAGGCCTCTAATGTTAAAGCCATGTTACGTCTAGCGTAATTCCATATCTATTATTCTCATTACCTACCACTGCAATGCTGCAAGACCCACATTTCAGAGCAACTAGAGTAAAATCAGATTTTGACAAAACCTCTTGTCCTCTAATACAACCAGAAGCCTTATCTGTTCAGTATCCCAGTCATGCTCATTCACGTTTCCAGACTAAAGTTAATATCATGTCTTGCAGACAGCTACCTCTTACCTATTTTAACTCAGCTATAGGCACTAACCCAGTTTCCCCACTGGAAAAATTTAGGCTTTAATCTATAGTAGACTGTAGGTTTATGTAAACTAGGGCAAATCAGTTAACTGAGGCACAGACACTACCTCTAGAAAGAAAACAACAGGTACTTAAATAACAGACACTTGACTTCTCATTATTGTAGGACTAAAATTGCCTATACATTTTCAAAAAATCTAGTCCATTAGGGGTCAACTTTACAGTACCAGAATGATTAAATACATCCCTTCCATCTTAACCTTTTAAGATGAAGTATAGAAGCAATAACAAAGCAAATATTTGCTATCAATATTTGGAATTATACCAGTAAAAACAAGTTAATATATCCAAAATATTTCATGAACACCTGATACTGTTTGTAGACAGCAATATACTACAGGATCATCAGAAATGTCTAATAGTTCATTGGCTAGTTCCATTTAAGAAAAACAAGCAAGGATCTTCTAATACATAAGATTTATCCTACATACACACAACCACCATCTCCTATCTGAAGTAGTTTTTCTTGAAATGAGACTGGCGCACACTTTGGACAATTAAAATTAGCACCACAATCACACAATGCAAACTGCACACGCCGTGGAGATCTGTATTAGCCAGATTCTAATGCTCACAAATTACATGAAATTCCAATCTGTTGCATAAACAGATGAAAACAACTTGAATAAAGGGCCACACAGTATGATGCTAAAAAACACAACATGAAGTGCAAATATGAATATGTTCAAGCGGTAGCTGCAGATACAGACATACTCTATGAACTAAAGGACTCACTATGTTGTTACAGGCACAAAACACACTGCAAAAAGAAAAAAAGCAACAGCAAGCAGGACTCTCAAGCAACACGACTAGTTTCAACTGAGTCTCAGTCAAAGTCAGATGCACAACAAGTCACAGTTCTTCCCTTCTCCCTTCAAGCTTCAGAGGTACAGACTGTCTACAACAGAACCCCGAGACTGAGTATAACTATGCAGTAAGAAAAAGTGAAATTTAAAAAGAATAAATATAACAGGAACACTGGGGAAAATAAAAATACTTGTGCTTCACAAAAAAAAAAACTCCTGGCTCTGTATCTATATGTATTTAATTCACATTCCTGACAAGTCTGACAAGTGGCTGCCATTTACCACCTGCAAACATTTCAAAAAAAAAAAGAATACTTCAACTATGGGACACATACCTTTAAACACCTAAATAAGAAAGCTAGCATATTCAGGGAGTCTGTGACTAACAGAGGCAGTTACACTGCTCAAGGTAAAAAGGCAAGAGATACAATTTTGCAACTCCAAACTGTCCTCCGACTTTCTCTGCTGACTTTTTAGTGAGGCCAAGTATCAGCCTGAGACGGAAAGCTGTATCAGCTGCTTAAGCATTGGCAGCCTGCCCCCACCTGATCCCTAAAAATCAAAGTCACTGCAGACATGTTGTGGTACTGGCCCTTCCAGAACTGATTTATTGAAAATAAAGCACTTAAAGAACCAAAGTGGCCAAAGCATACTTGATATTCAGAACATAGGGATGTATCTCACTTCTTTCTGCTAATGAAACAGATGGATGAGATCATTTTGGTCAGGAAAAACAAGCTTACACAAAGTACTGTATTTTAAATTTTTGTCTCTTCTTTAAAAGTGTATTGGATTAGAATTAGACAAGTGACTTTAATAACATCAAAGTTTGATGTGATTATTACTCTTGAGGCTCAATGAACTTGGTTGGTATGGGACGGCTGAAAGCAACGCAGTTCCACCTCACATGTGGAAAATGTGGGGAAAAAAAAAAAACAGCGTAGCTCTCATTAAAGGATACCTTGAAACAAAGCTACCTAAAAATTAAAACATTTCAACAGCGAACAAGATGTCAGGTTTGTAAGCTATGGCCTAAGAAGTGTAAGTTAGGAAGCAGTATTCTTAATTTCATCATGCATCACATGAGAAGGATTGACTTTCATCAGCACTTCACATATAGACCTTTGACATAACAGGCATTTAAGTTTACATTAAGACCATTTCTATTCTATAGAAAATAGGCAACTACAAATAATCCTTTCTTACGTATTTCTGCTATTGCCGTGCTTCAGCTTGTTACGTTGTTTTCTGTTGCCTGAAGTTTTCCCATTTAGTTTTGTTGGGGCAGGGGGAAAAAAGAGGATTGGAGTGCTGCACTAGGGGTGCAAACCTCCGCCTCCACCAACATGAAAAGCAAACTGCCTGTGCAACCACGCCAGCATGACAAAGCAGGAAACACTAATCTAAACTTTGGTTCCAAATTTGGATGCACGCTCAACACAGGCCATTCCAGTGCAGTGTTTATGGCCCCAGAACGCCAAGCCAAAAGTCATGCTTGAAGGATTTTGACTTTTGAAAGCAAGGAATTCCAGTAACAATCCTCAAAAAACAATCCGAATATAGAACTGCTCAAAACACATCACACAAAGCATAACATATACAAATATTGGGGACAATTTTTTTTATGGGTGTTTTGTTTTTTAAAGCTCAGTGTATCTTAGATGTAAATATGCATATAAGCAAGGAGTCTACTACGTGTGACTTAAAACCAAAGCTGAAGTGTGCCTAAAAGCACAATTAGAATTGATCTCCTAAGCATGCTATCTACATGTATTTGGAATATTACAGTATTTAGTCTATTATAGCAAAACATTCTGATCTCTAGAGACCAACGCTAAGCTTTACTGTGTGAACATATCAGCAATACTGTAGCTACAAATTAGTCTAATCATATATTCAGAGAACTATAAAGTAGCAGTTGGCCTAAAATTAAGATTGTTTGACGGTCATATATGGTGTGACTAAAACCTTCGGAAAGCAAAGCAATATAAAAAAAAAGTCGTCCAATGCAGGACACCTTTCAACTTCCAGGTCAGAAATAGGTCTTTCTAGCCTTTTGCATATTTCTGAAGTCTTAAAATACCCGTAATCAATTGATTTCCATTTGGATTTTAGTTTGCTTCAAGATTTGTTTCACTTTTCACATATGTGAAATATGCTGCCAAAAAAAGGCTCTCACCAAGACTGGGCACACCTTGGTAAGTCATCAAAAAAGTACTTCTGCTATTACTTTAAATACAGAGTGTACCTTTCCCAACACTGCAAATGAAAAATACCTATCTCAAGTCCCCTTGGATTACAGAAGCATCACAGTTGGCCTTTTGTTTCAAAACAATTATGTTAGCATGTGCTTTTGTTGCAATATATTTAACAAGACCAACTCACCTCTAAGCCAGTTTTACTGTATCAATACTTACGATTCTGAAAAACGTGCAAGATGCTCTATTTAGATAAAAAGCACACAAAAAGCTTCTGCTACTGAAAAGAGTTGTTTCTACTGGCAATATTAAAATGAAATTTCATCCTGAGAAAAACTGGAAAAATAGCTTGATACATCAACGCAACCACTCTGAAAATCCATTCCAATAAGCACTAGTAGGTTCCAATTTTATCTTCTCAAGCCTCAGTTGATGCAATACTGCACACAAAAATCTACTAAGAGACCTTCATTATACAAATAAAAGGTGAAACACACAGGGTTTCAGTTAACCAGAGTTTTAGCAGTTTCCGACATCCATCAATCAGATTCATTTTGGTAGTGCTACAATGGCTCTTTGCATATAAGTTTCAAAACTCCAGTGATACATTTTTACCTACCTTAGTTTTATAGCTCATTCTTAGAAACTTCACTACAGACTGCAAGTAACTGAAGTAGATAGTTGGTTACATACAGCTACTTGTTTACATTTTACTGTCTTACATAATAGCCACCTTCATGTTTTCTGTTTACACAGAAAAAAATAATTCCAGAAACATCTATTAGTATTTAACCCTTCCATTAACTCTAACAAGCTGCATTAATTTGCCTCACTCAAAAACACTCAGTTAAATTGTGACTACACACATGCTGCTGAACAAGCCAGATCTATGAGATTTAGGAGTGTATTCCAAGAGGATGAAAAACCTGCTAGTAACAGGTTTGGTACTGCAGACTACCTGAAATAATGGGGAAGCTGAACTGGGGAAAATATGGCAAAGTCAATTAGCTAAGTGCAAACTGAGCCAATAAAGTGTTTTATGTGATATGACTGTGAGTTTACTGAACTTGGCATGTTTAAATTGCATTCTTCCTGAACACATCCAAATCCTGTGTTTCTTCCAAAGCTTTCTGTAAAAACACAGAAGGTGAAGAGGACCACTATTTTTAGCAAACAAAAAGCTGACACCTTATTTGAAGGTTCATTCTTCTGCTATCGTAATCAGCACATAGCGCAGTACACAGATTCAAGCAATGTAACACAGAATTTATGCACCTGAAAGTGCTGTAAAAATTGAAAGAATAGTCACCTTAAAATATATATATTCTCTAAAATCCTAATAAGCTGACCTTTAAGAATGTCAAATTATTTTCCTTTTGTGTGTTTTACTGCCGCTGTTGACAAAAAAACATCAAAAATGTAGATCAAAAAAATCCTAGGTAAGACAAAGGGTTTAGAGAGAAATAGTATAGCACTAATCCGAAACACCTTATGAAAAAATCTTCCAGGTTCTTGATAATCTAAACATGTTGACAGTGCCCCTTTAAGATCTGAATGAGATATTGTAATCAGCTAATGTAGCTGTACACTCAATCATTACCAACTCAGTACGTATTTACTAAAAAAGTAACAGCAGTAAACATTCATGTTAAAAATATGAATGTCAGTGTTGCAAGAAAATATGAAGCAGGAGATTTTCCTCAATTTCAGAATGACTGTTCAGCCACCACTCTTGTTCAGGAGCTGAGCTGATGGAGAACTCTGGTCTACTTTGAAAGGAATCAAGTATAGTGAGTTACACTGCCATTTAAACAAACAGTTCAAAGTTAGCAGGGGGACAAGACATGGCGCTGCTGGAGGACATAACCAAGCAATCCCACTGAGTTTGTATCATGTCTTGTCATTTTCACATATGTTTAACAATCCACATGTGAAACAAATGGATCTTAGCAAATACCTTAGAAGCTCGTCAATGCAACCAAAAACCAAGCGTGTTAGTGAAAAGATATTAAGCCAGATAATTTTTTCAGAGAAAAGCTTAATAAATGTTTAGATTTATTACTTCATGTAATACCACACCTAAAATAATCTGTCGCATTTTCTAAAACTATCTGCTCCTCCCACTCTGAGATAATCACTCTTCAAACATCTGCTGTATTGAAATAAACTACTCAGTTGTTCTGTGGACTTAATATTTTAAACTGCTTAAGAAGTGAATCTGAGTAAAATATTTTCAAATGTAACTGAGCATTCTGATCGTTTTTATTACCCTGAATTTGTAAGTTTCTCATACCATGTATATTTAAGAACGGATTTTGACATTGTTCAAAGGCCAATGTGAATATGAGGCAAGTTAACTGCCCTGGATCTCATCCTGTGAGTGCTGATGGATCAGTTAAGTGCTCCAGAATTTAATTTTATTTCTGAATAATCCGCTACTTTGATCAGTAGAGCCAGAATGGGAACCAGAGACTTCGGCAGCAGATGATCTGGCACTTACAACACATCCATCTAATTTTGCAGACGCTGAAAGAAGGCAGAAGTTCTATTCAGTCACTTGACTGAGCATTTGAACACCTCTCCAGCAGTCTGTTCAACATGCGGACAGAGCAAACAGCATGCATAACCATGGTGGGTTCAAGCTGAGAGAGATTGGTAACCAAAACAGACCGGACAAGAATTGCTCGATGGACAAAACAGCAGCAGCCCACAATAATGAAAACTAACTAGTCAAGAGAGTTGTGACAAGTCATCTTGCCTACTTGACAGGGCTGTTGAGCACAGCTTCACTCAGAGCAAGTTTAAATACTTGGGTTTGAATACTGTATTATCACTAGCAGGAGCAGTGGTAAAGAGCAAGTATTTCATGTATGCGCCTACAATGGTAAGTGTTCTAAAAAGCTTCACATAGCTCACGTAACTAAAGAAAAATGTCATAAAATGGGAAAGGTTAGCACACAGATGTACAAGAGGACAGCAGATGGTAATAGACAAAAAAATAGCCATGTGTGGAACTAGCACTTTTTTTTTTTTTTTTAAGTTTCATCACCAAACTGGCATTTTAAAAATGTTTAGACTCACTTGATCACCTAGTGGCAAAGCCATACAATGCAACATGAGAGAGAGAGAAATTTCCTTCCCAAACAAACATGGCATGTTATCACAAACTCTGCTCAGACTGGAAAGGGAAGGGGGAAAGAGGGGGCTTATTTTCACAACCACATTCCCACGTTAAATACCAAGAGCAGTAACTAATCCTCAGATAGCAGATGATGCATTACATGAAAAAAAAAGGAAAGGGGAGATTCAAGTTCGCATGCCCCATGTGAAAAAAACATGATATACTTTGCCCAATACTAATAATGTGCTTTATGCATAACAAATCCAGGGTTTGATCCAGTGCCAGAAAGTACTGGATACTCTTCCTAAAGTGCATATTTAACCTATAGTCACTGGCTTATAGCAACTCACTACTGAGCAAGAGAATGCTGGCCCACCCCAAAAAGAAGTCCTGCTTTAAAGGGACAGCTGCAACACAGACATTAGAAAAGCACAGCTCCTCAAGGCTCGATACAACATGCAGGTTTATGAAAATACAGGTATTCAGAGAAAAGTTGTAGTAATCTCATTAGAAAGAAAATGTTTTGAAAAAGGTATGCTCTGCTCAGTACTTTTGGAATGTGCAGTGCTGCTCGAAAAACAGCTCATCTCCCAAACTGTGCTTAATTGATCATACAGCACTGTATACATAAAGCCAAGTTTTCATGACCCCGGCAGGCTCATCAGTTAAGGTTCTGAAACACAAGACTTGCTGGAAAAAAAATTACAAAGTTTAACTGGGAAGATCAACTTGGAGGCTGCATCACAGTTTAAGAACTAAGTAACTGGGGGGAAAATAAACGGTTGGGTACAAAACTATACACAGCAGCTACACTTCTTCAAACTATCTGATCTCTGCTTACTTTTGAAGAAGACCCCACATCACGAATTCCATGAAGATGCCTCTTTGGACATTTAGTTAATAGCTGTCTCTGGGAAGCTTGTGTTTTATGTTTTTTCCACCTATTAACAGTCAACCTACCTGCCCATAGTTGTCTATGCCAGTTACTAATCTATTTAAGTTTAATAAATCAAAAGCTGTCCTTAGGGACTGGCCAAGAGTCGTAAGTCCTTCAGCTTGAAGGTTTTTCAGTTCATTCATAAACGTTGCATGGTTTTCCTTCCAGCCAGCCTGAAAAGAGAAACGTGAGAAGACATTCTTCAGACAGAAGCTTTGTAAAGGCTCAGGGTTTTCTGTTCAGCAACTAAGCAAGACACTTTGTAGCTGCATGCAGCTCAGCAGAAAGGCATGCAAAACACCTTGGAAGTTACGCGTATTTAATGCTATTATAGAAAGCCTGAAAATAGTTTAAAATCTTCATGATCCGCATCTATCTAATGTTCCAAAGGGCGAATTTCTGTGAAGCCACCCGTGAATAAACCTCGCAGCTATCTGAACTCCTCTGCCCAGCCTTGAAGTGATCTCCAACAGGTTCACGGCCCTGTGTCATGCAGCCCCGCCACCCCCTTGCCTTGTTTCCCCCCCCGAAAGGACAGGACAGAGGGAAGCTCCGTCCTCTTCTCATCCCACCTTCCCCCCCCCCCCCCACAAACTCTCCTCGGAGTTGCTGTCACTTCTCCCAACTTGAATTAAATATCCCCCACAGTTCATTGCTGCTCACAAACCACACAGGGGAGGGACAGAGGAGGGGTGTGGGGGGGGGGGGGGAAGGAAAAAAAAATAATAAAATGTCGGCCATGTTGATGTCAGCGCTGCCGCTGCCAGAGCCCGTGCGTGCGCCGAGCCGCCGCTGCCCGGCCCGGCCGAGGGGGCAGGAAGGAGGCCGGGGAGGGAAGGGAAGGAAGGAGGAAGGGAGGGATTAGCGGGGGTTTTACCTTGATAGCGTAGGGAGGCTCCTCGAAAGTGACCAGCATGTACCTGTCTCCCCTGCTGGCCGGGTCCCGGGCTCGGAGCTGCGGTGCATGGGGGGGGGGGGGGACACAAAGCAGAGGGTGAGGCGGGAGGAAGAGGATGAGGAGGAGGAGGAGGAAGGCGGAGGTGCAGGAGACCCCCCCCACCCCCCCAAATCCCCGGCCCTTCCTCCCTCCCCTCCCTGCCTCCCTCCCCTGGGTGCCCGCACACCGCCGCCCGCCGCCCTCGCCCCCCGCAGCCCCCCCCCCGTTCTCCCTCCCCCCCCCCCTTTCTCTCTCCCCTCCTCGCTCTCTCTCTCTCTCGCCTCCTGGAGCCGGTACCTTCATGAAAGTCTCTACAGCGCCTTTGGCTATGTCCAGATAGGTGGTGCCCAGGTGGGTGCGCTGGTTCATGGAGGCGGACGTGTCTATCAGGAAGAGTAAGATGGGCATAGTGCGGAGGGGCCGGCGGCCGGGGCGGCTACATGGACGGGGCGGGGGGGGCTGGGGGGGAGAACCGAGGGGCTGGGGGGAGGAAGAGGAGGAAGGGGACGGAGCAGTGAGTGGCCGTGAGTGCTGTGCACGGGGAAGGGCGCCTCCCCGCTGCCCCTTCTCCCGGGGAGGGGGGGGGGGGGGCAGCGCTGCCTGCCCTGCCCTCCTTTGTGTGCGGGGCCTGCTCAGCCCAGCACGGGCTGGCTCATGAGGGAGCGGCGGGGAGGGCTGCGCCGCTGCTGACCTTCCCCCCCGCCGCCGCCCCGACCACCACCACCACCACCACGGCCGCCACCTTCTTCTCCTTCGTCCTCCTCCTCCTCCTCCGCCCTCCCCTCCCCCTGTTGCTGCTGCTGCTGCCGCCCCTCCGAAGTTTCGGGCGGAGCAGCCGCAGCCCCGCCGCCCCCCGCCACCCTCTCGCTCTGACTGAGGCGCTGCCTCGCTCGCCGCCCGCTTTTAAAGCCGCCTGGGCAGGACTGGCCGCGCCCCCCGAGGACACGTCCCCGCCCCACGTGACGGCCTCCCGGCCCCGCCATAGGGCCGCCGGGCGGTGCCTCGTTAGCATATTCAAATCGTGGGCGGGGCGAGGGGGCTGTGGGGGAGCGCGGGCCCGAGCGGCGCCGCCGCGCATGCGCAGTAGCGGCGGTTCGGGGGGGGGGCGCTGGGTGCGGGCCGGGGGGCGCTGCTCGTCAGAAAATGGCGGGGGGGGGGACGCTGGGCGGGGGGTGTCGCTCGTCAGAAAATGGCGGCGGGGGGGTTGCGGCGGGGCTGAGGGCAGGGAGGTGGCTTGTCCCCGCCGGGAGCGGGCGGGTGAGTCACAGTGTGTGGGGAGCCGCTCTCCTTGAGGCTGAGGGAAGGTCCCCGCCTGAGGGGGGGGGGAGCCCTGCTCCCGCTGAGGGGCTGCGAGGCGTCCCCTGAGGCAGCGCTTCCCCCCTCTTAATGTCTGTTTTGCGGGGGGAAGGAAAGGCCCCGTGCACCGCGCTGATCCCCAAACTGCCCCTCAGGACAGGAGGCCGAGGCAGAAAACCCAAAGTCGGGCTGAAATCTGCCGGCCTGGCTGAAGGGGGGCTCATTTATCAGGGAAAGTTCAGCCTCTGGCAGCCCGACGTGTCCACTGGGTTCGCCATGCGGGTGCTCCGACAGTGAATTCCGAGAGACTCGGTCTGATCTTTCTGTATAAAATAAATAAATAAAAAATTTTAAAAATTGGCCGGCCTTCGCTGTGACCTTTTCCCCTACGTGCAGGCAGAAATTAACGCTAACATGTCTTTGATCCGTGCTCAGGCACTCCGAGTTTACTTCCTATAAATCATATAATTGTGGAGCGTTTCCAACCAATTAACGATGAAGATCTGTCCTCGGTTTTTGTTTGCTTGTTTTCCCCAACAATTGAGTCTCTGCCGTTTCTGCTCCACTAGCCTTCAAGCTCTAACTCCAGAGCCATTTTTTAGCATAATCTGTTCAGGGGATTGCTCCGCATCCTATCTGCCTGATATTTTTCTCCCGATCCAGCTGATGTGCTCCCACAGCCACTGCTCTCGAAGGTATGAAGCCACTGTGCTCCCTCTCTCAAGATAAAATTGGCAGTGTCCTGGTTTGATTCATTTTGTTCTTCCAGGCAACATTTCTGTCTTGTTAGGCAAGAGCTGTTTTTGGCTTTTTTTTTTCTTTTCTTTAAGACTAATGAAAGATTAGCATTTAGTTTCTAGGAAGGCTGGAGAGAGAGGGGTGGAATCATGTTTCCATTGCAGTTTTGTAGGCATTCTTAGGCCTGTGAACGTGGTATTTTGGCTTGCCCGTTGGCATCTGTGGCCTGCGCCATCCATTCTGAGGCGCTGGAGCAACCCCAGGGATGCTTGCTTTTATCTCAGGTCACCCCTCGGAGTCCTTCTGAAGGACTTTGGGAGTTGGGAATGAAACTTGATTTTTGGAGTGGGTACAGGCAAGTTATGACAACTACGTTTCTTCAGAAGCAACATCCTTTGCTGTGAGTACTCGGTGTGGATCCTGCGGGCAGTAATAAGCCCGGCCAAGCTTGTGTGAGTCTGAAGCCGCTTGCATCTTTCCAGCCATTCAATTTTAGAGCTCCAGTAGTGGGGCTGTGTCTTGTGACTGACAGCAAGGCTGTGCTGGTCCAGGTTCTACTGGTTAATCTGAGCCCCTGCTGTTAGAGGAAGCAAACCAGCAGGTGCTGCCGAGGCCACGTTGCTGGATTGCCCTGGAATCCAGCTGCATGCCAGCCCCCATTATGCAGTAAAATATTTCGTCTGTTGGAGAGTGTTCGTAGAACAGTCTCTTGTTGTCTCCAACTGTGTTTTGGGACGCCTTTCTTCCCCTCGGCTCTCCACATGCATCTTCTGGCTCTCTGTCAGGTGTGCAGCTCCTGAGGAGGTCAGCAAGGTTGCCTACTGCTAGACTAGTAATTATCTCCCTAAGGTGGTGGGATTCGAGTTGTTAAGTAAAGGCCGTGATGCTACTTTAACAAGTCATGCCTTGGGATTTGTAGCTCCTTTGGGGAGTAATGTTGAGTGAGTGTATGATGTTGGCCTCTTAATTGGCTTCCTTTTAAATCTCTTAGACAGGCATGTTCTTTAGACATGCCATCTTCTCTCCTATTTGTAATATCATTGATGTTTCATTGACTGGCCTAATAAACGAGCACCTCTTTCATGTGTGAAGCGTCCATCTTCTTGGAGAGCATTCTAAAAATCGGAAACTTCTGGAATGTAGCCTTCTCCAAAGTGCAGGAAAAAAAAAAAAAAAAGGCATTTCAGAGCACTTGCCTTACTAGGAAAATGTTGTGAAAGGCAGCCTGGGACATGGAGACTTCACGTAAATCCTGGAAGGTCATTTGGAATTTTTAATTTTTCTGTTTGTTGCCAGTAGGGGGGGCGGGAAGAGAGGGAGGGAGGCATTAACTCTTCGTGGTAGAATAAGTCATAAACCAGCTTGAATTCTGGAGTGACCTTGAAAAGTGGATGCAGTAGGCACACCGTGTTTTTCTCACCAACGTGAGAGGAAGTTGGGACCGAAGCACCTGGGCCTATCCTACTCCTAGTCCCCTCAGTCCAGGGATCATCACTGATAAAGGAATCCCACCGACAAAACTTATATGCAGCTCCAATGGGATTTATACAAGCAAAAACACTTTATGAATTCTGTACATACTCTCTTTTTGCTATTATCTTTGAAGCCATTTGGAACATTCAGTTCTTCCTGCTCCTGTGCATGTTATATTAGATCCATATTAGATCCCCTATAGGGCAGAATCAAGGCTGGTTTTGTGTCGTCTGTGGTAGGCATTAGTACTTTTCTGCTGGGAGCTGGCCAATTTGATTAATATTGAGAAAGATTCTTTCAAAGAAAGATAATCAACCCAAGCCTAAGTCTGTATCAGCCTCTTAATGCGAGAGTCATAATGGCTAGTGCTGCCATCAGAGCCACATTTATAAATCTGTACAAGGGATTTGCTATGAAGGAACAAAACCCAGTGATATTAGTGCTTATGCTCATTACTGGGAGAGCTGATGCAGCTGAGCAGGGAGAGAGCTTGAGACTATCACTGAAAACAGATGCGGTTTTGGTTTCAGCCCTTTTACATGGTGGGCAAAATTATACCCCTTGTACAGGCTAAATGAGGCAGTTCTATCTTTTCTCCTAAATCTAGATGAATTATTTCAGCATGGTTCTGTCTGAAGGAATACCTCTGCTGTATTGATAATGCAAAGGATAATTACAAAGGATTCCTGCATATATCCTGCAAAGGATTCTTTCATACACAATTTTTGTTTGTTATTTTTCATGCATCCATGAGGGAGCTTGAACATAAATCTATATCTAAGAACACCCATTTTCTGATCTTCAGAGTGGGCATTGTCCATTTGAGGACAGATAAGACAGTAGTAAAAGTGCAAATTTCACTTAAAATTTAATTCTAACTCAATAAAGCAAAATATGAGGATAGAAATGTGCCTGAAAAAAACCCCATCATTTTAAAAAACAACTTTGGTGTCATTTACTGTTATCATCATTTTTTTTTTGTCTTGAAGATAAACAACAGCTTCTCCCAGTTGACAGCCATGAAATTATATTACCAGATAGTGTTAGGCTTATTTTGTCCTGAACCACAGGCCTGAACTAGAATTGGCAGTTTAGCTTTGATTATTATTTTTTTTTAATTGGCTTTCTCCTTCAGACAAAATTGTTTCACAAAGATACAAAGATCTTGGTCAGCCCAGGTTCTAGTGACACAGGTAAATTTTTCAGAGCCCCCATGAGAATTCCGTTCCATAGCCTTGTAGATTGTCACCATTAAACATTTTTTTATTTTTTTCCATGCTTAAAAGTCTTAAATTTTCCATTGGTTAATTTTATTATACTGTTCATCACTAGTGTATATACATATATATACATAGCATTCTAAGTATTACTTATTATTTTTTAATACCTGTTTCCTATTCCTTTTAGCCTTCCTTTAGCCAAGTTCTGTGCATTCAAGTTATTTCCTTTCTCCATAAATAAAATATTATTTTCCACTTGTTTTGGACTTGAATAAATGAGAGCTTAAATTGTGGTTTGGGGTTGTTTTTCATGAGTTTCTCTTCAGTGATTTTGACCCTACCTTTTTTTGCTCTCCCTGAAATTGTTACCAAAGGGAAACCGCTTTCGTCCTGTAATTCAGGTAGCTTAGATAAATGTATAGAACTCTTCCTAGTATGATTAGATCCTAGATGAGTAATTACTAGTATCCTAGTATATCCTAGATGAGTATCCTAGATGAGTAATTACTGAGAAGACAGGTATCACATAAGATGTAACCCTCAAAATTTTTCGGAAAAGTGACATTGAGAAAACTGGATCTCAAATTTTTATGTGTATTCTAGGACTTTGCCCATTTTTTCTTCTAAAATTTGCAGAGGCAGCTGCCTGCCTTTGAAACTGTCTAGCACCTTTTAGAAGTCTGTACTTTGGCTTTCCCAGCACCAGAACACAGTGAAACTACACCGCTTTGCAGAACGATGACCCCTAAAAGAAGCTGCTTTCTGGCTTCTGTTGGCCCATCTTCAAAGACAGCCTCATTTTCATTGCCTGGAGATCGGGAAACCCAGAGGATATCCTTTGAAGCTTCCCAGGGATTTTTGTATTCCCCACCACTGCTTCAGCCATCCAAATCCCTTGCTGTTTTCTGGCTCAGTAGTTGGAAGCACAGCGAACAGCGGTGTGCCATCCAGGGGCAGCATAGCTAATGTGGGCTTGCAAGGAAACCGGGATTATAGTAGTTTGAAGTAGTTTGTTTTCTAAATGTCCGGGATGAATGTGGGCACTGAGAGATGAAGTTCATGAATATTTGTGAAGTACTTAAGCTCTTGGAAAGTACGTTATGATAGAAGTGCATGGTAAGATTATTTTCAGAGGAAAAACTAATCTCTTTGAGGACCATCTGTGCTGTGACAGTAGAAGTCAGTCAGTTAATGATTGAGAGGTTGGAAGGCACCTGAATAGAAGAGAAAGAGAAAGATAAAAATCAAATTAAACTGTATATTTGATACACGCTTTTCCTTTGGTATTACTGGCCTTAGATTGAAAGGTCTTCTAGGCAGTGTGTTGTCTTCATATGTATTTAACAGTGTTTAACAGAGCAGGACCTTTTCTACTTGGTACTGCGAGGGAATATTAAATTTAACGTGGAGATAACTGCTTAAAACAAACATTGCAAAATTACAGTTTTAATAAGGTAGTGCGTATAAGAATTCAAATAGAGTTACAGTCTTCATATATCCTTCCTGATGTTTTACATTGCTCCTTTCGCTTAAGGTAGGATCTTGGTCAAGAACAAAAACCTGTCTCAGCTCTGAGCCTTTAAATTTATTCTGTCTCTTGAGTATTTCAGCTGGCAGTGTCAAGACCCAAAGAGAACAGAAAACGCTCTCTAGCATATAAAAGCTAAGGTATTTTTACCTTTTTTTTTTCCCCTCCTTTCTTCTTAAACTTATTTTCCATCCCTGAGATGCTGGTAGCAGCAGGCAGCAGCAGTCCACTTGATTCCTGCTAATACCAGAGTGCCCAGGGAAATACAGGTACAGACTTCTCATCTTCCCTCTTCTCCCCAGGCCATGAAAACGGGAGGAGGCTTCTGCATTCGCTAGAACAACAGGTCTGAGGAGACCTTTGCTTATTATGCCAGGGAAGTAAAAATCCTGTCATCAGTGTGGCCAGAGATAATAGTTACATCAGTCAGGCAGTTCGAGGGAGATTGCTTGTAGCAGTCCATCCTGGTTGTGTTTGGGTTTCTCGTCTCACTTTTGCAGTCCGGGCTGAAAGCTCCTCTGTGTACCCTAACGGGTTAATTCAGCCCTTCGCACAAATACATGCAACACACGGTGTTGCCATGTAGGCTCTCCTCAGGATGTCAGGAACAGAACTAGGATAATCTTCCCCCACAACACCATTTTTAAACAATTTTTCAGAGAGCTGCTAAATCTTCCTGGAGGAAATTTTCCCTGGGAGGTTAGTGCCCTGCCCGTACCCACCGATCTGCGTGATCCCACTTGTCACCGTTCCAGAGATTTCTTTTGTTTGTTCCTTTAAGCATTCTTTCTTGCCTTCATTGCAAAGTTTCAGTAGCCCCGGAAATCATATCCTTTCTGAAGGGTTGGACCCTCCTGCACATTTCATAGCATAGCAACGTAACTCTATTACCATGGATCCCAGACACAGGCGTGCAGAATTTATCTAACTAATCGAGTGGTTAAGGGACACCAATTCCAGCTACAGGCAGCTTGTAGCATAAAGTGGTTACAGCTAAAAGATATTCTACAAGCACTTCCCAGAGAGGCAAGACGTATTTTTTTTATTATTATTTATTTTTAATGGCGAATATAATGGGTATAGTCTTAGTAAACAAGAGGGCAGAGTTACTCATTCATCCCTAAAATGTTTCCCACTGAGGTAGCACACCTGCATGTGGTATTTGAGAGCTGGGAGCTCTTTCTCTAAAATATTGCCATGCTGTAGAAGTTTATTATCCAGCCTTTACTCTAAATGCGATTATTATGCCTTGCCATCTTTTGCCCAAAATCACAACACTGTAAAAGAAAGATGCGCTTGGTTGCTCTCCGCAAGGCAGCTGGCATGACTGGTGTCAGATGGAATATATACCTCTTGGTCTGTCTTTTGCCATTTAGCAATTAATGAAAACGTATCAAATCCCAACAAGCAGATAATTGGAAATCTGAAAAAAAGCCCTCTATAAAGCACAGACATAGGTCTTCTACAGTAAAATAAACCTGATAAAAATATAAAAAGCTTCTCATCCAAGGAAGAAATCTGTTCATCTGCGTTCTCTGACTTCTAGCACCTTTGGCTAGACATTTGGGACTATGTGCTGAGCATGTTATTCAAAAGGTACAGTTGAAATGAAAGGAGAGGGGTTTTATTTCTGTTTTTACATGCACGTTGAAGCCCTGACGTAAGACCTACTTGTTTAAAAGGTCCAGAGTCTTGCACAAGGAAGTCAAATGGATGCCACGGTGGGCAAATCTGCTTTGTACTGACTTGCAGAAAAAGAAGCGTCTTGTAGAAGTATTTCAAATGGGAAGGAAAGACACTTAAAGCATTGCTTTGAAAAGTACAAAAGGATAATTCTTACCGAGTTGAAATCGCAAATGCATTTCTCATGAGGAAAATTTTAGAACAGAGTTGAGACCAGCTTATAATGAACCTTGCATTGTAAGTGTAACCCTTCTTCATAGTAACAGTCTGCATCCAGCAGTGCTGTTTGGTCAGCAATGGGTTCTTTTGTTGTTGGAGATGGCTTTGAATTTCACGATGTTGCAATCGGAAAGCCTTGACCGTTTCAGGATCAGCTCTAATATTTTCCTGTTGGTAAGCCATTTTAAAGTCAATATACGGTTTATGGTTATTTTCCAAACACGGTTCCAAAACAAAAAGCCCAAGAAAGCCCATCCCATAATTCAGGCTGATGCTAAGCGTACCCTTCGCCAGTTTTGGCAAAGTATGTTGTGTACACTGGTTGTGTGATGAATTAACGTTTCCTCTGAGATTCTTCTGTGCCTTCCCTCCCCTGAGGTATTTCTGTTTTCTGCTGTTTCTCTTTTGTGAGGGCCTCGATACTGTTACAGTCATTCATGTTTGACTGGGTTATGTGAGTTGTGAATGCACAGCTAACACTGATCAATATAACTGTGGTCTTGAAGGAACACGGAGGTTAATAATGCAATGGAGGCAAATCCAGGCTTTTAACTATTATATCCATTGCATCTATTTTCAAGGTATTGTGATTTATTTTATTTTCCTTGATCATTTTTTTTTCTTCATGTTTTCCATTTCAGATCCTCTCTATCTTACCTTTTCCTTCAGAAAAAGTTACAGTATTTTTTCTTGGTGTTTCAGCTTAGATATTCAGTATGCCTCTCCTCAGCTGGCTGAGGGAAAAAAGCCAAAACTACTAATTTGCCCTGACAAGTCTTCACTCTCCGTGTTTTTGATGATTGGTTGTGCTCTGTGCTTGACTTCAGCAGCAGCTAATAAGTAACTCCTGATCCAGCAAAAGCTTCCAAAGGTTGACAGATATCACTTGAGCTCTCATTTCAGAGGTAAGTGACAGCCCTTTAACCCAATTACAGTACAGTGCAGCAGAACTGGGCTCACTTGTGATCTTCTCCCAAGCAGCTGCTGCAGTTACGTTACAGGGAAAGGGGCACTATTCCTTTCTCAAGGGGAGTTAAGATCTGTTGTGCTTTAATTATCTATCATTTGGAATGCTCCAAATCCACCATAGTGCCATTTTTTTTTCCATTGCTGCATCTGCTTGTCATTTCCTAAGTCCTTTTTTTATATTGAAATCTATTGCCCATGTACTAACATGTTTAACAGCAGTGTTCACTAAGACATTTGCAAATTTTACTTTTGTCCAGCTAGCTTTATCACAGTGTTCCTCTAATTACTATGACCGATTTTGCCGTAACATCAGTTACTTTGTTGAGAATGTAGCTGTAACTGTGACCATCATCTAAAGCTGTTCCTTATCATGGTGGTAGCAATCCAGCAGACCTCTGTCACTAGCACCAAACTTTCCTGTAATTCTGACATCATCGTGAATTCCTCCCCAACTGGCAATAAGAGGGTCTTGTATGGCTTTTTCTCCGCTTGAATTCTCTGTTTTCTGGATTGTGAAATTGCCCTCTGCATAATTCAAGAATCATTTCATGATCTATGTTTAGCAGAATTTGTTACCCAACAGATGTCTGGACAGTTAATGACCTCTGTAAATACAGCCCTGTGATTTCTTGCTATTGATGGCCCAAGAATTTTTAATCTCTTCTGCTACAAGTCAGCACTAAGGGCAGCATGTCACCTCTTACTTAAAAAAAAAAAAAAAAAAGGCACAAAAAGTGTATAATTTCCCCTTCAGAATAATTATGCCTGGTCAGAAGTGGTATTTCTTCCTTATTCTCTTGAATTTTTATGTTCATCTATGTGTACATACATAAATGTGCATACTTACATTTTTTTCCAGTCAAAAAAGGACATGGATAAAAAAACCCTGAAATGAATCAAAATATAATTCAAAGAAAAAGTGCTGCTATAAATACAAGCCAGAACTCACACTGTCAGCCCTCAAGCTGGGGAAGGGGTAAATGCCTAGAAAAGTCCACGTCAGGAAAATCTTTGACTGTCACCTTTATGTGTCTGGCAAATGTGTTACAAGAGGATTTTGAGGCGCTGGTGCCAGATCATTAGCCCCGGGTAGTGATGTGTACACACTGTAATATTGCACTGCAGCTGCACAACCACCCCCTCTGTCCTCCTCACCATTCGGATCAGGAGCTAGCTGTGCACAGGAAAGTTGTCCTACCTTGTTTTTATTCTCTCTTCAATTGCCGGCACTAGGGAGCAGAAAAGTGTCAGGCAGGACTGTATCAAAGAGGAGGTAAGAGAGTCCCTAACATCTGGCATTCGTCTCGCAGGGGAGGGAACAGAGGAATTGAACGCTGACTGGTCAGACATCTCTACAGGGGGACTCTGCAAGCCAGATGCTGAAGTTCCTAGAACATGAATACGCACAGCAAAGTGCTTGAGAGGACAGCCCATGCTTTGCTGTGTGCCACTGAGAAGGAGCTAACTCAAGACTACCCACACAAGTGCTCCTGGAGCACTCAGGCTCCTGAGCAGCTGCCTAGGATTGCAAAAAACTTTGCTAGATGTCTTGCTGGTCCCCCCTCCTATGGTGGATGGGTATCTGCGGCCAAACTGCTGGGTTGGGAGGGACCAAAACTATGGAGAGTTTCATCATCTAGATCTATGCTGGTAAACTGCGGAGGCCAATGCTCCAGCAGTGCTATGCAGAGCTCTTAAAACTGAACTGTGGGCACGTTACCTGGCAGTTCTGGCACTTGACTTTTGGCACTCTCTCAAAAGGTATCTGGATATGGCCTGGAGAAAAACATGGGGGGCTGGAACTAGATGATCTTTGAGGTCCCTTCCAACCCAAGCCATCCTATGATTCCATGATGGAATAGGGACCATTCCCCACAGGCAGTTTTACATCATCACACTGTCTTGGGGGAAGATGAAAATTTAGTTCTGTGATGTTAGCTGGGCCACACAGGCACAAAACCAAAAGAGCAAGGTTTGGGGGGAAAAAATAAAAATAAAAAAAAAGAAAAAAAAAGGTCTGGTTTATTAACCAATAGAACTGGACCTATCCTGGAGCAAAACTTATTGCTGCAGTTATGGCCTCAGGCTCTCTGGCCTCTGGGAAAGGTTTCTTCATTTCAATGTGTTTAGGTATGTGCATACATACATACATATGCATGGGGCTTTTCAAATGAAGAAACCTGTTTCCAAGGCTGGCGCATTACAACTTGAGGGTCTTTACATGTTTGTAATTACTCTGTCCCTTATCCAAGGTCTTCGCATTTGAACACTTCAGCACTAGCATGGCCAATTTTTACAGTGTTTCTTGCCATGGTTCAGTAAAAAATAACTATTGCCTTGTTCCCTCCCATTACTGGGAGCTGACCTAACACAGCAGATGAGTTCTTTTGACCTCAGAGCATCACTTGCCCTCACATGGAATCTTTTGAGCACCTTCTTGTTGACACTGATATCTCATTTAGAGCCTCTGTGTGTGAAAATTTTCTTGTTCTGATATTACATATGGAGGCTATTCTGGTGCCAGTTAGCCTGAACTCAGGGGCTAAACTTCTGAGAGTGTCATACTTTTTTTTCAGTTGGTACCAAATGGGCCAACTTTTTTTTTCCCCTCCATTTGGACTTTCCTTATCCACTTTCAGAGGTACAAGATGCACATTCACCACATTCACCTCAGTCTTCACAGAGACAATTCTTCTGAGTCTTCATTGAGGTAATTGTCAGATGGTATTTTTACACAAGTCACCAAGTTACAGATGAGGACATGACTGAATAATTGGTTTTCCTCTCCAAACATGTGTGGCCTCTGTCTCTAGAGCATTTGCTATTTTAAAAATAAAAAGTATTGCTCCCACTTTCACAGATTTTCTCATTAGGTGTCTGCCCTGGAGCGGGCCAGTGCTTCCGCATTCACTCTTCTCCAAAGGACATCTCCCCAAAGCAGCTAAATTTGAGTTAGATACGGTTATCATTTCAAAATCAAAGTGCACTCTGTAGATTCTGACTACAGACATATGGGCCTACAACTGTGCAAGATGTCCAAGGCAATCAGATATTCCGGCTGTAATCTATCTAGAATAAAAAAGATGCTGATCAGGAATGGCCATGAGGTAATCAGAACCAAATGCTCCACAGCACCATCTGCAACAGTGCCATCTGAAGCTAGCATCACTGGGATGTACGTACACGCTCATAGACTGAGAAACTTCTTGCTTCAGTGAGGGCCACAAATGCCGGCTTACCTGCTAGAGTGGAGGTGACTCATAACATTTACACAGAATAACACATGAAAGAGTTTGATTAGATGATCTGGGATGCTTTTTTAACTCCACAAACAGCCCTATCGTACTGAGTCATAAGCTGCCTCTCAGGACGTTTTTGCAGGAATCCTTTTCCACTTAAAGGATGACTTTACCCAGCCTGGTTCAGAAACCACAAGCTTTTAAATAAGTCTTTTGTTACAGGTTTGAGTTGAAAAAAAAATGACATTTTAGAGAAGGTCTCCCTATTTTTTTTTTAAAGACTCAGATGCTGTTTTTTTACAATTCGAAGCTTTCCGTGTAATTGCAGTAAGAGGTAATCTACAAAGTGGTTCAACTTCAAGAAAACTGCTCAGCTTCATAAAACTTCCTATCAAAAACACAATAGCACTGTTGGGACCTTTTTGTACCAGAGTTCTTTGCCGTTTTTTTTTGTTTGTTTTGTGGTTGTTTGGTTTTAGTTGGTCGGTTGGTGTTTTTGTTTTTTTGTTTTGTAAAATATTCCACCATTCTACTTCTAACTTTCAATATTAGCAATCAAAAAAAAAAAAAGTTGGTTTTCTCAAACCAGACTTTTATATGCTCAGCATCCTGTCATCCACTGTTGGGCCACATGACTGGTAGTAGAGGTAAGAAACTTGAAGAAAATAATTAAAAGACACAAGTTGTAAGAAAATGTTCTTTGATATTCCCTAGACACATTCTTAATTGTACACTTCAGGAAAAAAAAAAGAAAAAGGAAATACTTCAAAGCTTTCATATAGTTAGTGTATTATGTAAGAGAAATTTATTTACCTTTCAAGCAAGTTACATAATTTAATCCATTTTCCAAATAGAAAATATATTTATTGATGCTATTCCATGATTCTTCAATATCACAGAGGGAAGGAAGATTTAGACAAGCAAGTTCTAGAGTCCCGAAGCCTAGAAAAATACAAGAATAATGATCTTAGAATTAGTGATCAGAGAGTTCCACTAAAAAGACAGTGAATAAAATTAGAGAGATTTTTGACAGCAAGTTGGAAGCCCAAAATGTGAGTAATACTATAGCTGGATCAGTGAGGACAAAGGAAACAGCAATAAGACTGCATACAATGCCAGAACTGCTTATGGGGCAAAATGCATGAGCCAGGAGTTCTCATTTGCAGCCCACACACTGACACAGCATCACTTTTTTGTTCTCACATGTTCACAGTCAGTTACAAAGCCAACAGCACTTGCACAGCAGCTAGAAATTAGTGTACTTCTCAATAAGGTTCTACAGAGTGCCATGCACGGTGCCTTGCCCATATTTTAAAGCTAATCAATTTTTTCCAGAACTTCGACATACAGCAGATTGAATCCGTTTATCAGTTTTTGATAGGTCCTCATTTTCTGAATGCCAACATGAAACAAAAACTAAAGGTCCTCATTTTCTGAAGGCCAACATGAAACAAAACTCATGAAATACAGAAGAAAACTGTCATAATGAGCATGTAGGGTTTATTATCAGAAATGTGATGGGCAGTGTTATTTGTTGTGTGAATGATAAATACCTGGAGCAAAATAAGGGTGCATTTTCATAAGGTTTTGTATTTTTAAGCAAGATGGGCAAGTGTATTTTCCACAGAACGCTTTGGTACTCTGTGAAGTTTGCCTTTCTATATAAAGAATGGATCTATATTTGTTTCCCACATGCTTCTAAGAATGATGTAGCATCTGAAATTAAAAATATTTTTTAGTAACTATCTCATGAAGGCTATCACTACTGACAAAACAAGGGAACTGCAAAGGAGAGTGTTTTAAGCACAAAGCTTTGCAGTTGCATAGCTCATCGAGTTTTGAAGAAATAGTAACTCCCATGTACTGCAAAGTGGGAAAACATTTAATTTACCAACAAGCAGAGAAGAAAAGCACGGGAGAGGGTAAACCGCTGCTGCATTCGATGGCTATTGAGAGGTGGCTCTATTTGTTGCCAAGTGTTCTTACCTTTTTTATGTGGTTATCCTTTGTGTGTACAGGCCTTTTGGTTTTGCATGGGTAATTGAGGAAGAGGCCTCAGAAGCTGAAATCTGGCTCGCTGTCAATGGAGCACTTCTGAATCTAAGCACCGACGCGGGCAATGTGCAGTTTCTCTCCCACACTGGTCCCCCTCTTGCAGAGGGAGAGCAATTGCAATCGGTTTATGTAATGGCTCAAAGGGGCACAAGTTAAATAGTTCTTAAATTTTAATCACCATAAAATAGCTTTTTCTTTATGAAAGGCTTGTTCTTGGGAATATAAATATTACTCTAATTATTGTTGAGCACTTTAGAAAAGGACAGTTTTTGTTAGTACCCGCAAAGATGCCAACATATTTATTAAATTGTCCCACTCCTACTGGGTGGCCCCAGTGCTTGCCAGTTTTAGCTGAAAGGTTTGCAAGATGTCACGACGTTGCCAGATCATGTCACAAAAATTGTTTTGCAGAACAGTTACCCTTATGCCAAAGCAGTACCTATTGCTGTGCTTTTGGGGCTAGGGATTTCTCCTCTTGTTCTAACAAGAAGTAACAACCTTGAAGATACAAGTATCCAAAAATAGGGCTGACAGCAGAGCTGGGAGAGGTCCAGGTCCCTCCTCCCCGGGCCCCCTGCTCACCTGCACGTCCAAATCCTCTCCATGTTGCTGCAACTGTCATGTGAGAAGTGATTACCTACTTTTCAAGAGAAAATTAGTTCCTAAAACTCAGAAAAATCTCACTCGGATATACCGAAATGAGAAAACAAAACCAAAAGTCAGCAAACAAGACAAAACGGAAGATGGAGCCAGAGAGCAACTTTTAAAGCAAAGTGCCAAAGATCGGGAATTGAATTTGCTCCAGCTCACAAGACTGCAGAGGAGGAACCGGAGAAAGTAACCAAGACTCTGGTGTGGTACGAGGGCATGGAAATTGGCTCCGCTGTGTGTGAACACAGTGATCCAAAGCAGCACCCTTTCCCAGAGCTATTCTGTCCTCACCCAATCCAAGAAGATATGGACCAGTCTTATTGCTAGCAGGCAGGCCGGTTCAATCCACTCCATCCAAATCAAAGGAGTGAAAGTCAACCCATACCAAGAAAAAAAGGCTGAGGAGAACGCTTCATTTACCGTGTGGCATGCCAAAAATGCAGAGCAGGAGGAAGGACGCTAAGAAACAAAGATGAGGCGATATTAATTTGATATAAAGTTGCCTTTTTCAGTTTGTTTTTTTTTTTTTCAACCCATGCTAATGGCAGATGTATTCTTACAAGAAAGTTCAAATAATCCAAGCATATCACATTTTTATGGAAGTTGAAAAAGAACTGAATATGCTTGCTTTGCTTGGCTTCTAGTTCAGTTACAAGGAGTCATCCTAGAAATATTTTCAACCCATGCAATTTTACCATAAAGCTCTGATAGAAAATGAAAAAAAATATATCTGCTAATAAGTAGTGGTAAGATTTATTTTCTTGATTTTTTCCCATTATATGGGGAAACACTTTTCTAAACTACCCTAATTTTGTTTCTGCAGGTAGTCATTAAAATTGATGACTACAGCTATTCTAGCTTGAAGTCTTTTTGTCCATTAGTTTATGTGGTTATAAGAAAATCGTTGCTAAAAAGTGAATCATTTTTGATTGGATTGTGTGTGAGAATGGTAGATCTGGGAAAACACTCAGATCTTGTTGGTAATTTCAATGCCTTTTCCACCATTACAACCACATTCTTTTAGCCTGTCGGGTACAATGCAGGAGTAAGCTCCAGGTTTCTGGCTTACTGTAAAATCTTATTTCTTCTCTGCTTTCCTTTCTCCTTTCCCCAGCTTTTCAAGCAATGCTCTTCTTCTCTCAGTCACAGCAAGACAATTATTTGTGCGCAATAATTTCCCAAGCATATTTCTCTACCTTATAAGGGAGATGAGAGCACTGACCCCAGATTTGGACACCTGGTAAAGTGATGTACCAGAGCTCAGGATTTCATTTTCTATTATTTAAGTACCTTCCTGGTCTTGCTGAGGAAGTAACCATTAAAGATAAGCTTTAAAATAAGCCCTTAAGATTTTTATCTTGACTGACTCTAAGCCCACTGGAGCATCTCTTGCATTGTGGGCTTTTCTTTTTTTTAAACGGTAAATCATTACCAAAGATTAGACCTTTATATAAAGCATAGATTTCATTTCAGAGTGTCATTATTTGGCTTTGATCCAAATGCATGCCCCTGGCGGCCAGGCTGTTGCTGCCTGTGAAACCTGCATTCAATGGGTGCACCTGAACAACCATGTCATAGCCACCAAGTGGAGTATCTTCTGCACCTTTTTAGAAACAGGAAAGTAAAAGAGAATGTCCATTTAGGACTGTTTTTAGTGTTTTCCTCCAGAAGGGCAGTGTATTAGATCTTGAAGGAGTAGTGTTGTGTCCAAGAATGTTTAAAGATAAGGGAGAGGCAAGGGAAATAGAATTTCTCAATAGGCAATTGATGAAACAAACAAACAAACACCAGCTAATTTGAGGGATGCATAGGACCAGCTCCGGGTCCTGTGAACCATACCTTGTTAAGATAATCATTTCCCCCTTACTCACTTCCTTGAAGGTCTACTGGGCAAAAAATATTCTACGTCTCCCTAGAGCCTGCAGTATGTTGCCTCCAGCATACTTTCAGACCATGTTTATCTATGAATAGTGCATAGTGCCAAATCCTGAATGCAAACAAACTGCAAAGACAGCAGCCCTTGCCAGATTTCTTCAGACTTTAGTTTTCAAAGACATTTTAAGGTATACATCCATTCTGAAAATTGTCAAGTATATCAGCATCTTCAAAGAATATTTCATACATCATGTAGCAATGCAAGCTTTTCTGGCTGTAGGTCTAGCTGTAGGTCTAGCCTAGGACCGCAGGGTCATCTGTAGCAGTAAGAGGGCTGGTTTCCATCTTCAGTTCTCTAGTAGCAGTTCCCTTCTAAGGATTGTGAGAAAGGGATGTTATCTAATGTGATCATACATCCCCTGGGAAACAGCTTGAGATTGCAGATGCATTTCCTACAAGCCATTATCTGTTGCTGACCAGACATTTCCCTCCACAGTACACTTGTGAACTTCAAATAGTTCAGTGAAGTACAGCTTAAATGCCTTGCTGTGGTCCTGCAGGCCTCCAGACCCTGTTTGTCTAGTATAATATGTTCAGTTTACTAAACACTATCTAGAATTTAGTTTTCACTTCTATACGTGACAGTCTTGTCACAAATTGCACAACAAATATACGCCTATCTGCTAAACTCATAAGCCTCCTCAATTTCTCTGCTGATGGGAAGGACTTTTTTTTTTTTTTTCAGAGAACTGCCGCACTTCATCTTACCATGGGTAAGTTTAAAGTTATACTTGAAGTAACGCTTTCCAGCCTGCAAATCACTTCTGCGATGTAGGACAACTGTTCAGATACCTAGAATTGTTTTCCGGAGTTCTCCAGACGGATTATGAAAGATTGCCTTTGGCATACACTTCAAGAGAAAGCGTGTGTTTGTTTGTTTGTTTGTTTGTTTTGCTGACGTTAGCACAGAGCTTTGGGTAAGTTCCCTGACCTTCTTGGACCTCAATGAACCCAACAGGAAAAGTGAGCAAAAAGCAGAATCTCGCTGAAAAGCAGTTGCTGGAGCCCCATTGCATTTCCCTTAGAAATTCACCACGAGAGAGTTCGTAATCTAAATACAGACAAGCCTTGGTATTGCGAGCGAGGAGCTTTGCAACCAGCCGGCCACCGTGTGGCGACCGGGCAGGGAGGGCTGCCCTCCGGCACCCGGACCCGCACCCCCGCTCGGGAAAGCAGCCATCTACACCCAGTTTTTAACCACCATTACCTGCTCAAGGCCTCCCTTTAGCAGCCCGGCTCCTGACAGCTGCCTGCAAGACCCGAGGTTAATCCTCCCCGCAGCGCTCAGGCAGGCTGGCCGCCGGGACACCCCTGGGGGCGCTGCGAGATGGCGACGCCGCCCGCCGCCATTTCCCCCCTCAGCCCCCCGCACCGCCCGGCCCGGCCCAGGGGGGCGGCCCGGCCCGGCTCGGGGGCGGTGCCGCCGCTTCCTCGGTTCCTGCTTCCCGGGGAGCCCGGGGGATGAGCGACAGAGCCCGGCACCGTGCACCGAGTCCCTCCTTCTCCTTCTCCTCCTCCTCCTCCTCGGTGCGGCCGCCTCCCCTCGCCGCAGCCTCCCCTCGCCGCAGCGGCGGTGCCCATGGCGGCGGAGCCGCAGCCCAAGGCGCTGACCCGCAAGCCCCTCCTGCTCAACAAAGTGGAGGGCTCGCAGGAGGTGGTGAACATGGCAGCGATCGTGCCCAAGGAGGACGGGGTCATCAGCGTCTCCGAGGACAGGTACCGGGAACGGGCAGCCGGGCGCTGGCTCCCCCGGAGCAGCCGGGTTGCAGGGCGGCGGTGGTGGTCCCACCCTGGTGGTGGTCCTGGTGGTCCTGATCCTGATGGTCCTGGTGATGGTGGTGGTCCTGGTGGTCCTGGTCCTGCTGGTGGTGGTGGAGGTGGTGGTTCAGGTCCTGTGGTGAGGGTGCTGGGGGTGCCGCGGGGATCCTTGCTGACCTTGCCTGAAGGTTTGCGGTGCTGCTGGCGAAGGCAGTTCTCGTTCCCCTTTCCCCTCTCCCAAGTGTTTCTCGGTGGTTGTTTAAAAATGCCCTATCGCGGTGATAAGATCTTGGAGTTCAGTCCCGTGCTGTAAAGCTGCCAAGGAGCAGAAGGTTTTCGGGCCCTTCAGCTGCGCGGCGTGGGGTGAACGCGTGGCTGACGCTGCTCGGAGGCGATCCGCTCTCCCCTGCAAGAGCCTGAGCTTCATGCAGCCTTCCAGCTGAAGTTTCACACTGAATTCTGAAGGTGCCTTCCTTTAAAGTCAGAGCTCAGTTTTCCTGCACAATCCATACTTAATTATTTTAAACAGAATTTCTTTACAACTCAGGTGCACCTAACCTGTGCCCCCAGCTGTCTGCTTGAAAGGCAAACGCGTGAATATGTCGCGATTCTCCAGGTTTTTTGGGGGGACTATTTCTCTTGGACACCCGTTATCCTGTTCAGTGTCTGTTTTTATTTCTCTGTCAGCTTTCCTGAAAACTGTGAGTATTTCTTTCATCCTGTCGTTGTCCTCACTGTGCGTTAGTTTCCAGCTAGTTGTCAGACATGTGAACCGTGTAAATCCAAGATGATTTAAGTTCATCTAAGCCATGGTCTCCAAGTAAGTTGTCATGGCTCACAGCGAGAAGAGCTGCTTCAAACAAGTACACTGTAGAAGCGTCTTTAAACAGAGTTTTAAAGTGCTACATGGCCATGATTTAATTTTCTTTATGTTTTTCACTTACTTGTTGTGAAACTGAATAGCGCTTACTCAGCTAATTCTTTTTATCAGTAAAGACGTATTCCTGAAATTAATTTGCTCTCATATGGGTCTCTCTCAACTTCTGTCGCTCCCCCCCACCACAGAAAACAATTAGTATCTAGCTTCCGCTATTTTAGCAGGTATGAATTGGTGAGAATAGGTGGGTGCCGCAAGTCAATATTTCTTGGTAGAGAAAGGGATTGGTGACATGCGTTTGCTTCACTAATAATTGAGATGTTAGGTTCAAGAAAACAGCGGTGAAGCGGAGCCCAGAGGTTTGTCACTCAGCAACTTACTAGTTTGACAGCAGCACCCCCTCTCTCCTGTCCCAGCACTAGCCGCTAATGTAGGACCCTAATTTATGTCCTGCTTGCTGCTGCAGCTGGAGAAAGAAATCTGCTGCTAGGTGTCTAAAGGTGATACAGGATAGCTCAAAGGAAACAAGAAGTACTGTGTTAAGTCTGGGGGCTCCCAGGTCATTTTCTGTATAAAGGCACTAACGAGGTAACCTACTTGCTCACGGGCCAGTTTGTGGTGTATTTGAGGTGCTATAAGCTATGATCTTGCCTTTTATTTCTTTAGGCATGAAGATATTGATTGATCCTTTCTCCTTTCATTTTCCATCTGCATTGGCATTTTTATTGTAATTAGAAGATTCAGAGACTAAAACTTATTTGGAAGGAATAGCAGTTTGGAATTCAAACTTGGAGGCTTCCAGATACCTGGGGTTGGAGAAACGTTTACCAGACTCTCAATACCTGTGCCTTATGATCAGGCTTCTGCAGATCCTTCCTGTTTGGACCTGCCTCCTGGTGTTAGTGTTGAGGCTGTTGTTTAATGGCCTTGGAATGTGGAGGGCTTTTAGAGATTCCTGGAAACTGCAAAGGGTGGTTATGGAGATGTTATCTGTCTCTTTACTTGGGGAAATTAAGTGAGTTTTGGCTGAGTTTACCAGCCTGTGATATGTTGGTCATATGAGAGAGATGCTCTGAAACTTTTGCAGAGGACTTTAGCTGGAAGGACTTGCTGTTCCCAGCATGTGCTTTGGACTGGGGAGGTCATCTGGAAAGAGAAGGCAATTCTCTGTTGGCTTGCTAGTTAATAGCTGAGCATATCGAAGTTGAAGCTGCTGGTAGTCTTTTAACATATGCAACAAGTAGGCATCGCTTTGCAGTTTTCTTTAATGCATTATATGGCTCTATAGCTGTAAATCCTTCAAAGCAGGAGCTTGGCCTCCAGTCTGTATTTTGTGTGACACCAGTGGTTTTATCTGGTTTTAAAAGACTGCGGAAGTGGTTCCAGCTATAGCTTGCAGACATAGCCACGCATTATGTAGCCCTGAATTGTTTGTGTTTATAGCACATACATGCACATATTTTCAGGAATAAAATGAAAACTGAGTAATAAACCAGAGTATGGTCGTTCCTCATGAAGAAGGGCATAGATGGGAAAAGAAGGAACCTCAGGAGGGCTTATGTATTTAATTAAGACTATCTAAATCATACATAACCTGCAGGGTTAGAGTTTGTTTTCAGCATGCATCATCCGTATCCTCAACATAATTTTTCTTCTGAACCCTACTCAGAATCACAGTAGTTAAACAGTATGCATCGTCTCCTAATCTTAATTGTTTTAGCTGATTCCTTGTTAGGGCAAAGTAGATTGAGCCAGTATCTCTTTGCAGGACAGCGGGCGTACATTGGGAAGGATAAGATGTAATTTTATTTTGTATTTTCCTTCTAAGGAAAAGGGATGCAGCTGTCTAGGCAGGTGAAGGTTAAAGGAGTGGCAGCATTTGTTGTCCAAGAACGTATGTATCTGATGCAGTAGGGCTATAAGAAAGAGATTATTAGCTTTCATGCATGCTCTTTTCCTTGGCAGTGAATGGGTGGAATTAGCAGGCACATACATCAGACATGTAGAGTCTTGAGGGATCCATAGCACTGAACACACTAGATTCTACACGGGGAGCTAAAATGGGATTTTCCTAATGTGCACAGCTGGCCCTAGGCTATCGTTGGCTTCCTATGTTAAAAGCATGCACCACCATTTCAAAATTGCTGAGTGGCCTCGTCTTTTGTTGACTTCAGAGGGAGATGTGGGTGTTGGGCACTTCTGAAAAGTAGGTCACCGGCATGTCATGTTCAGGCACATCCACTCGGTGCTCCGGAGAAGGTTTAGTATCACTAATCTCACCTGAGCATGGGGATACGGTGGGAGAAGTGTACTGACTCACCCAGCTTTCAGTGCGAACAAGTCTGCTTGGCGTTGACACGTTTCTGTATTTCCCACGAGCCTGCCAGGGGTGCGAGTGCTGTTTCAGCTGGGTGCCCGATGTGCTGGTCCAGTGACACCATGAAGAACTGGCAGGAGGCGGCTAGGTGTCACGGTGGTAATCCTGCGTTTGCCTTCTTTTTGGGGTACCACTAGCTATATTGTAGGAGAGGAAATCAGATATATACTGGTGTAGACAGCTTCCCTGTAAATTGCTAACTCTGGTCTGTGCCCTCCTTTAGGTGGGACGTTTGTGCTAGCTCCCGTGCTACAGACCTTTAAAATGTCGGTGTTGCGGTCAAGAATTGTTTCCCGTAAAGTATTCATGGGAGGCAAAAACCTTCATAGTCTGCAACTGAAAGTTGTCAAAATTCTTCTGGATTCTTTTTTAAAAAAAAAAAAGAAAAAAAACAGGCACTCTTGTCTCCTGGAAGGAGACAAAATCCAGGAGTAAATTTTATGCCACAGGAAATAGTTCTGTATTTTTAAATAAGGGAAGAGAAACCTTTGCCTTCTGCACTACCCTTTATCATCTGAAGTTCCTTGTGTGCTGGGATGTCTTGGCTTCTTTGTGTGGATCACTGTATAAACACAAGTGGCAGCGAGCCCAGGCTGTTTGTCATGTGCGTTCATATTAGTGTCTTTGTCTCGCATGGAGAAAACGGCACAGAACTTGTATTGCTAGGTTTGTTTTGCAGTTTGTGGCTTCTAAATGCAGATGCACACTTAAGCTGTTCTTCTGGACAAGCTGACCGGCATTGTTTTTAGGGTTAATAAACGTGAACGACAGCCTGGAGTTATAGTTCATGCCCGGGTGAGGTGGGATTCATCACGCTGTCCTGCATCCAGGCAGGAATTAAGGAGCAGCAGGCTCCTGGTAAACTCTCTGGATTTCTCTTCTCCTGCACGGGAGCGATGCAGAGCAATTGCTTTGCAGAGCAGTGGTTGCAGAATGGGTTTATTGTGCTCTTCTAAGCACAGGGTTATGCCACCGACAGCAGTTCTGCTTTGCGTGTGGCTGTTGGCTCGCAGCAGAAGTACAGGTGGTGCGAGAAGGGATTCTGATGGGGGCTGTTTGTGTGTCTGTCAGTCCAAGCCTGTAGGTTTCACACACAGTTTATTGCAGTGTGAACAGCAGTACGCAGGTTTAGATGTTCTTCACAGGTGTAAAAAGACTTGTCCCTGCTGGAGGTTCTTTAAATTTTGATTAAAATCGTCAGTCGCAAATAAAATTGTTGAGAGGAAATGGAGGAACTCTACAAAAACGGTGTCAAAGTTTGAGGCCTGTTGTTGCAGATGCAAACTTGTTTGCTCAGACTTTTTGTTTCAGCTAATTGGATGCGTTGCAACTGGACGGCTGCGTTTGGACTAAAGCTCAGGGTGGAGGTTAGTGCTGGCTGCTCGAGTGGATGTTGGCAAGGCGCTTAAGAGAAGACAGGAGGCCCAAAAGCTCATGGAATCCAAACTGGTTCCAGATGTTGAAGAGCGTCTGTTCCTGATTTGACTAACATGTATCCTGTGGAGATGCCAAAACCCTGGGACTAGAACATAAAACGTTTCGCTGAGCACTTGCTGGGGATGATGAACTCTGCTTAGGAACATGTAGGGTACTGGGTGACCTTGCAACGCACTTTGTGCCACCGGCAGATAACTTGTTGGAGGTTGGCAAAGCTTGCGTATACCTTGCCTTATGATACTCTCCACTGGGTATCATTTAAAGATTTAAAGCACAAGGATTCCGTCTTGTTTTTCTGACATGAGCTCTCCTGCTACTGCAAGCTCATGTAGGTCAGTGCACAAATAGATGCAGCTCCTGCAGCTGTATTAAGTTCATGCCTTAACTGCAAGGTGGCAGCTGCAAAAATGTGATGTGAAAGCATGGCTTGGACCACAACTCGTACAAACCCAGCTTCAGCGCAGCGGTTGGGCATCAAAATACAGTGGGAGATTAGGCGCTTGAGCATTTAGAGTCGGAGATGCGGTGGTTTTTAATCCCCTTTCTGATTTAAAGATTATCCTTTATACAAAAAGTGTAGATGTGTGTTTCATATCTGAAAAGCTCTGTTTGAGATAGAGAGCTGCCTAATACACCTTCCATTTGCCTGACAGCAGCCTAGTTTTCTGCCACTTGCTGCACAGTGCTCTTGGGTTGCAGCAAGTTCTGGGATGGCACATCCATCTCCCACGTTAACTGGGTTTTGTTTTTCTTTTTGTCTTCCCTGACCCCAGCTTAATTTCACTGGCATCTCTTTACACAGATCTCTCATCACCGTGTCTCGCATCCGTCAGGCTTCGCTCTGTGGCTCGGTGACCTTCCCCTGCACTTATTCCAGCTCTGCAGCCGAACAATGCCCCTTGCAGAGAGGGGACAACACAATGCCACCTCTGTGCGCCCTGAGCCCTTGGCAGAAAAACAAATGGGCGTTACGGAGTGGCTATGCAGCACGGGGCTGGCATGTAACTCCAAAAGAGACTGTTGCAGGAAACCTGTTGGTTTTTCTCCTAAAGCTGAAGATGTCTAGAGGAGACAGTAATGCCGCAGTGTTAAATAACTGCAATATCATAACATTATGAATTGCAATGTTTTTGAAGCTACCAGGCTAGTTCGGTAAGGTTGGCTTTTCACTGAAGGTCAGTTAGCGGATAGAAGCTCTCAAATAGCAGTGGCAGAAGCTGTGGCGCCATAAAAATATGTCAAAAGCCTGTCTGACCTGCCCTGAAGGATTTGGGTTGTTGAGGCAGACTCCTCTTTTCTTTCCCTCTCTCCAGCTGCACTGGTTTCTACAAGCTGTGTATTGCCTGTGATCTGTGCACAGCAGCTGCCATGTACATGATAATGTATGCAGGGAAACTGCTGAAAAGTAGTGCAGGAGGGCTTCCAAAAACCTGCTGTCCCCTGTTTTGCAGAATGCCATTCGTAACGGTCTTAAGTCAGAATATGCTTGGCGTCTCAGAGAGCAAATGGGGAGGAGAATACGGGACAGCGTAATGCGCTGCTCCTGTGCTAGGAAGCTTTGAAAGCTTCGTACGCAATGGACAGTGCCCCAAGGAGAGAAGCTGGCTTTTGCACAAATATCCTCTGTACATCACTGCATTCTGTGCACCGTAGCCTCTCGGACGTTGAACGGCCATTCACATAAAAACTCTCCAGAAGCTGTGTTTAATTGCCTTGCCCATGGTTCTTCCATCACACACCTGCCAAATACGGGTGGCATAATGTAAAACTCTGCAGCTATCTACATGATCACACAGTAATCCCTACCGTAAGCTCTTGCAAAACAGGAGTGAGGATAAAAACAGCTGTTTCCCTTCTGCATGTGGTTCGGGGGAGTGATGGATGCAGCCCCGGTGCTGTAGGATGCAGCAGGCTGGGATGGTGGTGGGCATAGCCTTGTGTGGTGGCAGGCAGCCTGCTCAGCTGAGCTTCATCCCACGTCGGTCACTTTAGCAAAGAGAAAATACAATGGCCTTCTTTATATTTTCATGAGGTGAGGTATCAAATGCAGTAAATGTTATCCAAGGTTGGGTGAGTGGCTGGAGGAAGCCTGGAGAATGGGAAGAACAATTATGTGAGAGGAGAAGCAGGCAAGGGTGAGTTTGCCAGGCAGCCCTCCAGGGAGGGAGCTTTGCATAATCACAAAACCATATGCATCTCCTAGGACTCTTGTGTGTCATAGCCTGTGTGCCTAATGACTTGAAACTGCAGATAAATAATGGTCAAAATGAATATCTGTGTATCAGAAAGTAGATAATAAGCTTTGAACATTAGGCTGTGCTGAAATTTTGTATAGTCAAAATACAGCCTTTATCCTCATTAAAGGGAGAACAGTTGTGGGGGCTGGGTTTAAAAAAAAAAAGTGTTGTTTTAATTTTTCTCTTAGTCAGGCTGCAGGAAATAGTGTTGTGTAACTAACCTTGGCCAGACTTTGAACATATGGGCTTTGCTCATCATACCATGTGTATTCTCCATCTAAATCAAGTTTTTCAGGGAACTCTTAAGGTTTTGAGCACTGAATCTAAGGCGATGCCAAAGCACAGTCCTGGGTAGAAAAGCATGGCTGTTCTGCTGCCAAGTTAACTTTAGATCAAACTTCTCGGTAGTCTTTTATTCTTCAAATTCTGCATCGTTACGTCTAACTGTGAGGTGAAAGGTCAATGATCCTAGCAGGTTTTTGAAATAACAGTAGTGGTCGATCAACCCCACAAGGCAATGCTTTTGACCTTTACCAGCCTGTAGCAGCAGTTTCCTTCATGCCGAGTCCTGCAGAGAGAAATCTGAGAAAAGGCTGTCCTAATGTGAATTGGCCTATTTTGCCACCAGGTTGGATTCTCTGGATTCAGATGATAGAGCAAATGCGTTGCGCTGTCTCAAAGGGGCACAGAAGGAAGATCCATCCCTGTGTTTAAAATGTGATAGATAATGAGATTTTGCACCTCCAGCAGTGAGTACAAATTTGATGAATTTACCTTCAGCTTCAAATTCACTTGAAATAGCAAATAAAGGCTTAATTGTATTTTTAAGCAGGCAGTGCATCTGCCTTGTGGAGTACTTTAGGGTCTTAAAGTAAACAGCTTTTCTGCTTTTGAAGGTCTAGTGAGGTCTCATCATGAGTTGGTGCTAAAGCTTTTACTTAGCTTTAAAGGTAATAAGGTAGAGCAAACACATAATTACGTTTAGCCTAACTAATGTATGCCAGCAGATGAGTGATTAGAGAAGGCTCTGGTATGGCTTCAGAACACCAACAGCGGGGCATATCCTCTGCGTGCAACGATTTCAAGATTTGGAGATATAGGTACCAATGGGCTCCTACTTCGACACTACTTAGCTTATCCATGGTTTGTAGGGTTTTTTGTTTACCAAAAAAAAAAAAAAAAAGATTTGGGCAGTGATTAAGAGAAGAAATTGGTATGTTTATTGTGATACACTATAAGATGAAGCAGGAGAGCACTGAAAATTCATCTGCTATGATGCTTTCGTTTGGGTTGCTGCTCAGCCTTTCTGAAGCAGCACAGCAAAGCTTATCTTCCAGATGTCCTCTGATTTACATGCATCTCTGAGAATGTACGCATTGAGGTTTCTTTCTTTACAGATTCTGGCTGAATATATTGTCAGACTCAATAATCTGTAAGGTATTTGCCTATATGTGTTCTTTCTAGGCCTGTTTATTATTCAAGGATCTAGAAGGGATTGCCTGCTTATATCATCGAGTTGCCTCTTATCTCAGAAAACCATGTAAAGTAATCTCCTCTAATAGATGGCTCCTTATTAAGTGTGTTGCCCCCTTTATGTGTGTTGGAAACCTGAGGAATTTCAGTGCTGTGAAACTGGAAATGATGGCTTACATTTCATTTGTAACTAGTTTGCACCCATTTTATTTATATGCTGAATTAACTTTAAATATTTCTTCTTGGTCCTTAGTGTTATTAAGCAGTGTCTTCTCATTTTTTTACTCCATCCCTGCTTCTGTGTTTGACACAGGGTCAGTCTGGTTCCCCCTTCATGTTGCTAGAGCAGGTGTAGGCTACAGTGGCATCCAAAGAGTGGTTCAAATTGACATTGTGAAAGCCTCTTGTTCTACAGCAGCACATGCACAGGATAGTTTTCCACACACAACATAGTAAAAATCACCCACAACATTTTGGTGGTGGTGGGGTTTCTCCTCATGGTGTCTCGGTTGGCATTACGGATCATGTTGTTCTTTCCCCAGCTATTTCAGCAGCTCTAGCACCAATAACCTCCTGCCAAAGGCTGACCGCACTTCCACAATTGCCAGGTGACCAGTAGGAAATCTTGTGCTTGGACATGTAGTTGCTGGGGCCACTTTTGTCCCTCAGGTCCTGTCACTTCAGGATCTCCTCAGCAGCCAGCGGCCCCCCCGAGGCCTACTTTTGCAGGCCGGCAGCTGAGGGGGAGGTGGAAGGGCCTTTGCTGAAGAGCCCTGCGTTTGGCTTTCAGAGCCAAATGACTGCTTTTAATAAGCCGTTATGACAGTTGTTGTTTGTTTGGTTGGTTGGTTTGTTAGTTTGTTTGGTTTTAATCAGTTTCTGCTTGTGCTAAAAGCCAGGGGGAAGAGAAATAAACTGGCTCTATATTAATCCTTCTGAGGGAGAGGGGTGAAAAAATAATGTATCTGTCAAGTCAGAATGGACACCTTTGGCTTTATTGTATCCTAAGCTTGGGCTAAAGTTATTTAATGACTAGAATTAAAAAGTTGATACTTTTTGCTTCTGGGAAATGATGCGTTTTATTCTCTGCCACAGAGCCCTATTTTATGTTCCATTCAGTCAGACTGTCTGAATTATAAAGCTCCAAAAGTGTGTGTTAGGTCCACCAGAGCCTTGCCCCACCTGTGCTGTGTGCTGCCTTAACAGTTAAGGCTTTTAGCGCTGTCTGAAGGGCAAAAGTCTGTCTAATGGTACATCGTTTTTCTAGGTTGCATTGCATCCGAACTCGGGAGTAATAGGGGTTTTGAAATTGTATTAGCTGCCATTACCAGCTAAGAATAGACATATGCTGGATTTCTTCAGGCAGGAGGGAGCAGGGGAAGCAGTTAGCTTCAGCATATCAGCTCTGATGCGTGGTAGACCACTGTAATTGGCACAGTATGTTATGTAGAAGGGGCTGGTTACACAACATATAGACACTAATCCATTTCCTAAGAAGAGCGCAGGCTCTTCCCTTCAGGAAATGAATCAGACTTCATAAACAAATCTCTTCTTGCTGACTTCTGCAACTGCCAGTAAATGAACGGGAATAGTTGAATCTGTTATCATGCTTCCAAAATACCAGTTAGCAAATGGTTCTGCCAGACTTCAGCAGGGGCATCGACTTGGTCTCATAAAAAATCTTACTGAACTACATCCTTCAGGTTCATATTCATGTTGTCGTTACATTTATTTGTAGCCAAAAAGCAAAAGCACTGAAAAACGTGGAGAACCTGTGGTGCTTGGAGTCCTGCAGCAGCTGAAGCTATAAAGCATGGGCAGATGAGGAGCCCTGTTGAGTGCAATGAGCCATTGCAGGCATGGTTTCTCCAGGCTGCACAGATGGGCATGTTGCTTTGGGAGGGATCAGTGGGGCTCTGACACTGATGTTTGGCACCTTATCTTCCCCTTTCTGTGCTCTTTCCTCCCTGTAGTTGCTTTTATGATGAGGGAGCACAAGACCAGCAGGAAGGTAGGAAATCCCACAGTAGCTTGTAGCACTACTTCTGTTCCAAAATCTTCATTTTGAAGGAGAGGGTTAAAAGTAAAAATAGGGGGTTTTGTTTTAACCAGAAATTCTGTGAGTACTGGTTGACCTGGTACTTCAGTTTCCAGTCATTAATTTTTTTCTCAAATGCTGTGGCTAACCCATATTAGATACCAGAGAAAGCAGTAGGGAAGGAGTAATGAATGTGCTGATTGTTTAAAAAAATACATGCTGTAATGCTTGGAAATGCATCAAGTTTATCTGAATTCTGAAAGGTCCTCTATTATTTAGGATGCTTTGACACCTCCTCTCTTTCTTTCCCAATAGGTTCTTTGGTAGATAAAAAGGTGAGCATGGTGAGGATTTCCCTAATAAGTTTTTATTAACAGAAAATCTAAGAAGTCTCCATCCCCAACTAGTTTCACCCACAGCATCCTTTTGGTCACAGCTTGTATTTGTCCTTCTAAAGCTCTGATGACTTGAAACCTGTTTCTGAATAATCAGGGATGAACATAGCTGTCTGCTTTTTACAGGGTGTAAACAAGTCTGAATGAATGGCCCAAGTCCTGCAAACTTTGAGATGACCAGCAGGAAGTTTGGGTAAAGCTAACAAATGGCCTGGGGTACCTAGGTCAGTGTCTCCCATCGTCTTGCCTTTGGTTTGCTCTGAAGCTGAGCTTGTGTTCACGTGCACTTTTTTATGTGAACAGACACTTTTACATGGCTTATAGAGTCAGATTCACTTAGAAACAAGTATAATTGTTATTCATCACTTAATTACAGAAATGTGCCCATTAATATGTAGGCAAGTGTTTTTCTATAGTGGGTGTTATGGAAGAAGTAGGTAAATGACCATTTTGACCAATTAAAAAAAAATGGATGTGGGAAAACAAATGACATGGGTTTTTTTGTGCTTAAGAGTTTTGCATGCAGATTAAAAAGTGCAAAGTGTGGTTTCAAAAAGTGGTGTGTGTGCATGAATTGACACCTCAGATTCAATGGTATTCTTCTGTCTGCTGCAGGCTCCTGATTTGCAAGCCAGCTGTTGATACTCTGAAGCATTATCCTGGCAATGGTCTGCCCTTCTTTTGTTGTTGTTCTTGTCTGATTTTTCCCTTTATGGCTGCGAGTCATGACTCTTTTTAATCCAGAAATTGCTGCTTATTCAGTTGCTGGCTTATACCTTTACAGTGACCTCAGGCTAATAAAAATGAAGGAGGAAAAATGGGAAAATAGGGACCAGCTTGGTGTATTACTGTGGTACAATGTAACCAGAAAAGGAGGGCTGTTGTGGGTAGAGACAGTAAACCCCAGGTTGTTCCAACTTTCTAATTCTTGTACATGAGCACAAAATTGCAAATAGTGATACGCATAGGAGAGAGTTCAACAAGATCAATATTGCTCCATCTTTCCAGTAACTACGTGAACTAGCTGGGAGAAACAGGCAGCTGAACCCAGAGCGAGTAGCTCTAATGGCTATATTGCTAATAAGTTTAACAGCGCCAGTGTGTTTTCAGGCAGGGGAATCTGGCTGTCCGTCCTGCATAACTGTTGGTACCAGGCAATGTTCGTGCTGTGAGCCAATTCACTTGGTCGCAAACCATCCAACCATGGAAATTAGGTTGGGCCAGGGACCATTTCCAGTCCACAGCTTGGATGCAGCCACTATTTTCTGTGTCTGATGGCCTTGCTGCCAGAGTCTTGTCCCAGGCCTTTATCATTAATTAATCTAGATATATTTCACGCATCCAGGGCACCCACCTCATGTGGCTGCCCCCGTTGTTGAGGTGTCAATTTGCCTATGAGATATTGCTTCTGTGGTTAAAAAATAAAACAAAATTGCTGGTTTAAACAAGGCCTGGGCCTTAAAAATGGTCAATCTGTAAGCATTTCTGCTGTTTTGAGATCTGTAACAATAAGTTTGAAATGCCTGAATCTGAGACCAAAAGTAGCTTGAGATTCTTAAGACTAACTTTAACCAGATGTCTGGGGGAGGGCAGACCTTTGGAGGCTGCAGCGCTGAGCAGAAGTGCAGGCGCTGCCAAATTCCTGCCTGTGACATCAGCCAGCAAAGGGAACATCTCTCCGTGAGCCCTTTCCTCTGATGTGATACCCAGAGAAGTACGGTTGACTGGTCTGAGCAGAGCATTTCTTCATCGTGTCCTGTAGATAAGGGAGAAGAGATGTGAACTCATCTTTACGTACCAGCTCATGCCCTGCTTACATCATCCTCTGGTGGCGTCTTCACGGCAGTGGGGCTGCTCTGAGGGCTGCCAGTAGAAGAGCCCAAGCCTCGTTTACAGCTAGGGTAACAGCCCCTCCAGCGTTTCAGAAGATGGAAGTTTTGGTTGTGTGTTTTCAGGGCAGCTAACAGAACAGTGCCAAGCTGTAGTACAGACAAATTTTTGAAATAAAAGCCACTACTCATCCACTCCTTTGAAACAAACGTACAGTTTGGGGTTGGGTGCTGAAGGGAGAATTCTTCATCAGGGTGATCCAGCTGTAGAGCAAAGCTTGGAGAAGATCTAGGATGTCAGGAAACCCTATACGGGGAGGCTTTACCTGAACTTTTTGTCTTTGAAAAGACCTCTGGCCCTTAAATTGATACTTCTGCTCCTTCCAGTCCCTAAAATTTTTGAAATATGTTGGGCATGGAGTATCCACAGGCCTTACTCCAAGCATTGTTTTCACCTCAAGCATCTCTTACTGTAACTCAAGGCTTCAGTAAGATCTTTGGTTTTGCTGCCAAGTGACTGTAGAGAACTCTCGTACATAGGCTGTCCTAAAACTTCAAGATGGACAGAAGATAAAAAAAAAACTTTCATTTCCTAGTACAAGCTGGTAATGCCACACAGGAACCACGAAAAGGAAGTGTGCAACTTCCATGGCTTGTGAGCTTCTCTACCTGAGAAAAGCACAGGAAATTTTGAGTACATTTAAATGAAGTATTTGAGAGTGTGTTTGCAATAGAAAGCACTGTCCAGGTAGAGAGACATGTTCTGTAGGTTTTTCTGCCTTGTCCAGTTTGCCTGCCACTGATAAAATTGTGAGGATAAATTCTCTTTTCTGTAGTCTTCCATAGCTTATTTTTGTACAGGCTGCTTTCCTACCCCCACACCACTCTATTTTGCTTGTTTGAATTTTGTACTATTAGAAAAGAGTCTGGGGGTTGGGGAAGACGCTATCCTGAACTGAAGCGTGCTTTATCCGCCTCCCATCCCAATAACCCTGATGTGTCTCCTGCTAGGAAGAACAACCAGTTTGCTTTGCTCCCATATGTAAACAAACACGAGAAGTACCACGGTTGGTTTCACCCCCCTCTGATGTCATTTGAGAGTTTTGCTGCCGACCTCGTGAGCAGGATCAGGTGAGGGCTGCTGAAGCACAGCCGGTACCTGCCTGACTGGGGGAGTGCAGCCACAGCTGCTGCACGAGGCAGTGGTGGTAGGGGTCCTTACCTGCCACTGCCACGGTGGGGTGTTCTGCTCTAGGAGCCTTTCGTGTTGATTCCTCTTCTATGGAAAGTTTCTTGTTCATTTTTTAGTATCATTTTAACTGTTCACAGGACGGCTTATCTGAAACTATCCTCTGGTCTGGGTCCTCTAGTACCAAGGAGATTGTGTGAGATTATTTTAGCTCAGCCAGCTACAAGACTGATTGCCTTTTTAATGTCCAAGATCAGAGGATCAAGAAAACAAAAAGACTTCCTTAGAAATATGTGTACCCTGAACACCCAGGTGATAATGGTTTTACAGTAGTTTTTATAGCATTTGTCTCCAAAATCTACCTCTTTTGCTGTACCACAAAATTGCACTTTCTCCCTCCAGATACAAATAGAAGTTCTGCTGAGGACCCATTGCATCACATCTTATGGAAACAACTTTAACCAGCTACTAAGGGAGAGAGGAGAAGGTTTGGAGTCAGATATACTTAACTGGTAGCTACTCATAATTTATGCATAAGTAACATGAAAATAAACAGAACAAGATGTCTGACTTGGCTCCCCTTCCTCCTATGCAACTAAAGTGATATGATTTGTAGAAATCACAGATCAGAGTGACACTGGTGTTGCTGTTTGGCGAGGTTATCTATTACCTGAAAAAAAAATAAGCAGCGTGGGTGAAGAGGGGTGGAATCAATTGCTGAAACTGAGAGTAGAAAGTTTCTTTGCAGAGGGAGGAAAAAAGGGCAAATATATGGTTATCCCTCCTGCCCAAGAGATAAATTTAATTCTTGTTTAATGGGAGCATATCCAGTCTTGGTGTTATGCTTTTACCTGCTGTTGGTGGTAACTGCAGCAACCTTGATGAGTTTGTGTAGCGGCTAGTTGTTGTCATAAAAACTTAGCTGGCACAGGTGACCTCTGGGTCTCCTGGGCTAATGGCCATCCTGCCAGGTGACTTAGTATCAATTACTCATTTCATTTATTTTTACTCCCCCAGATTGTTTGAGCCTTGATTCTGGGGGGTGTGGTGTCAGTGCCTGCACGATGAGGAGATCTTACAGCCCTCCTGGTCCTCCCCACTCGGTGTTCTTACAGCTGAGCTGTTGTGGAGTAAAGGTGTCACGACTGTCAAGAGGAGGCAGGTTGGGATCCCTGTGCTTATGCAGTCCAAGCTACAGTTGTAGGATGTGTCAGGGTCTGGGGAAAACTGTGGGATTTCACATCTTTTAGGCATTTTGCATTGGTTGGCTTGAACTGCCCTGTTTATTGAGCCCCGTTTTTGAGAGCCTCCCTCTTTTGTTGGGATAGTGCTACCAGATCTGTGCACTTGGTTAGACCTGCTCATGTTTGGTATCACTGTGCTTAAGTTCTCTTGTGGAGCAGAATCCTGGTGTTTTTTTCTCTACCCACCCGGGATTGTTTTAGAAGAATCTCAAATATCTATGCTTTGATTTTTTGTTTATTTTTTAAACTAATATTCATGTTTTGTAATGTTTCCTAAACAGGACCAAGTCTGATTCCATGGTGTGTGGTTACTTATTGTTAGCTAAGCTTTTTTGAACAACAAAAGTTTTTATTCTTGAGTCTCAATAGCAACTTGACTGAATCTGGGAGGGCACAAGAGGAGGAACTTCCTAACAGCCAGTGCTGAAACTCGAAACTTTCCGTGAGCCCTGCAGAGGAAGCCATTTAAACTGAAGCTTTTTCTCTCCCTGAAAAAATGCACAGTGAAAATGTTTTCTTTCAAGTACAAATTCACTGTTGGGGCAGAGGGGAACAAACCTTGAATTTGAATTTGGGTAAATAGTCTTCATTAGGCTCCCTTTTTCAAACTTTAAACTATTGCTTAATTTTCTACATGCTTATTTCACAATGGTGGATAGTGAACCTTTGTTTGCCTTAAATCCCGTTCCCCCTCTCTCCCTCCCCTAAAAAAAAATTATTCTGTTAACCAAAAGCTAATACAGCCTAATGTGTTTCCTGTCCCAGGTAGCAGTGTCAGAACCTCCTATTTATGAAGTACTGAGGTAAGTGCCAGTGCACCATGTGGAGAAGCCCTAATGGAGGAAATACTTTCCATGTTACATATTTGGAGATTACATGCAGGGAAATATTCAGTTGTCGAGTGCAGCTGGAAGGGTTTTCATTACCACGTCTGTCACCACCGGACTGCTTCATAAACACAAGTTGAGTCCTCCCTTCCTTCTGGTGTTGGGTTGACCTCACACAAAATACCTTCTCGATGCCCCAGCAATCTCAGTAACTGGGGTGCAGGGAGAGTTTTGGGTGTCTTGAAGTGTTTTGTCTGCAGCCTGTTGCCTCAGTTGGATAGGTCTGTTATTATCAGAATACTGTGCTGTTTTAGTTTCCTTGCCTAGGGTTTGCTAAATCAAACGCTCACTGCCATCCTTACTGCAGGCTGTGTGTCATTTGTAGTTTATGACCTGTTCCCTACTGCTTTTTCTTCCCATTCATGTTCTATCAATAATACGTCTCCTCTCACCTCGCTCTCTCCTTTTCCTCACCTTCCTGTTTATTCATTCTTTCCATGGCTCTGTCCTACCAATTTGAAATTCAGAAGAGGCAGGCTGAAAAAAGACTTCCTGCATGAAGTCTTGGAGCAGTTGCACATCCTTGGTATTTAACAGCATTCAGCATTAGCAATATTCAGCAGTCATCTGATACGAAAGTGAGATGGGACAGCTTGGATTGGAAAAACACTGGCACCAGAAATCTGGTTTGAAAACAACACAAAAAAGCCTTGTGCATTGGTGATGTGAAAGGTATTTGGCATGTTTAGCTGTTTTTATCTGCCAGATGTCGCCTTCTGAAAACCTGAAGTACTGTTGCATCTTTGTGTTCCAGCATCTCTTTTCCCACCAGCAGCCCGTAGTAATTCCCAGTTTAGCAATGGACTTTATTCAACCTGTTTATTATTGAAATGCATTCAGTTGTTTTGAGTAATTGAGAGACAGCAAACGCGTGATGCCTCTCAGGCAATGGGCAGTGGGCTGGGATGCTGAGCTGTGTTTTTCTACTGCTTTTAGATGGGAAGAGATTTTCCTTTGCAGTAAGATGAAGGGGATGGCAATATCTGCCTTTGCCTCGTAGCTTCCAAGCCACGTTTGACTTGGTGAGGAAGGGGACAGCAGCTGCTGGAGCAGGTATGGGGGCTACCGCTGCGGTTGTTTGGGGATGCACAAACGCTGAAACCTCGCTGCTGACAAGGAGAGGGGTGACCTTGGTCATCTGATAGCTGCTGGTTAATGGGCACTGCTGAACACAGGAAGGCTGGGATGCAGAGGCAGTGTCTGCGCCTTTCCCCCATGTACACACACATCTGAAATCTATGTTCTTGCCAATAGTGTGAGTGTTTTTAAATGGCCAAGCCTAGCAGGACGTGTAAATCACTGTCAGCCCTCGCATAACCAGAGTGCTGGAGCCAAAGCTCTGGGGAGAGGAACAGCATGGCTGAAATGTGCGTGAGCATGAGGGGTGCCAGAGGAGCAGGCAGCGTGGGATGACTGGGAGAACTGATGGGAGTCCAGAAAAATGTCTCTAAGCTTTTAAGTGATTGATTTGGAAGGGAAGGAGACTAATGGACTGTCTTTGGTGCCTATATGTCTTAAATACAAGTTAGTAGTCAAGCACTTGGGAAAGTCAGGATGTAAATCCCTAACAGTCAGTGCCTTCTGATTAGCATGGAGCTGCCATACCATGAGCTCTCGTTTCTTTACACTGAAGTATTTTCCTTTAAACACTTGATCAAAATAAACTTAAATTCTCAAGATAAAAATAAAATTAAATTAAAAAGTGAGTGGGAAAAGCAAAGACAAACCTTGATCTTTCAGACTTACGTGAGCGAAGTAAGTATTTAAAGGTGCAGTGCAAGGAAGGGAAAGATGTGTTTGTGAAATCGTCTGGTTGCTGCATTTCTAAGAGCCTTTGTTAGCTTGCATTTAATTATACTGTGCAGTGCAGATGACGAAAATCTGTGTGTATTTCCAAAACAACCCATTTGTTCACTTCAATGTTCAAGGTCATAACTGTTTTGGGTCTTCCTTGTAAACTTGCAGTTGCTGTTTGTTGGTGTAATTTAGAGCAAACTGTCCAGCTGATCTGTTTTAGGGGCCAGATCCTACCCACGGGACAAACAAAAATGTTTAGCTCCCAATGGCCTCTGAGTAAATTATTAAAATACTTCCACCACCCCGTGCATTCCCTCCCTCCAGATGCTGTAGTTGGGACATCGCTGAATTAAGTAAACCGCTTAATCTGCTGAAGACTGTTAATGATTTACGTCTTTGATAACTGCTCATGGGTTACATGTATTCCTCCAAAGCTCTGTGTGCTCTCGATGAGACAGAATTCACTTGTGTTAGTTATGAAATGTGGAAGAGGCTGACCGGACCGTCAGGTTGTTTCACCTGGATGTCTTCGGCATGACTCAAATGCCAGAGCAGAAGAGTGGGAGGAGGGACTGCTCGATACAGCAGAACGTGCATGGATTTTGAAACCCAAAGGGTGTTGTTTAAGCTTGTGGGAAGCACATCTCCTGGCTTGAGATAACTGGCTGTGTCCTCTCAGTATTTTTGCATGGTAGCTTAGCTGTCTGCAGGGAAAGCTGTTCCTCTCCCCCGTGCCCTCCACTTAAGAAGCAATCCTGTCTGATCTGTGAAGAGCTGAGCCAGAATTACAAACCTGACTTAGTTTTTCAGGCAGTGCTGAACCTGCAAGGCAGCAGAATCGTAAAGTACCCTTCCCATATTCATTGCCTTTACCTCCTCTCAGCTGATTTTTCCCCCAGCAGATGCTGTGAGCTGATTTTGTGCTTTAACTAACACCAGGATTGACTCGCCTACTGGGTGGTCTCTAGCTGGCTTCTACCTTGCATTACCACTTAAAATCTGGTGTCCTCTGGCAAGGTCAGTGGTGGATCAGGTCCGCTTCGATCTGCTACTATCCCGTGGTTTTGATGGCTCTCAAATACCCCATGTCATTACTTTGGGCACTTTTCTTTGCGTTTCTGTGCTAACTAGTAGTCTTCTGGTGGAAGGCAACATCTCGGAGTAAAGTGGTGTGGAACAAGCTGTGTTCATCTGCATGCAACATCTCTTCATGTAATTCCAGCCACCGTGAAAATACTTCTTAACCCAAAGATCTGTGTTGTGTATTTGTCTTGTTTTACGCCACGTTGCCCTTTCCTAAAAGGAAATCATACAAGTCATCCTCCAGTTGCTAGTAAAATAGCTGAGTGTCTTCAATCTCTACTTTTCTTTCGAGAGGACTGCCTAGTTTGTTAATAGCAGTAACAGGCATGGCACCACGCTGACCATGCTGTGGATGAAGCTACGATGCTGCCTCTTACAGCATTGCACAGCTGATGATGCGCTGTGCTGCTGTTACAGGCCAACTCCATGCTATGTGTTTTGAAGTAGTTTGCATTTGTTGTGAACTGTGTATCTGTTAGCTCTCAGCGTTTTTATGTGAGTTCAAGAATCCTTATCTGTCTGAATTTGGACATGTTGGGAAGGGAGCTTACTGAAAGTAAGCTTTCTGGTGAGGAACCTTGTCTTTATTCAGGATGGGCAAAGTGGATCAGATTTCCCCTGAAAATGTGTAGTTGCTCAGGAGCTAAATCAGCAATGAAGCTGAAAGTCCTTGCTTTGAAGTGCTCTGCCTCAAATACCTGATTCCTTGCAATATATAAATATTAACACCTTTATTGTTATCCCCACACCCAGTAGCATGCCCTTGTAAGAACTTTTTACTTTTGAACTTCAAGATGTTACCTTTTGTATTAGCTTGGAATAAGATTTAAATGCGAAGGGCTGCAAAACAAAGAGGAAGATTTTTCAGAGCTGATTTTATCTTGAGACCTCAAATCTGTTTCTTCCAAGATAAGACCAGTACTTCCCCAATGAATGGCAGCAATCAAGACGTGGAGAATACAAGCAGAGACAGCATCTGGACAGGAACTGCAGAGGATTCTTCTTGTAACCCTCTAGAGAAAAATAATTCAGGAGAGTACAGTAGTAACACAGTGCAGATTACAAGGTGTAGTAAGTAGTAAAAAAAAAAGTAACGAGGTGCAGGGAGGCTTTAATAATGTTTAATGGTTTTGCCGTGAACAGGAAGCTGTCTCAGTGCAAAGCAGTAGTTACCTGTAAGGTAGCAATCGGATAAACGAACTGGAGCTGCTGCAGGCGTTATTGGTTTGGTAGAGGGGTAACAGCCGCCCAAGCAGTGGCCTCCTATCAATAGACAGTTCCCCCAGACATCTTTACAAAGCTGCACTGTAATGCATTGCACCATTTCACATGTTTAAATGGTGTATGTTTCCAGACCTGATGGTGGAGTCGGTCTTGTGTCCTCCTTATGCTTATGCAACAGACTTTGCTTTCTGGGCTCATCTTTACAAGGAGAAAACATGATGTATACCGTCAAGGTTTTCCCTGGGATGTGATTGCCTCTGCCTGTTGCTCTCATTTCTTATTTTCTTTCCACCTTTCTTGCAAGGAACATGTGGTTCTGGGATTGCCCCTTGGGGCTGTAGCTGGTGAATCCTCTGTTTCCTGCCAGCCTAATGCAGTCTGGGCCAGTCATCTGCCCCAAATTAGCAGATAAGCTGATTGGGACTGGAGAGTTGGGAAGAACTGTGGGAGAACATAGCGAGTGGATGACAGCGTATTGCAGAGAGAATCTAACGTTGATAAATATATCTTTCTTCTTCTTTCATCCATATGCTGTAAGTTTTTAAATTATGCAGGTCTGAATAAAAAAACATGCGCAGCCGCTGTCAAATAAGCAAACACTGCTGGGGTACATAAGGGAGGGGGGAGATGGATAAAGAGAAGAAAGATAAAGCTCTTACAATTCAGCAGGTTCATCTGTGTCTGGATGGCTGTGTCTGATACAGAAGATGCCAGTTCAGACTGGATATTGCCTGGTAGAGGGATTGGAAGACGGGTGAGGAGAACAGGACACAAGAACAGCCTTCCCAAGAGACTGGAAAGATCAATTACATTAACGAGAAAGCATATAAGAAATTATAGGACTATACGTAGCAACTAGCATATGGAGATAGTGGGGACAACAAACTTCCAATCTTGTAACCCAAGAGCAGGAGGATGTTCCGTGAACTTAGCAGTTAACTAACTTCAAAGGTGATAAAATAAAATTAGCTCACTATGAAATGGAATACCGCAGGGTGGGAAAGCTGCAGTGGGGCTGTATGAAAGAGGTGTCTGGATGTGAAGAGGCATCGCATGTTTGAAATTTATTTATTTTTTTTAAATAGTAACGTCTAAAGTTTAAGGTGGGATGTTCAGTCTTGCAGTACAGGTTTAAAAAGTTTCTGTTTACGTGTGTTGTTTTCCATTCCTGCGCGCAGCCCTCGTGGGAATGCTGAGGTGACAAGCTGTGACTGCCCGCTAAACCCTCAATGTCAGATCACCTCTGAGTTACACACGCAGAGGCCTGGGCTTTGCTGGCACCTCACAAGGCACTTTTCAGTCTGTAAGCAAAGAAGAAATCTGAGAACACCTGGCATGGCACTTGAGGGCTGCAGTTCCTTTGCAGCTGAAGAGCAAACCCTTTAGGACTGGGCTGGGTTTGTGTTGCTTTGCCTGCCTTTCTCTGTTCCTTTTTGCTGGCACTGAAGCTGCTGGGCTTGCTTCTTTCGTTCCCAGATGATCACTTGAGTCCCCAGCCAAAGCTGTGCTGCTGATCGGAGCTTCTTGCCTCCTCTGGCAGACCAAAGCAGGTAGGAGCTGGGTTTGTGCAAGGACAGTGAAAACATCTCTGAGTCAGGCTGCCCTGAGAATGAAGCAGCAATGAGCAGAAAAGCTGAAGGAACATTTTATCACCTGTGAATCATGGTTCAAGTTCAATGGCAAACTGGACAAACTGGAAATGGGGGGACTGCAGAAAGTCCTTGATGCCCCAAGGACAACATTTCCAGAGGCATCTTGGTGTGGTGCAGAGCAGGGCAAACACATTCCAAGAAGATGTGTTTGCTGTCTCTGGAAAAACAGTGCCGTGATTGTTCATTACTATGTGAGAAACAGAGCCCAGCTGTTCTTACAGAGGGCATTTCAGTAAGCCTTCAGCAGCTACAGCCACATAGGACAATTAGCTGGTCACGTTTGTTGAGTAAGGAACTTACCTGTACAGTATAGGTATAGGGGTGTTCTTTTTTGCACAGAGAACAAAACCAGAAAAAATGGTTAATTAAAGTTCATAAAGTGACAGAAATACATGTGTAAATTGGGAGATAACAACTTTAATGGGAGCTATGTGGGTGTTAGGACTAAAAGCTCCTGGATTGAAAAGGAGTTTGTTTGCGCCAGGGTATGATTGATGCTGTTCTTGAAATCTAAGAAACTCATGGAAACAGGTTTTCCCCTACAACTTTGTTGTGCTCTCCTCTTTTAGAGGCCAGAGCCCTATTTCTGGTACGCTTACGCTAGTACTCTCAACTATCTGCAATAAATGGTCATACTCTGTTTAATACATAAAATATCCTTCAAGAAGTGGTGAAGTAGTTCACGACTTAATTTACTCTTTTGCAGCAGATGATGCAGATGACTTACACCCAGAAATTAAAATGCTGAGAGAGCATCATCCTGTGGAAGTGGAACTGTGGGTTCCTTCCCCCGCAGTAAATACATAATTCACCATGTGCTGCACTGTATAGTTAACCAAGGGAAACATTTATATGAAAAATAAATTGAGGCCTAAGGGTATGGCTGTTTGAGCCAGGATCTCTCGTCGTCCTCCATATCCCTTTATTACTTGCAAGCTTTGTTCTTCGGCGCTCATCTCTCCTCTCAGGTGCTGTGCTGTTTTCTCGCTGATGCGGTGGTATCATTTCAGAGCAGAATGGGAATGAAGAGTAAAACTGAGGCAATTCTTTCTGCCCCATCTGTCAGTCATTTTTGTTATAAATTTCGGCTAGGGACTTCACTTAGTCCTTGCGATCAAATATCAATCTTCTCCCTGTAGCCCATACACAAACACTATTTCTTAGAAACGTAATGCTGATGGTGTATATATTGAAGTAGGTATATCCAACTTTCTCTGTAAAGATTTAAAAGCATCTTCTTTTAAATCTGTTGTGTAATGAATTTGTTTTTTTCAGAGTGAAGCATGCATAGATGACGAACTTAAAATTGGTCATTAACTTAGTTGACAGCTCATAGAAGCTCTGAAGGAAAAAAAAAACCTGCTGGAGAGGTGTTCCTGCAGGGCAGCGTAGAAGCAGGCTGATCACCTGGTAGATTCTTAATCTTCACCTCTTGCTTCATGGGGAACGTAGAGGAGAGTTGGAAGCTTGCTTTCTTGCAAATCACTGATCCTCCAGGTATTTTTAGCGTGGTTCCACTGAGTCACTTATTGCATAGCAGCCCTCTGTTCTAATCTAATGAGGATCTTTCTAATAACTTCCATTACTTAGACGTTTGAATGTGGGAAGGAGGTGAAAGTAATTGGGTTGAAATAATTAAATTATCCAATGTGATTACCTTCAAAAGGTTGTGTGTTTATGCTTCCCAAATGCAAACAGGAATCGATCAGAGCAAGAAGCACCAAAACTGCATCTGATCTGGAAGAAAATCGTTCAGTGGGATGCAGAGGGGGGAGATCTGTGGGTGAGTGAGTGATGAAATTCATTTTGTTTCCCCCAAAGACCTGTAAGGAAGATTGATGCACAGGTCTTAATGAGGGAGTTAATTCTGAAACTTTGCTGGAAAATAATTCAAGCGTGATATAACACTTTGGGTTGAATGGTTTCCCAAGCTGTAGGCTGATGCTTACTGAGAACTTCATCCCTGCATTTACCTGCATTTGCAGATAAAATTAGTTTCCCTACAGCATTTATGCAGGAATGTGGTGTAGTCACTGCACTGCTTCATGTGGTATGTGATTTACAGTGCTTCTGTGGAGCTGCTTAAGACCTGAGGCAGCTCTGCATCCTGAACTTTGCGCTGATAACCTCAACATAACATTACTTCTCTGTGGTTGTGACTTTGAGTCCATTTTGGTCAGTCTTTGCTTGCCCATATTCTCTGCAGTGGAAACCGGTCAGAATCTGATTCTGGTCCAGTGCCTGAACAGCAGAGCACACACAGCTTCCAGGCATACATGCTCCAGTAACTGGAAAAATCACTGAACTGCGCTGCTCGTTGTCCAGAAAGCTGAAAAATGGCTGGAAACTCTTTCACAGCTGAGTAGAAAAACTGTCATGTTGCTATCATTTTTTTCTGAGTAATAAAATTCCACTTCTCCTGAGATTGACTAGAAAATGAAGGAGACACTTTCCACAAAATAACAACAACAAAAAAAAAGAACTAACAATCTTCTTTGTAAACTGAACTGTGTTAAATAAAGAGGTGTCTCTTTCTCTTAGGTCTAAGTACCGCTGATAGTCTTAATTATTTCTGTGATACGTAATTCCATGGTTGCATATAACCTACCAAAACTCTGAAATTTTCCCTATTATGCAATATGCATTTGCATTTGGTTTACAGCAGCATGAATTAAATGGGGAAATATCTTGAAAAGCAAGCTTTGAGTTAGAATATTGTGTCATCTGAGTGCGAGTTGCAGCTGTTCTTGAAAATGGCTCGAATCCCTCCAAACAGAAATTTGTGTGAAAAAATCCCACCTTTTGATACATCTGCCTGCTTGCTTGGCACGCTGCTTTGTGCAGTGTGTTTTTTCTGAAGATAGGTGGTGGATGTACAGTACTTAAATTCTGCAGTTTTCTTCCAAGTGCACTTCAGCGCAGAGCTTCATTCCAGGACTCTTCTGTTGCTTCCCTCCTGAGGGGAGAGGAACTAGCAAAGTGCTTTGCAAGGTCAGTAACCTCTGAGCTTACTTTTCACAACTCTTAAGTAGTTCATTCCCCGTCTTCTCAGCAGATGTTGGCTCAAAATGAGATTATTCATGACCAAAAGTTTCATAAAACATATGTCTTCTGATTTTTGTGGGATCCAGGGTCTTGCTGTGGTCCATGGCAAGAAATTATGCTAGTTACTCGGAATGCATGAAGCAGGAGACATTCACAGGAGGCAAAGCAAGGAAAACAAAGATTTAATAATGCTATTTATATTTCATAAGGAGAATCATCAAAGATAGAAAAAATCACATTCATTGCCACCAGCTGGTGGTCAAACCGAGTACTTGACTAAATCCCCTCGGCCGTTTCTACCCAACCCTACTCTTTGCACCAGGCTGTAGGGCTGTAGTGATGAGCCTCACCTAAAAATCACAGAATTGTAGGGGTTGGAAGGGACCTCAAGAAATCATCGGGTCCAACCCCCCTGCCAAAGCAGGTTCCCTAGAGCAGGCTGCCCAGGTAGGTGTCCAGACGGGCCTTGAATATCTCCGGAGAAGGAGACTCCACAACCTCCCTGGGCAGCCTGTTCCGGTGCTCCGTCACCCTCACCATGAAGAAGTTCTTTCGCATGTTGGTGCAGAACTTCCTGTGATCCATTTTGTGGCCATTACCTCCTGTCCTGTCCCACAAACCACTGAAAAGAGGTTGGCCAAATCCCTCTGTCTCCCACACTTCAGGTATTTGTAAACATTAATAAGATCCCCTCTCAGTCTTCTTTTCTCCAGGCTGAACAGACCCAGGTCTCTCAGCCTTTCCTCATAGGGAAGATGCTCCAGGCCCTGTATCATCATTGTGGCCCTAAAAAGTTCTCTGCTAGCCTGGGTATGGACAAAAATTGGGGCAGTGGGGTTTTATATCACTGCATGGGGTTCACTGTGTGCTTGAACATTGAAGGAGTCATCAGAGTCCTTTCCCTGGCAGAGCTGATCCCTGTGCTACTTCTAACAGATCCAGCTCTTCACCTCTAGGACTGTGCACAGCAATTCTTTGCTTCGGCTCCCCGGCAGTGGTTGCGTTTCTTTGGTGCTGAGAACAGTCCTGCACACAAGGATTGCTGGACTGCTGGCAATGGTGGTGGGAGTTTGGATACACCAGGAGGATGTGCAAGGTGCTGGCTGCGGGGAGTTGGCCCAGGTCTTACCACTCCTACAGCTTTGTTGCGGGGCGGGAGGCACACAGAGTAATGAGTGCAATTATTGCTGCTCGAAAGTCTTTTGTTTAATAGGAAGCCTGATGACTGAGTTACAGATGGAGTTTGCAACAAAGACATTGTATCTTCTCAAAATGTATTTCTGTAGTCAGGTCTGAGAGAACCTCTCTCTAAAACAAGACCTGAAATAAAGCCAGCTTTTCAAAACTTTTATCTTTCTCCCACCCGCTGTCTCCTTTTCCTGAACCAGTGTTTCTTGCACTACATTTTAGAAACCAAACCTGCCCTTTTATTATGAAAGGACCTATAACAGATCTACAGGGATGAATAGCTGTACACCATAACATACTCTTAGAAAGAGTCCAGTTAGTAAACCTTGATGAGTTCAGTTTAAATCACGTTTGTTCAACAAAACCAGTGAAAATGAATCGGAACATGAAATGTGCCCCAGTGTTGTATGGTTCCTGCAGAACCATCCATCAGAGTTGTGTGATGGTCTTCATGGGGACCAAAATAGGTGAGCCTACGAGGGACAGTCGTGTGCTTCACTGGGATGGTGGTGGAAGTGTTGGGGGGGTTTTGTGGGGTTTGATTTCCTTCCAGAAAGACAAGAGGATTGAGGGTCTATAAGATATACTCCTCCTGGTGCCTGAGGTTTTGGCTCTCAGCTATTGAAATTCTTTCTGTTTTCCCCGAAACACAGGCTGCTTTGGAAATCGGTTCTGGTTTTGGCTTTTGCTTTCACATCTTTACTTGCGAAATCTATCAGAAATGAAACTCTCTGTTACTGGTCCCGGCAACTGGCATTGGTCCATGAGCTGCCACTAAACATGAAAGGTCTTTTTATTGTTTCAGAAAACCCCAGCAGTGGCTCGTATCATTAACTGACAGGAGCCAGAAGCTCTTCACATCTCACGCCCACAAAAGCCCCTGGAGAAGTAAGGGGGGAGGAGAGGGTTATAATGCTGCAATATCTTTAGTGCAGTGGTTAAATATTTTTCTTTATCGTGCTTCTAATGACAATGTCTGTCTGTTAAAGGCAGTAAAACTGTCAGTGCTGTGCTTGGATTTTTGAATACTACTATTGTCATGTTTATTTAATGACAGCAGATAAAGCTTTTGCTGTTTCCAGTCCAGATATTTTTTTTTCCAGAGGTGTGGCTTTGGAATACTCCTAAATTGTCTACTATTGGATATCTAGGAACAGGTAGTCTTTTTAGTTTTTTGTTTCAACACTAAAGAAAACTTAAAATACTGGTGGTGGGAATATGTGCTGATACTCTACTAGGCACACAGAAAACTTCACAGATAGCACTAACCCTGGATGTAATGTTATGCTAAACTCTTCTCCTGTGTTCTGCCAGTTAAATATCTAGCTACAAGTTTTAAAGAATTTTCCAGAATAGATCCTTTCCCTGTTTGCAAACTTGTCTGTACGTGGGTTAAATCAGCTCTGTGGTTAGGGCAGCTGGCAGAAGGGGATGCCTTTATTTTTAACCATGTAACGTCATTAACACCGATGACCTCCCTCCCTTTCCAAAGAGCAGCAACAGGGCAGGCTTTGATCTCTGGATGAGCCTGACGCCTTAGAAGGTGACAGGTTAAAATTTCCTCTGCTAGGCACTCACTACAAATGGGAGTATAGCTCAGTCCATACCTTGTGTTGGGTCTGATGCTTACCTCTTCCTTCTCAGCCCTTTGGTAAGACAGGAGGTTTGAAAATCACAGAATTATCCAGATTGGAAGAGACCTCCAAGATCACCTAGTCCAACCTCTGACCTAACACTAACAAGTCCTCTACTAAACCATATCACTAAGATATATAATACACATATATACAATCATGTACAGATTGTATATATTTGTATTTTATATATATATACACACACATACATTTTATTTATATACACATATATACAATCTAATGTATAAACAATGATGAAGGGTATGTTAAAATGCTATTCAAAATGCCTTCCTGAAGCCCAGGAATACCTACAAATATTATAGTAAATAGTATGGGGTAAAGGTTGCCCCTGCTCTTTTGCACAGCTGGCAGCCAGTGTGTCCCTGGGGCAGGAAGGCAATGGTGCATTACACGTGTGCATCTCCGTGAACAGAATCGTTTAAAAAAGGCAGGAGCAAGGAAGAAAAATGTTCACAAAGAGGAGAGGTGGGATCTGTTAAACAAAACCCATACCCTACATTTCTGTACCTGCAGTCTGTATGGCTGGAGCCAGTGTTTCTCTGGGTATTCTGGAGAACTGGAGAGGACAGGATAACTCGTTTCTCTAGGTAATGGTGGCACTGGGCCTCCAACATGCAAACATCCAGGCACAGTGCTTAGACATGTACGATGTGGCAATACTGCATGCAGCACCCGTATTTGTTTTTTCTCTTGCCCTCACCCAAGGCAACCACTAAATGAAATCCAGGAGCCCTGCCTGGGAGTCAGTCCCAGAGGCTCAGCTCCGCAGCTCCAAGTGACAGGCAGCCTTCCAGCAGTGAGCTGACGAGGACCTCTGGCCAGAATAGGGATCGAGGAGAAAGTTTTGCATCCTGGCCAGTAGCATTGTGCAGAGTTTTGTGGAGGACACTGCAGCCTGAATGCACAGACTGGGCAAAATGTATTTATCCGAAAGAAGATACCATAGTACGTACAAGTACTTGTATCAGTTTTTGTAGGTGATGAAGCTCAGAGCTCCTACGCTGAGGTGTGCGTGTTGCTGTAGATGTAAGCACCTCCTCAGCAGCACCATGACTAGCACCAAGCAGGTAAAGCCCAACTCCTGCACATGTGCACAGCCGAGCAGTGCGTTTGAGACCTGCTGGTACCACCACAGTAACCTGGACTCGAGACACCTGCTCTCAAGTATAACAGAGAAAAAGCAATTTTTAAAATATGCATTATCACATCCCATTAATATACGAAGACTAAACCCGTCTTTTGTATGGTAGGGTTACTTCTGCGTAGCCTGGCTCATTTAAAAATAAATCATCTCTTTTATAAAAGTGGCAGAAGAGTATCCATTGATTTGACAGGTTCAAAAAAATCTTTCCAAACCAATTCACTGGCAACAAAATGAAGGGGCAATTCATTTCCATGGTGATGCCAATTGAATCACTCTAGAGCAGTTGAAGGATGGATCCTGACCTGGGTGGGTGCTGGGTTGCAGTCCAATAACCATGCAGCTAGCAAGTACCCTTCATTCTATATATCCATTAAAAAAAAGGATGTTTTCATTCGCGCATTTTTTCTTTGCATTCTTTAGAAGCTTCAAAAGGTCAGGCTTTCACATCTACTGGGTAGTATTGTATCGAGAGGTATACAAAAATGTGCAGAACTTGAGCTGAAAAAAAGATGCTCCCTTCTAAGGGCTTCTTCTAGCTTCAGTTGTTGGTGCTGTTTGTTCTTCAGCCTGAGCCTACTTTTTTGCGAAAAATGTCAATTACCCAGAAAAGATTAATGAACCAAGGTCAGTTTTTCTTCTTTCAATACAAGTCTTTACCTAATCCAGTCATCTAAGAGAAGAAAGTCATGATTCGTCGTTTCCTGATGTGAAGATTTTTATATTTTTGTATCTGCTTATACATAGGTATTAGAAGTCTGTTATAATGCTTAACATAACTTTTAAATAGTTGTTTTGAAGCTATGCATAGTAATCATCCTTAATTTAAAAAATAAATTGTTTACAAGACCTTTTGTTTTTCTTTATTTAAAACGATTTGCTGGGAAGATGAGCATTTCTGTAATGAATTACATGAACTGACTTGCTGATTATGTTCCCTTTCAGACACCTTAGAGGAAGATAACATCTTTTCATACTCTTTGTTCTTACAATATTTTTTCTCATTTTATATGAGCAGTCACTGAATAGAAATACATTTGACTGTGTAATGAAATGAATTTACTATGTGCCTACAGAAGAGGCATACGCTAGTAAAAGCAGTTTCACTCTTAACAAGGAACCTCCACCAGTTATTGCATTTTTTAATGTAGGCAGAAAATATATTTTGTTTCAGTATAACTTGGTTAACAGTCTTAACCGTGACATGATTGTCAAATTAAACAGTAAGTCTACAGTGGGTACAGTTTCAAAAACAAAAACGCAACCACCAAAGCATCCAAATTATTGCTATTTTTGCAAATAAATTTGATTTTTTATCTCTTGCCACTTTTTTTTTAACAAGTTAAATAATATGTCATATGTCATAGCCCCCAGATTTATTATTTGCCAGAACCCTAAAGTGGAAAGGAGAGGCAACCTTATCTAAGCCTGGGATTTTGGAAACCAGTGGCACTGAATATATGGATTGGGATGGCTGAGAGAGACGGGTCTCTCACAGGGAGCGTATTGGTGCATTTCCTCAAGGCAGTTTCAAATCGAGTTATTTCAGTTCCCTGTGATTCATCCCATTATTTTTTTGTGAGTGCAGGTTCATTCTCACAATAAACTCGGTTGTGGAGGATAAACGCGTTGGTGAGAGCTCATCCATTTGTGAAACAATGGCTGATCCAATTCCTGAATTACCGGGACCTTCTCAGCAGGCTGTGCTGGACGCATCCCAAACCTGGGGCACAGCTGCAGGGGGATGGTGTGTCTAAAGCAAGGAGTGACAGGAGGATTTGGTCCTCTCGCTATCAACAGTACAGTGGTATCGTTAGCAGCTGATGAAAAAGTATTGGTAGTTTTCCTTCAGACCTGCTGCTGTGTTTATTTCCAAAAGGACATTGCAGTTAGGAAGCAATTACACTGAATTTCTTATGTTTTGAGCAATTGTGAGAGCTTTCTAACAATGGGGCTTGCTGACCCAGTGGAATTTTATTTTTTAGGGCCACATACAATGTTGAAGTGTACAAACAAGACATTTCTAAAATGATACAACTTGCATGGTGATGAGATATGCAGGTCTCTGAATTATCGGCTCAAAAAGCAGTTTGGATTCAGGGCACGATGAAGAGAAAACTGATTTGGGATATATGTAATCCAGGAACGGAGAGTAATGCAGCCCTTAACTTGAAGTTTGCACACTAATTTGTTGACAGGACAAATAACTAGTTTTTGAATTGCATTATTTTATCACGTGGCATCTCTGTTCAGACGTGATTTGTACACATAACATTTCAGATCGATTTATATTATATTAAAGTATTGCTCTGAACTTTTACTGGGTAAAAAGGGATGAAATCTGTTTTTTCAGGGAAAAAGGGTAACAGTAAGAATAACAATGTAGTCCTCTCCATAACCCCTTATTTCAATGTGTTTCAATAACTGGAAAGAGCCATTCTTGACTGATATATATATATGTATTTTTAATACTATCAAGTGTAAGTTATAGACTTGCTGCTAGAGAATAAGGCTTATATTTAACAATAGTTTTTTTAGATCCTTCTTGTATCTATTGTTGTATCCTAACTTTGGTAGAAAAAATAAACAGGCATGGATTAAAATGCATTGTGCTACACTAACTTGATGCTGTCTTGGATAACTAAGTTGTCTAGATAAGGTTAATACATTTAGTGTAAATCAGTAAACATGGAATACAGGTTTAGATGGAGCAATCACTAGTTAAAACTAGTGAATATAAGGCTCTGAAGAACAGTAAGGCAGGTAAGAGTTGGCAGAAATAGAGATGACGGTGATATGTGCAGCAACAAGCAGGAGATGACTGCTGAGATTAACTAGGGACTGACTGCCAGCTGTTTTAACTAGTGACACTATTAGTACCCCTGTTTTGATGAAATTAGCAGATGTACTAAGTTTGAGAGAGTCTCATTAAGAAAGAAGTTTTAGAGATTGGGTCAAAAGAAGTAAATGATACCGAGAGCTGAAATAATTAGTCTTTAATGACCTGGAAGGTGCATCAGTTCAGTCCTTGGTTCAGGAAGCAACTAACAAACGTCTCAGCTGTGCGAAGGGCATGCTGATTGAGTGACAGGGGGCTGCAAATATGATACGAGCATGAGAAACCTAAAGCCTGGGAAAGTTTTCTAGCTAAGGAAAACCACTGATGTGTTTGCGGAGAGGCTGGAGCACTTCAGTAACTCCGTACTGATGGATCAGAGGAGGGCTACCAAGCAGCCAACTGTTACGAGGCGTTCAGCTTAGTACTGCATCATGCCAAGGAATCGGCTACCCTCATCGCCATCTGAGCTTGATATATAGGCCTGCTGTAGGAGTTTGTGCATTTATTGTTCTTAGTGAAATAATTCAGTTTTGAAGATGGTCTTCCACATTCATCACCACCACTTTGTTTTCTTTCCTAGTTTTCCATTCTTCCTCACATGCGTTGTGTTTGTTCTTTTGTAGAACTGTTCGTGTCTGGCTGAAGAGAGACAGCGGGCAGTACTGGCCCAGCATATACCATGCAATGCCATGTAAGTATAAGGAAGCATTCATTATCTACTGTGTATTTACAAAATGTCTCTTCTGATTTTGATGAAGCTTAATGTTTATGACCATTTGCAAGCTTACCAATCCATATTAAATTCAATGCTTGAACAGTCCCCTTGGTTTCTGTGAAGCCTTACCAAGTTGTATGCTAATGCTCCCAAGAGACATCAGGGATTACAGCAGCAAAAGAACACAAATATGCTAGCAAGGGATGAGCATGTAATGCAAACATAGATCAACACATGTGGGAGCTCAAAATGTAGGCTTGCATTCTGCCTCTAATGGAGTCCATAAAACTTTGTAAGTCTCCAGTATAAATCACTCTGCCCTTCCTATTTCATGTGCTCAGTCCATTAGAGTGCAATGGTAAATGGTTTTATTTGATAAGAACTTAATATCCTGTAGTAGCTAATATGATAGAGGGCATACTAGGCAGATTTTCCAGTGGAGGAGCAAAATCATTTTACCCCCGCAATTAGATGTGGAAAAACCAAGTCTCCCTGATGGATCCTTTCAGTATGATCTGCTGTAGGCCTCCTCTCCCAAAGAGTGTGTTCATGCTTTAAAAGAAACTGCAGATCGATGTCCATTTTTCCAGGAGGCAGTTGAAGAAAGTACTGCCCTGTCATAACCTGTGTTGAGTGCAGGGGTATAACTCCTCAGGTCACCAACAGCAGGAGTATGCTAATATTCTTCTGTCGCCTTCAAATGTGCTGGGTTAACCCATCTTTAGAAATCAAACAGATCAAGGTGCATTTATCAAGTCCCATTGAGGTATTCTGTCTGGAGAAGGTAGTATTTTAAGCTAACATGGCTAGATTTGGAAAAGGGCATCTGCCTCCATGATGCATAAAATACTTAATAGATATAAATGTTAAACAGTTTTAGTAGCACAGCACCAGCTTGGGGCCACAGAGTGGCCCTGATGTTTGCCTGCCCGCCCTGAGAAAGCATTCATTTGGTAAATGGAGAGGAAGATCTCTTTCCTTTGGTGATGGGCAAACTCATAAGAATATTTGAAGCCTCAAAAGTATTTTCTGTTCAAGATTTTACTGAAAAAGGTATTGGAAAGCAACTAATGATGTGGCAGTTTGTGGATCTCTGTCAAACAGTTATGAAATGGTTCTTCTCACAGTTAGGCATTGATGCTTCTCTTTTTCCATGTGGTGTTTTTGCATATGCTTGCATTTTAAAATCTTGTTAGCTCTTCCTCTGGTCTTAGAGAGGCCGCATTATTGCCAGTAATAACAGCTACATTGGAAAAGATTGAGTAGATTCAGACCCACTCAAAGGGGGCTGTTATAAAGTTCCTTCGTGAATTTGAACACCTGACACTGTTCCTTCACTTAAGGCTGGTAAATTTTTGAGTCATGAGACATTTGAGTTATGCTGAATTATTCACTGGTTTTAAGAATGATCAGGTATAATTAAAGACTGGAGCAACGTCAATTACATTGTTATCAGCCATGGCTTTAAGCTTGGAAATCATAGGAAGGGCTCCAAGTCAGCCTCTGGACATGTTTCCACTTGACTGGCAATGATTGTTTTGATTGTTTCTGCATGGATCACCTTTTTGATGGTCCTCCGCTTTAGGTTCACATTGTTTTTTGTTGTCTAGAGAACAACAACTGCCCAGAGGTTCTCTATGGAAAAAAAAAAAAAGTAGTAGCCATGGTGGTGTTTTTGTTCTGCTTGGCAAGCTGTGAGTGGCGGTCCCACCTGCAGATACCCCATTAACATGATTCGTGACTTTGGTTACAATGGCACATGACCCACACACCCTTTTATAATTTTTATAAACTGAGTTTGTAGCCTGGGTACTCTGGAAGGTGAAAAGGATGAGGTGTTGGGCTGAGCCAGCCACGTGCTTTGGTCAAGCTCTGCACCCTAATGGGGCCATCAGGGTGTTCTGACTGTGAAACCCATTAAATAGCTGCAAGAAAGATCAGGCTTGCAGATTGCTTCTGACTAGGGACATTTTCTTCTGTTTAGAAGTGGGCTTCCCCAATTACAGTGTTATGCCCTGCCTATGGGTGTTTCTCTGATCGGAAAACTGTGGCCACATTTTTGATCATTTCCTCCAGCCCTCGAGAAAGAGTGAGCTGTGGGTGTTCAAACCAGATCGCTGAACAGCCAAGCCTTTACAAAGAGAAGGGGTAATGGAAACACCCTGCGGTGGATATAGTTTCTGTGGTCTTTTGCTGGCTTTCTCAGCCAGCGTCACAGAAGTGTCAAGCACCAAAAGGCCTTTTGGGAGCACTGCACAGAGCATGGTCACGGAGACTGGTGGCTGGAGTGGGTTGTATTCAGCCATGCTGAACCACTGGTTGAACTCGGTCTGCTTTCAAAAACCACCACAGGCAGAACCCCTATTTAAAAATACACGCTGAGTATTGTCAGTATGGCAAACTAGCTGAACTGGAAGTCTCACTAATCTATTCTCCTTCATGTCAGAGTTGTCTCAACATCTGTGTTAACAATGGACCTCTGATGAGCAAGTTAATCCTCCTCATGGATATATGTGTAACCTTTAAATTTTTGGGTGGTATCTGTACAGGAGGGAAAAAAAAAACACATTGCTTTTCACAAAATTACGAAAGAGCATTGTAGTCTGTAGATATAAGCTTTGCATAAAAATAAAACACACAGAAAGACCCAAACCCAACTAGACAAAAAAACTCTCTCAGATGGAGAACTGACTACAGGTTTTATTGAGGGACAGTAGAGGACCTAGGGTTTGAGTCAGATAATATCTTATGATGTCTGTCTTACGATGGTTTTCATAGTTAACACTTTGTTTTGAAGAGGAAGGTCAAAAACTGTGCAAAGCAAAACATGCTTCTTAAACTATGCCACTTCTGGCAATTCATGGGGGCGTCCCTGAAACTGCAGACGCAGAGTTTGTATTTCTCTTCTACTTCTGTCAGCCTCTAATCGAGCTGACGCACTCTTGGGTGCATGAAGGACATCATGTTTTCTTTTCCCTGCATAATTCAGTTTCCAAATACAAAAATCTGAGCATCAGTCTGTATTTGCCCTGTATTTAAGGTAAAGAATACACCCAGACCTCTGTGTCAGGAATATCCCACCCATCCTCTGTCATAGTTCACACCAATCTTTTTCTGGTCTGAAATCCAAATCATAGCTAGGCATTAAAGTCGAGAGCCTTCAAAGTGCTATTATTTTTCATGGTTATTATTTTGAAAGGTTCTTAAACATCTTGGAAGCTTAGGGTTTTTTACATTTTACCCCTCCTTTTAATGAGCCTACATGCTTAAGTATCTGAATGTCATTGTCTAATTTTCATCTGAAGCATAAGCTGCAGCAGTCTGGTCACAACTGGTATCACTTTAACCACATTAGTGTAGCTAGTGTGGACATAAGCTTAGTGCTGACGTGTTATTTTTTCAAGGGGTAAATGTTACTGAAGAATTCCCTTAGGAAAACGATTATAGCAAAATCTCTTTATGCTGCTATGACTATGTACACGTGGGTTTGGAACTCACAAGTGACTTTTTTTTTTAGCAGCCTATCTCAAACAGTTGCTTGCACCTTTTGTATCTGAAGTGTTTCAGGCTATTTGGAAAAAAGCATACTTGAAATAGCTTAATTTACCTGAGACTTTTTCTTTGTGAACTCCTCATCATCTTCAGAGTTACTAATAGTTCTTTCAATGTATGCACACTGTCTGGCATTTTAAAGCTGGAATGTAGAATATGCCTGTTCTGGCATAAAGTGCCTATTAAAAGGATTTGATGTTTACTCTGCTCAGAATTGCTTTGTCTCTCTAAGCTTTTTCTACAGCTTTCTAATTCTCTACAACCCTAGAAGTCTGACTATATAACAGTAATGCACCACCATCTGAAGGGAAGCTTTGAATTTGCCTTTTCTGGGGAAGGGGTATAGAAATGAACAATTTCATCACTGCTAGTAGCCATAATATACTGTTTCCATCCTGGCAATTTCCTTGAATTGAAGCCTTTTCTTTGGTTTAATTCAGTCAGTCTGGATGTGAATCTGGTAGGCTTTCTGCTTGCAGTTAGTTGTCCTTTAGGAAATGTACAAGGGGGATAGAAGGGGAACAATAATGAAAGTAGAAGATAGATAGATAGATAGATTTTATTTTTTTTAAACAGTCAACATAGACTGTCCTCTTCTTGATATAGCTCTGTGGTCAACTAATGAGGATGAACAGCTGACTTATGAAGTGTTTAATCCTAGGTGAGACATTGCTCAAATAGAGAATATACCAAGTACAGGTTACCGGGAAGAAAGAACTCCAAACTTGCTAGTAACTGAAACACTGCAAGTAATCGTAATGGAGAATAGAAAACAAGGGGTGCAGGGAGCAGAACTAAAAACACACCTGACTGTACTCTATCACAAGAATGCGGTTTAGAAAGCACTCTTATCACTACAGAAAGGGCAAGAATGCGTGCCCCTAGCTACCTGTGGCAGCTGATGCTGAAAAATTATTTCTGAAGGTTTTGTTGGGACAGCAGGACCCCCAGCTGCTGTTGCTGTGCTGAGCAGTAAAAGCAATCCCTGCCTCCTGAAAGCAGCTTCACAGTTTCTCAATTAAGCCAAGCATAGCTCTTGAGTTTTTACAAGAAAAGTCTGTTATACCCTTGATACATACCTTTCCAGGTCCTCGAGGGACTGATGACTTACGTGCAATTTAAGAGTGTATCCTGATGTTTATTAGAGTAGTATCGATGTAAGAAACAATGGCTAGTTTTCAACAGAGTCTTGGCCACATATGTGCTACTTTAATAGTGTTGTTTGTGGTCAAACTGGAGTAGGGGGCAGCTGGACTCACAGTCCATATCGGATATTGGCTGATGGCTGATTTCTGTTAACACTGATTCAAGTCAACTTTCTTACCGCAGGTATAGGATGGGAGCCTCTGACATATTACAGTGCTTTCTTTTATTGTTAGCAAAGTAAAACAAAAACAACAATAACAAATTACCTACCTAAATTATTCAACTAAGTAACTCTAAGATTCATACAGAAATGTCAGGTACTGCTTATATCAAGACATCAGCACTGTTCTTGTATGACATACCTCATGACTGTTTTCAGATAACTTTAGTAAGGAAAAATGAAAGAGCTGGAGCAAGAAATAATAGTTATTCCATGTCCTGATAGGATAGGACTGACTGAATTGCACAAACACTGTTTTTTTTTAAATGCTTGTGTATTGGAAGGGGGCAAAATGATGAAGCATCATGAAGCATGCTAGCTACTTTTAGGCTTTCCAGAGCTTCAAGAAAATGAGAATCGCAGTTTTGTTAACTTCATCATCATGTTCATTTTTTTCAGCTCCATGTTCATGCATGTCTTTTAACCCGGAAACCAGAAGGCTGTCCATAGGTCTAGACAATGGTACAATCTCAGTAAGTACATACAAAGATTTCTAGTTGAAATGCTTCCCATGTGTGCTGTGGTGAGGATATTTTTGCTAGTGTTTGGGAAAGATAATTTTTACTGCTAGTGGAACTGAAGTTGTCGTGTGGAAAATGGTAGATTATTGCAAATTTTGCTCCAACCCTCACATAGAGATTGAGTGGAGTTTGCAATAAGTTTGCAACATTTATTAGGCAACTAAATAAACTGTCTTAATTTGCATACATCTTAAAAAAAAACACAGACAACAACAACAGAAAACAGCTGTTGTTTTATTAAATGAGTGCCTTGTTAATCATGTCATACCAAAGTTTTCTGAAAGCAGCAATTAAGAGAGGAAAAATAATCTTCTGAGAGGCAGAAGGTGGTTTTCTGCTCCATATTTAGCTGCTTTTCCAAATTTCAGGGTTCAGATTTTGTTTTCATCTCATTTCCTTCATAGGAGTTGGCAGTGCTGTTGCTGAAAGATTTGGTTCATTAGCATCTAAGAAAGATCTGTGTACATGGAAAGGAAGCAGGATATTAAAACAAGAGTCTGTCTTTTAGATATGGGACAGAGAGTAACAGTTGATCTTAATCATTGGATTTTTTCTTGTGGAATGGTTGGTGAAGTGCTGTGTCACCTTGTAGAAGGGAGCCATGGGTCAGAGAGGGTCTCACCTATGCCTCATCAATAGACTCCTCCTTCAGTTTAAGAACATTTTATCCTCATTTCAGACTCCTACTACTGTTGTCTCTGTCTCATGGGCTTTATAACTGAATGAATGTTTGCAGGTTGACATAAAGGCAGCTGTCAGCACTAAAGCCAAAATGGCATTTGGGAATCGATGTGTGACCCTTTTAGCTGTTGCCTGTGAGCTGTATCAAAGATGTGATTTTAACCTATAAAAATATTAATGGCTCAACACCAGAGATTTTGGGTGCCTGTAGGAGATTTCTTCATTTGTATCTAGGAGGTGGGACAGCTGCCAGAGAATTCCCTGAACTTCTGAAATTCCCTCCTTCCCACTCTCTGAAGTAGCTTTAATTTTCCAGTCCTACTGGAGACATTTGTTTTTACCAGGCCTTTGAGGAATGTGAATGTGACTGTAAAGAAAGCTTTTAAGTACTCCAGTTCGATGGAAGAGATGCGTCCTTTGTCTTTGGGGCATTTTGCTCTGAAGAGTCAGAGAGTCTGAATGGAGTCAAGTATTTTCCATTCTAAAACAAAAGAATGTGAATGAGACATGCAGATGGTAAACCAACATGTTACTTAGGGTACTTATACTGCCATATCTGAGGCAGATTGTATTTGTTGCCATGCTGCACTTTTCTTTTCCCCTCTTCTGGATACAAGTACATAAGATGGGGAAGGGCTGGTCTGTGTTGCTTCATTTAGTCCCTCCTAGCTTTAGGCAGTTGTGTGGTGGAGGCTTTTGCAGAAAATATGCTCCACAAATTTCCACAAGCAATTAAAAGTTTCCCACTGTAGCAAACCTAAGGCTTATAAGAAAAGCCACAGCTGTAATATGCTATAAGAAGTGCTGAAGGTGGTGATGGAAGCAGAACAAGGAACAAAGGACTCCTGGTAAGGGCTGTATAAGCTAACATAGTTCACATATTGTCAAATGAATCTTTTTGCAGTGAGAGGGAGTCCTGATATTACGTTCAGATGTAAATAGGGATAAGAAAGTGAAACTGCCTTTTACATGAAACTTTTGAAAGTCATATGGCTTTTGGTTAAGTCTGGTGCTCCAGAAATGTTGATGATGCCTTTCAAGATTGATGGGCAGCACTGCTATTGTCAGAGAGATGTTCCAGCATTGGCACCGTGGAGTGAGCTTTTATGCCCTGCTTTTCCTTGTGAAGCAGGGTGACAATTTTTGCTCCTACAAAGATGAAGATTGTTTTCAACCTTTTAACTTCTCAGCATGAAGCTGCACAAACATTTGTGCAGCACAATGTACTGTTCTCTTGAGTGAAAGTTTGTCAGGCATCTTACTTGAAAAGCACTGGTACCTAAAGCAAAACCAACCAACAAACAAAAAGTCTCCTGTGATCTTCATATAGATATATATATATATGTATATGTATATATGTGTGTATATATATATATATATATATATGTAATGTACCTTGCAATCCCTTTTTGAGGAGAAATGGCACTCTGTTACTTTGTGTCTTTGGGACTGTCTCTTTTTGGAAGCCAAAAGATGCTACAGTGGTCATAAATTCCTTGCTCTGAATGGGAGGAAGAATACTTTAATGGGTGCAAAGTCTCTCAAGAAATCACAATGAAAAGCAACAGAGGAACGGTCTATTGCTTGGAATAAACAGGAGGCTTCCATAGCCACGATGTAACTCCTCACCTAATTTCATCCAAAAGTCAGCTTCCTAGACAAAGTCAATCACTAGGCTCTGCTGCTGGTAGAGAGGTGAATTGCCCTCGGACATACCCATCTTATTTACCCTTGAAACTGTCATAGAATGGCATAAATCTCCCTTCGTATTTCTGGGAAGATTTAACTGAGGCATTTAGGTTTTAGATAGACAGAGCTGAATGAAAATGATCTTTCTGGCCCTGCTTGTGTCCAGCTGAAACTATTACACACTTTGAGAAGGGCCACAAGGAGAACAGGGCATCAGAACAGCCCCCTCAGAATTCTTCCTTGGGGGTGGCACTTAAGATAGATTCATTGTCCACATCATTTGATCTTGCAGGTGTCCACAGGTTTGCTGTAAACAGCACTTGAATACCTAGGCTCTACCTGCTGGTATACACCTCTGCCACAGTGGGAAGTTTTGTGTTTTTTCCCCTCAAGAAAACTACATAATAGTTTCTATCCTCTTCCACTTTTTGCACTGTATTAAAGTGAAAACCCTGTAATCGTTTTTTAGAGCTTTCTTTTCAACAGATGTAGGCATGGGCTCTGGCAGCAGATTTAAGGGTCTTCATTCTCCTCCATTTATGAATCCAGTTTGCTGTTCTCTGGCAGACGTGGTGAGAGCGCTGTCAGTCACTTGTGTTAATAGGATGAAGTCAAACCTCTAAGGAGATCCACACTGTGCTGTCGAAATGGCATGATATATCAGAGCACAGGCTGTAAATTCCCTGGGGTGGAAACTCAGTTGTGAATGGGTAACACACGGCTAATATATAAATATTATTGACTCTCAGAGGGATTCAGTTGCCTGTGCAGAGGTCTCTAGTGCTGTTTTGTGATACATCACTTGATACCCACCTGCAGCTTTGGAAGGGCATGGCTCTTCTTTAGACCTTGGGTCATATCAGTCAGCCCCGTGACCAAGCCCTCTGAAAAGGCATACGCGCGAGAATGGGTTTTGTTTACCTTAACAGGAATAATTCATGTTAAAAAGATGTAGTCAGTGTTTTTGTAGTGTGGACAACAATGTATGTGCAACAGGGCATGAATTTCTGGAGCAAGGTGCCCCGTGTTAAAATACCTGTCTGTTGACGTAACTAAAACATTTGGCCTTGAGAGGGATAGGGGAATGAGGGCAGTGAAGAACATGTGACAGCGTACAGGGGAGCAGGAAGGAAAAGAACCGGAGGAAGATTAGAAAATGCAAAAACAAGGAGATGCCTCTCAAAGTAACATGTGCTTTCAGGGGAGAAAAGGAGAAGCAAGGAGTCTTTGGGGTCATAAAAAAGAACACGTGATATCCAGTACTCGTGTTATTGGGACTGCGTTCATCTCTTTGTAAGGAGTGGTGTATCAATAGTGTGGAACCATGGTTTGCATTACAGCAGACATAGCTAGTCAATACTCAGGTAAACCTTACTAATTGCGCTTGTGTTTTGATTCACTGCATTGCAATGGGGAGTTTCAAACACCTTTTTCAGTCTTCCACTGCAGGTAGCTGAACAGACCGGCCACATCAAGTTTGTCAAAGGCAAAATGCCAAAATAAAGTGAGAATGCAAACCACATTCTTCCTCTCCTCTGACGCTCTGGTCACCAGCATCCGTGCGTCACCACAGTGAAATCTGGGGGCAGTACCAGTACAGGCACGTCGGTGGGGAAAGCAGACATGATCTCCCACCACACATTGCAGCAATTAAAGCTGTTGTTCTTCAGGCGACGACAGCAGACAGTTAATGTTCGTGGCAAAGCGTGTTGCTTCAATCGGGCTTTGTAGCGAAGCATTTCATGTGGTGGCTTAGCATTCTGCAGGCGGTGGTTAATGAAAACCACTTCCCCCATAAGGAGGCAGGGAGGTGCAGCAGATTTTTAACGCTCTGTAGTTTGTAGAGTTAAGGTGACCCTGCTATACAAACCCAGCTGACTTAATTGATTTGTTGCTGCTGTTTAGATAACGCTCCCCGTTGTAGGCCTCGGCTGCTGGAGGAAAGCTGAAGGGAGGTAGATCAGAAAAAAGGAGGGGAAGATGAAATAGCGCAATTCAAGAGGACGTATTTATAACTAATTTACAAGCAGAAACCTAGTAACAGCAAAATACATAAATGCCTCAACCCACTCACAGTTGTTTTTCTGGAAGCTGGGCTCTGTAGCTTTTCAAAAGATGGCTATGGTAGCCTCTCCACATTGATGGCAAGCATTAGGTGTGATGTGTTAGGGATAATCCTGGTGCTGGAAAGTCATGCTAGTCACCTAACGACCCCGCAGGAAACACAGAGTGACCGTTTTTGTTCCAGTTTAGAAAATGTGGGTAAATACCAGCTTTCCAGTGGTTAAAATGTCTTCTCATACTCTTCTGCACGAAGCATTTGGTTTGCTATAATAATAGTTTGTAGGCTCATGAAGCCCGGTCCTCTCTACCTGTCTGCTGCACAGTGCTTTTGGCAGTGCTTATACATGAATATTTCACAATTGTGTGCTTTAAAATTTAGTTTATCTTCTGTTTAATGATGTTCCTCTTGTTTTCGCTCTCTTTCTAGATTAAACAAATTAGGTTTTACTTCTGTCCCCTAGGGAGATTAGCCCAGGGAGTTTCTGTATAGATAGTTTATAAATAATTAATACGATGTGTTTCCAAGCTCCTTGTTTTTTCTTGTGTTTCTCTGAATATGTGGTGTGTGCACACAGATACCTGAGAGTGGTTTGAAAGCTAATTCATGTGGTGGTGCCGCAGAGCCTACCCTTTGCCTGGGTTTTTCCTTCAGAGTGACGTTGCAGGAGCTGTATTGTGGCACTGTTTCCAGTGCTCTGAGCAACTCCCCTCCCCAAAACAAGTGGCAGAAACACCCAGGTGCTCCTTCAGTGTAACCATACGGGATTTTTCCAGGAGCTGAGACTGCCATGCAGACTCTTTACTGCTGGTTCTCATCATTCCCTCCTCTGAAAGCAGGATCAGTGGTTAAACCAAGGCAGCAGGAGGGCAGACCATCTCCCGTTAGGCGTGCTCTTCCCTGGCAGCCGGGGAGCAGGATGGGTCACCCCAGGCATGTGTCCCCAGGCAGCTGAAGTCCCCTCCCTAAGCCACCCTCCCTGCCCGTGCACAGTTAGCCACAGTGGAGCAGTAGCAAAGCAAGAATGTCTGCTTCTGAGATACCAGAGTAAATGTTAGCCAGCAGTGGCATGAAATCAAGGAGGAAAAGGTCTGGGTTTATTTGCCTGAAGTATTGAGAGACTTCTGAACAGAAATCTGAACTGCATCCCCCTCCCAGATTACTGGTATGTAGTTTGGAATGAGCAACTTCAGGGGGAACTCGCGCATACCTAAATTGATTTTCCTGTGTGTACAGGTGGGGGTGTGCATGCACATGTGCACACACATGCATTTATAGCTGGATGCACATACAGATGTCTGCCCAAGCAATCCTGAGCCAGGGGGTGTTTGCTCTGTGCCAGCCACTTTTGGCAGCTTTTAGAACTTCTTTTCGTTAGTTCCCCTCATGTCTCCACCATCCTGTTCAGAAGCACTCATGAAGAAGCATTCATGAAGAAGCTTTTTTAGGCAGTTTAAAAAAGTGAAATAACTTGTGGGGTTTCTTTTAGATTGAGTTATCCCATATTAGCAAAAGTGTAGGTAGTACTGTGGTTACAAAGGGAGAGCTTACATTGGTAACAAATTCAAGTGAAAACATTCCCAAACACTTCACATAGCTAAGCACTGTTTCTTTGTTTTTTGTTTTTCTCTTCCTTCAGGAATTCATTTTATCAGAAGATTACAACAAGATGACACTAGTGAAAAGTTACCAGGGTAAGAACTCAGATCCATATTAATTAGTCTGTATTGTCATTAATTTTTATTAATGTGCTCTTAAGGTCTATGAATTGAAAGAAGTCTTCTTTACTGCGATTTTGTTTTTAAACTAATATAAATGCTGTTTTTACCAGTGGATCAATAATATGCTTTGTTCTGAGATTGCAAGACTTTTAAAGAGCTATTTCATGTTCCATGTTTCATTTTAAATGTTCTTTAGGAATATTATTCTAGACAGCAAACTGTCCAAAATCCAGGCTGTGCAGAGGGAAAGGGAGCATTAATTTTTAATGTTTAGTAATATAGTGTATCTAATGAAGCAATTTAGAAGACTAACCATCTTTTAGGACTGAAGCATTTAAGACTGTAGCTTTTGGGGTCAGTCTGGTTATATTTCAATAAATGTTTGCTTCAGTAATCTCAAGATTGGATACCTGTCATAGTAAAAGGCCAAGAAATATTAATCCATAACTTCTCTGATTGCATTCTCATATTCAATAATGTGATGCTTTAAGAAGCCTGGCTATTTATCCTTGTTAAACTTCTAAAGGATGCTGCACTTGGGGTAGGTATTCTTATAAAAGTAACAAATACATGCTACAATTTTGTCTTTATCTTTTATCTCCTTTGCTATTAGACTTGGGTGATATATGATGAGCATTATGCTTCCGTACGAAAGTCTCTGTATGAAAATCATAAGATTGCTGCAGTCTCGCTGTACAAGTCTTTAGTATCTGAGTTTATGGTTTGCTCCACAGTCACCAAAGTTTGACCCGGCTGGGTTTCATGTTTGAATTGTTGCAATGCAGAGTCCTATTATCAGTTCTGCAACTCCTTTTGCAATTAGCTTATCCACTTGCATGCTTGGATTCAATCCTGCAGGCTAATCACATCCTAGGAAGGGTGAGCTGAAGTGAGTTTTTCTGTGTATCCCCTTCACACTGGAAACTGGCAGTCCATCCCTTTTATTTATTACTACTAACTTCCACCTCTCTGTTGTTGCTTGGTGTTGCTCTTCATTTCTGCAGCCTTCCCCCAGCAAAACCTCTTGCCCTGCACTGTGCATGGCTACGTGCTGGCTGTGTTTGTTGGCTTTTTTCCTTTACATGCAGTGCAGAACCTCGTGCCTATTTTCTCCAGGCATGGCTCTTCCCCTTTCCATCTTCTCTCCAGCCTGCTCCTTGCACGGTGCTTGCTGCTGCTTTCTCTTAGGAGTACAATTCAAATCATTTTTTTTTGCACACCAACAGTGGTCAAACCTGCGAATGAAGGACCAGCTTTCTATTTTTGCTGCTTCATGTTCCTGAGTCTTTACTAATCCTAGGGCTCAGACTTTTTCCGTGCTCTGCTATCAACTTCCAAATGTCTGAAATTTTACTTCTTTAAGCCTCACATGGGCCAAATTCCTTCAACTTCTGTACCCAAATTCCTGTAGGGTAGACAGCAATCTTTCCATATTGTTCCGAGGAACTTCTCTGCATTTCAAATGGAGAGTTTGGGGTGGTTTTTATGCTTCCAAAGACGTTTAATCTTTCCAGAGTGTCAGCTTTTACACAAACAAATGTAAGCAGCCTTCTTTGTGCAACACATGTTGCTGGGTCCCAGAACAGTAATAAACCAGTAGGCCTGTGGATTGAGGAGCGCGGCAGTCACTGTTCATTTACAGCTGGGAATAATTCAGCACATCTTTCAAGCCACTTGTTTTATTAAAATGTCAGCTCAATCAGCACTTCACAACCAAACCCACTGGTCATTCATACAAAAAGCCCTCTCTGTAGAAGCCTGGGTTCCATTGCTTTAATGAAAAGCTTTTGAGGGCTTTATTTAGGTAGCAGCAGCAATTTATTCATTCAGCTGGTTTATTCATCTTGCCCAGCTGTGATCTTTTCCTTTTTTATTTGTTATTTTTCCCATTTTCTTTTTAGCTGATTCCCATGCAATGCTAAAGCTTCCCTCTGGTGTTGGGTTGTGCCTGCACGTAACTCCTTATGCTGCTGGGGTATGGAGGAGCAGCAGCATGCTGCCACATGGGCATCTGCTGTCATAAAACCAGCTCAAGACAGGTTTAAACAGAGCCTTTTCCACAATGGCTGCTTTGTTGGTGATGGTACAAGGATGGAAGAGAGACTTGGGCTACCTTAAAAGATAGATGGCTAATGTAGGCGTGGAAGGAATAAAGTTTTGCTTCTTCTCTTCCTCGTGCAAACATTGAATGTGCAGGGGAGGAGTCTTACAGGCTTTCATGGTATCTCATGTCAACAGGGTTATCGAACAGGAGCTTCTTCTGTAGGGAAGGGCGAGCAGATGAGCAGGGAATGGCAGAGCTGCGTGCAAGGGGTGCTGTTTCCAGTGGTCTTCTACCTGCGTGTTCTTTGCGGTGCAATTATATGTCTGTCTGCTTAATTTTATGTCTGTTTGCTTAATTTTCAGCTCATCAAAGCAGGGTCATAATGATTCTGTTCGTCCTGGAGATGGAGTGGGTGCTGAGCACCGGACAAGACAAGCACTTCACGTGGCACTGTTCAGAGAGCGGCCAGCGCCTGGGAGGGTACCGCACCAGCGCGGGGGCCTGTGGCCTGCAGTATCCTTTGCTGAGCTCTTTGGCACTTAAACAGCCTTTTTGTTTGTTAGCTTTCTTTTTTTATTTCCCTAATTGTCCTCCGACTTTTGTGCCCTGTGTAGGTTCAGTGTTTTGTAAGAGAAACCGTTATCTAAAGCCGATTAAAAAAAAAACAACAACCCAACACTAACTGTTCTCCTTGCTTTGTCTCCTTAATACGTGGTGGCATATTTAGGTCTTAGCATTTCTGAGCAAAACAATGGGCAATCTGCAACCTGTTGTGGTCTGCTATTGTAATAAGTAAGGACAGGGCCTTCGTTCAAACATGCAGTGTATTCTTTTTTTCTAAAAATTAATGGTAGCAAAGTAGGTCGGCGATCAGGTCAGTGTGTGTGTGTCTATGCATGGTAAGAATTAAATGACTTTAATATGAAATAATGAGTACTTGTCTTTCACTCTGGAACAGCCCACTGTGCATTGGGAATTTGGGCCAACTAAAGAATAAATGGCTCCAGAAATGGCACTCAAGTGGCTTATTCACCTAGAGCTGCCCCAGCTGCCTGAGAATAAAAGAAATATTAATTCAGCTTTATTGCAAATGAAAAGGGAAGTAGAAAAGTATGAGCTCTTAGGCTGAAATCAGGGGTTAGCATAAACAGACCTTTTAGTGCCCCGTAGCATATGTGCTAGAGATGATGTGTGTTCTGCTAGTTCATGGGAAATGAGACTGACTCAAAATTACACTCTGAACAAGGGAAATATAAGCACTTGCTTTATATCTTCTGGTTGAATGAAGGGCAAACTAATCTAAATGGCATAGTGTGTGAACTCCATTTTTAATTAATTAATAAATATTTTAGAAAGTGTGATATAAAAATTTGTTCTGCATTTCCTAAAGCTCTCTAGAGAGCAGACTGGTTCAAGTGATTGCAAATTTTGGAGGACACTTTAATTTGGGTCGTTGGGTCATGCTGGTGGAGGGCCAGGGAAATGACAACCATTGACAAATACTGAAAAACCTTGGCAGAACCAGGAATGTTTGGGTTTGGTTGTTTTTGTTGTTGTTGTTTTCCCCAGTGTCCTGACTGCATTTGATCAATGTGAAGGAATTGATCCTTTAATATGCAATATGGAATCTAAATGTGCAATTAAATCAGATGAAGAGGTCAGAATCTGTTGAGATAGATGGCTCCAGTAAGTGGCTGAATGGGTCTGGATTTTATTCAGTTAAGAATATGGTGTGTGATACACCTGATGTAACTGACAGTTCCCCACATATGTTATAAAACATAGACTGGCTCTTGCAACATGAGCATTGCCACCAAATTGCTATTAAAAACCGTTTAAGGAGATAATCTTCTGGAGGACTTCTATGACACTGGCCAGTGGTCTGGAAAAAAGATGAAAGTTTTATTTGTATACATAAATATAACAAAGAAGCAGGAAACAAGTAACAGTTATTTTAAACACTTTTATGGAAGGAAAGAGGAATAATAAACACCATGAGACTCTAGCACCTAAGCTAGAGAGCCTGGGAAGATGAGACTCCTCTGTTCGTGGCAAAGGGCTACTTCCAAGGCATTTCATAATTTGTGTTTTTATTATATTATTATATCTTCAGGAAGTCTCTTTTTTCTTGCTATTTGGTTTACTCAGACTGCTTTATTAATATGAACAGCTATGAGTTTGATATCTAAAAGTACACCCTGAATACCTCCTTGAAACTGGAGCACTATTCATGAGGTTGCAGTACGCTCATGTTAAAAGCATTAACAAGTCATGAAAAGCAGTGCATTAAACAAAAATTGTGCGCAAACAATGTATATTCCTCAGCATTTGTCCATCAGATTCGATGTGGAAACTCGGCACGTGTTTGTTGGTGATCATTCTGGGCAAGTAACCATACTCAAACTAGAGCAAGAGTCCTGCAGCCTTGTTACAACATTTAAGGGACACACAGGTAAGGCTTGAGGAGGAGACCCTATTTGGTTCTTCATCTGTGCTCAGCATCATGGCAATGTAACTCTCCTGTGAAACAGTAAATAGCATGGAAAGGGAGCTCAAACTGTCCCTATAGCTCAGGGAAGTTTATTCTTTATTGCTGAAAAGAAGAGAGGGATTAGACTTCTGAAAAGTGCAGGAAATACCCCTATCAGTTACTGCTAATTAAAGTAGAGTGAGGACAAAAGTTGCAGTATCTCTGGGGGTGGAAAAGATGCTTCCTGGGGAAAGACCCATATTGGTACACATTATTGCCCAGGTGGGTTATGCACATCCAAGATGTGCTTATTGGAGGAGCTGAGTGGTGGTTTTGCTACTGGGGCTTGTGCTCCATCATGCTTTAAAAACAGCAGCCCTGGGATGTGAACTTGCTGTCAAACAGAAGAAACGATCATTCCTCAGCACCTTCCCTTCGTATCCCTCCTCTGTGACTGAATGCTGATAACTCGAGCACAAGGCAGTTCAATCCCCGTACTAAGAAACTGTGAAGATTTCTGTAGATTTCCCACTTCCTTCTGTTTTACTGTAAAATCTGTCACCTGGGAGTGGTGGAGATGAAAAGCTGTGCAGTTACACTGTGACCATCATATGATGGCTTTCCTTCTGCTGCTCTCTGCTGCTCAGTGGGTTCATCCACACAAGCAAGCAGCAGCTGAGCCCTCTGGCTGCAGAAGAGCAGGGTTAGGGCTTCAGTAACATTTCCAGGCTGCTGCTTATCAGATGGGCAGTACAGTGGCTGCATGGCCCTTGCTAAAGAGACCACTTTTAATCACTCTCTCTCTGGTTTTGGTGTTATATTTAAATATGTATCTGTGTATTTGGTGATATCTTCAAATATGTACCTATATATTTAGCTACATTCTTCTGTAATAAAATGACTGTTCTGTGCATCTCTTATTTCAGGCGGTGTCACTGCTCTCTGTTGGGACCCAATACAGCGAGTTTTATTCTCAGGCAGTTCTGATCATTCCATTATAATGTGGGATATTGGAGGAAGAAAAGGAACAGCCATCGAGCTGCAAGGACATAAGTACGTTCAAAGCCCTTCCTCCTGTTTTTATGAGAGAAAAGCTGAAGGCAGAAGCCACATCTGGAAACAGAAACAGCCCAGAGGTTACGGTTTTCACATGCCTCAAGCTTGTATGTGTGACTCCCTGTGGTCCATATACAACCAGAGTAAATTGTTTAAAGTGAGTTTTTCAGTTTGGGGCCCACAGGCTGCTTTAAAAGTCTGCAAAGGGTAGTGAAAGAAAGCACAATTATCTGCAGTCCTGAATGTGTTATGTGAGAGTGCACCTCTGCTGGAAAGGAAGGGTCCTCAAATGAAAACAGCTGCAGGGAAATTCTTGCTTTTTAGGTGTCAGGTTCTTTCGTTCCCCTAGAGGGAGCATCAGGCTTGGACAATTAGTTATGTTTTACTCCATGCTAACCAGGTGTTTTCCATCTCACTTTACCTCCAGCCTGAATTACAAGTAATATGCTTTACCCATATGGGCTTTCAACATCTCTGTAATGCAAAGAGGCTTCATCTCTGCACGTACAGACCTCACACTTGCATTGTACAGTAGATGTCTTTGAAGAAGAGTAAGCCTGTGCTGGGCGTTCATTAGGCTAGAAGTAGAATGGCTGTTGTTGCAATGACTTCTGAGCCTTTTAAATGCTGGCATACATGTTAGGTAGGTATGGAGAGGCAAAATCCCATGGTGGTTTTGGTCTGGCAGTATTTACAGCTTCTTACATATTCATACATTTCCCTTGAGTGATGCTGTGCTCTGCTGAGTGGTTTGGTTGGGCCACTGGGACTTCGGAGCACTGTGGAGTTCTTGTGGGAATTCCCAGATCACTCTTGAACCCTAACGCTGGCACTTGCTAATGCACTTCTGCTATATTTATTGCTGGGGAAACAAGTTCTTCTGATACGAAGTTAGCCTCTGGATCTTAATGGGTAGCATGGCTGTTGGCAGGCTCCATGCAGTATAGAGACCTGGTCCTAATGACAATGGGGATCAGGAAACATTTCACTTAATGCAGGTCAGCACTGTGAAGGTAGACTGAAGGAAGAAAGAATCAAAAAATTCTTTGTGGGTTTAAACCATATTGTTTCTTAAATGCTGCTTTTTCTTCAAAGAAGAAGCAAAAGCACCTAAATCATCCACCTTAGCTTGGGAAGGCTTAGAAACAGTTTAGCAATTCCTGTATTATTTTTGAAACTCTCCATGCTTGTTAGTGCTAAAAGAAAATCTTCAGCAGTTATTTAGTGCTTTGTTTCTAGATGTTGCAGAGTGTTACCAAAACACAGAATCACAGAATGGTTGAGGCTGGAAGGAACCTCTGGAGATCATCTGGTCCAATTCCTCTGCTGAGCATGGTCACGTAGAGCACATTGCGCAGGATCACATCCAGGAGAGTTTTGATTATCTCCAGAGAAGGAGACTCCACAACCTCTCTGGGCAACCTGTTCCAGTGCTCTGTCACCCTCACAGTAAAGATGTGTTTTCTCCCATTCAGCTGGAACTTGCTGTGTTTCAGTTCGTGCCCCTTGCCTCTTATCCTGTCTCTGGCACCACTGCAGACAGTCTGGCCCCATCCTCTTGACATCCTCCCTTCAGATATTTATAGACATTGATAAGATCCCTTCTCAGCCATCTCTTCTCCAAGAGAAACAGGCCCAGCTCTCTCAGCCTGTCCTCATGACAGGTGCTCCTGTCCCCTCATCACCTAAGCAGCCCTCCTCTGAACTCGCTCCAGTAGTTCCATGTCCCTCTTCCACTGGGGAGCCCAGAAGTGGACACAACACTCCAGGTGTGGCCTCACCAGGGCTGAGAAGAGGGAGAGGATCATCTCCCTCGACCTGCTGGCAACACTTCCAAATGCAGCCCAGGACACCGTTGGTCTTCTTGGCCACGAGGGCACATTGCTGGCTCATGGTCAGCCTGCTGTCCACCAGGACTCCCAGGTCCTCTCCAGCAGGTCACCCCCCAGCCTGTACTGGTGGTTGGGGTTATTCCTCCCTAGGTGCAGGACCCTGCTCTTGCCTTTGTTGAACTTCATGAGGTTCCTCTCCAGCCTGTCAAGGTCCCTCTGCATGGCAGCACAGCCCTCTGGGGTATCGGCCACTCCTCCCAGATCTGTGTCATCAGCAAACTTGCTGAGGGTGCGCTTGGTTCCATCATCTAGGCCATTGATGAAGAAGTTGAAGAAGACTGGTCCCAGTACTGCCCCCTGGGGCAACCACTATGTAGAGACCTTCAACTGAGCACAACCCTCTGAGCTCTGCCATCCAGCCAGTTCTCAGCCCACCTCACTGTCCATTCATCTGTCCCACACTTCCTGAGCTTGCCTATGAGGATGCTGTGGGAGATACCTACTAAGCTTCTGAAGAGAAGCCGCCTTACCAGGGCACTCAGATGTGAGCGGGCGAGACCCTGCAGTTGCAGCCCTGTTCTGGCTTCCCAGCTCAGCTCCCAGTCTCAGGAGCAGTGAAACCAGTTATCAGGACAGGTCCTTGCTTTTGTGGATGCTGCCCAGGTGAGCAATGCTCTGGCTCTGGTCCCACCTGGACTGCAAAGACTTCAATTTGCATCCAAAGAATACCAAGAAAATTCAAAACAGGGAAACAAAAAACACACAACATACAGGCAAACGAGTGATTTATATTGCTTTATTGTACGTTTTGTGCTTACTTTTGTGCCAGCCTTAAATGGTTGATTACTAACTGTCTTGTTTCTTTTCCAGTGACCGAGTTCAGTCTCTCTCCTATGCTCACCACACTCGGCAGCTCATCTCGTGTGGTGCCGATGGGGGAATCGTTGTCTGGAACATGGATGTTGAGAGACAGGAGGTAGGGACCTGTTCTTGCTGATTCTGTCTGAAACAGTCTTGGGAAGAAGGGGTCTTTCTAAGGTGTGCAGCTTTCCATTCAAACAAGATCTTTCCAGGCATTAAAAATGTTGTTGGACATGCTCCAGTTATTATACAGCAATTATGCCATGCCTTTGATAATATGGTACCGGGGAAATTATCTGGCAGAAAATGTGTATTAAGCTGCTAAATGGTTTCTGTCCTTTACTGCTCTGAAAGACATCCTCTGAGGAGGGTATCGTGAGATGTTCTGCTTTGTTTTTCGGGACATCATGAGAAATATTTCAGAGGTAAATGGATAGATTAATTTTTTTTTAAGGAAACAGAATAAGAAAGCTCTTTGTCATCTCTGAAAACCTGCAACCCATGTATTTTTTTTTCTTTTCCCTTTATTCTTGCTAAAAAGGCGTTTAGTTATGGCTTCAGTCTCGCCTGCTACCGGGTCTTGCTCCCTTCTGGTATCAGCACATATAACTGGATAAATGATGACTTTGGTGATCCAGACAGTAAGATTTCACCCACGCGCTCCCAATTCCTTTCATGCTGTGTGGCCAGCAAATGCAGACAGGTGCAGAAACGTACCCTGGGTCTTCTGTGCTGTGGGAGCTGCCTCCGCTCGGCAGCTTCGAAGACCTGACTCAGCGGGGTGAGCGAGTGAGTCAGGCTTCAGCCCTAGTGGTGAATGTGGCACATTCTGGCAAAATGAGTCACGGCAAGCCTCTGCTCTTTCCTGCACGGAGGCAGCAGCCGTGCTTAGTGCTGCGCCCTATTCCCACAGGTGGGCAAGGCTGTGGGTGGCACCACGAACACTCCCAATGCCCGCGGTAGGCAGGTTGGGGTAAGGAGAGGTTACTCCCAGCCAGCGTGGGGCCGTGGCTGCAAGGGATTCAGCTGAAAACACGCTTCTGGGTGCATTCCTTCACCTCATCCTTTCAGCACGTGGGGAAGACCGCTGTAATTAGAGAAAAGCGAGGAGGGATAAGGGCGGTGAGTTTCTCCCAGAGCAGCCTGTGCTTGTAGCAGCACCGTCTGTAATCAGCTTTGCTGCTTCTCCACGAGGGTTTTGGTCTCCCCGGGCTGTGCGTGTCTCCCTTGAGCAAGGAGGAACGATAAGTGGAAAATTGGATTTTAAAACCGACTGAAATAGGCCTAGGCAGGAACCGAGCTACTCCTGCTCCCTTTTTTTTACGTGAATTAGCATTCCAGTTGGCTCTCTTTAATTGCTAATCTAATGGCCAATTATGTCATCAGCTCCAAAAGTGAAACGAAAGCAAAGCAGGTTCCTCCCTCCCACCAGATGTTTCCTTTTTGCTGCAGCCTGAACATCCAGAAGTGAAAACCTTACTTCATACAAAATGAAAACCTTACTCATCCGCCGCCTTCGAAAGGCTGCAGGAAGGGGTTAAGATTGGTTTGTTGCAAAACAGACAGAAGTGGTGTGAGAAGACTGGTTAAAGAGTGGAGGAGAAATATAATTAGCTAAATGAGGGCTTAGCAGCAGGTGCTACTGGGTGCGCTGCTTTCCCTGACTACAGCTATTTGGACTTCTTCTTGTTACCCCGTAGCGCAATAGGGTGTCCATTGTGCTAAAACGCCTCCAAAACATAAACCTTTGAGATCTTAGCACCAGTTCTTGTTTGGGGGGTCCTACAGCACTTTCTTTTGGATTTTGGCTTTGGTATTTTTCCCCTGATTTTTTTTTTTTCACTTGATGTTTGCTCAGCATTCACTTTGATACCAGGTTTTCCCACATCTCTGAGATTGCATTAGTGTGAATTAAGCCATTTTATCCCTCGATTCCTTATTTTAATCTCTATTTTTAAAAAGCGGTGAGAAGAGAACATCTGAAAAATGCTAGCAGTGTGTCTCTGTTTGATTACAAAGCAATTCCTTGTCATGAGCAAAACATCTTTTTCATGTTTAATGTTCAGATGCTGAAGAGATGAAAACTTTATTCATGCAGATCTGTAGGCATTAATCTAAAATGCTGTTGTGGGTAGAAAAGACAGATTTGCCCTTGCAGAGTGAACAGCCTTCAAAGCAACTGACAGAAGAAGCTGAAGCAGGCAAGTTGCTTCGTTGTTGGAGGTCAAACCTATTGTGGGAGTTGAGGGTCTCCATCAGCCTTACCTTATCTTTGCCTGGCTGTCATAGTATTTAGGAATATGGAAATACTTTCGCAGTATTTAGGAATATTAGTACTAAATACTAATATTTAGGAATATTCCATAATAACAATTTAGGAATGTTAATACTAAACACCATGGGGAGAAGGGTTGCATGTCCACCACCAGCTTAATGCACGACACGTGTTAGGGGATCCAAATGTAGGGGAGGAGGTCGTTTGCTCCCTCCACGAGCCCCCCTCTGCCATTTCAGGCATTTCCTGAGATCTTCCAGATCTGACAAGTCTTGCTTCCCTGTGGGGAGTCTGTTCCTTGCTGCTCTTCACAGCAAAACCTGGCTGCAGGAGAGAGAAAGGCCTTTGACGTTTTCCTTCTTTTTCTTTAAATCTTTTTACCCTCTTCAGCCACAGCGTGAGTGCCAATCTATGCATTGCATTAGGAAATGGAAGGCTTTCCTTTCATCATCTTTGTGTGAAAGCAGGGAAAAAAGCTGTTTTGGGTTTTAGGCTTGTTCAGGAGACTCTCATTTTGCCTGCCTTGTGTGATTTGCAGCACAGATACCTCTGACAGCAGGAACGCCTCTTACAGCATTAAAAGAAAGAAAAGGAAAGAAAGAGAGGGAGAGGTGGAGGGAGAAGCCAAATTTCAGATACCTCCCCCTTCCCTCCAGATAAGTAGCTTGGCTATTGGAAGTACTCATTGCCTCCAGTTCCTACCAGAGGCATCAGCAGATGGTAAATGCTGTCCAGACAGGACATTCATTTTTAAAAGCCTAATTCCAAAAGTGAAGAGGTGGGGGGACGTTTGTTTCTTGCTGGGTTATTTTTAGGGTCTTATAATCAAACTCTGCTTCACGTGGTGGGTGAGAAGTGTTCCTCCTGCGTCCTTCAAGGCTCAGAGCTGAGCCCAAATAGATGCCCCCACAAACAGGTAAAATGGCTTCTTGTGAAAATGGTTTTTAATCCAGTTCAGTTGACAACATTACTGCATGCCAACACGTCTTTCTTGCCCTGTCTCTGCGCTCTTATGGAAGTTTGTTGCTCATTCCTTCTGTTTGTGTTGCAGACCCCTGAGTGGCTGGACAGCGACTCCTGTCAAAAATGTGACCAGCCTTTCTTCTGGAACTTCAAGCAAATGTGGGACAGTAAGAAAATAGGCCTCAGGCAGGTTTGTATGGGTCCTTTGGTGCGTTAATGTGATGCAGTTAGGCTTCTTCTCTCTCATTATGTATTTTGGTATTTTTTCTAGTCCCTAACAGCTTGAGAACTTGCACTTTGTTCTTCTGCTGAGTGCTCAGTAGTGAGCTGCCCTCAGTGATCAGCCTTGGATTTCTGGTTGGGAGGAACACACTGAGAGCCAAAAACCTGGCCCGTCAGAAGCAGAAGCTTTTTCTCCTTTTTTTCTTTTTGCAGCCAGTTCCAATAGCCAATGCACATAATAGAGCCTGGGCTGAATAAATTGTTTTGGGGCTGTCTGTAGCTTTAGCCATGTGGGATTTTGCTTATTGTCAGTTGAGTCTGTTGTAGAAAGAAATTTGCAGATGATTTTTGGAGATTGTGCTGGAAGCAAAGCTGTTTTCAATGGGCTTGGGTAAACATCTGTAACTGCTCAGGCTGTGTTGGAAACGGCTTACTGGTCTGCTTGGAACACGCCGCTGCATTTCCCTGCCCAGCAGGAGGGGGCTGTGGATCCCAAATTTTTAGGAGGATCAGGGAGTAAAAAAGCTGGAAGAGATGCTCTTGTGGAGCTTGAAAAGTCTCGAAAAGTTTCAAAAGTCTCAAAAGGTGTCTGAGCCACAGCTGAGCTGCCTTTTCCTCTTTCTTTTTGCAATGCTCATCACTACAGAGCCTGACCCTCTTATGGCAGGCAAGGCAGCCCTGCAGTCCTACACAGTCCATGTGTGAGAAAACCCAAGGCAGGTGGTAACAAAACGCAGAAACACCAGGGCTTCTGGGGCTGAAAGAGGCCAAGGGGTTGACTGGGATGATTAGGTGATACGTGTTAGGGGAGAGGCTGGGATAAGGCTCTAGGATGACGCTGCAGCACCGTAGCCCTGTCCTGCTGTGACCTGGACGTGCTTTAACGTGGCATGCGTTGCTCAGTGGTGGTGTAGTCCCCTACAGCCCCAAAGCGAGACTCAAAAGATGGGCATACCTAGGACAGGACGGACATGCTCCTTGTCCTGTCTTCCCATCTCTCTCTCTCCTAAGAAAAAGAGGACAGCTTGGACAACTTTTTTCACCTTCCACCCTGTTAAAAAATCCTGTAGTACTGGTCACTCGGTGAAGAAATTGTGACCCACAGATGCCAAGCACCTACTGGGGAGGAAGCAGTGATTCCCTGGGCATGTGTGGTGTCACCATGCAGCAAGGGGGAGAGAAACAGGGCCCCCCTGGCCTGTGCAGTGCTTTAACTGCCAGTTCCCGGTGTCCAAGCTGATGATCAGCTGCTGCTTGCCCCAGGTAGAGGAAAAAAAATTTTTTTGGTTGGTTGGTTTTGACCTATTTATTCTGAAGCCCTTGCCTGTTCTCTTTCATCTTTCCTGGAAAAGTAGCTTTTCTGTTTGCTGCAGCCTCAGCTGTGTCCTGCTAAAGTGAGATGGCAGAGCCGGCGCGGCACGAGCAGTGCTCTGTCTCTGGGCTTGTGGCTGAAGAAGTCTTTTTGCCTGTTGTCTCCTACAGCACCACTGCCGCAAGTGCGGGAAGGCCGTCTGCGGCAAGTGCAGCTCCAAGCGCTCCTCCATCCCGCTGATGGGCTTCGAGTTTGAAGTGAGGGTCTGCGATAGCTGCCACGAGTCCATCACGGATGAAGAGTAAGTGTGGACAGCCTGGAGCAGGACAAAACTCCCCATCTGGGAGGGCCTGTGGGGCTGTGGGAGGGAGCAGCCGGTGGGGTGGTCCCTGAAGGAGGGGCAAGAGAAGCCCCTGAAGTCCCTCACAGTCCGGGGGGGGGACAGACGGATGTACACCCCTGCTCTTGTCGTGCTGGAAAGGTCTCAAATTGCAGTTTACAGAGAGGTTGCTGAGTCGGTGGCTTACAGAAGCACTCAAATGCTTATTTGAAAAATCCTGCAGACACATTTTTTGCTGATTTGGTATCTCTTTCTTCAGGCGGGCACCCACAGCTACTTTCCATGACAGCAAGCACAACATAGTTCACGTACACTTTGATGCCACCAGAGGATGGCTCTTGACCTCGGGGACAGACAAGGTTATTAAGGTAGGAGTGAGGAGATTGCTCTAGCTCCTCTATTTCATTTCCCCTTTCTCTCCCATGTGGATCCATGTGCGTCCTGCCTGCCTTCTTCCACCCAGAGCTCTCTCTCACCAATTGATGCAATTCTGTCCGGTAAAGAGGAAAGAGGTCCTGGTCTATGAAGTGACTGCCTGAAGGGACAGGGACGACACTACAGCAAAGTCAGTGCTCACAGTGACTTCTCTTCAAGGAAGACAGACTGCTTTTTGATGTGGCTAATTAGTTTGTGTGGCCGGGTAAAGAAAGGCCCCACAGACATCAAATCTCCGTATGGAGAAATAGTTAAAGTGATAAGTTTGTAGCAAAGCTCTAGCAATTAAAAACAAAAACAAAACAAACAAACGAACAACAAACACAACCTCATAACCATAGTATGACTGCTTATCATTCAAGTTAGCAATACAGCGTGGGTTTTTGTTAGTTTCTCTTAAAGCCAGTTATGAACTCAGCTTATTAGAATAAAGTGTAAAGTGACATGAGTGTTAGAAAATGAAATTAAACTTTGTTGGACCATTGGACCTGGTGCATCCAGCTCTGGCCAAGTAGCCTCCCGTAAGCAAAAATAAAAAAGTGCAAATTCCTTAGATATGACATTACATACTGTATTTTATTGTATTTGCCACTATTCACTATGTTATTGTATGTTGTTATATCAACAGTTGTGGGATATGACACCAGTAGTGTCTTGATGATGCACCAGTGGAACTTGAAGGGTGACATTTACAGAAGAAACAGATTTCCTAACCCTAATCACACTGCAGAAGATAGATAACGCTGGGTGCATACGGCAGATGAGAAAGGAACTAATGTGTTTACAACGATTTTATGTCCTCTGCTTGATCAAGGCTGAACATTTGCACGAAGACTCTTTCCACTTATTCTCAAAATATCCCAGAAGGTATTTTTTTAACTAATGGTTTGTACGATCTGACTTCAGTTGTCTTGAGTTTGTTCGGAAAATCCGTGTGCGGTGCAATTTTTAGTTTTTGTATTTCCTTGTGTCAGGATACTTGCTGCTTTGTACAGAGGGTTCTGGGTTTGTGTCTTACCACGTACGTTTTCGGTATCGACAGACTGCATAAAGGCAATCAGCTCTCCCCACAGCGAGCACCTCTCTATTTGGGATGTTCCTGCTGACGATGCTCTCTTCCATGGAGGAATTCCAGGCATGGTGCTGCACGTTCTCTGCGTTTGATGCACTTGCCGTTCCTAAAAACGGCTCTGCCGTCCACTTGTCCTCGCAGACATCAGCCGGAGAGCGCTGGATTGTTTCGCAGGAGCTGAAGAACAGCTTCCAGCCGCTCTCCTTGCTGCACAAGTTGCAAAACCAGGGGGCCAGGTTGCATAGCAACTAATTTCTACAAAAGCTGAAATAGTTTTCCAGCTCAGAGCATTGCAAGGAGCACACAGACCTGCTTTGATGAGGCTGCAGGCTGATTCTAATGAAATTATTGACAACTGTGAGCAGCTTTTGGGAGGGTGTGCATGGGGGCGTGGGGAGCGGATCTAAAGCTGGTCTGGGTCTGAAAAGTCTGTTTTACCTCTACCTCTACCTTGCGCAGCAACATTTCAGCATTTATATCTGTCTGTGTTGTTGAACATGAATTTGTTTTTCCCGTTTTCCATACGGTTAGTCATATTTATTTTTTAAAATGCTGATGGTTTTTATTAATTTCCTCTCTAGATCAGAAACTGATATTGCTGAATGACACCCATTGTCCTGTTGTCATATTTGACAGTTTCTTTTAAAAAATAAAAAGTATTTAAAAACCTGGATTACTAACTTACCTTTTTAAAAGGAAATTGTCAAGATGAATAAAAAAGAACAAAAACCCACGGCTTTTTTGTTCCAGAGGGATGTTATCTGAGGAGTCATCTTTGTGTTCCTCTACATCCATTTCAGTGTTTAACACGCTATTGTCAATGCTCTTGGAAGAAACTGGCACGGAACAGCAGGCTGGGAGTTTCCTGTGTCTCCTCTTTAAGCAGGGTTGTTGGTCCCTACCTGCCGTGACACAGCAGGTCAGTGGTGCTCAGTCTTGCCCCATTTTGTACTTTACTTTTCCCTGCTAAATGGGAGGTCACGGTGTCTAGGACTACAATGCACATTGCTACATAGAGAAGAGCTTTATGCTTTCGCAAAAGAAAACAAACCTTCTCCTTTGCTTGCCTGGCAGTAATTCACTTTCGAGGAAACAAAAAGGTAAACACAATCCATGGCATTAATGTCAGACTGATGAGCTGCCTCAGTAAAGAGTGCATGGACTTTCACATGTGCGTGGTATGACAGATACATGTTTTCAGGGACAATTCTCTATTTATACAACCTATAAACGGGGCTTAAGCATTCTGCAGTTGTCTGAAATGATGCCACCCTGGCTTTCCTGGTCATACAGCCTGGTGTCAGCTCCCCTCCAGGCAGCATTTTTAAAGCATATTTTCAAACATAATTCACATAGCACTAAAAAGACTTTCTTTCCTACTTAAATGTTAATATTTTTGTAAGCCCGTATATATTTTTGTAAGCCCGTATACTTTCTTTCCTGGTGACTGGATTTGGGAGCAAGGTTTGTTTGAATTCCTGCAGTAAACTCGCATCCCTATCTTCTCTTCCCATGCAGTTGTGGTTTTAGTGTTGCTTGTGGGTGGATGTTGGGTACACGAGCCCATTTTGCAAAATTTCCTCTGTTATTCTTTCCAAATAAACTATCTGGAGGGTTATTTGAATTTAACATGAATGCTCTGTTACCTTGCAATCTCAGGTCAGACCGGTCGCGGCTTATAAAATGATTTAAGCTGAAAGTGAAGCTGGAGAGGAAAGCAGACTGTTTTCCTTTGCTCTGACCTTTAGAGCTATAATGTAGTGATATGAAGGGAAAATAGGTCTGTTTAACAATAATTCCTCTACATCCAAAATGAAACAAGGAGAGTTTGGCAGTGGGAGAGGTAAAAATACTTACCTCCCTGTCTTGCACTGTTTGTGTAACCATACTGATTTCTTTTGTCTTCTAGATCAGCACAAAAAGGGATGCCTGTTGCCTGGTACTTTTCTTTTTAATTTAATTTTAATTGCCAAATAATGACTCTGAGCTGTTTTTCAAGAATTACATTATTTTGGGGTGTTGGGGGGGAGAGAACGGAGGGACAGAGGGTGCAGTGTCTTTTGGTACAGATGTAAACCATGGAATACACCCACACACACTCAAGCAAAACAAAGTCTCTCATCCCAGGGGCTGCTGAATTACAGCAGCAAGCTTTTAGTGTTATCTCCTGCTGTGCCAAAGGGCACACAAACAATGCTGGCTTTCCCCTGCTCTTCATTTTTATAAAATTTGGTTTTCATTTCTCTCTTAGCTGGTATTTCTTTGGGGGAAGAAGCAGTGTTCTTCAGAGAATCTATCTGCCCTTCCTGCTCTTAAAGTGAGCGGTATCTGTCGTGGTCGTGCAGGTGATGGGGCAGGATTGGGCCACGCACACAGTGCTTGAATGGCTGATTTGAGCCCCGTGCGTTCTGGCTGGCTGAAGGGAGATGGACCTGAGCATTGATTCTCTCCCCAGCCCCCAGCTTCAGTCCTTTTAAGCTGAAAATACTTAAGGGAAGGGAAAAGTATGTGGGCAGTGCAAGGATGGCACTGATGGTCCTTCTAAGACTAACGCCATGGTTAGACATTTTAAAACAGGCTAATGCACGGGGCTGAAAGTCTGACGGTGTTGGAACAGTCCTGAGTGGTGACAGTAGTGTCCTCATCTGTTAACACTTGTTTACTTACTCATTACAGTGAAGCCCAATTGACCTCCCCACCTCATCCTCTTGATCTTGAGGATATCCTATTGATGAGGATATCACTGTCAGAAAGGAATAAACAATGTTTCCCCCAGCTCTCCAGTTCTGGGCATACTGGAGACAGTGCATGGTAGGGCCACCCAGGTGAGGAAGGGCCTGGAGCACCTCTCCTGCGAGCAGAGGCCGGGAGAGCTGGGACTGCTCAGCCTGGAGAAGAGGAGGCTCAGGGGGATCTCACCCAGGGCTGTGAATCCCCGCAGGCAGGGGGCAAAGAGGCCGCAGCCAGGCTCTTTTCAGGGGTGCCCAGCGCCGGGCCAGGGGCAGTGGGCACCAAGGGGCAGGCAGGAGGCTCCCTCTGAGCACCAGGCAGCACTTGTGTGCTGGGCGGGCGGCTGAGCACTGGCCCAGGCTGCCCAGAGAGGCTGCGGGGTCTCCTCCTGGGAGAGCGGCACAAGGCGCCTGGACGGGGTCCTGGGCACCCTGCGCTGGGGGGCCCTGCTGGAGCGGGGCTTGGGGCCGGGGGCCTCCAGAGCTCCCTGACAGCCTCAGCCATTCTGAGAGTCTATGAATAAAAGTCCATGTCTACAACTACTGCATGACTTAGAAAATTAAAAAAAGAAAAAAAAAGTATCTTGAAATATAAAATACTAAGTGTACTAACAAAGCTGGAAGTGCTACATGTGCATGTCCTTGCTGTTCACAAAACAGTTTGGGTAAGAACAACCAAAATTCTGTTTAGTAGCACATAGCGGGTAGTTCTACAATGAGTGGTTTTGCAGGGCTGTGTCCTTACCAGGAAGCCCCATTGAGCAAATAGGATGTTTTAAATTAGGACCTAAAAGACTTTGTTTCTATAGTAGTATGCAACGGGAAGAACAAATCTGATCCCTTTTCAAGATGGATTAATGTGCTGAGTCCCTTCAATGTTGACCTCTTGTTCAATAATGAGGAATTTCTCAGATTTTCTCTTTAAAATCAAATATGAAATTTTGCAGGAAATCTTTGACCCTCAGAAGAAGGAAAAAAAAAAGTTCCCTAGTCTGACAGTAACCTGAACTTCTGGAATTTCAGTTTCAGAGATTAACCCTGTGTGGTTACACGTGATTTTTCATTACATTTTCCCAGTTTGTGGGGATTTTCCACTGTGGCTTTTTGGCCATATCTGAAATTGTGTTTGCTGCAGGACAAGAGGTTGAACTCAAAGACATTGACATTTCTGCCACATGTGGACATCGAACTCAAGACAAAATGAAAACAAGAGAGACCAGTCTACCAGCAAAGTATTTGCAATTATATATATATGCTAGGAATGAACATTATAAGCACACCAAAAAAAGCCAGTAGTGTTGAAATGAGTACTCACCAGAACTCTAGAAAGCTGAACCATCCCCTGTCCTAGCGTTATGAGCTGAGCAGCAGCCCTGGTCAGGATCCTTAAGTCGGGAGGAGTATGCAGTCGTTCTGGTGATGGGGTGGCAGATGGAGTCTGTGAAGATCTAACTTCAGTTTCTCGTTCTTTGTTTTAGTTGCCCAGTAGTAGTGTTTATCTACCTCAAGCAGAGCAGTAAGAAATGCAGTAGATATGGAAGCACTTTGATATTTCAGCGATGGCAGAGAGCCCCATCACTGCTGCGATGGTGCTGAGAGGTGTCAGGCCTTATGGAGGTATTCGTTTTGCCCTTCTCCAGCTGCTTGTTCCCTATCCGTTAAGTAATCTGAACTTATTAAAGGCTTTATCACTTTTGAACTTTCCAGGCTTCTTTGCACAATTTTTTCATCCCTGTTAACTGAATTTGGCATTTTTGCAGGTGCTAACTAAATACAAACATTTTATAGTGGGTCGGGGCTTCCTTCAGATGTGAAAGACCCGTTGCCACCTCAGCTGTGTCCTGTCCCAAGAAAATTCTGTGGCGTTGCCACCACCAAGTAACTCATAAACTTTCAGCAAAAGCGAGTGCATGAACTTGATTTATCTTTAGTAATTAACACCAGGTACAAACTAGTTTCTTGAAGCTTTCACCACTGTTCTTGATATTGAGTAAATGCTATTTCTTCTCCTCCCCCCCCGCCTGGAGCCCATACCCTCGTTCCCTGGCTTACAGCCTGGGGCAGACCCCGCTGTCTCTGCTTTGGGCACTGAGGTTCCCTGCGCCATGCCCAGACAGTGCTGTAGCAATGGGGATGTACAGGATGAATTTTTCATCTTGACTACCTGGAAGTGGGCCAACAGCCAAGGGAAGCAGGATGTCTGGGCAGTGAGCTAATAACTCAGTTTTCTGCACTGCTCCAGAGCTTCCTTTTTCCATTTCCAATTCCTGATTGTGGATTCGCAACTCTTACTGTACCTGGAAAGCAAAGGGAAAACAACCAAGAGGATTTTTAACTGGCAAGGCAAACCTCACTTCCCAGCAGCTCCCAGAAGTTTGTACTTGTTCTGGTTCTTCCACTCTTCTGTTCTTCCGAAATTTTATCTGTGCAGTGCCACTGGCATTGCTGGCACGGCAAATACGGCTGTTTCTCTCGACAGAAGGCTGAAAAGCTGGCTGGCTGAAGACCTTTGGCCAGGCTGACGCCGTGTCTCTCTGTAGGCTGTGCATTAAATTCTAGTTTGGTAGAGAACAAGTTTTCTTCATAAGAATACACCATTTTCCTAACATTTATCTGATGGCTCCCCCTAGGGAGAGAGGAACACAAATACTGACCTACTTCACAAGTTGGAGCTCTTGGATTCAGTCACTTTTAGTCCCAGAAACGCTTTTGTTACACTCCTCTCCATTCGATTTCTTGCCTGTTCAATGCCTTCTTTCTCTTTCTCATTGTCTAGCTCAGAGCTAGGATGAGTGCTGCTGGAATACAGATTTTTTCAAGTTATCTTCTTTGCATTTCAAAATTATCTTCTGTAACCAGCCACTGGGTCTGCCCATATGCACCCAAACCACCTGTCCCAGCAAAACATGAAGTGTTAAGACTGACAAAGAGGAAAGAGGAAAGAGGAAAGAGGAAAGAGGAAAGAGGAAAGAGGAAAGAGGAAAGAGGAAAGAGGAAAGAGGAAGGGAAGGGAAGGGAAGGGAAGGGAAGGGAAGGGAAGGGAAGGGAAGGGAAGGGAAGGGAAGGGAAGGGAAGGGAAGGGAAGGGAAGGGAAGGGAAGGGAAGGGAAGGGAAGGGAAGGGAAGGGAAGGGAAGGGAAGGGAAGGGAAGGGAAGGGAAGGGAAGGGAAAAAAACAAAAAAAAAAAAAAACAAAAAAGAAAAAAAAAAAAAAAAAAAAAAAACAAAAAAAAAGAAAAAAGAAAAGAAACAAACAGGGAACTATTCTGAGCCAAGAGAGATTTGAAGCTTCCTGCTTCCATTCAAAGTGTCAACAGCTCATTGAAAAAGCTGCTGGGTGAATGTTGACCAGCGCTAACTTTACGAGTAGGATCTGGTATCATCATCAGGAGACCTTTAGTGTTGCAGGGAATGTGAGCTTTAAGAGTGACTCTCAATATTGTGTCTTAAAAATGCTCTGTCATTCCAAAAAGACAGCAGTTGACTGAATTGAAAATTGACATGTCTGGCCCAGGACTGTGTTCCACCAAATAAATAGTTTAGGTTGAGTTTTTCAGCACTGACTTAGCTGTTTACATTAAAGTCTATAGAAAAACTCCCATCAATGAGCTGCCCAGGGAAGTGGCTGAATCACCATCCCTGGAGGTCTTTAAAAGACGTTTAGATGTTGAGCTTGGTGATATGGTTTAGTGGAGGACTTGTTAGTGTTAGGTCAGAGGTTGGACTCAGTGATCTTGGAGGTCTCTTCCAACCTAGATGATTCTGTGATCTTTGGGCCCAAGCACAGCATGGTCAACATCATGCTTGAATCCTGTTTAACAGGAAGGGCTGGCCCTGCTTGAACCTTTTTTACCAGCGAGTGGAAACAATGTGAGTGTGCACAGCTAGGACAGCACAAATGCTGGTGAACACGTTGGTGCAAATGCAACAGTTGGTATTTGCAGTTTACTCCAAAAAAGAGATAGATAGATATGGGCATGTCCTGGCATTCAAAGACAGACTACAAACAATTGTTTATACCTTTAACCAAACATAAATTTGTTTTGTTTTTAAGAATGAATAAACATGGCCCAGCAATGAAACTTTAGGAAAAGAGGAAATGCCATGTACATGATCATCTGTTGCACGAACCTCCTAAAATTTTCACTGATGACTGAGAAACGTTTCAGTGGCAACTGCATCGCTGCGGTCAGTCCTGTTCACTGCCGATGGGGCAATGTGGGGAAACGACTCTACGTGTGGTCTGTGCACTCTGGCTTGTGCAAAACCCCCAAGAGCAAAAACCTTCTGATTCAGTGACATTAAAAAATGAAGAAAAATGAGAAAGCCTTCAGAATGTGAATAATTAAAGAACTGAGGTCAGAGTCATATAAGCTCGAAAGCTGATAGAAGAAGTGTTGGGCTGAGCATAGAAAAGGAAGGAAGAACAACTGTTGTGCTTCTGTTTCAGCTCCTATAAAGCAGGTGTGTACCAAAGTCCTTAATGTGCACTGCTCAGCAAGAGTCTGTGCTACCTTGCATTTCTGATGTCGTCACCAGATGCCATTTTTCTCTTGCCCCTAAAAATTTTACAGGTGACACCAAATGTATTTGCTTAAACAAAAATTTATTCAGAATTGCATTAACACAAAGCATCTGGCTGGCTTTATAGGTACATACCTCATTTGCTCTTGTGGAAAGGGGTGAAATAAAGCAACACTGTGAATATAACAGCAGTACTGTGGGAGATTCCAGGTTTCATTTCTAACTGCTGTCCCGTATTTATTTAAAATCACAAGTGCTCTTAAAACACAATAGCTGGCTATTTTTAATGCTGTGACCAAACTTTGATTAAAGCAGTTTTCTTACTGTTGGCCTTATTTCCAACTTAAGGCGTGACTATAATGACAAATATAGGATATTTAAATACATTGGTAAAGAATGTGGATTTAATATATGTTAAGGTGCATTTTTGATTATTTTTATCAACTTTACAAATATCATTGTCATTGAACTTTTCTTCTGCAGAGCAGCAAAGCAACTTGGCTTAGACACACAAGTAGACAAACATTGTCTTTATTAGCTTTGCAGCTACTAGATTGGGAAGTGCAGTTACTAAATCCTTTTTCAGCTGTGCTTTTGATTTCAGTAGCTGTATTTAGTTCGAATAATCTAAAATTTTGTTAAAGACTTTTGGAAAATAAATGTCCAAGCCTTGCCACTATTATCTTCCAGTGCAGTGTACGAAGGAGTTAAGTTTTTAAAATAAAGCAACAGTGTGAATGATGTTCCAGCCTCTGCAGGAAGAGCTGTGACAGCCTGAAGTATTTCAGTGCTGCTTATCATGGGAAAACTTATTTCAGTGCCTCTCTGACAGTAAAGCCATTTTTCTGAGGAGACTGACAGAACGCTGAAAAGGGAAGTTTTTTCTAAATTGATAATAGAATGTTTCTGAATAATGAGTGAACGCAGAACTCTGTGGCATTGGCCAGGAGGATATCTTTTGTAAAACTAAATTATGTAAAGCGGACATAATGAGTTCTTTGTCTATCAGCATGGTCTTTAGCTACCAGTCATTGTAGAGAGCCCCAAAGAAAACCCGTGGGTTTTTTAATGTCTAGTCCTTTTGCACTACCACATTGGTCTACAGCCACGTATAGAAACAGTTGTGCAGCTTTACTGGGTTTTTATTGTTTGTTTGTTTGTTTTTGCCATCAAACACACTTGGTTCAGGAGAAAAACATTACCACTACTGCTATTAACAATCATGGCTTTGCAGTATATTTGCAATATATAAGATACGATACTACAAATGTCTTTGTCTGAGCTAGTTGTCTTTACAGTAAGCAGAAAGATGTAGGAATGTAGGGTTGTTTCTTAAAACAGATCCAATAAATCACAGTGAAAGAGCCTGTTTTCTCTCTACTGATTTACGGTGAGAATCCCAATGAGTTATTCAAATGTCCGCAAGTCAGGTAAGACAAATCCGATCCTCTGTGTCTGGAAATAAAACAGTTCCAGGCAAAATACAACCCTCTTATCAGGAGGTGGATTTCGCCTCTAAAGGCTGTGCCTCCCAGCGTTCCCTTCCCTTTCATATTCCATTCACAATGACAAAGCAATTCCCTGAACCTTCACAGAAATGACAAGTGCATACAGCTTAGCACCTTATTTCTTCTCATGTGCAGTCTTTCAGCCATTTCTCTGCTTCCTGAAGGGGAGGGATCCAGCCCTGACTGGGTGCAGTATATATCGAAGCTTCCTACTTCATGGTGTCTTGACATTAACGGGGTAATGCTCAGCCCTGGCTCCATAAAGTAATGTGGAAGGCATTTGGCAGCGTTCCTAAATTCCTGCTGTTTAAACATGAGGAAGCAGATCACTGTTGCATACCAGCATTGATTTATAGAAACCGAAGGCTGTGAAGAATCCTTCCATTTAAACTAAGCAGGCGACGCAGGAGTTTTTGCGTTCCCAGTTACATGTTTGAGCCTAGTCACCCACACGAAGGAGGCCACCAACCTGTCAAATATAGTGTTTAAACGTTGTTTAAAATATTAACCACTTCTTTGCTAAGTCCTTCATGAAGGTATACTCCTTTGCATTTGCGCATGTGCTGAATGCTTTAAAGATTTTGGATAACTTCACAAAGCTTAAGAGTTAGCACTTGGGTTTTATTTTGATGCCTCCACATTTTCCTTCCAATTCAAAGACCACAACCTTACTGAGTCTTGAGACAGCAGCCGCGCATTGACCATGGTCGATTCTCTCAGAAAGAAAACAGATTTGCAGGCACCACTACTCCCCATGATAAGCACACCTGAATACAATTTAACAGGCCTACAGCATCCTACTTCTCCGCTACAGCACTGTTACTCTGTAATTAGAAGCTTTGTGGTTATGTTGCGTCAACAGTGCTGCTAAGTTCCTGAAGAAGGGGATTTAAACTTCTGGGAGAATTCTTCCAGCAGCTCCATTAGCTTCTCCTCGTCTCCTGGTGGACTGTGGGTGCTTGCTAACGGTAAGTGTGTAGGGACTGGTTGCCTGTCTGGAAGACAGAAAAAACAAAATCCTTATGAATATATTTAACTACCTCTTCTAGCATCACACAGGAGATTTTTCTGCTAGACTTTATATTTTCCAAACATATTTTATGGACTTGAAGCCAGAAAATTTACCTTCTAGGTTTCTGTAAACAATGTTAGTTATGTATACCTTCCAAACCAGAAATTGAACTACTTTCATTTGTATTCGGGAACTAGAATTACTGTCCTTTTGCACAATATGGCTCAAGAGTGGGAAGTGAGATCTCTTTTGCAGCTGGGACAAGATAAAGGAATGTCTTGTGGGGTTTACACCTGCTCTCTGTCACTAGTTGAACTCCTGTAGGACCAGTAACTTGAGGTTACTGTTGCAGGAAGAGGTTGCTTTTTCAACATCAGACATGAATTTTCCTTGTCTCATGCATAGAGCTTCTAGTGCTACACAAATTCCCCAGCTGCGACGTTGTAGCTTAGATTATTTTCAGTCTTAAAATGCTTATTTTCATCCTTAATAATAAATGCTTAAATTCTAAATGCTGAAGAACTGCTAATTACTCAACTGCCAGAAGTAACATATATCCAACATAAAGGTGTGTGACTAAACTCAGGCTGTTACTTCGATTGGTCTTCCAAATCTTGTTCTTCTCATTCACTCAGTGTGAATATATCACTGCCCATAGGAGGGGATGTTTCTCTCCAAAAGCACAGTATCTAGAGCCTAGGAGCCTAGTGGCAATGCTCTTAGATGTCTGTGAAGCAACTGTCAGGGCACTGGTGCAGTGCTGTTACTCTGTTTAACAAGTCCAAGGCCTGCAGTAGCCAGCTGAGACTAGAAGAAGAAGCTGTTCCAGCACTGGGCAGCAGATTTCTCTGAAAACCTATCGAGCTTCCCAGGGGAGCAGAGACGTTCGCTCTCTTAAGAGCAAATGTTATAACTGGCTGCACACACCACATAGCCTCTGCTCGTGGAAACCTGAGGAGAGAGAGACATGCAGAGGGACGTCCCCTTTTCAACCACCAAATATGAATTGCTTCCTACCTGAGCGGAGTGTTTCAAATATCTGGTGCTAAACTTTGGGAACTGTGTGTGAAACCCAAACTCAGCATCACAGGAAGGATGCTTCCGGGCTTTGGAAAGCAGGGCTCCATCAAACATTTTTTTATTTATTTTGGCAGATGCAGAGAATTCTGCTTGTACAAGTTCTCGCTTCCCATATTTATTCGTCAGGAGAAAAAAAAAATGCTGGTTTGCACTCAAAGGGAACAGAATAAAAGGGAACAGAGGAAGCAGAGAAAAGGTGTTACTGATTCAGGGAACAGCCGTCTAGGACCAGAAAAGCAGGGTCTGTGCTCAAGTGCTCCAGCATGCAAAGCCCTTTACTGAAGGGGCCCAGAGATCCTGCACTCTGAGCTGGGGCTTCCATAGGGCAGCTGGAGACAGAAAAAAAAGTCTGACTTCATCCCTATTCAGTAAGCACGTAACAAGAAACTTCTCTTCCAACCTTAAAAGCCATCACGCAAGCACCGAAGCTCTCAAAATCACTACGTACAGCTGAAGAGCCAAGGTGTGCTCCCTGTTAACTAAAGCTGGAGTTAAACAAAGGCCGAAGACGGGAGCCCGGTGGGATTCCAGAGCGGGATGAGCTGAGCAGAAGCGTTAGGTCCAGAAGGAGGTAACAGGAGTAGAAAAAAGGCAACACCTGGTTCTACAAAGCAGAATGACCAGCTAGGAGGTGTGGTTTCTGCACGCGCTACAGGATGAGATGAAAAAGGTCTGGTTAAGCATGCGATTGCCTGGAAGGAGACAGAAAGGATGAGGTCAACCCAACTCAGAAAGCCCAGACCTGCATGCTCTGACCAGAAATCCCAGTGAATCAGGATTTCACAGCCAACAGCAGTGCTGGGCTCCTGTGAGCAACTACCCCGAGCTCTGCCTTTCTCCCACTGGACTGACCCGCAGCACCATTAAAAGACAGCTCTGCTTCCAGCAAGATGCCTGCAATCTGCCGGGGAGAAAAGGGGCTCTGGCCTATTTTTTCCACTTATGCCCCATATTCTAGCAATGCCAAAAAAGCCACTGTGTTCAAGCCTCTGCCCAGCTTCGGAGAAAGAGGGAGCTGGCAGTTTCACACCAGCGTGGAGAGGCAGGCAGAAGAGCCAGTTAAAACAAAAGCAACCCTCAGTGCTCTGTGAGAAGGCTGCTAGCTTCCCAGCATCGTGAAAGATGCTGTTTGACTGCTGTGATTTACCTTCCCTTGGCACAGTCCTGCATGCAGCCATCTTCATTTAAAAAAAAAAAAAAACAACTCCCTAAAGAAATGCTCTGAAGTCCTGCATGCAGCCATCTTCATTTAAAAAAAAAAAAAAACAACTCCCTAAAGAAATGCTCTGAAGCCTGTATCAGATGATTTAGAGGACAAAAGCAGGAACATAACAGTTTAATACAGTCTTCCTCTGGTTGCACAGTGCTCACTTAAACCTTTAGTCTTGGAACGACTTTCTGAAACACTTGATCCTTTGACAAACTGTTGCCAGGCCAAGCCTTCATCCCCTTCCAGGCCAGATGGGGATCCTACAGTTCCAGGCAGCTTAGCTGTCTCCACTGATATGCAAAGGAAGACGCTGCTGCCTCACCTTGGAAGAACAAGCCGCTCGGTAGCTTTGTTGCTTCAGATGATACTGCCAGCCACACAACAGTGTCAGCTCCCTGGGCCTCTGTGCGCAAGCTGTTCTTCATCTTCTGATAGAAATCTGGCATCGAGGACCTCACAGCTAGAAAGAAGAACAATGGGATGTGGTCTGCCATGCAAGGCTTTTATGATTTAAAAGAAAATGCTAAAAAGTGCCATTGTGAGTTTACAATGAAGAGAAGGCATCTCGAAGTTTATGAAGAAGTATTTCCACATAGCGAGGGGTATGACGGTGGTGGGGTAACAGTGCTATGGTGCCAGGTGATCAAACAGCTGTTTGTTTGGGTCAAATGGCAGGGAGAAAGCTACAAGGAGGTGAGAACAGGATTGGCCAGAGGTTTCTGATCCAGTTCCATTCTAAGTCCCAAAGAAGTTAAACATGGGGGAAACAGAAATACCACAACACAGGTATTCTGACAGGATTTTTAGCTCTTATTTTCACACCAGTTTTAGGAAAACAATTGCAGCATAGTATTTCAAAATCTTATGCTGAGCGGTACCAACTACATTATCCATGTTTAAGCACTGGCTTCTTTTTATTTTGTCCAACAGATGATGATTGAGGGCCTGTCCCCTGCAGCTGTTTATTCTGGGGGGCTGGAGCGGCCTTGAACTTTGAGGTGGCAAAACTTTAAAGCTCATTAGGTTTGGAAATACATGAACGATGGGCAAGAATAAAAAGGTTTTAAAGAAAAGGCAACGCTAAGGTATTTATTTTGAAAGCATAGCTTTCAAGCCTGAGTAGAGGGGTTTAAATGCTTCTGTTATCAGAAACAACTCTGGCAAACTGTGTCTCCAGAAAAGACCTAGATATTGGATTGCTAGTCCACGTCCCAAGCTTGGGTGTTAGAGGCTGGGAGCACGTTGTGGTACACAACCTGCATACCGGATAACTCATGCTGGCCCTCCTGCTGAGACACAGTCAGCAAAGAACAGCTGCAGCTCAGACAAAGGGCTGTCCAGCCAAACACACCGCTTCGCGAGGGCCGTAAATGTCTAGAGGAAGAGCAGAGGAACAAGGCACGCACACCTCCTTTTGCACTGCCCTTCCAAATTCCCAATATCTGCCTGTTGGTACTCACAGAGGCAGAATCTGTGTGTCCCACTGCAGAACTTAAAAGTTAGCTTAAAGCACTCTGGCTTTGCTGTGCATTTGCCCACGTGGGGCTGCCATCATTCACAGCCCTTTATTATTCTCCAGCTATACACAGAGGGCAGATGCTGTGCCCTCTGAGAGAACAGGGTTACCAAGTGGTACCACACTACTGTAAGCACCAGTTTAGAGCCAAGAAATCGCTGCACCTGCTAGAGGAATTTACCAGAAAGTCTCATTTCTCTTTGCTTTTAGATTAATCTGGAAAGAAAAAAAAAAAACAGAGTGTCACGCAGATGATACCTGGAGTGTCTGCCCAGCCGGGGTGCATAACAGAGAAATGGATGTTTCTGTGAGTTTTTGCCCATTGTTCTGTCAGGACAACTTGCTGTCTCTAGGATAGAGCAAGAACAGCCAGACTAGCATCAAGTTCAGTAGCCTGTCCCCGAGTTTGTTCCCAGGGAAATAAACTACATCAAATGTGCTGTGAATATCAGAGCATTTACGTATAGCAGAGAGATACCCTCACTCACCCTGACTGGGATTAGTGGGTGATTCTGTCAGAGACCAGCACAATCATTGCAATCCATATCCTAGCTGCAAGCTTATTTTTACAGCGGTTTCACTGCTTTTGCTCACCAAGTCCACTTGCTGCAGACTGCAGGGAAGAGCTGAGCAAGCAGAAAGGGCTTTTCAGCAAAAGACAGTTCTCTCCTTTGAGACTTAAATCAAATGAAAGCCACGCTCCCCGTGCAAGATGATATGTGCTCATAGTAAGCGCATGACATCCACTGAAGATTACTGCCCGTGCATCTCTGTACAGGTTGGATGCAGTGGAAAAGCCACAATGATTTCTTTTTTTATTATTTTTGCAAAGCTTTCTGCAAAGCAGACGGTATACAAGCCACCTAGCAAAGAGGTTGTGGGCTTTGTTTCCAAAACCATGGACTGTACCTTGTTCTGGGCGTACACCATCGTCCCATCAAATGTCCCACTTCCTGACTGCAAATCAGATACGTTCAGTTTTTGAACTAGCATGCCCCCAGAAGAGACAGTTATCTGTAATCAAATGAATGATAAACGAATGAACAAAAACCCCAAATCAACAACTCCCCAGCATGATTACTCATGCATGCAATGTGATCTTCAGGACATATTTTTAAGTTCCTCAGGGCAGGAACCCTCTGCATACTCTTTGCACTGTGCTTGTACTCATAGAGGGAGCTTACCTAGAGATGAGGTGGAAGAAATATTTTTTTAAAGAAAAACAACATTGATTTTCATTCAAAATGGTGTCAACCCCATCAGGGATCGATTTGTCCTTTTTCTTTTTGAAAAGCAATGGGGAGAAAGAAAATAGCAGAATATATAAGCTAATTAGAAAACAAGAGATACTATATAAAACTTGGGAAATTTCATTTTAACAATGTACTTGCTGGCCTGTTTTACACCAAGTCCTACGAAATTCTCTTATGCCTATGCTCCTGCTGTAAGTACTTTGCACCACTGCAGGAGACAACTTGCCCCAGGGAAAGGAAAAGGAGAAGTTTCCAGAAGTGTTTTACTCCGCTTTCCAACGAAGGGCTCAGGGCAGCAGGCAGGACCTTTGCCCGGGAGAAGGAGCTTGTTGTTGGCAAAATCCAAGAGGATTCTAGAGATGCTTATAGCATTATAAATAATCCTGCATTGCTAACATAGTCAAAGGGATGCTGTCACAAACCACAAGGAAAGAACCCTAAAATTCCACTTTTCAACAGCATCACAAACTCACCACTCTGGCGTCAGCTTCTTTTTCCAGGAGGGGCAGCAGGGCCGTTGTCAGAATGTACGTACCTACAAGACAGACAGACATGAACGTTAATTTATCTTTTTAAAAAGCTTTCTTTTCTCCCTGCCCCCTACGACAAAAATACAAAGTCTTATTTCTGAAACTTCAGTGGGGTTTAATGATTTTGGTGCTGCTTTACTTGTATTCAACTCGTAGCTGTCTGTGTTGCTTCATACTTCTCCAAAGGCACATCTGTTATTTTACAGACTTCTGTGTGTCTCGTACCTACAGAACAAACTGCTGGGTACACTCCAGCCCGACCTTTGAAGGCAAATACGGATTTCCTTGGGGAGGGGAGGCGACACCAGGGAAGAAACAGGGAAGGTATTTCCCCTCTGTGCATGCCATATACACATGTCTACGCTGCACAGCGAACAAGAGAAGCAAACCACGCTTCTCGTATGCACTGGAGACTCATCCATCACGCCAAGCGACTTCACGGTGAAAAGACAAAAACATCACAGAGAACCCCAACACTTCAGGATCCTGCTGCACATAAAAACTGCCTCGTAAATCCCCAGCATGACAGAAGATCAGGAGCCCCTGGGGGGAAAAAATATTCATATTGTGTGTCCGAGGCTGAGCTAGGTTTACTTGGGGAAACTTAACTGTATCCTTCCCCACTTCAAGCACGTCCAAGTAGCACAAGTTGTACGCACAGCCCAGATATATTCCATCACAGCTGTTACCATGACCAGCAGTTTGTTATTCACAACACTGTTCATCTGCTCATGTGTTTGGTTCAGACACACCTAGTGCTGTTTCACCCATTCAGTTGCAATACAGGGATTTTTGCTTGTTTTTATCTCTTACGAGCGATTCTTTCTTTTTTTTCCCCCACTTAAAACTGTACTTAAAAAGTTCTGTTTAATTGAAAATGAACCCAGCCTCACTTAGTCCAGCATTTCTGTGTTGAGTACTACACTTCTCCCCTGTCTCTCCAGAAATGGCCCGAGTTCAACAACTCTCTGTCAGCTACAAACGTATTTTTTTCCATGAGCCACCGAGGCCGTGTTTTTCACTAGACATGAAGACTTCAGCATGTGTCTTTGTAACCTCTCTTCCACAGAGGCAATGAGATCACCCAGTTGAAATACAGCATGTTTATAAATATGCTAGTGAAGTTAAATGCTTGGTGAACAAACTCCTTGGTTCCCCTGTCAGTCACAACAGTCCTCATTTTCTCTGTATCGTCAGCGGGACATCCATATTCACACGATATATTTAAAACACAAGCAAATGAAGCAAAATGAAGGCACAGCAGATGAGTAAAGGCAGCTTGTCTTCAGCAGAAGATGCAAGCAAAGGCATTTATTTGCCAGTGAACAGAGAGAGCCCACGTGCATCCCCTGGGAGCGGCGGGGAGACCGTGCCCGACACTACCACAAGGACGAGGACTACTGCCGATTGCCATGGGGACTGCCGCGGTGTAAAAAAAATAAAACGGCAGCACTCCAGCACACGCCAAGAGCCTGGATTAAGTTTTGATTCGCTGTGGCTTCTTCAAATGCAAAGCGCCATCACGTCCTGCTTAAACCCGCTGCCTTTCCCGAAGGCTGAGCTGCAATGCAGCAGCCATGCCGATGCTCAATTTTACCATCCCACGGATTAATTTACACTTCCGAGGGGCATCAGTTTTGTTTGGTAATCCTAAAGGGATGCAAAGACAGACGCATTAACACCGCCTCATTAATGGTCGGGCTTCGTCTTGTTTTCCAGATGGATGAGAGAAACGCTCAATGCCAAAAAATCCTGCTTATAGCATCCACAGCTTGTCAGAAGTTTGTGTGTTTATTTAAAACCACAAACGAACTGCAAAGCCGTCCTCTCTCCCTCAAAATTATTAGGAATTCAGTAAATCCCCCGTAGCCAAAATATTCGGACTTTGCCCTGCAAAACCAGTCACTCATCTGCTTTGAGACAGCGTGAAAAGACTGGTTTTGATCCCAGCCTCCTACGGTAGGCATTAGGGTCTCAAAGTACTCACAGATGTGAAGCATCAGGCACTACGACTGAAGTGTTTCATTCCTCCTCCTCCTGCCCCAGTCTTAGGCGTCCAGACACAAATTCCTTAGTATTTGAAAAAAAATACTTTCAGATGTTATATATTCATATTCGCATGGGCTGGCCTGTCAGGCAAAACAGCCTGCACAAGAAACTTAGTGGCATGAGATTAATACAGCATATTAGTGGTTGGAATACATCATTCTCAGTTTAAACCTCTGCATTTTTACCCACGTAAAAGCTGGTGTGTAGCTTGACTGTCGTGTTCAAGTCGATAAGAGCAATGCTAAATCCAGCCGGTCCTGTACCTCACGGCACACATTTTGCCAAGCACGGCTGTGTTGCAGCATGCAGCAATACAGGAATGAATTTCTGAGTAAAAGGGCACGCCGAAAATGAATGATTTGCCTGCCGCAGTCCTTATAAAAATATGAATTGCACTGACAGTATAAAAATGAAAAAGGAAAATGTTGTTATTTTTAGTTGTTTGGGTTTTTTTTTGTCAGGAAAACCAAGGTACTGATTTGGTAGGAGAGATGACAATTCCCCTCCTCCCACCCCTCTTCAGGAAATCAAGGCAAGATCCAAATTATTTATATTTTTGCTAGTAACTGATTATTAATATCAATGTACTGGACATCTGCCTTCACACCTGCCTTCACATCTGCCTGCATTCTAGGATGTCTTCGACACAAAAATTTTTGTCTGTTAAACCTCCTCCCCCAAAGTTTAGTTAAAATAACTGTTTCAAATATGATTAATCCTTAATTATCACTGTGTTCAAACTGTACAGATTTTTTTAGGTTTCTTTTTCTTTGTTGTTTAAAAAGACCAAGAGAGAACCCAGAGGGGTATGGAGGGAAAGCTGATGACCACCACTGGAAAAGCAACGAGCATTGGGCAGCCTGGCGATCCTGCCCCTCCACTGACGACCTGGGTGATTCTGCCAGAAACAAAGGAAGACTTTTTTTTTTGGAAAGACAAAAAGTTTCAATAATATTGGGGCTATTCTGGTGAAAACGTGCCCTTGTCTCAAGCAGATACACAGTAAATGGAGCTGCTTGGCTAGGACACAGAGCAACCAGGAACGTTTGTGCCTGAACAGCTCGCCTGGACCACGACCCATTTCTTGCACAGGTCTCCGGAGTGCCCGTGGAGAAGAATTACTTTGAATTACTCAAGCAGGAGCCTGTCTCCATCACCCAGCTCAGACCTGGCAGGCAGGGAGCTCTGAGTACACCCACTACACGGTGCTGGACACCCGTCTGCGCTGCCTGCATCGATGCACGTGTGACGGAGGCCAGACTTTTCCCACCTTTTGAAGGTATATTGCCTGCGTTGGCCTGAAAGCTTGGCTCCCACTGGTGTAAAGGTGAAAAAAAAAACACACATTTTTGCAGTAAAACGGTACATAACACTTGCCTTTGAAAACGAGCATTTGCTGTGCCACAAAGGAGCTCAGCAAGACGAATGGAGGAGCAGCAGGAATGCGGAAGCGGGTGAGTAAGCGTCCGGTCTGTCACCCACATGTCCAGGATTTCTTCTTGCCCTCGCTGATCTCTGCTGAGGTGAGGAAGCTAGAGAAGCCTACTGGACAAGCGACAGCCCTGTTCCCTGCAATGAGGCTTGACACAGTCCTCACTGGCCACGTTTTCTCGAGTTAAAGAGGCTCCTGGGATCGTTGCACAATGTCTTGTAAAGATAAACATCCCCTCTGCATTTGCTTTTCTTTGTAAAAATTCCTGTAAGTTTTACGTCTCGAAGCTGAGCTCACATCATAGGAAATCATGGACAAACCAGTGTAATTCAAGTCTTTCCTATAAGGATACGGTTACCCCACTATCACAAGCCATTCAACCGACTCTGTCACATGGTAGATTAGAGAGAGTGGGTTGTCAGTCTGTGCATTACACGTGGTGATTCCAGTAAAAATGTTGTGTGGCACTTCATCAGAACACACTTTGTTCACACACACTCCCTCCCAAGTGCTGATCACAGTAATGTTTATTTAGGTTTCATATTTACTTGGACCCAAAAAAAAACCACCAAAAAAACAAATTGAATCACTATGCATTCCCTTGTGTAAATGTCCCACTAGCTTTGACATCTTCTCAATTTAGTTGAGTAATCAGATACCGTGCTCTAATTTGCAAGACCCATTTTTAACTCCATACAGTGAACTCCTCTGTCTACGTGTATGAGCAGCAATTTTGCGTTTCACAATCACAAGGAGAAACCTCAATGGCGGAAGTGTAGAAAATGAGGAGCTGTTATGGAAATAAACATCCAACTCATACACAAGTTGTTTAAAAAATATATTCTAAAATCAGCTGGGCTGCTTCATAAAGTCCTCGATAAAATTAGGCTGCCTTTCACAAGACCTGGAATAGAAGTTGAGGAACTGTGGAAAACTCAGGTCTTGCTGGAAGGTAGCTCTGCTTGTTCTTGTAACAGATAACTCACCATGGACCTCGTCCTCTCCACAACAGCATAACCAAAGTGAAATCCACCCCCCTGCAATGGACAGAAGCCTACAGTGTATCAGACACGGGTCTTTCCCACACAAGGCTACGCGTCTGTCTGTATTAGAATACGAAACTAAGCAAAACACAGAATAGCCATAACAGAAAATATAAACTAAGACCGTGAAGGCAGACTTCCAAAATGCTGCTGTTGTAACTCATCTGTAGCCTGCTAAAATCTGGAGGAGTCCTTACGATTCATATGCTGACATGCTTTATACGCTACATATGCTTTAAAGGTTTAAAGTGACCCCAAAACCTGCACTTTAAATTGATTTATAGTGAAAAATATTGTTTCAGCAGAACTAATACTGTAAAGCCATTACCTGTTTATAGCATCAAATTAATTGATGATGCAAATTACTGCAGACCCAAGTGTCTTGGTGGAGTCTAGAATAGTTTTTGCTTCATGTTCTATCTGGCAATTAGTGGCAAATTGGTGGTGAGGTTTTTAATCTGCTAACACTCAGATAAGGGCAGGCAGCCAGCACCACACTCTGGAGTTTTCCATCTGCCTGAGCTTTGCATTATTATTAGGAACAGAGCTATTTCAACTGTGAAAAAAGTGGGAACAGAAAAAAAGTTGTATTGTACATATTTTAATGGCTCATTCATCTGGTAAAAATCAGTTAAATAAATTGGCCTGCTTTTCTTATGTCCGAGTCTTAAAAAAAAAAAAAAAAAATCTGACTTTCCCTTGACCTGGTTATCTTTTCAAGCCTTCAATTTATGCAGTTTCAAGTAAGAGACATCCCTGAGCCTGTTTCCTGAGTACAAGATCAGGAATGAAGATTTTAGTGTGCTGTCTCTGAGGGCCAATTCCACCACACTACCAACAACTGAGAGAGGATGGGAAGAGCTAATGAACATGAAAGACAAAACTAAGGCCTCCATTTCCCCTGAATTACAAAGCTCAGCTCAGTAAGGGCTCCCCTGTGTCCTGGGAATCTAGAATTCAGTACTGTTATTAGTTTTACAACTATATTCAACTTCATTCCTCTATGTAGCACCTCTCATCAGTAAGTCTCAAAGCTCTTCAAAAAGAAAACCGGTATCGCAGTCTCCTTTTCACAGGTACGGCTGTCTGCAGAGATCAAGCACTGACCCTATGGCAGATCCAAGCTGCCTGACTCCGAGTAGCTCAGACCACAATCTGCTAGGCAGCACTGGCTTGGGTGAGACACCGGTTAGTTCTGGTTTATGTGGAGGGAAGGGACTGAAAGATATCCATGCAGGTTAGGCAATTTGCCATCGATGAGCTGTACAGCTGTTATGGGAGAGAAGCATTTATTTCCTCCGTCCCTACCCCTCCTTGCACACAGAGCAAACACGTGCAGCTATATTATTAAAACAAGGGAGCAGAGGAGGTTTCATTAGACTGAGAAAAAGATGCATACTGGGAGCATCATTTATTTATCTCTGAGCGTGTTTTAGCATCCCTTTTGCTGGGAAGTAGCAATAAAATGTAACATATATGTCACTTCTCCACGTCAAGCACAAAGATGAGCTAAGTAAAACTACAGCAAGGCAGGCCCCAAAATAGAGAAACAAGGATTGTTTCAGCTAAATTTCCAGTGCTTCAACAGGAACACACTTCTGTTGCAACCAACACGGACAGTTTTTTCTAAAATGACCGAATAGTCTTTGTTTGGGTTTTACTAAAACAAAATAAAATACAGCAAGTCTCATCAGAAGAAATGATTGCTTGTCGTTGCCCTGCTCCTGGATGCTGCCCTGAGTACAAGGCCAACCCACGGGAGGAGACGCAGGGGTAACAACACACAGAACAGAAGGACAAAGCACAAATACAACCTGCCCATCAGCAGCTGCAGCTCCCCAAGAAACCAGCCTGCGTTACCCCAAGGCGCTCACTCAATTTCACGCTGAAGGTGTGATTCAGTCCACAATGTGCCGTTACAGACTTGTGCCTGGCTAGCACTCCCACATTACAGCCCGAGTGCTCCACAGCTTACTCTGCTCGCTACACCTTCATCGAGCTCTGGTAATGACAGCAACAATCCCTGTGGATCTAGCAGGGAAAAAAGGCAAGGTATTTTGACAGCAACAACAGAAGCACAACGAGCCACGCAGAGTTTGTGCCTGAGCCCCATTTTAAGGATGCCAGGCGCCAGCACAGACCTGTGGTGGGTCAGCACAGACACTGTAGGCTCAAAGCAGTTTACAATTTACAACTCAGATACTAAACAAACCCTACAAAGGCTGGGCCATCGACCCACGTTTCACGTTTTTGTGACCTTCACCCACCTGCATATTCCACCAGAGAGGACTCTGCACCTCCCAGTTCAGCAAGCTGAATTAGCCAGTCAGTGGCGTTTCGCATTGATGGGGGTTTACTTCCTATTTTAACCAGCACTATTTTTGTGCATAATCCATCTTAGCTATCAGAGGACTTTTACATTCATTTTTGCCCACTACGTCCAACAAAAGGTCAGGCTATAAAGTATGTTTCACGAGTCAGGTGATCAGTTAGGACTGAACTCTACCATCCATTTTGCAAAATATCTGAAAGCAGACTAACAAGGCAGTCAGGAGGAAAATACCCCTAGCCTGGATTTAAAAGTTTCAGAGCATTTTAGACCCCCAAATGAGCAATTCTCCAGCTTACGTAAACGTTAATCAGGTATCAGCTGCAGAATTCACAGACTGTGCTCTGTAATTAAAGCATTTTATACTTCAGAGTCTTGCATTCTTAGATAGGTACAACCTACACACTCCTTTATTAGACCAGAGCTAAGATTCAGGGTAAAAACAAATAGTCAAAGAAAGATGAAAAGAATGCCTGCATGTGAAAACCCGAAAAAAAAAAAGCTTAATAACATTTCGTCTTATTTTTGGAGAAATCAGGCAATCACAAGTTATTGTTTCTGTGCTGCTGACAAGAGGGGGAAAGCTGCAGATTTTCAAAACATGGGCCAGGCTTTAGCTTTTCTGGGGAGAAAGGCAGGGAGAGGAATTCAGTTTGTTCTCTCAGACCACATCCTGGTTTACAGCCAACCTATTTACCAGCCATGCCTAATTTAGCCGAGGATTTCTCTAGGAACCTATAACCACAGATAGTTACTGATCCGTAAGTAACTTCTCCAAAGTAAAGCATGCCCAAACGGTACACAGTGCTTAGGGAAATGACTTGACACAGCATCTACCCTGACATGCATTTTTCCATAAAACTTTCTCCTACCGTGACTCCGACAGGCATGATTTATTACCCCACCTCTGGCTTTGAAGGAAAAAGCCTGTGCTGTTTATAGCACTGGTCCTCCAACGTGTTTGACTTACAGGCACAGAAGTTTAGCACAGAAGCCTTCCCTTGCACAATCTCCTCCAGCTCAACGAAGTCTCACTCTATTCTTTAGCTTCGAAAGTTAATTCTTATTGTTGACAAGAGAGAACCAGCCCAAGCAAACAACTCACTCCTTGTTCGAACTCTGCAGAGGTTGGACAACAGAGGATGACTTACCTGATTTACCTCGCGCTCAAATGTGCAGTCACCTCCTTGACCTTCTTATACACTCAGGCAGCAAGTGGTACACAAATGAATAAAGATCTGTACATAACCTACTCAGGAGACAGTACAAGCACTTTCCTAATTCACAACAACCATAATTCAGCTTCCTCTACCACGTTCCTGCAGCTTGATTCTGCTGCATACTCCTAGTGAGGCTGATTTACAGCCAGGAAAGCAGAACTTGCTGCTTCTACTTGTGTGATAAAATCTGATTCAAGTGATGCACCAGCACAGTACCTTAGCAATCAATTTCCTCAGTGTTTAAAACGACACAAAACCATGCTTTCATGTTCAAACTGTGGCACTTGTTTCACTCTGCTTCTCTCTGCAAGAGCTACATCTTCACACACTGCTGAATTTTTGTCTGACAGACCACCGGGGAGTTAAACTAATTTAAGGGGAATACATTTTCGCGAGGTAGAAGTCGTGGTATTTCTATAGCCAGGGGAAAATTGATGGCAAAATAAAACTCATTTTGAATTCTGACCACAAGAAACAGAAGAATGTTAGTGAAAGATTAATTCGAAGAAAATGAAAACTCTGCTTTTACGCTTGAATTTTTAATTGTCAGCTTAATGTACTCGGACTTGCAGAAAAACAAGCTGCGTGTGCCGTATCAGCTAAGCACAAGATATTTATACCCAAAATGTTGGTTTTCAGAAGTAAATAGGAGTTAAGAAAGCTACGCAGGAACAAAGCTACGAATAAATAAAACCCAACAAGGGTTTCCAGCCGCTGAATGCTTAGCTCTGTAAATGTCCAATCTCTACAGCCCAAGATTCTCCCCTTCCTCATCGCAGATATTGATGAACAGGAGGAAACCACAGAAACACAGCACAGCTCCTCCTTCATGTGTCACTTCTTTACATACTAAAGCCAGTCTCCTGGGAAAACTACATCCCTGCGTGGAAGCAAAGGGAAACGAGAGTGACAGGACTGCTGTTCGATGCACACACCGCACCTCTCTTTGCAAAAAGCGCAGCTTTCAGCCTTCCAGATATCAGTGGCAGCAGGCAGCTTTTCTCCCTGCTGGCTGCCTGTGTGCTTGCATCTTGCCATGTTTTTAGGGGGGAACTTGCTGCTTCGCTCAGCGTTCCCTGCTCAGCCACACCTCCCTCCACTTGTTCTCCTTAATTTGTCCCTCTTACACCTCCACCATACAGCCCATTGGATACACCCCTTATATATGGAGTGCTTAAGACTTACCCCGTACTGCTCAGTCACTTGGCTGGGTGTTGTGTCTGCCTGAGGGTGCCCAGGACACTACAGAGGGTACAGCCTTCCTATACAGTGCCTCCATCATACGAATAGGGCTGTTCAGGACTACCAAAACGTATGAATGTCTCTTTAAGCATCTGAATGTGCTCTGAGCTCTCTCCAAGCCACAGGAGCACACTGATTACACAGGCTATCGTTAGTAGCACTGCTTGGAACGAAGTTTCTTATCAGATTTCAGAATCAATTGAATTAAATCTTATCTGTATTTGTCCACCGCTGCAATGATAAAGGCACTGATATGAGAAAAACTGAAAAATGGAGAAATTCAACAGTGACACTCCACACAAGCTGAAATACTTCTTTTCTTTCTCCCTCCCTGACAGAGCAACAATATGAACCCTCGTTGAGCAGGAATACACACCTCATGAACCCAGCTGTAAAGACACACTTTTGTAACCAAAAACAAGTACCATTTTTCAGAACTAAGCCTCCAACACTCACCCAAGGTGTTTGTTGCAAAGTTTTTCTCAAGTCCATCTTCAGTTAATTCTCTGTTGTTCACCATACATCCTGCATTGTTGATCTGTAAGACAACTCCTGTAAACAAAAGCAATCTACACAAGCAAGACTAAACATACAAGCAGCCCATGCTAGTTAGCTGGGTTTTGACACTACAACACAAAGCTACAGATTGTTTCTATAAACCATGAAACAGAAAACATGTGAGAAACTCAAAAGATGCAACTGAAAAATTACTGCATTTATCCCTCTCTCTTTTATAGTTAGATCTGTGCATGTGAACTGAGAATGGACAAGAGCAAACAGACCGTGGAGACTTCTGCAGCAGCATTTAGGGGAAATTAAGCAGAGAACTGCAGTAGTGATTGTGAAATCTGGACTACTTGCTGGATAAGTTCAGAGGACAGGCACTCCAAAAACAGACACACGACTTAAGAATGCAAACTTACCAACACGTTTAATTTATGTTCATTTTTGAATTGTTCAGCAAACTTCCAGATTTCCTTGGGATTAGATATATCCACAATATGCAAGAAGACGTTCTAAATGGAAAAAAAAAAAGTAAGTTACAGTCAGCGTCAACAGTGAATAGGCCTTGTTCACCATTAAGGCCCGTCGAGGTGAAAAGCATTTTAAGTCATATGAAAAAATATATATATTCTCTCCAGAACAGATCTAAAACACTTCTGGTTAACATGCAAAACTGGGAAATCTAATTCTTGTCCATAAAACATGTTTAGTGATTTCATTCAGCTGCTGCTAAGCCATGGCTTTTTAATGTTGAATGCCTGGTTGAAGAGACCCCAGCTTTTATTTCTGCCTGGCAATCCTGCATGGGTACCCCACCCGACCCACGTGCTGCATGGCACAGCACAGATTCACCGTAAGGTAAAGCCCAGGAAACAGTGAAGCTCACAAGCCACGTGCAAATAGCATACTCAGACAGCCCTGCTTAGTTAAAATGTATGTGATGGACAGTCAAGCAGAGCAGAGAACTAGAAAAGTACTGCAAAGCTTGCAAAACCTGCGTTGAAATGATTCATATAGCAACTTCTTTAGCTGAAAGCAACTTTCCAAAGCAATGCTCAAGGTCACAGCATTTGAAAAAAAATAGGTTGGAAGGGACCTCTGGAGGCCCCCTGGGCCCACCCCTGTTTCAAGGCAGGTCACTGGGATCAGGTTGTGCAGGGACATTTTCTTTATCTCCAAAGAAGGAGATTTGCCAGCCTCTCGAGGCAACCTGCTCCAGTGTTTGACCACCCCCAGGGTGAGAAAACAAAAATCCCTGCTATCTAATCAGAACTTTTCCCTGTGTTGCAATCTACATCTGCTGCCTCTTGTCCTTTCCCCGCACACCTGCCAGAAGAGCATGGCACTGCCTCTCTGCACCCTCCCATCACGCGGCAGCAGACCACAGTAAGACCCATCTCAGCCTCCTCTTCTTAATACTGAACAAAACCAACCCTCTCAGCCTCTCACACGCCACATGTCCCATCTCCCTTGTCACTTTGGCAGCCCTCCACTGGCCCTGCTCCAGCACATCAATGACTGCCTTGTCCCGGGGAGCCCCACACTGGACACAGGGCTCTTGCTGTGGTCTCACAAAGGCTCAGCAGAGCAGGGGATGTACTTCCCTCATCATGCTGGCTATAGTCTGGCTCATACAGCCCAGGGTGTCCTTGGCCTTCCTTCCCCTGGGCACGCTGCTCCCTCAGGGTCATCTTGTCACCCCCAGGGCCAGAGATCATATCGTTTACTTCTCAGAGTCAGAGATCGTAAAGGCCAAAGACAAAGTGGCACCAGCTGCGTGTCCAGGTGCTGACCTGCAGGGTGTGTATGCTCCTACCCATGTCCTTGCCTGTCACTGGAAGGATTTAGGAGTACTGCTTGGGTCCCTACGTCCCTCACCCCCTGTAACTGCTCATGATACACCTTGTGAGGATGTCACTCCTCACAATGCCACTGGTGCCTACGTGGTTGTGCAACAAGGTGTTAGTCTGAGGGCCACACAAACCTCAGCAGACTCCCCACAACACCCTAGATTTGAGTCCTCAGCAAGTGACAAACCTCTCAGGACATCAAGCCGAGATGGCAGACCGGTGTCTCCATCCCCCACAGGACGGAGCCTCCAGCCATTATCACCACCTCCTCCTGGTGCTGACAAGGGCTGAGGCTCTGCCAGCTCCAGTGCCTCCCCTGACAGAGCTGCTTCCTGCCCTGTTACCATGGCGCTGCACCTATCCTGCAAACGCCCATCTGCAGGCTGACAACAAGCCTGCCTTCTCCTGCCAGCAGCCACAAACCTCCAGCCTTCCCCACCTTAGGAGTCTCCACCCACTGCTTCGTTGAGGACAGCCCCAGCTGTCCCTCTTCCACGCAACGTGGGGTTTGTGCCCTCCTTCGACTCCCTGCCAAGACCCTGTCCACCTCTCCCTGCAGTCCAACATCTGCCACGTCTTCCCTCTGGAGAGGTGCGTCACTGTGCCCGCTCCGTCAGCCTCGAGCAGTGTCGGGTGCCTTCTGCAGCACCTTTCCACCCTAAGCAAATCGCTAAGTCCCCATTAGCCACCCTACATTTTGAAATACTATGGGCAGGGATGTGGATGCAGTAAAAAAAAAAAAAAAAAAAAAAAAAAAAAGTTTGACATGAGAGCAAAGTTATAATTTTCCAACCCACTAAAGCCAGAAGTATTTTCTCTCTCCAAAACATCTACCAGCTTTTACTTCTTGTTAAAGGCAATTCTTTTGTTTTCTGTAAATTTCTGTCACCTAACAGAAGCACGGTAACATTTATCAGCATGCAAAAGCAATGTCAAATCCTACCCCTCTCCTGCATAGCACTTAATCTCAAAGACATACCACAGATAGTCTTATGGCGTATCCCTGGAAAAGGCAGTTCGAAGATAATTATGCAGAGAATACGAGAATACGTTCTCACTGAAAACAACAAATAATCATTAAAGGACCTCCTCTTTTCCCAAACTGTTTCTTTAAATACTCATTATACAAGCAGAAGAGATAAGTAAAGAAGCTGGGAAAATTATAAGGCATCGCTCCCAGCCTATAACTCTGCTTCCTTGAAGATAAAAACACTTGGCTTTTTCTCTTCAGCCATTGTATTTTAGCTCCTTATTTGAATTAGCTCAGAGTTTTCTCATTGTAATGCTCATTTTTGACCAAAAACTTGACTCTGTTCTCCACACCCGATACCTCTCTAAAAGCTTTCTACTTTTAGAGCTACTACAACCAACTACTGGAACAGAGGAGTAGGAGATTTGGGGGCAGATGTTCAATATTACAAGTGATTTCAGAGAGTGAAAAAGATCTAAAACAACACTTATCTGCTGAAGCCTGTCGTGTTGACTCAGAAAAAGGACCCACAGATCTGTTCCCTATAAAAGTCCTTGATGGCAGCAAAGTCATTCTCAAGGTGAAACCTAATCTCCATGAGTAGATCTAAATTAATAGATCAGGAGACCTTCCTAGTTCCCAGGTCAAGGTGCAGGTGCCTGCCAAATAGTAACTCCTTCCCAGCACTGACCTTTGGCATGTGTTGCTGTGGAAGCTGGAAAAAAAATTCAGGTGTATATTACAACAGGATCTCTGTCCAGGTGACCAGGAAGAGTAAATTAGGTCTGGATGTGGCTTGTCAAGTTGCAGACAAGGCATTTTCTTAACTCCCTGGACTATTTCTGAATGGGTACTTGTAAAGAAGGATGTTCTTGTGAACAAATTATTAAACTGACTCTTCCCAGTGCAGTCCCATGTCCTACAGGTTCATCTCGTACAGCTCATCTAACACTTCACTGAATGCTCCTTTCCATACAAGCGCCCAGTCCCCAAGGTCACACACAAGTTCTGCAGTGTCCTCATACTCCTCCCCCACTAGAGAAACTACAGGCTTGCATCCTGCCAAAGCTGGATGTGCAGTAGACGTGCTGCTTTCAGAGGAAGAACCCTTTTTGTCTCGAGTTGTGTTTCACCAAATGGTAGAGCACAGCATGTGAAGGAACCTTCAGAGGTCATCGAACTCACCCCTCTTCCCAGACTGTCTGACTGCAGTTAGGAAAGGAAGTAACACGGATAATCACCAGTCCTTCCACAACTACAGCCAAGGGATTATGCCTTCATAAACAGCTGGAGAGTACTTATTTCTGCAGAAGGACTGATCTAATTCACCTCCATTAAAGAACTGAAGTGTAATGCTGGTTGTGTCACGCTAGGGAGCTGAAACCAAAGAGCAGAAATTTAGTCAATATGTTATCCCTAACCATAAAAAGTCTTCACGATTTTTGATCCATATTAAAAACTATTACTGGAATCAAAATACTGTGTTCGAGAGCCAAAGCACCACTTAAAATGAAAACAGCTCTCCACCCAAGGTAGAAAGTCACTGACTGCACTTCTCCACAAGCACACCCTCCTGAATAATTAGCAAAGCAACACTGACAGCTACAGGGGGCTACTGCAGAGTGATATATGCAGAGGCAAAAAGAATCTCTAACAGACGGCAGGAGACAAGGAAGAGATCCTACAAAGAGCATGGGGCTAGGACCACATACAAGAGTTCATAAAACAGGAAAGCCAGCCTTAGCAAATCAAGAACATGTTACTCATGCACAGAAAACCTCCAACACTGCAAACTCATAAATGTTATTGCAAGAGTGTTGCAATGAATTAACTTTGAAAAGCCTCGGCCACATAGCCAGGAATAGTAAGTAGGGAATGACCAAGCATAAAGACAAAAAACACTAAGTAACACATGCTGCTGGTGATGTCATTAACCACAGAAAACTGAAAACATCGCCCAGTGAAATTAAGTTACTTCAGACCGTGTCAGTGATAAGCTACTGTACGTTTCCATGTCTGTAGGAAAATACTATTAAAAGCACAACAGCAAAACAGTGAAACAGAGTATCTCAAGGCCCCTGTGGTAGTAAAAAAGTGAACTAAAGACTGAGTAACAACTCACCTGATTGCCCGTTTCCGTCACTATTTCTCCTTTGGCATCCTCAGCTCGTTCCTTATTCCGGCAAACCAGGTGAACCGTGCCACCTGGTGGATTTCAACGAGAAACACATTTGACAATTAATTACTAAATATGTCATCAGCGAAAAGAAAGGGCCAGAAAGGGATTTCCAGTTTGGAGTTCTTGATTAGGCTTAGTTTTTGGTACAAGTAAGAAAAAATGAGAAACCTTTTGCGACTGCTTCCAGTCTGTGGGAAACCTGTAGCTTTCCAGTAGCAGTGGCATTCCTGGCAAGGACCACGGGCTATTAAGGGTGTTTCAACAAAACATTCAGGACACAATGAGTGGATGTACAAAGAAATGTAACAGGGTCCCAAAGTAAGGCTGTACATACAGAGAAGGCCACTGCAGCCTAGGCACTATCAGCTCAAACGATTTTCTGTTACATTTGCACAGCATTTTTAGTGTTGATGAAATACCAGGGCTGCACTGGAAATTAAAGCTAAGACATCTGTATCATAAATGCTTGCTTTGGCGCACGTCTTAGGAGGTTTAATAAAGGGCTTGAACAGCACAAGTGACTGGAATTGTTCTGTGAAAAGGGAACACAAAACACCAGGTATCAAAACTCTTCTCAGCAGTGGAAGATGAAATGACAAGGACCACGGACACAAATTGCAGCTTGGAAGGCTCAGCGCAGGCATTAAGAAAAAAGTTTTCACAAGGAGATAGATAACGCGGTCCTGAAAGGTGGTGGAATTTCCTTCCCTGGTGGGTTTCAAGCTCCAGCTAGACAAAGCAACGGCCAATTTGATCTAGTGGCTCAAATGGGATGCTGGATAAGATGACCTCTAGTAGTCCCTCTTCCAAATAACTTTTCCACGAAAAGAATACAAAAGACAAGGGTGTTCTCAAGGGCCTGGATATGTATCATGCCCTGATAGCTTAGCCGCATTAAAGAGAGCCTACGAAATCAGTACAGGTAGGCATCACTCTTTTTAATCTTTATGCTTTGATTCCCTGATTATTACAGGAAATTTCTCAATCTCAGTCACAGGGACACACGAACTCTTCACTTTTATCTGTTGTTGAAGGTGTTTTAAGGTTTGCTAGCAGCCCACTGCTAGAAGGCTTAAGCAATGCAATCCCAAAGGAGTGATGACTAAAACAACCAGAACCCAAATGCAAGACACCAAGCCTATCGTAGGCATAGAGCAGCCATGTAGTGCACACCCACGTAGTGCACGGCCCAGTGTGGGCTCTGAAAGCGCAATTGGCAGCCCGTGAGAGATGTTTTTCCATGGACCACAATTATAGCAAGCATACTTGGCACACAGCTGATGCTTTGAGGCTCTTGTGAAAATTTCTAACAGGGTGCAATTCCTCTACCACCCTGCCAGAGTTGGTCGCACTGCTTTTTCTGAGTGCACAACTGCAGGCAGCAGTAGGAAACTCCTGAATCCAGGATAATGATACGAGCGATACTAACCAATGTTTAAGACACTTTTCTTCTTCGACCTGCTTGTGCTACACAGATGCTGTGCCTTGAGAGTACCCTTCACAGTGAAGCACTGAATACAGGCAGATCGGAATGAAAGACAGACCGTGCCCCAGTGAGATTAGATCTCACCAGTGAGAGAAAAGACAAACGTCAGAAGAGGCAGCGTACAACGCTCATCTGTTTGGCCACTCAGCCACTGTAGGCTTCACTGCAAAGGAGGGCTTTGGTGAGAGATCTCAAGGCAGTTAAGGATGTGCATTTCCAAGTGTTTAAAGAGCTCTTCCTGAAGCACAAAGGAGAGGACAAGTAATGTGCACTTGTATAAATTAAACACAAGGAAGAGATGGCTGCCCTTCCAGCTGATCATGAACATTCTTACAGTCCATGGTATAGTCCCAGTGGTGGGTTTGCAGGGCTCTGGATACGGACATTTTCTTGCTGCCAAGGACAGGGAGTTGTTTCGGTATGATTCATGGACTACAAAAAGCATTTAAATGTATTTTCCATGGGAAAGGTCTAAAATTATCCAAATTTAAACAACACTGGGAACTGTCAACATGGCTGGGACAAGACCACATCAAACCAGAAGTGTTCATAAGTCACACAGGAAAGCCCAACTCCACAACACCCATATGTACTGGGTCTGGCTGGGATGGAGGTAATCTTCTTCATAGTGGCTTATACAATGCCATGTTTTAGATTTGTGACTAAAACACTGCTGGTAACACACTAATGCTTTATCTGGTGCTGAACAATGCACAGTGCCAATGCTTTCCATTTCTCACTTTGCCCCTCCAGTGAATAGACTGGAGGGTGCAGATGAGGTTGGGTGGGGACATGGTCAGGCAGCTGATCCCAGCTAAACAGAGAGAGTCTGTGCTGTATATCATCATGCTCAACAGTAGAGGGAATACAGGGGGTTCAGGAATTGCCATCTTTTGCTTGGGAACTGTCTGCGCATCAGTCTACCCATGGGAGGTGGAAAATGATTGCTTTTGCATCACTTGTTTTATTTTCTTTGTCTCTTCACTTTTTCACTTAATAAACTCCTTTTTTTTTTCCTCTTCTTTTAAAACTGGTCTCACAAGTTCTCACTTCTGTTCTTCCTTTCCTCTTCCTCCATCCTACCAGGGGTGGAGGGGGAAGTGAGCAAGCAGATGTGTGGTACTTCGCTGCCTACTGGGGTTAACTCACTATGCCATATGACACTGATTCAGAGAAGAAATGAAATCAGGCTAGAGAAGGTGTCATCTCAAGACTGCCATTATTTACAAAGGTATGATGTGCATGAACATAAAGCCAATATAGCTTGTTTTTTCTTCTGCTAAGTCTGAACTCCTTAATTTCTTGTCTTGGTGCACTTCAAGAGATTCAACTAGAAGCCAGAGTCCCGACAGCTGACATGGAGTTTCAGAGCAACACACGCAACGATGGCATCAGGAAGACACTTATAAAAACATTTCAACTTCACATGCACAGCTGTAGCCTAGAAGGGTATCAGACCAGAAGTCTGAGTCCAACATTATTATCTGGGTTCCAAATTCAAGACATGACCAAATCCTATGAGTATCTGTTCACCCTGACAGCATGCAACACCTGGCAGGCAGCTCCATTTGTGAGGAACAGCCACCAGGCAAAGCAATAAGGCTATTATGCATAATGGCAGTAGTGGGAACCTGAGATCAATCACATATTGGCACTGATGGGGATCTTTAACCCAAAGGCTCTTTGATGCCAATAATTTTGAGTTAGTTTAACTAAGTCCCCACTCTCCTTTATATGACAGTTGCTAGAGCCTAAACAGGCAAAGAAAGCGACAAGCTCCTCTATTTTATTATATATGCCCAAACTCCTGTCACTCTTGCACAAGGAGAATTATTTTATCAACTCCAAAAGGGATTCGTTTTTTCCTTAAACAGTAGCTAGCTTCAGTTCATACCATCTCCTTGCTTACAGATAGCAACAGAAAAAAAAATAAAAGGTCTGTATGTAATCGGTTAAGGGGCACAAACCCCAGGTTATTATCGTCAAGATCAAGTACAATACTTTACTCTCCCATCTCCAGCTTGGCAAAGTCAATTTGCTTTCTTTCATCATATGACACATTTGTAAGTTGTTCAAATAGTTCAAATTCTGCCAGGCTGCTACTTGTACTTAAAAAGACCTTGGTAAGTCACTGACATATTCAGATGACATTATAACATAGACAATATTGGTAAAGATGCACTTGAGAAACTTTGTAGGTTTTCTCCACTTATTTTTTTGTTCCACTATTTCAGTTTTCTCACACTCAATCCTTTAACCCATACTAATAGCACTGTAAAATAAACTGCCTAGCCTTTTTAAAAATGCTTTTTCTGTAAGGACCTCCTGGGGTTCCTCATTTCTGCCTTGGCTCACCTCTCTTTGCTATCTCTTTGGCTGTGGCCTTGCCGATGCCACTGTTTGATCCGGTGATCAGAAAGGATTTTCCAGCCACATTCACCTCGAGATCTGCTGGGTTGAAGTGCTTGGAAGCAGATTCATAGCCGCCCCTAGACAGACCAGAGACCACTGTGAGGAACTGGAAAAGAGCACAGCCAGCTAACCGCAGGGAAGGTTGAGGAGCGCTTTCCCTGCACAGCTCAGATACTTTTTTCCCCAGCAGATGCAATGCAGGCTTAACTTCCCCCTCTCCCCATTGCTCCCTGTGCTCTTTGGACAGGAAACACACAGTGCCAGGGACTGTTCCAGTTTATGTGGCAAAAACTGGAAGCGTTTTGCACGGCACAAACCGCGCTGGGGACGTGGGGCGGCTCCGATTTGGCTCAGGCGTGCTCCCCCCCATCTTCAGGCAGCTCCCAGAGATAAGGGATTGAAATTCGCCTGCCCTGCTGGAGAAGTTTCGGTTTCAAAGTGAAAATAAACGCGGAAAGCCTTCAAATAGTTAACACCTTCCCCCACCAACACCGCCCCGAGAAACGCCACAGCGCGGCGCCCGCCCCGAGGCAGGGCAGGGCCCCGCCGCCGCCGTCCCCGGGCCCTGCCGAAGGGTCTGCGGCCGCCGGTACCTCGTGTACTCCCGCAGACCCTTCACGAACCACACGGTGTTGCGGTACCAGGACATGGTGGCGGTGCTGCTGCCGCCCCCACCACGGTGCCGGCCCCGCCTCTGCCCTTACATAAAGGCGCCCGGTGCAGCCCTGCCCGCCCGCCGTTAGGTGACGGCCCGCCCGGCCCGGCCCCGCCGCGCCGCCATTACGGGGAGAGGGGTGCGAGGGAAGGGGGAGCCGCCTCGGCGGTCTGGGGCTGCTTCTTCGTTATACTTTCATATTTTCTGTCCCTTCTTAATCAGTCAACAAGCAAAGAGGCTCAATGCTGTGAGCCTCTGGCATATTGTGCTGGAGGCTGCTACAGAGATGAGGCTATGGCTGTCAGTGGCTGCGGTGGCTGGCAGGGGCGATAGCAGTGGGAGGAAGGAAAGATGGAAAGAAAGAAAAAGAAAAAAAAAAGAAAAAGGTTTGCTGAGGCATCTGCTCAGGACAAGTGCTGCTGTCAGCCTCGCTAGGGCTGGAGATGAGATGTCAGGTTTTGCTAATAGAGGCTGGGACCTGCATACTGTGAACCCATTGCTCTGCAAAAAATGTTAAAAGGAAGCTCTTGCAAAACCATAAACAACCATATTGCACCACAGCAAAGAGTATTTTAGGTGACGGATAAGCCCATGAATCTCCCTGCCTCTACTAATGGGGTAAAGCATGGCTGTAGGAAAGGGTATGCAAGTAGCCATTACAGCGAGCGAGTGAAGTTAAAAGATGTTTTCAGTTCCTGTGGTATGTGTGTTAACGATGTTAAGCCCAAGACAATCATCTGTAATGGCACGTCTGGACAATCTATGTTAGCCATAAAGAAATTGTCATTGTAAGTATAGTTTTTAAGCAAGGTAAGGACTATGCATTTACAAAGTTCAGTGTATAAGTTTAGCTGAGTTCACATTTTCCTATGTAGCTTGCAGGGCCACACACACAAGCTGCTTTGGGAACACTGTTTTCAGCATCTTAACTTACCTGGTTTCAATAGGAGAGACAGGGAGAAATGTTCCATCTTTTTTGACCCTATCAGTAGCCTTATACTTCCTTTTCTAAATCTCTTCACATTTGTAAAGAGCTCCTACTCAAGTACTCAACTTTCTCAGCATGTTGTGTAAGTATTAGGCTCTCATACAAAAGGTACTTCCCACCATGAAGTTAAAACTTTTGAACTCACTACTGTGCATGTACTGGGTATCGTGCATGAAATAAGATTTTTCAGAGGGCAAAAAGACACATTTTCACAGAGATATCTTCTTATTATCAGATATCACAGAGATATCTTCTTATTATCTTCTGGATGGTCCCTATAGAGACCATCCAGGTAAATATCCTACCTTTGCACCAAATCTGAAAATGCGTGTTCTTACAAAACAGTTGAAAGAATGTATTTAAAACCAGCAGAGTGAGTCAGTTTTAACTGTTTTTGTTCTTGGCAAAGTCTAGGACTTTTTGACTGAAGCGTTCCTAAACAATTCATCCTGATTCTGATGCTCAAAATGGAGACTTCTGGCCCAGAAAGGAACAGCTTGGCAGTAGTGTAATTGGCAGCACATTATTTCCTATAATAAAAAGTGAATGGCAGCCTGAACTATAGTTATGTACTTTGTAAATGTAAATATATAATTGTGAGCTATATGGAAATAGTTTTGTGATCGTCACCTACAGCCTGCAATTAGCAACCAGAACTGTACAGCCTAGACTGCTATAATGATGTTAGATAATCACATTCACTGTGAACAGAGCAGATGTTAGGCTTGTGAGAGTCCTGCGTACAGTCTGACATAATGTTCCCTCTTCCTGCTTTGAACCCCTGGCCCTGCTAGCCCTCCAGCTTTCCCCTTTCCCTCACAGCCTATACAAATCTGTCTGGTTACTCTCCTTGAATGCTGGTTCTAGTAAAACACACAGCACAGGAAAACCAGAGAATTATGTGGGCGTGCCTGCCATTAGGAACATCCAGTGTCGCCCCACATTTTTATGCTAGTTGGAGAATGTCTCACCTTGGGCTTTTTAACCCTTGGTGTGTCTCAGTATGCTGTTACAAGAACAGTAATGTTCCACGGTCGCTTACCCTGCAGAATTAGCTGCATTCTTTACAGGAAACACGGTTTCAGTTTGAAAAACATTAGTGAATCTCAAACAAAACACAAACTCTGTAGAAGTTCCTGTGAGTAAATGCAATAAGCCAGGTTGTGCTTTATTCCTTTATCATTTCTTTTTACCCATGTATTTATTAAGCACTCAGACTATGGCTTAATACAAAGCAGAAGAGTCTCTGATACATTTTGTTTGTAGTTTCAGCCTATGCTCTCAAAGATAAGCGGTGCATTTCTGCAGTCTGCAGACCTCTCCAAAAGTAAATGGGGAGTATGCAGATACTCAAGATTCTGCCTTTTTTCCAGGCTAAACCATTTGAACTGTAATCAACAAGATGCTGGGTGATGCAGCACTGAGGTACTAACCACTGTGAGTATGCATGGCAGAAGCTGTCCACTAGTCAAGCACAATAACACATTGAGACAGCTAGACAGTGAAAGTAGCTTATAATATTTGGGGGTTTAAGTGATGATGGTAAATGACAGCATATTGCTTCTGTTATTTAACATCAGGGCCTTGGAGAAGATATGATTGTTAGGAAGAGATTTGAATGTAGAGATGGGAACGGGTGTTGCCCTGGTACATACACAAGATTCTCTAAGGATATTATGTAAATACAGTAGCACCACTACGGTGATGTTAGGCATACCCTTTTAACAAATACCACTTTCAGCAGATTCTGTAAACATAAAGAAATGGTGCCCTGGTCATTGAAGTGTTAGTGCAACAATCCCCAGTTCCCTTAGAATCACTTGTTTTTTTACATAGTGAGGGCCTAAGGTAGCACCAAGAAAGGAATTGTGACAGTACTGTGTTGATACATCTGTGCATGAGAATTTCAGCCGCGAAACTTCTCTCTCATATCTGTCTGAACAGCTTCATTTCAGAAGCGAGCTCTTGCACTGCCCTAACGCCTAGACGTTTCTGTCACCTCATTGCACCTCCCCTGATGTTTTTGATTTTGTACTCTTGTTCCAGAGGCAGGAGACTAGAGACTGAACGAGTGCTCTCAGCTAACCCAGCCATCACAGTGGTAACGCCACAGGGGTTGTGTGAAGGAGAAAGCTGAGACAGTTTTGCCAAGAGTTACCTGGTGTCAGTGAAGTGCCTGCCCGGCAGTACTCTCACAAGCAAAGTTTCCACCCATATCAAGACTTCTGGCTGCTTGTTGCCTTTCATACTGAATTCTAGGTCGATACACTTTGTTAGCTGACTCAGAATACATTCTGGAGTTTGGGAAATATGGGAACTTACAGCTTTTGGTTTCTTTCAGGGTTACCGCTAGCTTAGCATTAAACTGAGATAGGAGACTAATCGGGATGGGAGGGACTTTTTGGACAAGGAATTCTTCTTTTGGATTGGCAGCCAACATCTGAGGTAGTTACCACAGCCAGCAACTGTGAGGGAGAGGGAAGGATCAAGAAAAGCACAAGTCTGTTGAGCTCCTGGCATTTCCCTCATTTGAGCACAAAACAGGATGACTTCACCCTGTCAGTGCTTAGTCCTGATATAATGTACTCATATTAACTGTTTCCCTTGAGGACTATAACACTTCAGGCATGTCTACGCTGTCAAATAACTCATGGCTTATTCCCAGGTCCTGATCCTCATATTGCCCACACTCCACAAATACTTGTTGATGGCTTTCTTTAGATATTAATTGTTATGTCTGTCCAAAACAAACTCAGAAAAAAAAATTAGACTTGATCCATCATTATATCTGTGAAAGAGCAAGGAGTTTTAAGCAAGTTTTTAATTGCCTCACAACTCAAAAGAAGAGTTGAAAATACTGATTACTGTTAAGGGCTCTGTGTTTCAGCATGTTTCATATTTTCTTCCCAGGGGACAGATCTAAAAGGTAGATAGAGTACTCAAGAGCTGAAGAGCAATTATGTATTATGCAAGATGTTTAAGAGCAGCTTCAAGGCCATCCTGCCAATCTCTTCTATCATCTTTTTTTTTTTTTTTTTTTTTTTTTTGAGAGGCTGAAATCTCTGTCTTAAGCACAACCGGCTCCTTTGCTTGCTTCCTACAGGAGATCCAGCAGGCTGTTGTGCATCCCCTCCTTGCATTGCAGCTACCAATTTTCTAATTAAGTTGCTGTGCCTGCCTCCATTAAATCAATCAGAGCCTTGCCACTGATTGCAACGGGAATGGGAGCAGGCTTTTGCAGCAAGGCTCAGCATCTGCTGGAGCCAGGTTTTCCAAGTGGCACCATGTGCAAGCTCCCGTCCCTGGGGGAGCCACCCACGAGTGAGCTTTTGCCGTGCTGGCCTCAGCTCCGGATGCGGAGCACTTGAAAACAACTTGAGCAACCAGCAGTGCCCCAGTGAGTGTAACAGCAATTAAGAGCTGTCAGCAGCTCCGGGAGAGGCAGTCAGCACCCTTCCCCTTGCCTGGCTGAAGCTGAGGGTTTGGTGAGTGGTTGAAGAGGAACATGCAGGCCCCGAGGTCCCAGGGACACGTCTGAAGTACTTATGCTATTAACAGGGAGGGAGAAGCAAAAGCTGCTCATCCTGAACGCAGGGAGGAGTCGAAGTTCTGACGGGTGGTGTTTTTAGGAACAAGAGTGTATTTTCTTTGTTGTGTGCTCTTATACCCAAGCCATTGCTAAGTTTGCTAGCAGCTGTCATCAGCAGGGTTGTTTTCAATGAACTGTCAGGCTTTCCCCGGACCGTATAGCCTTTTGTTCTCAAAAAAAAAAAATGCCAGTATGTCATCATCTCCTCTCAGTGGCCAGTAAAAGGAATCTCTTACTCTGCCTTATCAGAAGTATAGATTTTGCCATCAGCTGCTGAGGGCTCTGGTCTCCAAGAGCCTGTGGGGTCCACCAGGGACAGGAGTGTCCTGGCAAAGGAGAGGAACTGCCGAGTGACCTCCCAAAGTGAACAGAACTGTTGGGGTACAGCAGGTTTAGTTAATTAATCTCCTGGATATCATATAGTTTATAAACGCTTCAGTATATAACTGTTTTAAGAAATAATAGGAACTTTATAATTGATTTTCATCTTAGAAAATCTTTTTTTTTTTTTTTAGTCAGTAAAATACCGATTTTATGATTCTCCTGACTGAAAAATGATCTTGAAAAGTGTGTCCTTACAGTGCACAACATACTCAAACACATACATGTCTGTTGCTCTGCTGTGGCAGTAATGCAGTTATCTGCACTAATATTTTCTTCAGCTACCTGCTTCTCTTCTTGCTACTCTTCTACTGGATCTTACTGTTCTTACTGCTGGCTCTTGGACAGGGATACTACTCATGGGCTTATTGACTTGGGTGAGTTCTGCCATACTCCATTCTTTTCTCTTATTTTTATTCTGCAAATCTTACAGCTTATTAGGGTTGATTATCCAGCTTACTCATTTATATCCATGCAGCCAACCCCTCCCCTGCAATTAGCCACTAGACCCATTTATTCATTTTTATTTCACCAGTTGTTGGAGGAAATTTTTGAATGCCCATTAAATATAATAAACACTTTTTTTTCTGATATATTCTGCAAATAAATAAAAAGTATGAAACAGTAATGTGTACTGAAGTTTCCCTACTTGGAGATCTTCAAAAGCCAGGACATGGTCCTGGGCAACCTGCTCAGGGTGCCCCTGATTGAGCAGGGGTTGGATGATGGCCTCCAGGGGGTATTTCCAACCCTAACCATGTGTGATTCTGTAATTTTTTTTATGTTTATTTTTATTTTCTGACGGACTGAGAGTCAAATCCATAAGATAGCCAGGTAACTGACTGACATGGAAATCAAGAAGACCTTTTTACAAAAAAAGCTTTCATACACGTTGGCCTACCAGCCCACGGTTTGTATCTCAGGGCACCTCTCACATTTAGCTGTTAGATTGCAGCGTGGGGAAAGGTATCACAGATTTCCCCTTTGCCTGAGTATTAGTGGTCATACAGAAGAGTCAGTATGGCTAAGATTCAAATCTGGGGGGCAAATCGGCCTCTGAAATAATTACTCATCTCAGTGAAATTGCAGCAGGGTTGATTATAATTAGCATGACTAGTAGATGTAGCGTTCCTTAGTTTTTAACCTCCAACCACATAGGCTCATGCGTTTACATTGGTCAATATCTTCCTCCCTGTATTTTTATTCAAATGAGACATTTGATAGACATTCACTCTTATGAGCATGTATGTGTGATTTCTCAGCATTTCATGCAGTTTTCTCTGAAACCTGTTCTAGCAATATATAACATTGTACTTTTCAGCAGTTTTCTTGTACTTTTTCTTGTACTATGCAATGTAAGATTGTACTTGTCAGCCTTTTTTATTCCCCCTCTAAATATGCTTTCTAAAAATGTTTTGGTTTTCCCCTTGTGGTTAACATCTGTGGGACTTTCATGTACTCCAGTAGTGATCAGGAAACATAAGCCAAGAAGCAACAATTTCGGATCGCATTCCCTTGTAACAATCCTGTCTCTGTTATAGGTAGAACACACATGGGTCTTCATCGTGAGGCAAAGCCTGTATCAACTAGAATTCAGGGAAGATGAATAATCAGAATCAGAGATAAAAATCAAGGTAACTTACAGAAACTAATCTGTTAAAATGCTGTGCAAAGTATAGGAGTTGTCACTGGTTTAAGATTTGTAGCCCTTTGACTGTAAAGCCCAAGCATTTAGGTTCATTTATACCGACTGTTCACATTTCAGGATCTGAGACATTTAAAACAGCTCTTGAAATAACCTAGAATAGCTTCTGCTTTTTTTTTTTTTTTTTTTTCCTGCACAGTCACCTTGTCGTTTTAAAGTCTGGTGTCTTGGGACCTCATAAAGCTCAGAGAGCAAGTGCTGTGTGAGAACGATCTCCTGCTTCTCCAGCAGTACAGAGCTCCTGTTTCTACTCCAGAGGAGACGAAGTCTCTGATATGGCTGATGTCCATCTTTCCCTTCTTCTTTGGGTCAGCAGGTAGGACTCCAGAGCTGTCTGTGTTCAGCATTTGAAATGAAGGACTGAAATGTTTACTTGTCTGGCTGTGGCTTTTAGAAAAGCTATGGGAAGCTGCTCCTCAGAGCTTTGGAATATTATGCCTATTGCCAAAGAAGGTGGAGTAGAGGGAGGAGAAATATTATGTGGGCAATAAAATGTAACAAGCATAATGTGTTTCATGGCTGCTGCCTTTGCATTTATGGTATGTATATGTCTATAGTCTTTATGTGCAAGCAGAAACGTCTTTGTGTCTTTATATTACCTGATACTAGCAGTGCACAGGCTATCTAATCCATTGAAATCATGGTTATTTTTTCCTTTAAGAGCTAGAAAGAGTGCTTTATTTCTCAAGGGGAGGTGATTTAACTAGAACAGTTGCAGGTGACTTCCTCCATTGTAATCAGTACATTTCTGAGTTCATAGTGATTGGTTTAAGGGTGTATTTTGTTCAATTTTCCCAAAGACGTTTGTATTACTGTAGAAAAAAAAAAGGGTATTTTTCAATTTGTAATTCTAGTCTAGTGGCAAAATGTTAAACAATTTCATACCGAGGTGTATATTGCATTTTCAGCCATTCAACACTTGGACTGTAATGACTTAGTTCCCCCACAGTGGTTTGCTGAGGGAATGTGTTTATTCCTCCAGGGACTGAGCATATATATGCCTGGGACACCGTCAGTCTGTGGCAATTTAAGAAGTTGCTGTTTGCAAGATAAGGTGCTGTGGACCATGCAAATATTCCTAGTTTACCCCAAAGTGAGATAAAATTCCTTCAATTAAACTACCTTCCTTTGGGTTTAAGCTGCGTGCTTTATTTAACCATTGGAGCAACCCAAGAGAACTTATTCTGCTGGTGGTAGCGGGTCAGAGAAACAGTGAAAACTTACTAAGCCACTATAACTCAGTTGTGTTTAATCATATGCCCAAAACCAGGTGTCCCAGCTCCACACCTGCATCATTCCACCCTGCTGAAGAAGGCAGTGGCAGTGAAAATGCAGAAGGCATACTCAGATCTGTCTGGATGGCTCCAGCAGTTTTGAAGGTGTTACTCATGTACACAAGTAAAGGTAAATACTGTCAATTCAGAATTTTCCTCTCCGGATCTTAACAAAGCTTTCTGTTTACTCTATAGAACTTTAAAGTATTTTACAGCTGCCATTACGTTCTGTAATACCTCCTCCATCATTTTCCACTTGAATCAACCGTGTACTGAACACGAACAACGTGATTTGGCAGCAGTTTCCCAAGAAGTCTGCGAATACACTGGATTCTCATACCTAAAATATTAAATCTCCAAAGTAGACTGCAGAGAATTATTCAGTCTTAGCCTTCCTTGAAAGAGACACGGGCCTCAGGCTCACTGCTGTATCACTGGGGTTTCATAAATCATTGCTTGTCTGCTGAGCTGCTGTAACTGTCCTCACACAGGCGCTCATAGCTTAAATCTCTTCTCTTGTGCACTGAACTGAAATCCGCTCATCTTTGCGCGGGTAGGAGCACACGCATCATCACTTGCTGCAAGATCGCTGGGTGCACAGTGGCATAGTGATCAGTTCTGACTCGCTTAGGAGCATGAGCCCTTAATTCTTTGTGAACAAGAACTATCCTAGCAGCATTTTGCAAGAACAGGGACATTTTTACTGGGAGTCCCATGGAAGGAATGTGTGTAGCTACTTTCTTGAAAAATTTCCTTTGCATTATCAACTCAGTATAATTTTCTTTTTTATGGTTTTGGGTGAAGTTCCTGTGTAATGTTAAACAGCTGCTTTGTTACATTCAAGTGATGGATGGAGTTATTCCTGCTGAGATGCAATTTCTTAAACACTTTGGCATCTTAATGAATGAAAGATGCTCTCCACTGAAGGTAAAATCACTTAGATCACTTCAGAACTGAGCTCTGAATATATGACTATGCTGAAGTCCTGAAGACCAAGTGCTGAGCCACTGAAATATTTGTGGTGGGAAGGAGGAATTCTAGCATTTCACCATTAGCTAAAGTTTTGTTTCCGAAATGTGTAGTGCCTTCAGAAATGTGTAGTGCCTTTAGAGAGGCAGTAGAGAGCGTGGGGTGGAGCAGCTCATGGAAAAACACAGCCTGTGATTTCTTCCAGACACTATCTGCAGCCCACTGCTAAAAGGAAGGGCTGCTGTTGGTCCTGTACCCCCAACACACAACCATGGCAGTGTTAGCGATCCCCATTCCTTGTATTTTTGGGCAGGGACAGCCTTAACTGTGACTCTGAGTGGCTGCTACAGAGCTGGGGAATGCTACACTGCTGCTTCCCTCTTGGCAGATTATTCCACCCTTTATCCTATCTTCTTTCTGAGATTAGCTTTCTGGAAATAAATAATTCTTAAAGTCAGGACATGAATTAAAATCTGTATGGACCAAATGCACCCTTAGTTGTCTATGCAATAGCCCCTGAGATAAATGTTCATGGCTGATGACAGGTGATTCCCACAGGTGTTGTACTGTTTAGCCTCAGTCCCAGGGTGGATGGTTGAGCAAAGCCTGTTCAGCTATGGCATTTTGTTGTTCTTGAACAGATCTTGCCCTTCCACAGGTGTCCTATAACTCAGGTTTCTCTAAAACACAGGCTGTGTGGTTTTTAACAGAAAAGATACCCCAAACAGACATCTGCTTCCTCCGTCTGGGGCCATCCCCATGCTCATGTAGCGGGGAGCCCCTCCACTTTGACCGTATCAACAGAAATGCATAAAAGCAAAAGCAGAAAGAGCACTTTTACACTGCATTCGTCAACACATTAAAAAACAATCTACCAGGACCGGTTATGGGCTTGTTCCATTGCATGTCACAAAACAATTGTCTCTGTGCATGCCTGTGCTTTTAAAGCTGACACTGCTGTTGACTTAAAAGCTGTTTTCATTACATCTGCCCATTGAGCATAGATTTCCATAAGTACAGCACCACGGTGAACAAATCAAACGTACACTCACATCACAACCAGAGAACTGCTGTAGTAAGCACGTCCACCTGAACTTCTCACATCCCTGCCCAAGTCTCATCATTTTCTATATTTAAACTACCAACATAATGTCATCCATTTTTCTATGAACTTAATCATAAAGGTTTGACGAGCATCTTTGTGTTGGTGTGACACTGACAGATTACTGTTATACAAAAAGTGGAGAAAGAGGAGTCTCCCCAAGCTGGGGAACACTGAGCTGGTACTCGGTAGCTCAGTTCCTCGTTCTGCCAAAGACTTGCACTGTGGCCTTGGCTCCGTTTGGATGTATTGGATATGTATGGATATATTCAGACCACTTGCTTTAGCACCAAATATAGATACAGATGCTTTCTAGTCCAGGTTCAGGAGAGACCTTGGGGCCATATTCAGGCTGCCTTTTATATATGCTCATATTGCTATCACAGCTACTCCTTGGCTGGTCTAACTGTAGCCCAAGAAGCTCTTTGATGGCCATCTAAATTCCTGTCACAGTCCATGTGCCATGCAAGGCAGTCTGAACACAGCCCTTCATCTTTTGTGCCTCATCCCCTTCATCTGTAATGCAGGGACAGTAACAGCAAGGCTACGGAGGTGTTCAGGTCCCAGGAAGGAGGACAGCACGGCTACTTTAACAGGCAAAGATGTACTATGCTGAAATAACATAAGGGGACCTGGTTTTAGAGGAGCTTGTCATCTGCAAGGGCTTACTGCAGAACTTGACACTACAAATAGAAAACCCAAGAGTTAAAAAAGAGATATAGAAGTTAGCAAGAGTGCACCCTGGCATCTGCAGCAGCAATTTTACATCGAATGTGCTGTGTTCCAGCTTAGCTATTTCCAGATGGCACTGGAATGTATTTTACAATTTCCTCTTGCAGTTGACTGCTAACATACATATCTATAGTACAACAAAGATACACACAAGGGTGAATTATTGCCTTTTCTTCATTGTACACCCTTTCTCTAACATCTGGAGCTTAATTTCTGTGGCCTTTAGTCTTCCTCAGGAGAATATCTTTGCCTGGAAAAACAGTATATGCAGCAGCTACAAAAGATAAGGAGAAAGAGAACGGTGTGGCTAATAATGAGAACACCAACAGCAAAAATGTACAGGGTTTTGTCACAGTAATCCTGAGGCTGGTGGAAGGGTGGGATGAAATTTGGCAGATACACAGAGAAAACCCAGTAGTTCCCAAGAATGAACCAGAGGAAGAGGAAGAGGCTGAGGGTTAGATGGATGTAGTATTTGTGAGCGTTCTGCCTCCAGGGATATTCGTCATCGTCATCATCATCAATCACAACAGACTTGGAAAGCAGCTGCCTCATCCTGGTTGAGTCGTACAGCAGAAGGGTCACCTGGAGACATTGGGGGAGAAAAGGCAATAAGTAAATTGGTTGTGGAAAATCTGAATACCTTGTGACCACTGCCATCTTTTCAGCCAAATTAAAATTGAGTGTGGGGACATGACATAAGAGAAATCAGAGGAGCCACAAATGAGGCAGATTCTGCCGGAAAATAATAAGTTTTTCCATACAGTTGATTCACCAATGAGATTTAGGGCAGACATCGGAAAAAAACTTGCCAGTGGTGAGGATAGAAAGGCATGGGAACAGACTATGTGGGGAAATGGCAGCAGCTCCCTCACTGGAGATTTTAAAGAACAGATTAGAGTAACTGCTAGATGTATTGAGGAGAGTAGTTCCTGCCTTGTAGTGGGTGGATTTGTCTCTCCTAGCTCCATTTACCATTGCCATACAGGTGAATCAGGTGGGCATCCTGGGAACAGGATTCTCTTGCTCTTCCCTGTAAAACTGATTGCTCCATGCAGCTCTTTAGCTTTGAGGTGAGCTCAGTACCCAGGCAGATTGCTCAAGCCTCATCATGCTCAGTGATGGAAATGGGGTTAACTGGCAGATGAGCTTCAGTTTGGAGGAAGTCAGAAAGCCCTCCCAGCTGGATTTATAGATCTCAACTGCATCTAACAAGTTTTGGGAAAATGCATTTAAACCTTACATACATTGCCTTGCCAAGCTGTGATTGAAGCACATTCTGGCTGTTGCTCACATTGTTACTAACTGCAGAATATCTGCTTATGAAGCATGACGACATGAATTCAGCAGGGCTCTCCAGACACTGTAGGATGGCTCAATTGCCTTGGTGAACACCTACAGGTTACCACTGCCTTTAAAAGACTGGAGGTCCTAAAGAAACAGATGAGAAACCTACCGATCTGTCCAGATCCTTACAACCAGAATGACTTGTCATTAAATTATGTCCATCACGGGACAGCATTATTTCAAGACCTCATCCTACAACCATTCGCTGACCTTTTAGGTCTCTGATTTCAAGCTAGCCAGATGTACTGCTCAGGCACAGCTCCCATAACCCAGTACCAGTCAGTGCAGGCTCATGAGTTTAACAAGGTAGAATTTAGGCAGTGGAACTTATCTGGAGATCAAGTGCTATGAGATGACATTAGTTAGGCAAATCAAATTCTGATTTTTGATATTGAAATTGATATTGCCAGGCTGCAAAATACACAGTCCTGCTGTCAGCTGAAACCAAATTTAAGCCATCATTTGATGTCAGCAGGAATATTAACCGACCCACTTATTTTGGTTGAGAAAAACTGGATTCAAATCAGCAATAGCTAAGAAATAGTCAACGTTTTTGATGAATGCTTCAATTCATTAGCCTGAAAATTTCCTTTCAACTCTGATCTAATCTTTTCTAAACCATTATTAAATGAATCTTTGATTACACAAATAGGCCCAATGCTGTGATTGAATGACTAAGCATTTGCCAGGAGAACTCACAGCATAGCAAATTCATATAGCAAGATTAAGCACTCTCTTTGTTCTCCATTTACTTATTTACTGACCAAAGGTCCTCAGAGTGATTATTCATTTCCCAGTGAGGTACTACAGTTTGGGTACCACTGCGAAAGAGCGCAGGGGATGTAGAGACCTGCAGGGGAATATTCTTTCCCCCTTTTTTCAATCCTGGCAAAGAAAAAGAACCAGAAACGTTATCAAAGGGGCATGGCACAGTGGGGGCCATCCTTCGTCCTGGAGTTTATGTAGAGCTAAAGCTTTGTTGTAGTGCCCAGGGTGTGACAGATATGGGGGTACCTGGACTTGTCAAGCTGCCAGGCTCTGGCTCAGCACAGATAAAAGTGAGCACAGTCCACTAGAAAATGGGTAGCTGTGGTTAGAAAATACTGTGCCTAGATTAATAAACCCTGCTGGGAGGCAAGGATGCAGTTATTTTGGGAGGAAGCCTTGCTACTGCGTAGTCATCGCTCCTAGCCAGGCCGAAGTGTGAGTAAGTTGAACTTGTGAAGCGCGATGTGCAAACACCCGTGAAAGTGCAGGAGAAAGGTCTGGCAGGCTCGGAGGGCTGCTTGAGGAAAGAGGACCCCGTTTGCCACAGCCAGCCACGTTCTGTAGGCATTTCCACCGGCAGGGATGGTAGCACAGATGCTGTGATGTAGGAGAAAGTCACACCACACTGTGTGGGACAATGCTGAAGAAAACTCATTAGCATCTCACTTGACTGATGGGAGCTTTAAGTGCTGGAACAAGCACGGTTCAATCCAGATAGCTGCCTTCAGTGCTGCGTGCACATAGCTGTCTGGAGCCATCATTATGTCTTAACTAGCAAGTCAAAGTCTAGTCACACAAGATATTTTTCACACATACGAGGCACATTACCTTTAAGCTGCCAATCACGCCACCCACCAGCAGATATAATGGAATTAGTGGCTGAACTGGGCAGTCTTCCAAAAACTTCATTCCTGAACGGCAAAAATTGATAGCGTTTGTTATCTCGAGTGATCAAATAGTGCAACGAGCTATACAGTGGAAATTAAAGGTGCTGCAAGAGAAGCACAGACCCGAGACACGTACCCAGCATCTATGGAAATAGGGGCTGAATGAAATGGGGTTTGCCTCTCTCACTACAGGACTGAGGGCCATGAGCAAACAAAAGGCAGGAGGAGAGCAAAGGGAACAACAACGCTGGCTTCCAGCGTTACTAATCCGAGACAGGTACGCTGCTTGTTAGCATCAGCCACCTCATTTTTGTTGAGTGAACAGCTGAATGAGCTGGGTCAGGAAATTTTCATCGGAGGTAGAAAATGGAAAATTAAAACCATCTGTGAAAAAATGAATTCTGATAAGTTTCTCCCAGGTCTCTTCTGCTCATTAGCTCCATGCGTGCGGCATGTTCCCGAGTCAGATGCCTCAAAGCTTGGGTGCTAGCGCCCGTGGGAGCTCCTGGAGCCATTTTAGCTACCCATACAGCTAATGGGGAACCAGAGAAGCTCAAGTTTCCCGGCTGTTTGGGTTGCTGGAGGCTAAAAGCACTGGTTGTTATGGAGCCAGGGATCCTGGCAACCCTCAAATCTACTGCTAGAAAGCTGAGTAGGATTTAGGGAAGGGAATATATGGCAGCACAAGGATGATGTTGGCATTAGACACAGAAGCTTGTGATACAGGTCTGTGGCAGTGAGACTCATCTGTCCAAATTTAGATGTCTGCAATGCAGGCATCTATATCTGAACTAGTTTCCTAGACTCTCTTTATAGTCAATAGGGAGAAATAGACACTTCTAAAATTCAATTCCTCTCGTCCTAAGATAGGCGTTTAAAATAGGTCAGATGAATTGTGCCCTGAAAGTGCCTCTTTCTCTTTATAACTATACAAGGAATCTAGACAGCCAGCTGTAAATACCTAAAGTTAGCAGAGATGAATCATTTGCCCAAGTCTCCTACCCACTGGCATCTTTAGTCAATTTTAAACTGTTCATTACACTGTAATTTTATTGTCATTGATCCCATATTTCAGGGCTTCTGCTGATCAGTTGAAGAGGCCAGAAGAGATTTTCTGTTTTCTTCTTGGTGTATAACGTGTTTTCTAGGAGCTTTTTTGACTTCCCTCTTAACAATTGGGGTTCTCTAGATGCAGGACACAGAAAGCAATATGCTGGTCTTAGTGCTAAACGTCTCTCAGGTAGAACATCTTGCCTCCATGTTCAGAACTACACCGAAAAGGAGGATTAGGGTAAGAAAGGAGGTACTGGTGTTTTCTAGTTTTTGTTTGTTTGTTTTGCCTGATTCTGTAGCTGTGGCCCTCTTCAGCTTTTCAATTTGCCCACCAAATCCACTCCTGTTGCTGGTCCAGAATATTGCTGATGCTCTGAACGTCTCCCACACATCTTTCATAGCTTAAATAGGTGTTCTGCATTGTGGTTGCTTGCTAATCTTAGGTTAGTCGTAGGATGCAGTGATCTGCTGTGTCTCTGGGCTGCGGAGTCCAGTGGATTCTTCTAAATATTTATTACCAGGCTTCTTGAAATTGAAAAGGGCTGGACTTGGATGGACTTGGACTCTCTCCCTTTTTGTCTGCTAGTCTCAAAGCTGCAATGTTTTGTCCATTTTGCCACTATCTAACACCGAGGCCTGCTCAGACTTCCAAATGTAAAGAGGTGGGCAGCGGGGATGTCATTGAAAATTGTATCTTTTTCAGAAAGCAGCTGCCAGTGTTTCCAGAGTCCTTGGCCCTGTAATAGCCTGCCTCAAAAGCAGCTGGGCAGGGAACTTGGGGAATATCTTTCAGTTTAGGAACCTAGGCAATTGCTATTTCCAGTGTATTACTGAGATTTTGATCTGAGGGGAAAAAAAAAAAAAAAAAAAAGGAAGAAAGGAATCAAGAAAACATGCCAATACTTTTCATGGAGCTAAGATTCTGTTTCCCAGACCAATCTGTTATGGGGTCCTTTCATATATGTAGCATGACAGCAGTCAGTCTTGGGAACAATTTGAATGACAGGCAGTGGTACTGTAGTTTTGGGGAGAACATTCCAGGCAGATATGACAGGAAAAGAGGAGGTGAAAGGAAGTAATGCAGCTGTAACTTCAAAAATACAGCACTGTGGGTGAATAGGAAATACGGACCTACTGTTGGCAGATGGGCAGTGCTGCATGTTACAGTGAAATCTAGGTGCATGCACCTTGTGCCAGCCAATTCACACACAGCATATGCGTGATTTATTTGGGAACACCAAGATGAGCAGGAGCTCATTTTGGCTCTTAATGATGGGGTAGAGGGACCGTGAGAGATCAAAGCTCTGCTTTGAGTCGAGTGCTCCCTGCAACTTGCCCTGGCACCGAGCATTGCCCTCATTTTAATTGCCTTACTCTTCTCAGGCAGCTGAAAATGGCTGAAATGCACCTCGTAGCAAAGGAGGGTGGCTTAGTGGCACTGAGGGACATGATTTAGTGATGGCACTCAATAGGCCAAGCTGATGGTTGGTCTTGATGGCCTTGAAGATCTTTTCCAACCCAAATGATTCTATGATTCTAAAGTAAGATCAATCTGATGTCTGCTGCCTGCTCCCCACCTTCTCACCAGGCCATTTTCTCTTGTTCCTAGAGGATGGCTGCAGCCACCATCACGTAGCCCAGCTCTCTGGCAGGCCCTGGACTGGGGGCCTTACCCTAGGATCTAAGTGCTGCAGTGGATTTATTGCAAAGTGAGTACTCTGGGCACCATTTTATCAGAAAACGTATCAGCAATTCAGAGGAAACTCACAGTAAGTGGCTGAAGGAATGAGATGCAAGGAAAGGTTATGTTAACAACAGCCATTAAACAACAAGACTGGCTAAACACAGTACAGAGTATCGGAGCAGTCTTCAGACAGCTATTGGGAGCACTTGAGGGTTGAGGAATTATTTAATTTGGTATAGACTTGAGCACAAGGAGTAGTACTGTGTTAAATTTGAACAGGGGAAAACTTAGACTGGCTACTGAGACAATGATGTCATCAGCCTTCAGATGTGATTTAGCTACCCCTGGGGAACACTGCACATAAAGGCAGCCTGGACAATGCACAAGAATGTGTTGTTGGGAGCAATCTTTCACTGTCCGGAAAACTAGAAAAAATCCCCCAGAAGAAAAGTCTAGGAGGTCTCCATCACTGTCATTATTTTTGGAGTGTTTAGTGAAAAATGTATCATCCCTACTGGTAAAAGTTAATTTGCTAATCAAATTTGCTAAACAATCCATGGCTTAAATGATGTCACAAGTCTGGAGCTTGGAAAATTTTGAGACTCTTTTTCATGTATCATGACTTATACTGTGATTTACAGTACTACCAAAATTTTAAAATGTATGTTGTTCATGTATAATTATTACCAGAGCTACCAGTTATTCATCTCTGTTTTTTAACTAATATTATTATAATTTATTTGTTAACAACTGATAATATCTCACGGTTTTCCTCTGCAGAAAGCAAGAGCCAAAATGACTGGTGACACATCAGCAAGTTATTCTCTGAGATCATGGTAACAGACTGTTATAAAAAAATCAGAGGCTTTTGCTCAGATAATAAATATCTGCATTTTCCTTGACATTTAATTTTCCTAAAAATGCCTTTGCAGATATGTAGCTGCTGGAAACCAATATCCTCTGACAACACTATATTACGGTGACATTATCTCTTAATTTCAGTAAGTTGTGAAAAAAAGGGATCTGTATCTGATGGAGGAGATATCCGCAGCTCCAGGCTAATGTCTTACTTTACGCTTTCCACTTCTCTCTGATCTTAAAGATATAATGAAATATTCCTAAGAAATGATATTTAAAAGTGGTCAGATTCCAGCCACGTATTCATTTCCAGAAGGCTAGCTGTCAACATGCGTGCAAGCTGTACAGCACTTGAAATTATACCTTCCCACCCCTATTCCACAGCTCAGGCATATTCAGCCTAGGGAAAAGCTAAAGCTGAAATCCTCTTATGGGATAAATAGCAATTTTAAGTCACGGATAAGCAGAAGAGCCTATGTGTTGAGATGTAACAGTTCAGCCCATCTCCCTAGTTCCTAATTGCTCCTTAATCCCCAATTAGAACTCCCTAATTCTTAATTAGGACTCCCAAATCAGAGTCCTGCCACAGTTGTCGCTGGTACTCAGAAGGCCCCAGCTAAAGGAAGCAGTGCCAGCCTTTAGCTGAACACATTTTTACAGGTCTGGCCAAATTATAGATGCCTACAGTTAGGCTGGTTGTGCAGCTCCCTTGAAAGCCATCTCATCCCAGCGCAGACATCTAAAGGAGGCCGTGGGACTTTCACTGTCTGAAATGCCCATCTCTCTTAACTGGCTGCAAGGGAAACAGGCAGCACTGAGCTTGGCTACAGATGTGTACAGCCCAGAGCTACATGGGATGCATCCCGCCCACAGCATCTGCACGTAGAGCTTGTTTGCACCATGTCATCATTAATAATTAGGCAGAAGGTGGACAGGTTCTCCAGGACACCGAGCCAGAATGATTGTTAGGGCTTCTGAGGACAAGACTTACAATTTAAAGTGATCTGGGTACTCTGGAAAAAGACATCCAAAATCTGTGAGATGACATCTGATAAAGTCAAGCACTACATCTAGGAGAGAAAACTTAAATGTAAGTTAAAAAAAATGAGAAATGTCTGATAGGGAGCAGCACTGCCAAAAAACATCTGGGCTTGCAATGCACCATAAACTAAATCAGAGCTAATGAGTTGGTACGGAGAGCATCCTTCATTCTGAGGTGCATTTACAGGAATCCCGCATGCTAAACAGACGAGGTAATTATCCTGCGCCACTCGTTCCTCAGGTCTCAGCTGAGTCTTGTGTTCTGTCATATTTTTTTTTGAGGGGGAAAAAAATAAGTTACTTTGGCCAGAGGCCAAAGGAGGGAGGCAAAAGAGCAAAAGAGCTCCAGAAAAAGTGACCTGTGAGGTCAGGCTGAAAGAGTTGGGTTTTTGAGATCTCTGGGGAAAAGAAAGATGGAGTGGGGTTATAATAGGAACCTTCAAATACTTCAAAGCTTCTCGTGGGTAGGACAGCGACCAATCTATCTTTGTGATCACGGTGCGTAGGACAGGCTGTAATCTGTTTCATTCGCCATGTGGAAGATTTAGATTAGATAAGGGGGGAAATATTTTGTCTGTGAGAGCAATGAAATGCTGAAATAATCTCCTTGGGAAGCTGTGGCATTTCCTTGAGTAAGGACAAGTCCGACGTCTGCTGGGGTGCCCTGAGCCTGTCTGAAAGAGGAGGGGGCTGCTGCCTCCAGCGACGTGTCTCAAGGGTTGGGTCACAGCCCCTGGGGAGGAGGGGGAAGGCCCAAAGGAAGCAATGAAGGGTTAGAAAATGCATTATTTTAAAATCTATCTAATCTAAAAAGGAAAAACTGATGCTTAGGGAAGAAAAGAGTCTCATGCAGTTTAGCAATGTATAAAATTATGCAGCTCGAAGTATTTTTCTTTCCTTTCTTAAATATTTGATCTTTAATGCTGCTTGCAAAACCAGCCTTCGGGAGGTTATAAAGAGACAGATGGGCCAAAAAAACAGGTCGCGCTTTCAAAAAGGCAGAGAAATAGCAGACTAGATGATCCTTTCTTCCCTTCCAGCCCTATGCTTCTAGGATTTTTGCAGCGCAGTTAATACAGAGGGATCCTGATTAATGAAATCTTCTCGTGTCTCGGATGCTGAGCTTCCTCCCACAGTCAGAGCCAAAACACCCACAGTCCTTTGCCAGGTGCTGGTAGCCTAAGCAGCAATTGAGCTGAAGTAAATACACCAGTATCAAAGTGAATTAAAATAGGTCTGAGGCTCAGAACATGTCAGCAACTTCGTGGTAAAAAGAAATCGCAGAGCAGTTTAGGTTGGAAGGGGCCTCTGGAGGTCACCTGGTCCAACCCAATAATGGGAAGTGTTTCAGATGCCCCCGAAATAATCAACGTGCAGCCAGAAAATTCAGAGTTATGGGTAAATATAGAGAAACTGAAACCTTGTTAGACTCCAACATTTATCAGTAAGGCCTCCAAATGTCCTGACCCCTGCCCTGTGCCGAGGTGGCTCACACTGGAGATGTATTTAAGACAAACAGGATCAGCATTCAAGAGCTGCTTGCTCCCCGCCATACAGTGTGGGCTGTGCTTCTCTGTCTGAAGCTTAAATACCAACACACAGGTCTAACAGTTGGAAACTTTAAGGTTGCCTACTCGTTTCTTCCCACGAGATAACCTGCTTTGCAGTGCCAGGAAATTCATATTATTAAATTGCTTTAATAGTCGACTTACCTGTAAAAGTCATGGACAACGGTAAGGCAAGGAAAGCAAGGAGCCCAAATATAAAGCATGCTGTGAAAAAAAAAAAAAGAAAGAAAAAAGAAGGGAGTGTTATTGGGGCTGGTTGAAGTTTAAAGATCAGAAGTCCCATCCAGAGCTTTATGGGTGCTGTTTATCCATAAAGATGTGTAGCAAGAAAAGCAGTGCAGTGGGGGGATGTCGTGTTTATTGTGCAGTGACCAAGAGGACGAGACCAGCCAGCGGTTTGTTGCCCTCCCGGAGCTCAAGCTTCCATCTTTTAACTAATACTTTGTAGTCCTTACATCAGTAATAAAACAAGGAGAGACACGAAGTGCTTTTGTTGCTGCTGCTTCCAGATGTCTCCTTGCTAAGGCAAGGACCCGGCCACTGCCCTTAGCCCGCACCAGCTCCCAACACCACCAGGTGACTGTGCGCTGACAAGTAACTTTGCGTGAGCTAACCCATGGCAACTGATGAGCCGTAGCTGTTGGCTAAGCAAACAGCAGCTTTAATGCCATTACGCTCACTTTTCCTTAACAGAGATGGTCCTTGTTGCAGATGTGAAGAGTTTCTGACTGGTCTAACTCCCCGGAGCAGCTCAGTGCATGCAGCCCTGCTGCTAGGAGGGGGACTTGTCACGGGGATAGAGCAGCTCAGGCTTCACGGAGGGATGCTCTTGGGGCTGCACATAAACCCTTCCCTTGAATAAGTGGATCTGAGGTGCTTAGATACTCCTCAGAGAGCTGCTGGTGTGTCTGAGCCCTGGTACTTTCCCAGCACAGTCTGCTGCTGCAGAGGATGAGTGCTTACCTTTGCAGAAACCCAGAAATAATAGCGTCAATAACAGTGCGAGCAGCCTGTCTTTTACACGAGCTGTCACCTCTGTGCCTAATCACGAGCACTTCGCAATATTAAAGTGAGCTGCTGCTCCGAAAAATGAGGAGGAAGCATAATGAGGAAATTCTGTGGCGAGCATCCCTGCAGAGCACTTCTGTGCGTGGCTCGATCTGCAGGTAGCTGCCCAAGGAGGCAAAAGAGCAGTACATGGAGGTAGGCATAGATTGCACAGGGGCTGAGAAAAAAAAAAAAAAAAAAAAACAGAGTAGGATGTCTCCTGGGAAGCTTATGAAAAAAATCCGAGCTCATGCCCCAGAACTGCAGCCTCTGCAAAACAATTTGCTTCCTCCGTGCCGCGCAGGGGTGGACGCACTGCCTGCACCCTGCCACGCAGGGTGGATTTGCAGAGCTGCCACAGCACCGCCGTCAGGGTGCCAGCATTGCCTCCGTCTTACAGGAGGAGAAACTGAGGCAGGGGACACAGGGGCACCGTCAAAATTCAGGTTCTCCACCTCGTGGCCACTTTTCATGGGAACACACCCCCCACCTACACACTGCTTGTGTTTTCTCAGCAGGGAACTAGGAGCTCCTACTGCTGCCCTTGAGAGACACCTTTCTTTGTCAGAAGCAGCACATTTATTATCTGTATGAATTGGTGGAGAATGAAGATCTTTTGAGCCGAAGAAAGCACTTGTGCTCCTTTGTGCCACCCCCTCCTCCTCTTGCTGTTGGTCGGTCTCTCTCACATACACATTGCTCTGGCTCTCCTGTCTCCTAAATTCTGCACGGAGCAGAAATCCCTCCTCTGCTTGAGTGCTATCCTACACTTGACTAAGCTCCTTCAAACACTGACAGCCTGGAGCCTCCCTTTTCACCAAACGTCCCATTTCACGCTGGATCCTCTTGCTGTTGCATTATCTGGGCTGGTATTTTCATAGCCGGGAGCAGCGTTACTGCCGCTGAATCAGCCTCCAAGCACACCCACGCACATCCCAGCTCACGTCCCTGTAGCACCCAAACGAAAGCAGCTGAGCTGGGCAGGAGCTGCATCAATCACTTGGTGTTGCCCTAAGTCCTGTGATCATGGAGTGGCGTCACCCATGTTTTTGAGGCTTCATCTCCTCCTCCTGTTTCCGCAGGGGCAAGTCGGAGGAGGCACCCTGCCATTTCTTCACCGAGTGGTGCGTGGTGTGCTCGGTCAGCGGGGTGGGACGCTGTGGGGAGCTTTGTAAAAGGCTCGGCAGGACCCACATTTATGTGGGGCTGTGCATCTGGCTCACAGGTGGCCGGGTTTGCGTCTACCCAAAAGCTGGATTTTGGAGGAGAAATGGGAGGCAGGGACCACTCGCTGCTGCTCGGGAGAAGAAGATAATGGTTCATTAATTCTCCTCCCAGAGCAGTCGCCGGGAATGTATTTACTCATTATCTCCCCATTCAGCTCCAGCCTCTTAGGTCTGGAATTGGAAGGGCAGATGCGTAGTCTGGGAAGGCTTCCAGCTCCGTGCTCAACAAAGTGAGACGCAATTGACTACACAACTGGCAGGGCTCTGCGTCGCTCTGAATGCTGCTAGCAGCACTAAAAAGCGTTTCCCCCAAAATGTGTGCGTGTAGGGGCGGTTCGCAGAAATGCTCCTCAGGCAGGACACACGCGCTTTGCCTGGATTTGCCTGGATTTTGCTGCCCCAGTCTGGTCTGAAGACAAATTGCCCAGGAAAATGATATTTGCCACAAGGTAGTGAGGGCAGCCCAGTGCTGCAGAGAGGGAGCTGCTGTCTGGGCAGCCTCACACATGGCTGGTGATGGTTTTAAGTTGGGGGTCCCACCGCACCGGCTGGGCAGAGATGCCCCTGGACTTATTCCAAGAAGTAGCAAGAAAAAAGAAAAGAAAAGAAAAAGAAAAAAGAAAAAAGAAAAAAGGAAAAAGAAAAAAGAAAAAAAGAAAAAAAGAAAAAAAGAAAAAAGAAAAAAGAAAAAGAAAAGAAAAAGAAAAAGAAAAAGAAAAGAAAAGAAAAAGAAAAGAAAAGAAAAGAAAAGAAAAGAAAAGAAAAGAAAAGAAAAGAAAAGAAAAGAAAAGAAAAGAAAAGAAAAGAAAAGAAAAGAAAAGAAAAGAAAAGAAAAGAAAAGAAAAGAAAAGAAAAGAAAAGAAAAGAAAAGAAAAGAAAAGAAAAGAAAAGAAAAGAAAAGAAAAGAAAAGAAAGAAAAGAAAAGAAAAAAGAAAGAGAAAGAAAGAAAGAAAGAAAGAAAGAAAGAAAGAAAGAAAGAAAGAAAGAAAGAAAAGAAAGAAAGAAAGAAAGAAAGAAAGAAAGAAAGAAAGAAAGAAAGAAAGAAAGAAAGAAAGAAAGAAAGAAAAAAAGAAAAGGATAGTAGAAGCCAGTAGCCGCTAAAACCACAGGTGGGTGAGGGAAACGGCATTAGACATGAGCCAAGTCCCAATGTGCGATCACAGCAGAGAAAGAGGAGAGGAGATAGCTTTATATCTTGCACATTCCTTGAAATCTGTGGGTAGGAAAATCAGCAGGGCGGGTGCAGACTGCCTCCTGCCCAGCAGGACATTTTGCTGCCATAAATCCACTGTTCAGTGGAGCTTTCAACCTCCTGCCAAAGCTCCCCATGCTCTTCCACTGCAAGAAGTAAATGAACTTGAAATCGCCATCGACACCATGGCTGTGTCACGCTCTCTCTTCTGATCTGGAGTGATTTATGAGTATAAATCCTAACCTACCCTCTTCTTCGATGGCATGCTAATATGGCAGTAGGGCAGCCTACCCAGTAGAGTGCGTGACAAGCTCGCTGACACCAAACACAATAATAAATGAGGTGTTGGGTTCTTTAACCATCACTCTCAAATGCTGTTTGTTCTATGGCCTGCCATGTTTTTGCCATGAATCTATGTCCTGATAAAAAATGAATTATTATTATTATTTATTTATTTTTAATGAGCTGCTACGAGCTCCCAAACAAATTTGCATTTATCCCTGGGTTTGTCTTCATGGGCAAGCTGAGGAGCAGAAGCCCGGCTGTAAATTCACATTACTCCCTTCTGACACCCCACGGGGACTCTGCTCTGAAGGGGGCTGACTCACAGCAGTGCAGATGGCAGCAAATTCGGGTCCTGGGACCTGGGATGGATCATGCCTTGAGGCAGATGCGCGTGGCAGTGTGGGTGCAGCCTTGGAGATGACTGGAAATCAGCAGGAAGCTGGCAGCGTAACAGCGTGCTTACATGCAGCAGGTATCTTCATCCCCATTTTATTCCTTCGTGGTGTCTGCAGGAATCCCCTACAGTATTGAGAGGGGCTTGGGAAGGACTCCAGCCCCAGTGCAAAGCCACCACTGGAAGCAGAGAGGTGTGTCAAAGCTGACTTGCAGACCAAATCCAGCCTCAGATTCTGCAGCTGTTTGCTGCATGCCATCACTGTCTGCTTATAAAAGCTTGTGTTGCTGTGAAATAGCACCTTGGCACCCAGGTAAGCAATGCCAGCACCACAGCACCTAAAATTCAAGTTGCTGGCTCCTGCACTGACACCAGCAGTGCTGCTCTCACCTGCAGTGGTGTAGAAGAAGGAGGTGCCGATAGCCTGGGACCCTTCAAGCTGATGGGGAGGGTGTCTATGGGTTGTAGGTACTTTGGGGGTTAGGCAATGCTGCCGAACAGCTTGTCTGAGTTTTATGGCAGGTCTCTAGCTACTGAAGTAGAGCTATGTCACATTTTCAGTTCTTTATTTGGACCCTTGTGATTAATTTCCAGATGTACTTTTTAAACCAGATGTACTTTTTAAACACAATACAGGCATTACATAAAGAGCCATCGGTTTGCTTTGCAATAGACCCAGCATAGTGAATTAGCATTTTTTTTTTCTTTCGGTCAGTTAATTAAAACTGCCCTGATGTTCTGAACTTAAATTGCTGTGCCGACAATGAAAAGAATTTAGAATGATGCTGCACAAGTAGGTTGTCTCTTCAGAGTCGTTTAAATATCAGGAGACCATAGGTACAATATGGGGCTGTGCTGAAAGGCAATCTGAAAAATATACCCAGGATGATGAGAAAATGTGAAATTAAGCATCAGTGCACTTCAGAAGGGCTTGCATTTTAATGAACAGAAAATCAATTTGGGACGCAGTGGCTGATCCATAGCTAAAGCTGAGTTGATTTCAAACCTAAACATAAATAAAAGCTAAAGGTGATGGATTTCTTGGGAGGGTATTTTCCGTATGCATGGGTGACCGTGTATATCCAGGAGGGTGCTCCTGATGTAAAGGAGCACAGATGAGATGAGCTAATCCCATTCTTTCAAAAAACTTTCAGAAAGATCATTTGTTTTCTCAGGCATCCTTAAAATCCCAGTGGCAATACAATACCAGCAGGGAGCAGTGACATTTTACTGGTAGAAACAAAAATCCAAGAATACACTGGTTTAGCTTTTTTGCTCCGTGCACCCCTGGGTGCTCCTCCAGTGCCAGACCCAAGCGCAGCCCCAGCTGCTTGCCTGAATTTTGCTCTTCCAGAGCCAGTCACGCTAACATGCAGTTAGGAGTCTTTGCTGATTTCTGTTTTGTCCGAAGGACTGCAAGGCAGCGAGGAGCTACGAGGCTGGTAAAAGTTCCTGGTAAAAGTTCATTCTGAACTTGGAGAGCTGTTCAGGTGAAGCCAAGGCATTAGTACAAAAGACCCCGAGGTAACAGCTATGGGCTGACAAGTGCAGTTGTTTGTGTGGGTGAAGTATCAATTATGGGGAGTGGTGGAGTGTATTAAGGAGTTTTCTTCTTTGCATATTTGAGTGGAATTAGAAGTTGTTACTACCAAAATCTGAAAGCGAAAGGCACTTGTGATTCAGAGTAAAAAGGAGATACAGTCAGTGGGAGTAAGTTGCTTTAAAAACCTTGCATTTTACCCTCCTGCCAAATCTACTCTGATCTAAATAATATAGCTCAGGTAGGTGGTTTAGAGATAGAGCTACTACTGGGTGCTATAACAGCACCTAAATTGTTCAGAAAAGAAAGCAGAAGGGGAGAAAGAAAAAGAAACTTCAGATGGGACTTGATATTATCTTAATTTCGTTATATACCTATATATTATCTACAGGTCTGTTTAAATACAGAGGGAGGTTTCTCCCAGAGCTGCCTTACCATTGCTGGCAATTTTGGATATGCACCGGTGACAAGCTTTCTCCAGGCCGGCTGGCATTGTGAAGCACCTTTTGGGGTGTCTGTGGGGATACAGAAATGAACACAGTTATGAAAATCATAAGCATTGTCTTCAACTGACTCAACATCTTAGCCCAGAGTGACTCACACACTTCAGCAGGCTTTCACTACCCCAAAAACCCACAAAGCCATCCCAAAACCAGACAGTAGCTGTTGAAGCATTTCATACCCAGAGTCAAACACTGGCTGGGAGCTGCTTCCCTTCTCCTGCCACGCTGGCATCAGCCCATGCCTTCACAGCCTCCTGCCTTTGGTTTTCAGTGCTGTAAAACCTGCTTCCCCGTTGCTCCCTGCCTTGCCCCTTGCTTTTTGCCACCCTCTTCTCATACAGTTTCGCAGTGCTGGGTCCAGGTCGTTATGAAGAAGTAGAGGGTATACATGGAAAATGCCCACACCTGCCAAAGGTGCTGTGAAGCGGGGGGGGGGTGGGGTCGTCCCCAGAGCCCTGCTTTTGGTTGGGGTTGAGGCAGCACAAAGTTTATTTGACTTTGTGAGAAAGCCCAGTGAAACAGGTACAGTTTGCTACACGACACGAACCTCTGTGAAGATTATTTGGTGAGAAAAAGTGAATTCAGGGGAGAAAAGGAGGGCGAAGAGGGGGGAGAAAACAGTTTTAAGATCAAGGAAGGTTCTGAAGAGGAACGTGGAATAGAAACTGCAAACCCCAGGGAGCCCAGAACAAGATGCCTTTGATTAAAAAGTAGCTGGATTAGAAAGCAGCTCTTTGTGATGAAGAATTTTTATGAGGTGGTGCGAGGGATGAGCAACCAGCTAGGCATCCAAGGCCGGGGCATAAGACACCACTAGACAGTTCAACAGCATCCAGTGTCCATGGGAGTGTTGAGGGGAGTCCAGAAAGCTCCCACACACACACGCACATGCTCCAAGCCTCCAAGACACCACAGGTCCATCGCCAGCACCAGCGGCATGAATAGGTGGAGAGAAACAAAACTGGGGATGCTCTGCGGTGCAGGAGAAATATTGACCAGAAAGGGGCATGTGTGGTGATGGTACAGGAAAGAAGAGCCATCCCAAATCACACCTCTTCTCCCTGTGGTCTGCAGGACCTACCAGACCAGCGGGCTTCTCCTTCAAGCACCGGGGCCCGTGAGTTTCAGCGGCCCAGGACGCTCTGCTACCATGGGGTATGGGATGAGGCCTGCTCCCTGCCCATTGCCGATTTTATTTCCTATCACATCAGGTGTAGCTGCTGTAATTAGCCTCGCAAATCTCAGTGGGCATCACTGTGAGTACTGAACAAATTCGGGGAGCACATATCCCCCGTCCAGGCCTTCCTCAGAAGAGCAAGTCCTGGGCCTTTGGACCGCAAGCATTGGCAAATGTTTTCGGGAAGGAAATGAGCTCTGTTGCATGCTCAGGGAAAACAGGAGGGAGAAAGGGAAACTGGTAGCTTTCACAGCCAAATTACACCTTAATTTTAAGCTTTAAAACATTTGGTGAAGATTTATTCTTGAAAGTACACAAATAGACATTCATTTTGAGTGTACTATTGGCTACTGACATAAGTGCTCTAAATTATGCACAGAGATCAATAATATTTATCTTTATACATATCTTCATGTCTAGAGTTGCCTTTGTGGCAATAAGTCTTACAGAAGCCCCATTAACAAAACCGATGCCACATTAAAAGTTGGTTGAACACCAAATTGTCATGAGCAGATCCGTGTCTGGATAGGAATGCTGTATTTCCATAACCAGAGGGTAAAACGTATGTTCTGTCTAAATTTGCTGTTATTTTACGCTACAGGGGGAAAAAAATGGTGAAGACAAACCGAAGGAGGGCTCGGTGTGTGTGAGCATGTCCCCACCTAGTGATGGAGCCCCGAAATGACGGTGAACCAGAGCTCTGGCATGCAGTTGTAACAGGTAAAACCGAGTAAAATCGTGACGGCTACACAGAAAACCTGCTCACACAAGGGCACAATACACGTAACCACTAGGAGATGGTATCGACTCATTCCTCAGACCCTGGGTTTCACTCCTACAGGACCGACAAATCCCTCGAAAAAGGCAGTGTTTGCTGGACAAATGCATTTTGCCCCTTCACCCCAGCTCGTCAGTGACTCTGCAGGAGGTACCGTGAGTGTTAAAGTTAAATATTTTCCTGCTTGCCAGTGCACGAGGGTGCTAAAGTGCAGTTCAGCTGGCAGGCAGCTTAGGAATGGTTTTGCTGTTGTTGAAAACTATCCCTGCCAAAGCTGAAATGATGTCCGAAACTCGCAGTCTGCAGACTTGTCAGATGTGCCCCCACATGGTACCCAGTCCTGCTTTGCTGGAGAGTTGGAAAAGCCACATACAAAGTGGAAAACTCAGCCAAAAGAAAAAAAAAAAAGAAAGTGAAAGACAGTCAGCTTCTGGACCTTCTCCCAAAAGTTGTACGCTGGGGTCACTTCCAGAAGGTGACAGCACCTACCCTTGCATTCAGAGGTGCTAGTGATGGGGGGACAAGTTGCTGAGCCCCTGCATCTCTCCATGTTGCCACTTTTTGGGGTGGCAGGTTGCAACCCAGGGAGCACAGAGCATGGCCCCCTACGCCTCCCACAGCCTCTCCCAACACCGCTCCTCTGCTCTGTGCCCTCTCTGAAGGTGGCCAGTGGCTGCTGCCCGCCTGGCACCAACGCCGTGTCCCACATCACTGGCTTCTTTTGTAACTCTGCTCCTTGTCCCAACAAGCAGCAGCGATAAGTCTCTGTAGCACAGACCCTCCAGCCCAGTTCTTTTCTTTATTTCAGGCAGTTTGGGCTTTGAAATGTTGTGCCGGTCATTATTCTCACCCTAAATGTTTAGGTTACAAGGATCAAAAGAAAAGGAGCACCGTGACCCACAGCATCAGCCCAAAGGAGGACCACTTCCACACCTGCCCTACAGCATTCAGTCTCTGCTCAAACTTAGCTCTGCCCTCTCCCAGCTTCAGGTGCCCCAGACAGGACTCAGGAGCACAGCAGGCAGATTCACCAGCACTTCCTAAAACCCCAGCACCCACCCAAAACTGTTGAAAGGTGCAGGGTCCTGCTGGGACACAGCTGGTGCTCATGGTCCAGCCAGCCCCTCCAGGGCAAGGGCTCTTCGAAGGTTGCTAAAGAAAATGTTTTTTCCTTAAAAAATTCACAGCGAAGTTAATGCTTAGAGACCATTCTAAATTAATGTAATTCTAAAGTAATTCCAAAGCCAGTTTCCTCCTGACAAACCCCACAGCCCCACACTGGCTTTTACCCCCCACACCTTTCCAGAGCATCCTCCACCTTCCCTCTTACCTGCGAGCTCCGCGGGACCCGAACCCCTTCACTGGCACTCCTGGGAGATGGGGCTGGGAAACCACAAAATCCAGCCTTGGGCAGAAGCCAGGCGGGAGAGCGTGCCGGGACCCTGCCCGTGGGGATGAGGTGTCACAGGGGCTCTCCGGTGCTTTTCTTCCTCCTCGTCTCCTGTTCGTGCACCTCTTGGCAGCTGGAGGGGCTGCGGGATGCGGGATGTGGGATGTGGGATGAGGGACGTAGGATGTGGGATGCGGGATGCGGGATGTGGGATGAGGGATGCAGGAGCTCTTGCCGTCGGAGCCGATCCTCCTTCGTTTCCCCACTCCCACGGCTGGCTGCAGCCACAGCCCACCCGGGCGGCTCCACAGTGTCAGCAGGGGGAAGCAAAGGGCCCCACAGAGCTGTGGCTGTGCCGGAGGAGAAAAGACAATTCCTTCGCAAAATCTCTTATTAAAAAAAATGAATAATGCTTTCTCCTACCATCAGTAGTGAGTATTGAGTGCTTTGTCCACACTTCATGCAATTTCCCCCCTTCCTATTGATGCAATCGGTAGAGCTCTTTGCATAGCTGAACTAGCTAGGAAAGCTGGCTGCTTTTTCTTTTGTGACTACGGTAGAGGTCTGTTTGTTAGGTGGGTGCTTGCGTCCCGTCAGCAGGTGAGAGCTTGCTACCTCAGGTCTAGTTCTGTGTGTGGCATCACCTCCTGGACAGCACTTGTTCGGTGCAAGAGAAAAGTGGATCTGAGGGACAGCGCTTCACCAGGGTAAGCGACAGCATTGGTGAAGGTGGATGTGCACTGTGAATCCTTCCAGAAAGGCCCCGCAGAGAAGGGGCAGGTGACCTGCTGCACTGGTCACCGGCAGGGAGCTGGCGAAGGGACTGCTCTGCCTCAGAAGGGACAAGCCAGCCTTTGGCTTTCAGGGTGGTGCAGCTGTAATTCCCAGCTTACAGCATTGATAATTGTCAGCAAAATGTACAGGTGGGGGCACAGACACAAGTGCTGAAAGCAATCAGAGAGATCTAACTTCCTGCACCTGCAGCTTGGCACCTTCGTGAGCAATAAGCTCCAAGAGGCAGCAGCGAGTCCTAGGGAAGGAGCTGGGAGCACAAGGTGGGACAGCAGCAAACATGGGATAAAATCCTGCTGTGAGCCAATTCTGCAACTGTAAAGCCGGACAATTTCAGAGAGAAAAGGAAGATTTTTGCTAACGTGGCTTTAGATACAAGGCTGGAAGCTTGGAGAGTTTTGGTTAAGGGACTTTGGCAGCTAAGCAAAGAGTAAGACAGCTAAGCAAAGAGTAAGACAGCTAAGCAAAGAGTAAGACAAAGGCTTTTATTCACTGCACTCAAGCAGGAGTTTGTCTGAGCACTTAAGCAGGAACCCAGTGCCTCTGTATGGTCAATAAGAAAACTCTCCCAGAAGACTCTTGATGCTCTCCACTGTCCTTGAAGAGGTGCAGCATGAGGGCCCTTGGACATATGGGCTGAGTGGCCAAACCAGGCAGCGTGGCTTTGTGCGGTCCCAGTTCTTCTTTGCTATAACCTAATAAAGCTCCTTCTTCCAACAGAAAGCCGCTCTACCCAGCTGTTCCCAGGCACTGGCACATCACTAGAAATAGCTGGAGCATCAACAAGTCTTGAAGTCACCACCTTGAGTCTATGCCACTCACCTCTTTTGGGGTCCTTTCTCGCACCCTCACCAAAAGTGAGTACTTTTGCCATCGGGCTTTCTCCTAACTCACTGACTCAGAAGTCAAAATCAACACAAAAACAGTCCCCCATCTCCTACATTTGCTGTTATTTTCAAATTGGAAGAGTCTGACTTGGTTTTCTTAAGTGCTGCATGTGATCAGGGATGTCACATTTTCTTGTAAAAAATGTCCTCATACATTGAAATGAATTTCTTTCCCATGGGAAAGAAATGCAGTTTACATTTAATTTCTTCCACTGTTCAAGGCAAAGAAAAGCATACTTATGTGCTGAGAAGTGCTCTGCTCGCTCAGGGGAAACCAGCCATCAGTACTGACTTACCAGCTTTTTAATGACCAACTGTAGGGATCCCAGAAATTATGGCATTCAATCATCACAAAAGATCACGGCGAAAAATAGCTGGGACCAAGAGTCCCTGTGGGAAGCACCACCGGCGCTGGTTCTAGCTAATCAGCAGTGACGCTTTGGGGTGCCATTAAACTGCTCGATTCTGGTGGTTTTAAAGGCAGATTTCAGGTAGCCTCGAGGAGATGCTGACTGTGACCTGCTGCTAGTGCTGTCGGGATGGTGAGTTGTTGTCCTTGGTCCAAAGTCTCTGGGAAGTGTGAGCCAAGGGGTCACCGTCTCCATCTCCTGGGATGTCTCAGAGCTGCAGAGCTCCGTGCAGGAAGGACTTCGTAAAATGCTTCTGCCTGTTCACACACGCAAAATCAGACAAGGCACTTTCTTCTCACCCACATCACTACAGAGATTTTTGTGTGTGTGACTGTCACAGTAAGTTACAGAGCGGCTTGAAGCCTGCCACTGTGGCTATTTCAATTCCTCATCTTCTTCCTGAAAGACTGTCTTGGGGAAGCGAGCGTTATTTGCTGGTCTCCATGGCAGTTTACTTGGCCAATGCCCAAGAGACAAAGCAGAAAATGAGAAAATATCAGACTGTCTGCTTCATGCTTCTCCTTACTCAGGGCAATTGATCATAACGTAATCTAAGAAATGGATGGAGAAAGGACCAAATGTGCTGGATAACCTATGGGAAGAGTAACTTCAATAAAGTCCGGTAAGGGATAGCTTCAAATATGTAACACACAAGCAGAGGAGGACTACATTTGCCTAGGAAAGTAGATTAAGAGCCACAAAAATACCAGCTGTGGCTAAGGACATCTGCAAACCTCTAGTCCTGGGTGCTGGGAGATCATCCTAATAAAGTAACTGGAGGTGCTTCCTGGGTCTGGAGCCAGGGTCCAGGCCAGGGTCATGGGCAAGGTGTTCTGACCTCATTTGCTTGTGTCTTTGATACTTCAATGACTCCATCAAATGGGATTGAAATCAACAAATGGATTCAGAAGTTATTAGAGGAAACAGCCAGACAGCAAGACCCAAGGCTACGGCACATGGTGCATTTCCATAGGAAGCCAGGAAAAAAATAAAAATAAAAATGCTAGTGTTTGAAAAGTGACGAAAAAAATGACTTCCTCAGGAATGTGTGCTGTTTTCCTGTAGTGAATAAAGAGCTTTCTGTAATTTGTATTGAATTGCATTCATCACAGGTTGTCATTCATCACTGGCAAGTTGGGAGGTGAATCTGTGAGTTTTCCTGGGCAAAGAAAGTTTCCCTTGAAATAACACATGCAATGATATTAAAAGTCCAGTCCTTATTGCCCCTGCTACCTGCCAAAGTAACAAGCTGTGCAAATTATTTTGAGCAAAATTTACCTATAAGCCCTGAATATTAATCAGGAAATTCCTATGTTCTTTAAACCTGCACTAATAGAAAGTGGAATTACTTAAAATATGAAAACCAAGGCTCCTGCTGAGGTCCATGTATTTGTTTATGCCACTATGGAGATGATAGACAAGTGTGTAGAGTTTGTAAAATCCTTGGGGAATCCCTGAAAAATGGAGTGGGGAAAAAAAGGATTAGCTCCAACAACAAGGGCATCATAAAGCTACTGAACATTTCTCTCTTAATTGTGCTTCGTGCTAGAGAATAAAGGAAAGTTATCACAGCTGAATAAAACGCTGAATTCTCTTAGCAGCAAAATGCCTCATTTAGTATAATAGCAGGAATAAACCTCTCAGATCTAAAATATGGTTGAGAAAAAAAAAAAGTTAATAACTCATAAAGGTTTTACAAACAATGAAAAAAGCCAAAGCCTGTAAAGTTACTATGCATAAAATATGATAATCTAAAGCAGCAGTTTAATTTGCACTTCTGCAGATCAGAGCTAATATTCCCACTGTACACAGCCATAAATAAAATATATTGTTCCACTGACAACAGACAAAAACACTGTGCATTTTCATGTGTTTTATTTGATTTTTTCACTTACAAAATATGCCTTTTGCCACCTGTCATTGCATTTAGCTCAGAGGATAACAGAACAAACTTGACACCATATCTGTTAGCAGGACTGAGGATACTAATCCTCCAAAGGCAAGGACCCAGATCCTTCCTTGTAGTCTTGTGGGGAAACAACCGTACATTTATTGTCGAGTGATTACAGCGTGCAATAAAAACTTGGTGAAGAGTTTCCAAGCAGGAACACTGCAGAACGGTTGAGTGACTCCAAACAAGCGGAGGACGGAGTTCACTGCAGCACTCAGGTACAGGGAGCTGGGAATCTCTGGTGCAGTTGTCTACCCACAAACTTCCATTAGGGCCAAGGGAGAGCAATTAGGGCCATGCTGGAGATGCTGGACCCCCATATGAGAGAGAGAACCTGCAGAAATAACCCTCGCCTCTGTGTATGTTTGTGTGTGAATGTTTAGGTTGGAGGTGGGAGTCCCAGCGCATGGTTTGCTCGAGAAAGGTGCTTCAGCAGCAGCCATGTGTTTCCACGTGCAGAACATAGCATTGGCTCACGGCTGGAGAAGAAGGCATCCACAGCAGGACCAAGGGCATGCTCACCTGCACGGATCATGAGGGGAGGAGAGCACTGTTCGTGGAGCAGATAACGAGGGAAGACAGAGCACAGCACCAGGGAGGAGCGTGAGTGTTAAGCAGGTAGGGGAGACAATAAGGGTCAATGAAGCCCTTCACAAAAAAAATGCCTTCTTCAACAGTGATGCTTCCTTCCAGGCCAGTTTCTATTTGATCAAGAGCCCAGGAGGATTCCCTGTGGTCTCCAAGATCTTGCTCTGCATTGAGGAGGTTGTCACAGTTCTCTAGACACCTGGACATGCCAGCACTGGCATGGCATAACAAGACCTGTATTTTGGGCTCTCTTTGGGTCTGTTCAAGAACTCTGTGTATCCTGAGTTTCAGGTACCAAATACAATTTTAGATCTAGTTGCGGATGTATGAAAGCCAGGTTAGGAGACAGCTCAGCCTGGAGCTAGATTAAATTGGGCCTCTGGCTGATACGTGAGCAAGCAGACTCTCTTGTGCAAATGGTCCAATTTTTGGTGAAATGTTAGGCCTATCGTTGCATCTCCTGCTGAAAATCTGTTTCAGAGGTGTGCTATCATTTGTGGCCCAGTTATGAATTCTACTGTCCCAAGGGTTTTCTTTCTCTTTTTCCTTTGTGAGTGAGATGTGACAGTCTGTTTGGGCTGCACAAGTACCTCAATTCTCAGCAGATGGCACTATGCTCAAAGGTTGACTCTGGGAGGCACAGGGGAGGACAAGGTCCAAGAAGGAGATGTAGAGGTGTTTTTATGGAGTTTGGGTACATAAGGAAGTTCCCAGTACCTGGCTGGCAAGCTGCAGCTGCTGGTGCACAACCTCAGCCTGCCCCAAATGGGTCAAGAGTGGGGAAAGAAGTCACATTCCCCTGGGCAGAACATGGAGTGGGTTCTAGTGCCTCCAGCACAGGCTTGGGAGAAGCCTCACGTCCTGTGCAGTGCTCACGCAAGAACAGCAACCCCATGCACATGGGCATAGATGTGAATGTGGGATATGGGTGTCTTGTATTCTTACACCATCTCATCAGAAGCAGCACTTCTGCTTCCTTGGTCCACAGTTCCCCTCTGCAGTAACAGCTCGCTCACATGCTTCATTCATGTTCCCCACGTGGCACAAACCAAACAGCTGTCTCAGGAGTGGCAATTCCCGAGACAAATATCTCAATTTAAAATTCAACATAATTTATCATTTGAATGGAGAAATAAAGAATGGGAAGAAGGAGAGGCAGAAGGAGCAGGAGGGAGGGGGACACAAAGCAGAAGTGCTGGATGTCTGCTTTGTATCTGCTTTTGCTTTGCTTTTTGTTTTGATCTGAGAGTAAGCAGAAGACTAAGATAACTGAGGTGCTTTTATATCTTGGTCTCTTCTTATCCACAGGAGGAAGAGAATAGCAGCAAAGAAGATACTTGATATACGTGCTGGTGATTGCAAGTAGCACAGCCAAAGCTAGTTTCAAGGGATGCCAGATTCAATACAGGCCTCGAGTAGGGTCCCCAAGAGAAACCCAGCACAGAAGGATGATCTCAGTGGTCTTTTGCTCTGAGGCAGAACAGGTTATTGAGCATTTTCCACCAGTCTTCAAAAACAGTGTGCATATGAGGTCCAAAGCGTTGATTTGACTAAATTGGGTGCTTCCTGCCTCATCTCTGAGTTACAGCTGGGGTCACAAGATCCTCAGATCTGCAAGTCCAGCACAAGTGGACTTAAGAAACAGCAAGAACTAACTAAGAATGATTTAGGACTACAGCTTACCTCACCTGCAGCCAAATCAGTTAAGAAAGCATGTTGCAAGGCCTACTTAATATCTTCAGGGGGTAGGAAAGGGGCACAGAAACCAGAGTGTGACACTTTTGTTGACCACACTTTGCCCTGAGTATTAGGGAGATCTGCGCGGTAACTGAAAGAAAAGGTCTGTGTTCCTTTTGGAGCCTGCTCAGCTCACACCCTGCCTGTGTGTAGCAGGTACCTGTCTGACTCCAAGCTAAAATGTAGAAAAATGATGGTGTGAGGCTGTTTTGGTTTTCTTTGTTTGACCTAACCATTCGGTGTGTTGCCCTCTGTGTTCACCTTGGAGGTGTTACACTGCAGAAACCTCTTTGGAAGATGTTCACGAGGACTGGTCCTCCACTGAAGCCTGAGGTCATTTTTGTGCTCTCTTCCCTCGGTGCACTGATTACCTCGGGTTACTCACACCCTAACACGTGACATTTCATTTGCAGAAAACTTCGTCCTTGCTTTCCCTGAGCTCTTGGCCATTAGTTTCCTCCCCAGGAGATGCTGATTGCTGGTGCTGTCCTTTCACGTATGCCCAGTTCATTAAGCCATTCAAGGTGCCACCTACTGCAGCTGCAGAGAGGGCATGGCAGTCCTGTGCTGAATAGGACAAGAGAGTTCTCCTGTTTAATCTGTTCAGCCTCACTTCTCCAGGCACTGTCCTGTATTGTATGTGCAGTACACAGCCTAAGTGCCACGGCTAGTGGACACCCTGTGGGTTACTGTAATGAGTAATAGTAATAAAAACACATGGTGAGTCTTTTTTTTTTGATCAACATTGCTGACTTTATTCGGTATTAGGAAAATAGCAATATTGATATTTGTCAGAAATTATAAGAGATTGACCTAAATGTAGTGGGAGGCCTCATGACATATATAAACAGCAGAGGAGAAGAAATAAAATGAGAAATGCCTTCTGAAAAGACAGAGGTGTGGGGTATGTGGCTTGTTTAGATGAACCTACAGGGTTGACGTGTTTGTTTGGAATAGGTTTGTTAAGATGGTTTCTCAGTTATTTGTGGAGGTGCACGGCTGCAAAGGAAAGACGTCTCCCCCTCATATTACTGCTTTTGGAAGACGATGATGTGATGGAACATCTGTGAGTGAGGGACACTGACTCTGGGAACTCTGGAAAGTGTTTTTTGTTTGTTTTTGTTTGTTTGATTGTTTGTTTGATCGTTTGTTTGATTGTTTGTTTGTTTCTAAAGCTGATACTTCCAAAATGGGATTGTAACCAAAACTGGGCTTTGATACGCCACTGGAAGGTGCTTAAAGTTCCTTCCACCAAACATTGGTCTGATTTCCTATGGCATATATGGGGCTCTCAGTAAAGCCAGTTAAGATATTTTTGTGATTCCCCATCTCTCGCCATCCCATTTTCTCTCTAAAAATATCTGCTTCCAAAGCCCAAAGATACCTGAGCACTTGCACGAACAACAGTTGATCCCTCACGTACGGTAACATTTCAAGGAACACAGATGCTCCCTTGAATGACTTAGCTCCACGTGGAGAGAAATTAAAGACTCCTGACAGGTGAGAAAATCTGGCGAGGTGTCTATAAACATTGGTTGGAAAGTGACTGATGCCATTTTAATGAAGGATGAAGGGACACCGAGGCAGAGCAGTCACTCACCCACCCTGAGGACCACTGGTATGTGGTGGAAATGTCACCAAAGGGCAAGCCTGTCCTCACTGCTTCGAGCCATCACTGGGACAGTGACAAACACACACACACATAGAAGCCATAGAATAGGAATCATAGAACCACTGAATCATTAGGGTTGGAAAAGACCTTCAAGATCATCTGGTCCAACCATCCCCCTACCACCAGTGTCACCCGCTAAACCATGTCCCTAAGCACCACGTCCAGCCTCTCCTTGAACACCCCCAGGGACGGTGACTCCACCACCTCCCCGGGCAACCCGTCCCAGTGCCTGACTGCTCTTTCTGAGAAGAAATGTCTCCTCATTTCCAACCTGAACCTCCCCTGGCGCAACTTGAGGCCATTCCCTCTAGTCCTATCACTGGTTACCTGTGAGAAGAGGCCGACCCCCAGCTCCCCACACCTTCCTTTCAGGCAGTTGTAGAGTTGCAGGGCTCATGCTGGCGAACTGCGGTTGATCCTCAGAGCTGAGGCTTCCTCTGTGCATCGCCTGCCAGCAGCAGCACCGGGACCATGATCTTAACTGGGACATCAGAGTGCTTCTGTGGTACAACCAAGGGGGGCTTAGGGGTGCCAGGACTGCTGCATGCTCTGGGCAAAGGATCCGGGTGGCTCTTTGTCTCCCAGCACCTCTTTGTCTTCCAGGTGTCGTTGCCACGGCAGCGGCCGCCTGTCATCGCTGCACTGGGTGAGAAGCGGGCGGTTCACAGTGAAAACAGCCCCCAAATCCTCATCCATATACAGAATCCAGACAAATTTCCAAGTCCTGAGAATGCCTCATACTTTCCTATGTCCCTTCCTCCCCCATTCCTTCTACCTTGAGAGGAAAAATGTGTGTTTGCTTTTCCTGATGTGCCAGAGACCAACGTTTAGCCCAGCCAGTCCTTGCCAGGAAGATTGTTGCTGGTAGCAGTGATGTTGGAAGTGCTTTGAGCGAAATCCATCCCTACATTTTTACCAGGAAATTTGTGTTGAAATGGCAAAGGATGAGCAGTTGAAAGATGAAAGACCCTCTTTGTCCTCTTCAGCACCGCATCCTACTTGGTGAGGAGGAAAGGGACTATTGAAAAAAAATCAGAAGAGGAAGAAAAAACGTATCCTGCTGCAGCAACCCTGTGGATTGATGGTGAAAGCTGGAATGACAGAAATTTATTTTCACCAAAAGTTTCACCACGCCACCTCCGCACTCGGTGCTCATTGTGCTGCTTATGTCACTTGTGTCACCAAAACCTCTTGCCTAGAAAAACAATTTTTCCCTTAAAGCTCAGACAGCAGTTGACTAACTAGTATTCCTTCCATCACTAGTGTTTTCCAGCTATGGCGTTGAACAGGGAGCTATACCAGGAACATACAGTACATAAAAACATTCTGGGAAGAAACAGTCCCTGGAGGCAGGGATGAAGCAAACCTAAAAGAAGAGAAAAACCTTTACACTATCAAAGGCAAACCCACTTGCAAAGATGGAAATATCTCATCTGGGAAGAAGAAAAGGGGTTGGGGGTAACAAGAGGCTTGCCAGGACAGCAAGACTTTCTCGGTAAACAGGATTGTATTTGAACTATTCCATGTAAAACAAACAAACAAACCAAACCAAACAAAAGAAAATGAACAAAAAACCCCACATAGTTTCTGAACTTCAGACAAGGAATATCAGAGCCATTCCACTAGAAAGAAGTATTTTGGTAGAAGCTTCTTCTAACTAAAGTATTTTTATACATATTTAAAGTATTTAAAGTATTTTTATTTTATCCAACTAAAGTATTTTCAGACCTTTGAAGGTCTGAAAAAAAATAATAAAAAATTGAAGACCTGAAACAGCTTCCAAGAGTTGTCTCCTACTAATCGTGATGGTTTTTAATCCTGGTTTCTCATACACTCCTTTTGAAGCATCTCATTCTTTCTACCTGTCCTGAGTTGCCAGCTGAATCGTTTTTATCACCAACCAGGTTCAATTACTGAGATTAATTTGGCTCAAGGTCTCACGAGCAGAGGGATTCCTGTGGCTCACAGAAGCAGTCTGCAACCAAACAGAAACTAAACAGCTTCCTCTAAAGTTTAATACAATTTCAGCAGAAAAATGGGGACATTACCTGCTGTCACTAAAGTGCCTCTTCCACATCCTGCAGTATCAGGAGTTGAGCTGCAACAGGAACACAAATCCAGGTTGAAGTACCTTCTATAAATACAGTCCTGATCTTCAAATCCATTCATCCATCGCTTCTTCCCAATGGCTTTGTAGGACCAACCAACTTAAAACTCTGCCTACACATTTAAAGCAAGCCTCCAGGTAGATTTAGGATCACAGGTGAACTTCAGGAAAGTGTCTGGTCTTGTCTGTATGTATGCTTAGCTTTTGAGCTCCACCACTTGATTTTGTTCAAATAACACGAGATACAATAGCACCTACCCTAGCTGACAAATTCAGGTGTACAACTGAAAAACATGATCTGAGCACGTGTCTAACATTTAGTGTAAGTGCTGGTCATGTCTTCCAGCAGGTAACCCTACAGCAGGAGAGGTGACGAGAGCAATGCAACCCACAGGTGGGTGCTCTTCAGAAACAACCAGGATGAAAATGAAGCAAAGCACCAGCCTTGCCTGGAGCCCGGGGACTCCTTTCAGCTCCACCCTGCATCACTTGGCTTTGAATGGGTGATCTGAAGCTTTGTGAAATTACATCACTGTAGGTGCCCGGCGGGTCACGGTCACCAGTGGGCGTCAGATACCCGGGTGCCGTAAAGGACTGCACTTCTGTAAGTATTGCATGTCCCTGTTAGAGAGTTTTACAAATGCTAAGTTTTCCAAAAGCAGGACCACAATCACTTGATATCTTTGGGTTCTTATATTTTTGATGGTAGGAGATGGTAAGAACGAGAACAGGAGTCCTGGGAAGTAAAGGGGTTGTTTTATCCATTTCATTTTGCATCTATCCATAAGACTTCACTCCAGTAAAAGAATGGATCTGAGATTTGATAATCAATCAGATTTGATAGCCATTAGTTCTGCACTCTTAGAGATGTCTGCAGAAACCCAATTATTACTATTTTGATGACAATGGAAAGAGCGTTTGCAGACTTGTGGAACAAAATGATGGAATTTAGTCATTTTCTGTGAGATACTATTGATGCTCTAATTGAAAAATATACTCTGATGTAATTACCCCACATCTTTATAAGCCTGCCTCAGGAGCACAATAAAAGAACAAATGGGAATATTTTTACTGTACCATGTGAGAAAAAGTCCTCAAAGTTTTACTTGTATTATGTCATGAACGTTCTGGAGATGGAAGCTTCATAAAATTAAGATGTTTTCCTAATTTGATTTGGCAGCCTCTTGGGGCAGGATCTGAAGGCAGCTTTAAGCACAGAAATCAAAGATGGACTTAAAGGACGGACTCACACATAATATGTGGGTGCCCTGTGCCCTGGTATGCCTCAGGGTATCTCCTTCAGCTTCCACCTGCAGCTCCTGAAGGACATAGGTCTCCAACATGCTCCCATTTCCCAGACCACCTGCAGATAGGTTAGATATGCCCGAGTGCCTAAAATGGCACTGGATGCTCGTGTGTAGGCTCCTGGTTTGCTTCCTCCGTGCCAGAGTCAAAGTCGTTATCCTAAGGAGTTGTTCACCTGAACCCTGAAAGGGCAAGAGGGAAAAGGAAATGTCTCCTTGGCTCTCCTTGTCCTTGTTTCTTTGGTTCTGCAGTGCTTTCAAGAGCGAATCTGCTCTGCTTTTGCAAAGAAACCAGCCCAAAAACGTTGCGCGGGGCAGTGTGCCCCCAGGAGAGGCTCAGGCCCTGACTCCACGGGGCAGGACAGGGCACAGCCACCTGTGGTTAGCTCTAGGAGACCCATTTCTGCACACAGGTTTCTAATATTACCCTGGGGGGTGCTAGCAGCCAAATCTGTGCACGCTAGAGCAGCGCTTTAGCTCCGGCGCTGTAACTCCCCTGCAGCACCAGCACTTGTAAGGGCCTACATCCTCCACATGGCCCTCTGGTTGGCGTGGGGAAGAGATCCTAGTGTAAAATCTCATCCTCGTGTTGCTAAGAGCAAAACCAGACAGCGTGAAAGCCTGCAGGGCTTGCCACCAGCATCAGCAGTGCAAGCACCAAGCTGGGCAGGGCTGCACTGAGTCCATGTGATGGGACTGATGAGGTGCACAGCTTGCATAGGCTACAGAGGACCTCACCTAAAATACCTGTAGTATCACGATCTATGCTAATGAGTGCAGCAGAATTGTCTAAGTGGAAGTGACAACACCTTAATTTTAAAGAAAGGATGGTGTATTTGTGGTTGTTAATGGGCCAGGAGCCCCTTACCAGGGTTAAAGGGATGGCTGAGGCTGAAATGCCATCACCCTAACTGCTGCCAACTGCAATCCCAAGGAGCAGAAATGTGCTATTTACTGCCATTTCTGCACTTAACAAGGACCTGCCAACCCAGGAGCCCCTCAGAAAGCTCAGGGAGAGCAGAGCTGGTGTCAGGATCCCCTTTGGTGTAGGAGAAATGGCTGGTGCTTCAGCAGCTGCTCTGAAACTCAAGTAATAACATACTCCAGGCAATCAGCATTTGCTCACCTAATTTTTCCAGTCTTCTAGTCATGTGCTGTGGTACCACTAACCACCCCCCAAAGATGAGACAGCCCAGCTCGGTGTACACACCAGTTCTTGCTGGGATCCTTGCCATGCTAAGCGGGAGACACTGGTGGGCCCACAACTCCCTCAGAGTGAAGCACAAGGTGGCTGCCTTCCTCCTTTCCCGTGCCCCGAGCACCCACAAAAAGCTCCTGCTCTAGGAGGAGGTTCAGGAACCAGGAAGCAGCATGAGGAGAAGACAGCAGAGCCAGGATTCTCCTGCATTCACCCAAAGACCCCCAGCAGGTCCCCCCCGGCACACTCCCTGCCTCCTCTATCATCACTGAGAGCACGCACATCTTGCCATCATCTCCATTGCATTTGCTGCCCCTGGAGCCTTTCCTGATTATTCAGTGAGGGATAGACAGGCTCATAACATATTAATAAGCAAGTTTTTTTGTTTTGTTTTGTTTTGTTTTTTATATATTTTTTTTATTTATGACACAGCCTGCTCCCTGCTTTGGGCTGGAGACACTGTGCAGTAAGTCATAATAAATATAACAAAACAGTATAAATAAGTAACCAGCTTTAATCCTAGCTGCAGAATTATTAGGCAGGTTAATGAATGGAAAATCAGATTTTTGTTTTCTCTTCATTGTTCAAGTTTCTCTGGAAGCTGTGATTTTCAGGGTCTACCTGGGACTCTATGAAGGGGCAGAAGACAGCCAAGATTCAGAGAGGCAGGAGTGACTCAAGCACCAAAAGGAAAGGCTGGTGCCTCCGTCCTTCACTTTGGGACCAGATGAACTGGGGATCAGGGGGAGCAGTGTGGTGCCACCGGTTGGTGTCAGCACAGACAGCTCCTGGTCCCTCTCAAAAGCAGCAGCACCTGGGGTCACGTTGGGAAATGACACAGAGAAATCCTGGCCTTTGTCCCACATCGCACCAATTCCCTTTTAGGTACCACCACAGCTAGTGCTGGCTGAGACCTGGGCAGGGATTTCTTTTTCACTTATGATAAATGCCTTTATTTCTGGTATAATGTTATTTTAAGCCAGTTGTGATGTAGGTTTGGATGATAACATCACTGGCACCCATCAATCTTCTCTCCTATGGGCCACAGAGTGAGAGGTGGGGGCCAGGCTTGGTCTCTGCCCCCTCCGTCAGCAAGGACCACCGAGGCTGGACCATGAACCAGAGCTGCCATTCCCAGGTGATGTCCTGCTCTTCCTATTTCTCCTCCCGCCAAGAGAAGCTCCTCAAGAAGCTGCAGGCTGAGAAAGCCTTTCGGGAGGAGGTTCAGGGCTTTCAGAAGACAATGAAGAACTTTCGGGAAAAGATCAAGGCATTTCGGGAAAAAATTGGAGCTTTCAAGATGGCCATCCAAGCCTTCTGGGAGGAGGAAAAGCCCATCTGGGAGGAGGAAGCTGCCTTTTTTGAGGAAGAAAATGCTTTTCAGGAGGAAGCAGAAACCTTCTGGAGGGAATATTGTGACTTCTGGAAGCACTCTAATGCATTCTGGAAGAAGGATGCAGATTTCTGGAAAGAAGATCAGCTCCTCTGGGAGGAAGACAAAGTCCTTCTGGATGAGGACAGAGTCCTATGGGAAGAAGAAAAAGCCCTGTGGGCAGATGAAAAAGCTCTCCTGGAAGAGGAGAGAGCAGTCTGGAAAGATGAGGAAGCACTCCATGAAGATGAAAAAACCCTTGAGGAGGAGAAGATATTGATCTGGCAGGAGGCCTTTGGTCCCGAGAGAGAGGATGGGCTGCTCCTGGCTGTTGCTGGGGTTGGTTCTTGGGGTGTTGCTGCCTGCAGAGGAAGAGCGTAAATTGTTCTCCTAGGCTTGGAAACAGGAAAGCCACATATACGGGCATTTATTTAACAGTGCTGCAGTTCAACCACTTCTCTGAAATAACATCTCTAGATATACATGTAAATCAGAGTAGTTTGTTTGCTTGTTTGTTGCTGCTATTTGCTTTAAAGCCATTGCACACCTTTTCACAGAATCACAGAATCACACAGAATCACAGAATCGTCTAGGTTGGAAGAGACCTCCAAGATCATCTAGTCCAACCTCTGACCTAACACTAACAAGTCCTCCACTAAACCATATCACTGAGCTCTACATCTAAACGTCTTTTAAAGACCTCCAGGGATGGTGACTCAACCACTTCCCTGGGCAGCCCATTCCAATGCCTAACAACCCTTTCGGTAAAGAGGTTCTTCCTAATATCCAACCTAAACCTCCCCTGGCGCAACTTTAGCCCATTCCCCCTCGTCCTGTCACCAGGCACGTGGGAGAATAGACCAACCCCCACCTTGCTACAGCCTCCTTTAAGGTACCTGTGGAGTGCGATAAGGTCGCCCCTGAGCCTCCTCTTCTCCAGGCTAAACAACCCCAGCTCCCTCAGCCGCTCCTCATGAGACTTGTTCTCCAGACCGTGAGGGAGACGTCAGCTTCGTTGCCCTTCTCTGGACTCGCTCGAGCACCTCAATGTCCTTCTTGTAGTGAGGAGCCCAAAACTGAACACAGTACTCGAGGTGCGGCCTCACCAGAGCTGAGTACAAGGGCACAATCACTTCCCTAGACCTGCTGGCCACACTGCTTCTTATACAAGCCAGGATGCTGTTGGCCTTCTTGGTCACCTAAGCATTATTTGTTCTTTTGAGGTCTTGCAGTCTGAGCAATGGGTGGGTAAAGCCATGAGGTGAGGGTTTCATGGCTGAGATCACGTTCTGGAGCTCACAACCGCTCACCTAACTTTTTGAAGTTTCTACCAACTGAGTCAACAGTTTATATAGAATCATAGAACCATAGAATCATTAAGGTTGGAAAAGACCTCCAAGATGATCTAGTCCAACCATCCCCCTACCACCAATGTCACCCACTAAACCGTGTCCCTAAGCACCACGTCCAACCTCTCCTTGAACACCCCCAGGGACGGTGACTCCACCACCTCCCTGGGCAACCCGTCCCAGTGCCTGACTGCTCTTTCTGAGAAGAAATGTCTCCTCATTTCCAACCTGAACCTCCCCTGGCACAACTTGAGGCCATTCCCTCTAGTCCTATCACTGGTTGTCTGTGAGAAGAGGCCGACCCCCAGCTCCCCACATCTTCCTTTCAGGTAGTTGTAGAGAGCAATGAGGTCTCCCTTGAGCCTCCTCTTCTCCAAACTAAACACCCCCAGCTCCCTCAGCCGCTCCTCACAGGACTTGTGCTCCAGGCCCTTCACCAGCTTCGTAGCCCTTCTCTGGACACGCTCCAGGGCCTTGATGTCCTTTTTGTAGTGAGGAGCCCAAAACTGAACACAGTACTCAAGGTGCGGCCTCACCAGAGCTGAGTGCAGGGGAATATCAACTGTTAAATGATGACCTTCCAATCCTCCACATTTAAGAGTCACAGTGGAGACTCCTATGAGTCTTAATGATGAAACTCTTGCTGTTCCACCAGGTTTGGACTCTGACTCCCCGCATAATTTCTCAGGAGCATGACAGGAACATCACCTGCTCGGTTTAACCCCACACAACCTCTGCCTAGCTGACAGGGGCAGAGGGTGGGGAGAGAAGTGGGAGAGATTACAGGAGTCAGCAGAGTGTGGGAACAGATGCAAGCTGGAGGGAAAGTTGGCAGCAAGTCCCTCAGCAAGGGGGAAATAAATTTAGCTGTGTGAGTATGTATGTGTGTGTAAGATCAGGAGAAGATACACACAGGGATTTGGGTTATTATTCACCTGCTGAGCAGCTACTGCCAGTGCACCACCTTCTTCCACAGCGTGCAGGAGCTTCTTGCAGAAAATCCTCGATAGCTGCAGTGAAACACATGGTGGATGTCGAGCAATATTTTATGTGGTGTGAGCACAGACCTGGTGCCTTCTGCTGATAAAAGCAGCTGTGGCGCAGAAATTGCTGTTGTTCTTGCCCTGCCTTTCTGCTATGTTGTTTTTTTTCCAGGATGAACTAAACTCAGATGCTCTGCTCTTCTGAAGGCAGAGCTGGAGAGGCTGATCTAGAGGCAAATCTCCCTGTGACCCTCTGCACATCCAGGAGAGTGGGGAACAAGGTCAACAGTGACAATTTCTCCTCCTTTCAGTCAAACCAGACTATGATTTTTCTCTTGTATGCTAGCATTAGCAGCTCACTCCCCTTATGGGATATAATCCCATATATATGGGATTTTACACTGAAAAGACTCAAGGACACGGTGTAGAAACCTTTACAATTGCTGCTGAAGAATTGAGTGACTTCTGCAACTGTCAGGCATACCTGGGCTGTCACTCAAGTTCAGTCCTTTGTGATCTGCTGTGGGATAAGGCTGGGTGTCCTGATTAATTGTGCTCAGGACAAATTATGCACTATGTCTATCCTGAAAGATCCATGAATATTTATTGCTCAGTGAATAACCAGCCCATAAAAAAGCCAGCTGATTCAGCCATGGTAGGAATGCTTTGCAACTTTTGTTATTATTATTCTATTATGTAAGCCGGAGATAAAAATGACCTATTAGACCATTCAGTGCAACTTCCTGCAAATTCAGGGGACTTACGCATTCGAGCTTTATCATTAGGTGCTATAGAGAGAAAGAACCTTTCAGAAAATAACAGTATGCAAAAAGCACTTGTCACTTAATATATTTTAATGTCAAAAAGCCAAGAATTTATCTCAGTTATTCAAATCCACATGTCAAATTAACATCCATTTAAACTAAAATTAGGTATGTTTTCTCTCACAAAGAACTCGAAGCACATGAAATGCTCTTATGAGAGCTCCTATTCACTTCCTCCTGCACAGGAGAGCAGAACAGCGTTTCTCTGGTGAGAATGCTCTCAGTATAATACAATGGTTGCGAAACTTGAGACATTGCACATTCCAGCAGAGAAGAAACCAAAGTTTAGCCAGGAAAAAAAGGGTGTACTCATACAGTTTTAAACTGCTGGTAGCTCCCCCCAAAATACTGCACCCATCTGGCATTCAGATGGCATCTGACATCGGTGCCATTCGGTGGCACTTGCTGGGGTGACATTGCTGGAGAAAGAAATGAGCCATGTACCAAGGGCTTACAAGGGTTGGTATTTCTCAGTGGGAAATTAGGGGACACCTGCTCAGCTCTGGACTGAGGACGAATTTCAGGCATGAAGCCAGTCTCTACTGACTTTCTGGAATGATGAAAATGAGAGGAGCAAATAAAACAACCATTGTTGTGCTTGAAGTTTGCCACCTTTAAAACACACAGATGGATGCTGTAGAGCTGTGAAATTCAGAGTAAAAAAATACATGAATACACCTCTCTTGATAGAGTTGTTTGCGAATATGGCATAGGTTGGCTGTTTGGGGCAAGAAAGAAGAGGACATGCCTGAAGAACTGAAGAAGTTTAAAGCACGGGCTCACCTAAAGGAGGGTGGAAGGGCCTAAAGAAGCTGCCAGATCTACCTGTGTCTCAAAAGCTGCTATACCTATAATGCTCTGTCCAAATGCTTGCCTAAACAGTTTTTGATTGCTTCATCCCTAACACTGGTGTGGTACAGCCACCACCTACCCTCTAAGGCTTCACTCATTTTAATATTTTTATGGTGTCTGAGGTGAGTCTCCCTAATTGCACTTTTGATTTCCTACCTGTAGTCCTGTCCACAGCAGACATGGAGAAGTCTTTCTCTTTACCCTGTATTTATTTGTCTGACGCCTGTTTCTGTCTTCTCTATCCAACTCTCCCTAGACTAACCTGTCCATCTCCTTCTGTCCTCCTTCACTGACCATGTGCTTTAGATATCTGGAAGGCTTCTGTCCCTACTTCTGGCCCTCCCTCCACAGGACTGAAAAAAATGAGATAAATTACAGCATCCAGATGCAATCCCAAAGATGCCAAAAGTCTAGGTCGCAGCAGAAGATACTGTATTGCAGAAGGTATTTGGCAGGAAAAAAGAAAAAAAAAAGTATAATTTGTGTAATTTCAGAAGGATAAAACCTAAATACAGGGAAACATGGTGAACCCAAACACACCTTATATGTTGGCAGTGCCAATCATTTAAAGCCAATAACCCTCCTGCTCTCCCTTTGGTGCTGTGGGAAGGTCTGGCTTGTGCCGGAGCTCACCTGCCCTCTGGTGTGGGCCATGCACTTCTTGTTATCCTTCCCTGGAAATCCTCTGTAAATTGGAGAAAAATATGGAAGTATTTTGGAAAATATTACAGAAAAAATATGTCTGGGCTTTATCCACACTGAATGCCAGTCCTGACTTCAGTCACAAGCCAACTGATGCTGATAAACCCAAAACTCGTCTTTCTAACTGACATTCAAGAGTTTTTCCTTTTAAAATTTCACTGAAGGCTATTTTGTGTTCAGGGCCACAATGGTGGAAGTGATGGACTGCAACTTTGTACCTCTAGAAACACGGAACAACCCAAAGCCCAATGGGTCTTACAGAGGGATGGCAGCAACTTCCTCACAGAGCAGTAAAGAGATTGAATCATTAGTGCCAAATCAGCATAAATATTTGAATAGGAGAAATAAATAGCTCCTGAGCTCACCTGCACGTTTGTAAAAATGCAGTCATCAAAAAGCATTCCTGACGCATCTGTGGAGCTAACCCGTGGGAGATGCAAAACAGGAAAAAATGGTGAGGAGTTATTTAAGGCAGCTGACATGTCTGCAGGTGTCAAGCTGGAACGGTAAGAGACACAGAATAAAATTAAATCTATTCAGTATATGTATGTATATATATCTGTGTGTGTGTGCGTACATCTATAATTTCCAACTCTTCATGACAGTCATTGCATAGGAGGAGTGTAAAAGAGCTGTGACTCATGCAAAATTGGAGGTATGGAGAGCATCCAGTCAGAAATACAAATCCTGCCACTCTGCCAAGAAGCAAGACTGAATTGTTGAGGAGTGGATGAAGAGAGTGTAAGAAAAAGAGAAGGAGCAATTAGAGAAGAAACAAATTAGAATCAAATAATAATAAAAAATAACCATGCTTTTGACCTTTAGAATTCAACATCTACTTTGAGTTGAAGAAGAGAGGAACCACTGAGAAGATGTATTTTTTAAACAACTCTGTAATGCTGAGAATCTCTCCTCTCTTTTTTCTTTTTCTTAATTTTCCATTACTTATTGATTGAAGCAGGAGAATGACTGGCAGAGAGGGAGAGAATTGCAGATTCTTGAAATTTGGGGACTTTGGGGGAAGATTTTGGTCCTGATCCAGAAGTTTTCTCAGTCTATGCAATCCCTCAGAGTACTCAAAATATCCCAAGGTCTCATCTAAATCTGTATATAAAAATACAAAAAAAAAATAATTATCTAAATCTGTATTTAAAAAGCTGTGATTCTTCTGGATCTTCAGGATCTTCAGAAACCATGGTGGCAGTTTTAAAGATAAACACACCTTGGATTTTGGATCTTCAGCTTTGCACTACACTATCAGTGACACAAAGCCACCAAGCAAACAACCAACTTTCCTTGGCTGCAAACTATCCTCTTCTTTGTGATTTTTTTGCCCCCTGCTCTACTCATTGAGCTGTACTACCTCTGCTCTTGGAAGTGGTGCTTTGGTTACTCCCAGCAGGAGCTGTGCACCTAATGATGGACCAAATCGCAGCACTAATGCTGGGGACCTCAGCATGGGGCTGTTACTGCATCACCTTCATTAGCACCCCATTCTTCACCATGCCGCTCAAGGACAGCATGCCAAAAATTAATTAAGGGTAGTATCTCACACAGCTATCCATCCTCCAAGTCTTTAACGTGAGTATAGCATCACGATTTTCTTATCCCGTGGCACAGCTTTCTGAGCATTTTGGCGTGGGAGCTCTTCCAGTAGAATTACTGTTATTATTATTATTCATGTGAACACATTTCCAGGGCTCTGCTCAGGTAGACTGAGAACACTGAAATAAAAGTTGGGTTGAAAAGCTGTTATTTAGCTGCTCATCCTGCCAGTAGATTTCCAATTCATGCATGTTTTGTTTTTTTTTTTTCCCTTGTCCTTACAGGTGGACCCGCACACTCGCACCCTGACTGCCTTACTACAGGCTGAAGGAAATGAGTAAGACCAAAAGTAAAGCAGGCGCCTCTTTTGTGAGCACGCACAAAAAAGCCACTTTTCCCATAGCGATGTTAAGCTGCAGCCCAGACACAAAGTCACACCGCAGAGAAAGCTATAACTTCCCCAGTCGTTCCCTGCCATATACACACTTCATTTTTCAAGTGATTGTTACTGGACTTGCATCATACCAAGATACGTGGCATTTTCTTCTCAGCGCCACTCAGACTTGCATCTGTGCAGCCTGCAGCTGGGTTTAATGTAAAAAGGTGGCCCAAACAGCAGCCCGAGGGAAAGTCATTAATACTGTGAAATAATTAAGAGATGAAGAAACAATTGCATGACCTGACCCTTCACATGGATCAGCCGAGGAGTGAGATCTCCCCAGGAGCAGATGTAATCAAGGGTGGATGGAGACAGACCCAATTAATAGTGTGGATACAGCTTGAAATACCTCTCCCTCCCTCCCAAGCACACCTGGCCCTGGTAGGGAGCAGAATGGGGAGAAGGACTTTGTGTAAACTGATGTTCCTTCTAATGAAGGCATAAATAGCAAGGCCTGCAAGGATCCCTCCATGGGGAAGCAACAGCCCTGCACCAAAAGCAGCAGCGTGCTTTACACCCAAGACACATCATGCTGCCCGTTCAGGGGTTTCTGCCTTGGAAATCCAAGGGTGACCACTGCCAGGAGTCCCCAGGGGACCACTGCTTCCCAGGGCGCACCTTCCTCAACCCTACAGCCACTTTCTTCCCACAGCACCAGCTCTGGAGAGCGTGGTGGGCTTTCGTGTGCATCTTTGGCTGGGTGGGTTCGTGGCTGGAGGGCAGCAGCTCCTTGGTGCTTGGTCTCACGTCCCCACACCCAACTGTCCCCACAGAACATCTGAGTGCTCCACCCACCTCCTGGGTTCTTTCCAGGCACAGGCCCACGGACCTGGTGCACTCACCAGCAATCGTGGAGGACTGGCGCGGGCAGACACAAACTGAGCCAGGAGCCAGGTCATGGCCATGGCTTGATATACATGGAAGGAACAGACCAAGCCCAGATTTTAATGCCAGAAACATCTTTACAATCCTGGTATTTTTAGCATCCAATCCAAGAATCTCACAGAACAGCATTTATAACCTACTCCAACCAGAGTCAATTCCAAACAGATCTGACTGGGGAACAGCAGGTGAGGAGATATCTACAACATTTCTGCATAAGTATTCCCACAGGTTGCTCTTTTTGCTACTCCTCTCTCACAGGCATCTGTGATTCAGCTCCCATCACAAGCACTTTCTACCAGCTGAGCATCTGACACTCTCCAGCAGTTTTATCCTGCAGCTCTTCTGTATGCTAAGGACTAATGTTGTAGCAGCGTGACAGGCTGGAAAACAAGCAGTCTGTGCTACCAGCGTGCATGGCCTGGGTGCACACCGCTGCCATACTGGAAGCCCAGGGGCACACCAGTGTCCTTTCCCAGAGTGCTGCAGTTTACTTGGGAAGGAAACAGGCAGACATGAGAGACACAGATAGGTCTGGATATCAGGGTAGGACAATGACCACACTATAAACCTAAGCTCTGCACTTAGGATCCACAGAGTCACAGAGTGACAGCACAGCAGAGGCTGTCAGGGAGCTCTGGAGGCCCCCGGCCCCAAGCCCCGCTCCAGCAGGGCCCCCCAGCGCAGGGTGCCCAGGACCCCGTCCAGGCGCCTTGTGCCGCTCTCCCAGGAGGAGACCCCACAGCCTCTCTGGGCAGCCTGGGCCAGTGCTCAGCCGCCCGCCCAGCACACAAGTGCTGCCTGGTGCTCAGAGGGAGCCTCCTGCCTGCCCCTTGGTGCCCACTGCCCCTGGCCTGGTATCCATCCAGCCTGTACATCAACAGCTTGTCTGCAAAGATCTTGTGGCAGACGGTGTCAAAGGCCTTAATAAAGTCCAGGTAGACAAGTCTAGGTAGTCCAAAGATTTAAAGGTTGATATTCAGGCACAAGATGTGACTAATGCACGAAAGGCCTGCATACCTTCAAGGGTCTGGGCTGGGGTGACCTGTCTGACAGCAGGAACACGTCTCTCAGAGGGCTGACCCTGGGTTTTGGGGGCACTACACACGGCAGTGACCAGAGCCGCCTTCTCCTCTCCTTGCCTGAAGCCACTGCTGAGGTCCCAGATATAGCAGCAGGCCAACCCCTCTCCTGTAACAAGAGGAACACAGTTTTTACCCAGGTACTATGATAGTACACCACAGACATTATGGGAAACCTGTGGGTTAGATTTCCTAAGGAACAGCTAAGTCATCCCACAGACAGCTCCGCTCCAGGTGGTCGGTGTTGGCACTGTCACTCCTCCAAGACCCACGCTGGCAGCAGCAGCAATAAATGTCACCCTCCGTCACCCTCTGCTGTGCTCTGTCTCTCGGTTATCATACCATGTGTGATATGCAGGGAAATGCAGGCAAAAATATCAAAATAAACCAGGCAGAAGTGCTGGTTGGAAGGAGAGTCTGTGGCCAGGAAAACCCAAAGAGACAGTAGCTCCAGTCTGGACAGCTCTCCTCATAACGTGCCTATTTTCTGCTGAACAGCAAACAGCAAGAAATATATGCAATGTTTGGCTGCTAAAATGATTTGCATTTTATGTAGTGGTGCTGGACCACTCTGTTGAGTGCTGGCATGTGAAATTATCAGTTCACAACCTCAAGTACAGAGACAATAGCTGGTGCAGCACACATTGCCATTGGTGCGTATTTTTAGACTGTTGTAGGCATTTGCAGCCATTTTGAAGTGCCTCGATAATTTTGCAGACTTTTTTTTTTTTTTTTTTCCAGCGGGAATCAAGATTGCTTCCTGAGGGGTCATATAATCAACAGTGTGCAAAACAATAATCAAAGGACTCTGCTTTCCCCTCAGGTCAGGGCAGGCCGTTGGGGCCTACTGCAACGCTGAGGCTGCACAGCCATGCTTTCTGCTTGTTTCTCTGAAGGGCTTTGAGATGTCAGACACAGCATTTTTTTGTGACTCTGCCCACTTTACCATTTACTTAAGCATCCTCACTTCACTCACAGATGCTCGCATCCAACAGCTTCTTGGGGCCAAGGACACGTGGAAGAGACTTGGGCTGTCGGTCAGTTTTGATGAAATCTGGATTTGTTGGGAGAGCAGAGGCAGTGAGGGCAAGAGAAGACTCCAATACACAAGAGGTATTTGCCATCACGGAGAAGCTTTTTGGCAGCTTCCACAGAAAATCCACTCTCTGCCTTGTCTCCAAATTAAACACTAAATGGGCCAACATAATTATCACATGTTGATGGCTTTTAATACCAATAAAAATATGTGCATGTATGTGCATTTGTGTGTATGTATATGTGCAAACAGGCATTTCTGGGTGTATAATCATACCCACAATGACACCCAGACCTACCAAAGGCCTGGAGCAATTCAGACATCAACATGGAGATCAAGAGGGACCAAAGAAACAAAAACAGATATTGGGAATTAATTAGGAAGAAACAGAGAGTAGAGCAGAAAAACTAAGTATGGCACTGTCAAAGTCAATATGTGTGTCATCTTTTGGACAGTGTATGTGGTTCTGGGCTCTCCATCTCCAGAAGTGGAAAGGATGCAGTGGTAAGAACCTGAGAAGTGGGAAACGTGGGATGGCTCTGGCACAGCTATAGGTCTATAAAGGTCTATAAAGTCCTGAGTGGCACAGAGGAAGCTGCTGGTCTTCACTAGGAACAAATTCAGGAGGCACCAAAAGAACCCGTGTTGGCATGGACAGCATTCACTGCTCCAGGTGTTAGGTGTTTCCTGTTTTTCAGAAGTTTATTTTTAATCACTAGGCTTTTCCAAGTCTTCAGAGGTTTGAAGCATGTGACCTTAAAAGTAAGAGCAACCTTAATTCTCCTTCAACCAAGTTCTGCAGCCGGCAGCAGTTTCGTGCTGAGCACCAGCCAACCAGCCATTTCCATGGTGCTAGAAGTTTTCTGGCACTTAAAAATCCATCAGAGAAGTCCTGCAGATTTGTTAGGTGATTGCACTGTGAAAATCCATTCACATTAAAGGGTAACATCTGAACCGAGAGGGACTTCCAACGTCACAACCAGCTCCATGGTATGTCCACAAAAAGAAAAGGTAGCAGCATGACCCTGGTGACAATAAACTCTCATCGTTTGGATGATTATGTCCTAACCAACCCCGTCAGTGTCCGTGTTTCTGTGTTGGATGCCATCAGTAATTCTGTCCCCCTTCACTGATTAGTTATTGTTCATAATGAAAATCCACTTTGCCAGTTTACCACACTAGGCAACCTCAGTATATTCATCATCACGGCATCCGAATATCCAGTGCTGAAATTGCAATCAAAGTGAGAGATGATCCGTGATATGATTTTTCTCTCATTCCCCAGAGCTGGCCAGAAGGAAACAGCAGTGAGAGACAAAATAACCCTCTTGCTTTTACATATACCAGTCACAGCCTTCGGGGAGCTAGAAAAACAGACCTCTTGTATTGAACTGTAAATTGTTGGTGCAGGATTATGTTGGACTATTTACATTTTACTACATTGGCTCAGCATAGGCCTTTTTTTTTTTTTTGATTTTAATAAAGGAGTTGGCTTCTGAATGTTACCAGCCAAGCTCTTGAGGATTTGAAAAGCATGCCCAACCAGTCTACAAAAAGGAAGAGCTGCAGAGGTGGAAGCCGTACCCCACCAGGCTTGCAAGGAGCCAGGCTGGAAGCTGGCTACGTATCCTGGCTACTGCGGGTAGCTGTTGTAGTTGTTAAAGAGCTCGTAGCTATTCTGCCCAAAGCACGGTGAGAAGACAACTACTTACAAGTACTTATTGAGGGGGAAGGTCCAGATGGCAAAATACTACATCAGCAATAAGGCTGCACCAGTAGTCCTCTTGTGACATAGCTGTCCCATGACACAGTTCAAAATACAGCTTAGCTCGGATCTTGCTACATTTTATGGATTTTCTCAAATACCTAAGAGTAACTTTGGGCACAGATAAAGATAGATTCTAGCAGGGCTTAGGCATGGCCTAAAAACAGCACTATTTTTTTCTCATTATTATTTTCATCCTTAAAGAGAACTTTAAAAGTATTTCAGGAACATTGAGTGTTTCCCATGAATGCACAGGTGGATGTCCGGAAGCTCTCAAGCAGGCATCCTCCAGGCCTGGCCATGCCATCGGGAGATGATGCCGCCCTGGAAAGACCAGGGGAGCAAATCATTCAAAAAGGGCACAGCCATGTAAACGCTTTCTGAAGCAAAGCATGTGGTCATCCATAAACATATTTCTTTAGTGTGCCCATGAGTGTTGAAGAAGACCTGCTCATCGTGGCAGTGAAACAATGAAGTGACTTGGAGAGAAGCTGGTAGGTGTTGGTGGATGTTCATGACCTCATGTAGGGGCAGGGACAAGCAGGTCGTTCCCGTGTGGTGAAAGGTGTAGCCCTGGGGGATGTGTGATCCCAACACAGTGCCATGTGGTCCTCAGCACAGGTCCAGCGATGGTGGGAACAGGACATCTGATGTGGACACAGAGACTGGATGTCCACGGGGGGGTTTGTGGCTGAAATGCCTTCCCCAGCTTTCTGAGGCCATGGGAAATGCTGGTTCCTGTAGTCAAGCCAAGCTTTTTCTGTAGGAAAGCCATCTACCAAGTCCTTGCTAATTGCTTTTGTGGTAAATTCAGTGGGGGCTGAATACCACTAACAAGGATAGCTGTTCTGCAGTTAATTATCTTCCGAAGGAATTGGGATTCAGCCAAATGCCAATGAAGTCAGAGGGAAATGGGAGCTGCACCACGCACGAAGCAATGAAAGAGCTTCACCAGCACTCCAAGAGCTGTATCGTTCCCTTCACAAAACCGGGTGGATACATCTTCCTGCAGTTCTTTGCAGGCACTTGTCACACCAGAGCTAGCCATTCCTTCTCCAGGTGGTGTCACTGGCATCCTGTGCCAATATTTTAAAAGAGCAACTTACCTAAGATGAAAGACTAGCAGAAGGTGGAAAAGTTAACAGCCAAAGAGAATGGCTCATCCAGCACATGGGTATTGACTATTTAAATAAACAGCCCAGAGGTCTTGCCTAGGTTTCCTTCGTATTTCAAGAAAGCTCAGCCAGCCTCCTCGTTTCCAAAACACCCAGCCTCATTAGAAACACCTTCTTTTAAGAAATCACTTGTGTGGAATTGCTTTCAGAGCACAGGAGGGGGTAAGGCAGGCAAGCTTGCTGTGGGCAAATAGATGAGAGCCGTAAACATCAGAAAAGGGAAATGTATAATCACCCCAATATAAAGCACTCTCACAGTCACTACTGAGTTACTGGGAAATAAGCAGTTGCCTTCATTCCCCTTGATTCTCGGCTGCTATTAGCCAAATGAAATAATTAAAATTATTCAAACCAGGCAGTTCAAGATTCCTTCCCATGCTCCTGCTCCACTGCCCCACCTATCCCTGTGTCGAGGATTTACAGGTCTGAAATTTGTGAGAAGAGACCCTGCAAATATGCTCAGGGTTTGGTACAGTAAGAGTGCATGGGATTTACTGCACGTACTGTCTAAAGTTTACCTGCAGAGGGACCATGGCCATTTCTTCCAGTTTCTAGGAAGAAAAAAACCTACCAAATCTGACTTACATCAGTCCCAGTCACACCTCGGGTAATACACCTGAGTCCTGCTCATCTGACCAAGATATACCTGACCAGCTTTATCAGGGGCAAGAAAGGGGAGATGGACCTGAAGGCAGTGCGTGATGGGGGCAAAAACCCCAGCCAACTGTGTCAGCTTTGCTCCAGCCTGTGCTCCACATGGGCCTGGAAAATAGAGAGCGGGACGATGCTGGGATCTGCCAAAACTGTGTAACACCCACCAGGCACATCCCGAAGGTGGAAGCCTCCTTCAGAGACTGCAAGGAGGTTTTTTCTCTCTGTCAGTAAGGCGGGAGAGGGGATATGAGACACTGGTGACTTAGGCTTGGTTTCTTCAGACTCAGCCCTTAAGCTGCTGTGCGTGTGCCTCCCCTGCTGCATTTCCAATCGGTGTGCTACGTATGGGACACCAACAAACCCGGAGGGGAGGATGAGAAACAGAGAAGTTAAATATTGTCACAGGCGGCAAGGTTAACTCACCTGCATACAAAAATCTCAAAATAAGAGAGTATAAAATGTGCTAACAGCTGCTGCAGGTGAAGCAGCCCTCAGGGTACGCGTGCCAGCACTTCCCAGGTACTTCTCTGGACGTGCCTGGTGTGCGAGCCATGGTGTCAAGAGCTGGAATCACTCAGAGCATCACAGCTGTGCTTTGTTAGATCTGGGGTGTTAAAGGTGTGGGGTTTTCTTTGTGTGTTTGTTTTTTTGGTTGGTCTGTTCTTTTGTCGTTTCTTTTTGCCGAAGCTGGGGTATGCATTGCAAAAACGCTGTGGCCATTTGCAGCACCAAACGCGCACATATACAGCACAGGAGATCGAACGAGGACAGCGTTGGTGATAGGTGCAGTCATTCTGATTACACCTGCTGCCATCTCTAACGAGTGTGTTTTAATTCCGAAAGAAGTAAGTGGAAGGACAGCACTCACAGTTAGCGGTGTCATTAGCACGGACGGGTAAATGCAACGCTCGGGTATTGCACATGCTTTGGCAGAACTTTTCATCTGCTCCTTTCATTACTCTTCAGGTTTCTTATTAGAGGCTTTTCCGGCGTGTCTCTTTTCTGACTTATTCATACAAGAATGACGCCAAAAACGCTTGAAGAGCCGGTGAGGATGGCGAGGGGAAAAAGCTGTTGGAGAAACAATCATCCATGCCTGAATCAGAGACTAATAATCTGTCTGCTGGTGAGCTGTTCGGTTTGTTCATGTGCTTTTATGAAGCTAAGCGAGCTCTTTTAAATTTCCCTTTTTTAATTATTTATTTTTATTTTTACAAACTAGCCAAGCAATCGTGAGAACAAGGCAGGGCTGTAGCACAAAACGTCTGCTCGCTGCTGGGGCAGGCACTGCTCAGGTCACTCAACCCCTGCCGTGGTTCAGCCTCATGCAAAATACAATCAATGCTTTCCTCGTGGAAAAGGTTTGATGTCTTATTGCTGTGAAGCCCCTTTGTCTCAGGGCTTTCTCTCATTACTTTGACGATTGCTCAAGAGCAAGCTCGTATTTCTACTGCCTTATATTTGTCCAAATTGTTTAGCACAAATGCTGCTGGTGTAGACTTTCTTACTGCAACTTGACCTTGGCCAGGGTGGCATTGGCCAGGTCACCTTTACAGCCAAAATCTGCCTCCCTCCTCGGCATGAGGAAAGCAACACACTGCCCAGAAGCCTTCCTTCCCTACCACTGCTTCATCCCTAAGATGGAGAAGGCTCAACCTTCGTTTTCTGCAAGCAGAACAATTAAACGACAGCCTCTGAGTAAGTTACTTGTGGCACGAATATATTGGCAGCTGTATAGGTTGGTTTTTTTTTATCCTCCTGCCACACAGAGAGGATAAAATTCCCGACACAAATGGCAACTCTGCAGCAAGTACCTGACATAATTACAGTAATTATATTGTCTCCGCGCTCCCTTATGAATCAGTGACAGTACGGGCTTAATGAGCTGCTTCCTGTTCGGCAGGTTGCTCCCAGCCTCTCGGATTTGCAACTGCAATGCAGAGGTGTCTCAGAATAACATTAACCCTTGCAAGGGACGAGACCACGCTGGGGATGTGACCCGTGCACAGCCGGGTCTCCCTTCCCGCCAGGAAAGCCTCCACAACACCCTGTACTAAAGCACCCAGCCTTCCCTGCAAACCCGAAGTCCCCTGCCCTTCCTGCTGGAGATGCTTAGCCCTACAAACCAGCCCACTGACACACCGGGAATTTAAGAGGGTCGCGCCGTGTCCCCCAAGGGACCTAATTAAATCCACAGGCTTGAGCATGGTGAAGGTATAGGGAGGAGCAGACTCCTCATCAGATGCAATTAAAATCTGCTTTCTTATTAACATAATAAGGGAACGGTGCCGGAGGAGGTCTCAACAGGAGAGCAGAAGGAAGCCTCACGCCTGCTGATAGCCCGATGGGGACAGGGCATGGCAACGCATTGCCCCAAAGAGCAGAAATGTCTAAAAATATAATAGAAGCAGAGAGAGAAATGTGAATTTTAAAGCAACTTGCTTTAAGAAAAGCTAACACCAACCATCCTGTATCAATGGAGGCTATCAACCGTGTGTATCCATCCCCAAAGTGCCCTTGGTGAGCTTCTCCCTGATGGGTGCCCCGCGGTGCTGCATTGCCGGGGGACTGCTCCTCTTCCTCTTCAGCAGGCGGTGTCAAGGGATGGAGGAGAGCTGGGTTACGAGGGCTGAAATAACAGCAAAGAGCTACAGCACTTTGTGACAGTGGCTTTTCACAACAGTTGGCACTTGCCAGTGGCCAGACATGTCCCACACTGTGTTCGTGGTAAAAAGAGGTGACAGTGAAGGACAAGTAATTCAGTGAACTTCTTTTAAACCCAGATCATGTATTTGCTTTTTAGAAAAGTCATTTGGATTTTGGATAGTTCTGTAAGTGTTTGGAGGCCTCAAATATTCCAATTTATGCCTGCATTTGTGTGATAACTCTCACGAGGTGTGCAGCTATGGTTCGGAGGAGCGTTGAGCACGTGCCACTTATTCAAAAGGACTGACAGAAGGGTTGACAGTCAATCACTGATTGATTTCAAAAGGATTTACATTTGGGCTTTGGTGCTCTCCTACAGCGTGACTTCGCCCAGATTATGATTCTGCTGAAAACAAAAGCCAACCAAACAAGAAGTCTTGCACCCTCGGGTACCTGGGGAGCTTAAACTTCTGCCTAAAGGTGTGGGTTGGTGCTGAGCATGCAGCCAGGGACAGGACGCTCAGCCTTCCTGCAGCACTGCTCATCTCCTTACATTTCAGCTTGTCAAAGGGAAAAAAGAAAAGAAAGCTAACAATAATTTTAGCAGACAGCACATGCGGAGCTCAGGAATCACTTAGCTGTCAAATAATACAAACAAGGTAGCAATTCAGAGCTCAATGCAAATAAATGCCTGCCTGAAATCTTCTGTTCCCCAGCTAGATAATGTCAAGCCAACCCAAAATTTTAGGCACGCTGTATTCTTTGGCTTAAACTGCCCCCTTTGCATTTTCCTTCCCCTCGTGGCTAATGAGTCAATGAGCACTGACTGTACTGGATTTTCAGATGCTTTGCAGATTAACGGGATTCTCTGGCTTGGGCCAAGCCTGCAGTGACATCTCGTGGTCCCCTGCGGGGTGGGGTGCTGGCTGCCAGGTGGCACAGCCCCAGCCAGGGCCACACAGCCACCGGGGCTGCTGCACTCACCAGCACTCACCGATAGTAACCAACACTCACTGATAATAACCAGCACACATCTCGCAGGGGAGTTGCCTGAGCCTGGGGCAGCTGAATGCCCAAGTGAGGAAACAAAACCTCACCTCCTCATGCAAAAACCCTTCCCCTTTACCTGCAGCACCGGGGGAAACTTCAGAAATCATCCTTTTGTGCTCGTGAAAATCAGATCATTGCACAGAGAGCCTGCAGCTGGGCTGTGCTTGCCTGCAAAACCCCAGTGCTTTTAACTCGAGACAAGGAGAGGAATCATCTCCCTCCTCCTGCCTTTGTACCTGTCTGGGACTCACATGTGAGCGGGATGCTTTGCCCTTCGCCACTTCTTCTTTTGTTGTGGCTCTCAAATAGTTTCCACTGAAAACCAGCATGCTTGCTGGTGGCATCTTAGTAAAGGAAATTAAACCAGACATTTCAGTGTTATCTCATTTACCATCCTGCGCTCCACCGTATTATTTCACCACCTACTCATTTGTTTTCTTCACGCACAAGCCCATTCAGAGAAAATACGATCTCTCTGAGACTGTTTAGTCAGGGAGAGGATGCAATCAGCCTGCATAGAAATCAGGCGGTCCGTTTGCTTGGAACACAGGGAGGGAGGAGGAAATCAAACAAAGGGAATCGTTTCTTTTCGGTGAACTTAGGGCACCAACATTCTTATGCGAAACAATAGCATGAGAATGAAAATGGTTGGAAAGCACCACTGAAACACTACTCCTGGTCTGCTGCACTAAGAATCACGTGGAAACCAAAGCAAAAGATCTTATCCTTTAGATGTCTTCTGTGTTCATAAATATATACATAAATACACATACAGACAAAGACTCACTACTTTTTTCCAGGGCAAAATAACTAAACGGCAGTCAAGATTTAAAGAAAACAATGTCACCCCTCCAGTATGGCTGCGACATTCCTGTGTGTATCATCAGATAAATCAACTTTTAGGCTCAGACCTGCAGCATTTGAGTCATGCCAGGGGAACTTGCAGAATTTAGATACCTAAGACCACAATTGGGATTTGAAAAGCCCCTCCGTGCTCTCCAATCCATCAAAACGTTTAACCCCGGGAAAAGGGAGATGTGTAGTGTACTGGTGAGCAGCCAGGGCACTGAGCTTAGGGCTTACCTGAAGAGCCCTTCCTTTCAGGAACCCGCCTCCAGCCCTTTTCCTGCGCCTGGCTCCCAGTCCAGCAGAGCACCAGTTTGGGGCCAGCACCGCGCTGTGCCAGGGCTCTGCAGGCAGATCGCTCTGCTGAGGACAGGGAAAGCTTATAAGTAGGTTATGCAGAAATGCAGATACTGTCCTATGCCTTGTACACCCCTCCAGCGAGTCAGCTCAGATTTAACAAGAGCATAGGATCACGAGTGTCAGGACTTGCACTTAAATTTTTTTTCTTGCCTACACGTAGCGAGTCTAACTTCCTTACAGTCTAACAGGCAAGTTTCACAGCAGTTTACAGTTTAAGACGCTACGCAAATACAGTTACAAAATCTGTACATATTGCCCGGTTTATGAATGCATTAAATAAATGTCATTAAATAAATGTCAGAATACATTAAATAAAGTCAAAGCTAGTCTTTCTTCCAGTCCTTTGGCACCTCTTGAGAGCAGGATAGTGTGTTCAGTTCAGAGTCCTCTCTTCTGGTGATGTGCCAGCTCATTTTCTTTCCACAGAAATGAGAGAAAGCACAGCTGGAGACCACATTGAGAGGTTGTCCAAGCAGTCACCTGGCCCCAAAGCAGGATTCAGGATTCACCTCTGGCTAAAGCATTTTCGACAGGTATGAGCCTGACTGCCACACATGGCCAAAGAGCCCCTCTTGGCAATCTCTTCCCTGCTAGACAGTTCCTCCTTAGCCACTGATCTAAATCCTCCTTGATTCAATAAGCCTATTATTTCTTCTTCTATCCACCTTGAGCACAAGCCTGAAACGATGAAAGGACCAAATTGTTCTTCTTGTATTTGAAGACTTGTAGTTCCTTTAGGAATGCTGTTGGCAAACCTACTCAAACTCTTTCAGTCCGCTTACATTTCTTATTCTCAGGTACTTACGTTCCCATGTTTTCTAGACTCCTTGTAAATCTCATTGCTCTTTTCTGAACTGTCTACGTTTCCTAACAAGCATGGCATACAAAACCAGACCTGCTGCTTCAGCTGATACCTCACCAGAGTTGTTTTATGTCACGTAGATGACAACTGTTACACACCTCTGTGTATGTGTCCACACTGCAGCACCGCAGCGCTGCTAGAATGGGTCACAAAACAAATGCGAGTCAACTACTCGACCTTTTCCTGCCAAGCTGACCTTTAATTCCTCTCTGTCCTCTCTGCAACATTTGTCAGTCCTGTCCAATTTCTCAGGACAATTTGGAATTCTAATTCCACCCTTCGGCATGCTTACAACCTAACCTGCCTCAATGCACAGTATAATTGTCTTTTTCCCTGCTTACTCTGCCTGAACTTGATCTCAAAGCAGTCACACTAATCAGCCACAAAATCTCTTACCCAAGTACACTGTTATTTTGAATGTGTGTATAACATGATCTTTGGCTTGAACTGTTTTTCAGATGTGTTGTTTTAATAAGCAGTAGACTAATCTAACCAGCAGACTGGTCTGAAGTTCCAAAAAGTGGTGATCAAGTCAACCATATAATCAAGTTAGCCTTAGTTCTGCTGCAGTGTATCAGAGAACTTCTTGCAACTTCAAACAGCACAAAGATGTGACCCAACAGACTGATTGGCTGAATTTCTTGGGTTTCCTTTTGTCCGTGGGAAGCATGCTGAGTCACACTGAACCGCTTTTGCACGGCACGTCACATAAACCAAATGCTCATTGGCAGTGACATCTTGCATATGCATCCTGCGGTCCAACAGTTACTGCTTACACTTTTTTTTTTTTGGTGCACCCCTACAAAAAACAACAACAAAAACCAAGACACACAGACGTTTGTTTAAAAAAACACCATTTTTTTACTGTAAGCACTGGTAAGGAACACAATATAGTGAAACAGTAGACCACCTTCCCCGCAGGGCCGTCTGTAGGCACCTGTGGCACGTTTGAAAAGTGCGTGCCGTGAAAGTAATCTCTGCACATATAAAGAGATTTTACAGTTTTAAAACTGATTTGTATTTGTATTTAAGACAATGCTGTTGACGTTTTCTAAGGACAGCTCAAAAATAATATTAAGAGGAAGAGAGAATAGGAAGACCTGCCTGATGCTTTAGGAACAGTCTCTTTCCTGACTTGTAAAAACAAAAAGAAATTAGGAGGAGCGGGATTGAACCCCCGTTGGAAACAGTCTTATATATAAGTCAGTGAAATTAAATGCTTATTTCACATTGCTCAGCATGGTAATTTCTGTTCTTTCGCCTTTTAGATCAGATCATAAAACTGGTCTGCTTACTTCAGAGTCCCACAGTCTAGCAGTACAGCACCACGGGACCAGATTCAGTGCACTGAAGCAGTCGATTGCCCTGACTGACTCCAAAAGGTGTTAAGGGATGAATTTGACATTCAGAGTGACAAAGTTATTGCCAGCTTTGGTAAAGATGTTAAAGTGAAAAACATTTGTTCAGCACCTTCATTTCTTACTAAACTAGAGAAAAGATGAAAATTAAAACCAATTCAAAACATGAAAACCCATTTACATTAAAATTCAAGCTATTACAGATCTTTTTAGTCCAAGCCCTTCTGTCATCAGAAACAGTAAATTATACAATGGCAAGTAGAAGTCCAACATTTTAGGGCCGCTTTTCCACCACGTCCCATTTAACCTTTTGACTCCACTTTAATCAACACGCAAACTGGAGTTAACATGCAATGAACCAACATTAGACCTAGTCCTGCTTTCTGTCACTCCATGGTGAATACCTCCTTCACTCACGCTGATATAAATTCTTCGCTCAGAGGGAAGAGCCAGCCAACTGTCCAATTGTCTGGGACTTCAAAGGATCCTGCAAGGTATCCACAGGAAAATGCTGTGCTAACTTGGACCAGGAATTGCATTAAGAATGGAATATTCCTAGTGACTATAAGGAGTTTGTCCCAAACAGGAATATCTGTAAACATAGTAAGAAGTCAGAGAAGATATCTTGTGTGAAGAAAGGGGAAAAAAGAGCTGATGTGGAGCAAAAGAGAAAACCCAGGAGAGCAGTGGGAATCACTGAACAAGTTTAGCAGTGGAAATGTGCACCAAAAGGATGTGGATACTTGAAAGCAAGTGAAAGTCTAACAAGGACATTTCACAGAGTTCTAGTCAGTGAAACACTGAAGCATTTTTGGTCCAACAAGATGCACACGAATCCTAAGTATAAAGTGCTCTCACAGTGATGTGACTAGTTTGGATTCTGCTTAAAAATACAGCTTCCAACCACAGAGCTCCTTATGCCACGGATGTTTTCACTTGGACACTGAAACTAGTATTTGGAAGCTCTGAAAATAATTTTGCTTCATATACTCTTCAAAGAATAACGTTAGAAAGAGTGAAAAGTATGAAATTTGGTGCCCAGCAAACAGTCCAGAAGAGAGAAACTCCATTCAACTCTGAAATTACAATTTTACATTATTTCACTATTTGCTGTGTGCAAAGGAGCCAGTTCACTACAGAGCCCCAGATTCTTTCAGCCACTGGACGTAACTGGTGACCTGAAGGAATCCACAATCCACACAACCCAACACCAGACTGAGTTGCAATCATTTTGTGAGCTGAAGGAATAGCTTCACTTATAACCTTGAAGATCTTGATGGCATAACTCAGTTCCTCTCGTCACTGGAATGTTTCCTGCTGCACTAAGAACACAGCGCTTCAGATGTACTGTTCTTCATCTCTTCCGTTCATGAGCAGCGACCACTTGTCCCCTTCCTCCTCAAAAAAGCCATTATGTCTGGGCAGCTTGTCTGAAGTCAAGGAAGAGAGAGACACTTGACTAATCTGATCCCAGGGAGCTGGTCTGGATGAATCCCTCCTCCTATCATCCATTCCAATGTGAACACTGATTTGGGAAGGAGTAAGTGGCTTCATGCGGCCTTGAGCTTGTGCCTCATAACTTTCTGTGTCTGGCTTCTTATAACTAAGAAGAGAGAGAGAAAAGACATTTTGTACCAAGAGGTCAACGTGTGGAAGTGACTTCGGCATTACAATAAATCAGAAACTTCTGATAACCTGATTGCTACCTGCGCTTTAGAAAAAATATTAATGGCTAAGAGCAGTGGTCACAAGGCATTACGACAGTTCAAACAGTAAACGAGAAGGTCTCTCAAAATGAGGTTTTTCTTCAAGACCGTGATCTCATTGAGCATTCACAGGATCAGAATCATGATGCAATAACAGACTTCCTACATTAGTTGACACTACACTGTACACAACAGAAGACCCAAGCTACAGTAGAAATATTTGAAGGTTTGGACTAATTTTAGAAACTCTAAAAATTCTGATTTTAAAAAGATGCTTGTTCACAAAGCTCTTAAAAGTAGGTCCATTGCAACTGCACCCAAAAAATGTAGAATATAAAGTTAATAGAATTTGAAAAATCTTGTTATATTTCAAAAAGTCATTCACTTCCAATAAAATAAAAATAGGATGCTTTCACCAGTTGCAAAGGTCAAAAGAATAAATGTACTTTGCTTCTCTTTTTCTCCTTGGCTAAATTAAAAAGACTAAATAATAAAAACAGGTGCAAGTCTTTCAAAAAACCATTTACTGCTATGTTATGGAGAACTCCCACTTGAATTATTTGTTCAGTTGATATTCACAACAAGAACAGCACCGATCATTACCTCCCTTGGTACTGAACTTGGTTCACAGTCTCCAACACAGCTGCCCTTGTGGCATCCACTCACTATTTTAGCTGATAATTAAAGAACACTCAATATAGTCTTAGTCCCGGTGTGTTCACGATAGTGACATCCATCTCTTTTGGAGCCAAGAATTAGACAGAACATCCCCGTGCTAAAGGGCTGTCAGGTGTTTTTAGGTATACAAAGCCCAAACTACTGTCTCGTTTGAGTGCCAGCAGCAGCGCTGCCGACAGCTCCCCAGTTGCTCAGTGTAAGCCAACTTGCCATTTCAGCTGCAGGGAGGACAGCACGACGGACACAGAGGAAGCTGCCATTGCAGCTGATCCCATCCAAGGCTGAAGCACCAGGCCAACGGGCATGAACACACCTAGGAAAAGAGCATACGGACGTCAGCCAGGGCAGCCTGTCCCAGTGCAAACATTTCTGTCCCTGCATATCACAGAACAGAGCAACGTGACTTACTGAGACCTCTAGAAACACAAATAGATAAACATGTATTTACTTACTTAGTTTTAAATACGTCCCTTCAGTTGCAAGGGACGGTCTTTGCACAGTTTCAGCTACAAGACTGCAGCCACAAGGTAAGACTACTTGTCCCTTCTGCACATATGAAAAAAAGCAAAAGCAATAGAAAGACAAAGCAACAGGCCAGACAAATGAGGGAGAACTTACTGACAAAGAAAAAGAGAAAGAGAACTGCTGAAAGTAAGTTTTAAGTAGGAATATGGAGCACGAGAAGATGTCTGACAGAAGCAGAGAGAATCTAAATAGTACGAGAAAAAACGTGCAGTCCAGGCTGAATAGAAGAGGAAGCACCAAGAAATGGGATGATCTCTCTCATTAGAGCTGGTTTAGAATTTACTAAAACTGATCCCCAAGTACTGCTATGTAAAATAAGAGCTTTTTTTTTTAATTTTAACATACAAGAATTCATTAATGAAAACTTAAAATTTGGAGAATATAGACTTCTACCAGCATTAATATAAATGTACATAGATATTTTGTCCTCCCTCTGCCAACGTTTAGATGCTTCAGGAACCTCTCTTCAGCTGCTAGAGCAGGAAATCCTGCAAGAGGCACCACAGAGCTCAACTGTGCTGCTGTCTTCCTCAGGCTGAGCTCCAGCAGTCACCCACCTGCTGCTATTGGTATTCCAAGCAGATTATAAATTAAGGCAAGAATCAGATTTATCCGTATCCTTCGTACTGTTCTCTTTGATAAGTGAATACTGGCAACAACATCTAGCAAGTTGTTCTGCAAGACAGAAAAGCATTGAAAGGTTTCCACATGCTTTCTTCAGAACACCGAACTAAAAAGAAGAGCAACAAAGTGATGAAAGAAGACAGGTCAAAACTGTAGTGCTCACTCGGATAAGAACAACATCTGCTGCTTCAATGGCAACATCAGTGCCTGTTCCAATCGCAATTCCGATGTCGGCCCTGGCTAGTGCAGGGGAATCATTGACTCCATCACCAACCATTGCAACCTTCCTCCTCTCATTTTGGAGCTCCTGGACCTTTGCAACCTTGTGAGAAGGAAGAACTTCAGCGAATACTTTTTTGATCCCAACCTACGTACAAAGAAAGAAACACATGCTTGTTGGTGATATTCTTCATGCCAAAAGGAAAAGCAATCAAAGGAAGATCACCCAAACTAATTCTGGTCCAAGGCAACACTTGCAAGCGGCACAGAAAGCCGACGAGCAACATGCCTTTGGTGTAAGAAAGGGATTGATTACAGTCCTCTTCATCAACACTGCAGAGAGGCTGACAAACCATGCACTGCCCTTGGCATCGTGCCTCATAGGGCTCCTGAAGCTCTACTGCCCTGGCAAGTAAGGGTTTGATGGCTAAAACAGACAGTTTTCAGCTAATCATGCTGCTTGACGGATATGCACCAATAAAAGTTTCAGGGAAACGCACATAAAAGTCGTATACAATCAGGCACTTACACTAGGGAAAACACAAATGTTAACATAAATACGCAGGTCTCAGGGAAACTGAAAATAAAGCAGATGGCTGGGTAAGTTTACCCATCCACACCTCCACTAACCTGGAGGTGCTTAACCAATAGCTTAGTGCTGCAGGTGAAGAACAGAGGTGGATGTACTAAAGAGGGCCGTGATAATACCCCTGGTCGGGCTGCCTCATCAGGTAGAGAACAGCTTTTCACTACAAGAGGTAGAAGTCAGCTTTTTACCTTTCAAAATGTAACATTTTTCCCCCATTTTTCCATTGGAAAAGAAGTAAGTGACAAAATTTCAGTGAAAATGTTAAGTTGGCACAGACTAAGCTCGTTTGAAAACTTCACCTGAGTGCCCGGAGCCGTAAACCAAAGTCTGTTTCTGAAAAACTTCTTCCCTTAACAAAGGAAGGTGGGGTGGGAAAGCACTTTAAAACAACTGAACGCAAAAGGTGAAAGAGTGAATTAAAATAAGATCCCAACTTCCAAATCCCAACTTCCCTTACTGGGGACAGCATTGGACCTTAAAGGCACTTTCCTTCATCACTAACGAAACGTGACTGCCCTTCAGTGGAGGGAAGCAGGAGGCTTCAGTTCAGCAATGGACTAGTTACTGCAAGGAACTCTGTGCCCCTGGAGAAGTACTGAATGCTTCTCTTCACTGAGATCCTAATGCAGTCACTGGGCTTTACTATGCCATACGACTTCACCTGATTTTCAGTCCAGCTCAACAGAAGTTAATCTTTCTTTAACACATCCATGGAAACTCTGATTGCTTACTCCCAATCCACTGGGATAAGCAGATCCTTCGAAGCCCATCACACGTTTTTTTAAACGCAAAAAGGTACCTGAGTAGCAATGGCTTTTGCAGTTTTTCTGTTGTCTCCTGTTATCAGCACCACGTCTATTCCCATGTTTTTCAGCGTGTGCACAGCAAGGGCTGCCTCCTGCTTGACAGTGTCTGCTATCGCAATCATTCCACACAGGGTACCTTCACAAAGAAGCATCCTGCGTTAAAAACAGCTGTGGGAAGCAAAGGGGCAACAAAAGAATAGGACTTTCCCTCCATCACACCGCGGTGGCTCATAAAGCAAAATTTTCTGAGCAATATCGGCTTTCACAAGCCTGAACTCCCCCATCTGAAGTTTTCTAAGCTACGGCCCCTTTCTTACACACACATACATACACACCCCTCTAATTTACCTGTTCAAAACTAACAATAAATTCCTTTGATAAAACTCTTGGACCAGGAAGAAGGGGAAAAGAAGCGGGTAGCTTTTAAACATGCCTGACTCATTGGTTTTATGGTATGGACAAATATGATTGTGGGCCAGAGAGAGTTTTGTGCCCAGGTCACATGCTGAAGCTATTCTTCCAGGATGCAGAGTATGTGTTTTTATATCCCCTAATCTTTCAGGGTTGGATCTCTACTGCAATTAATTACTTCTCTACAGGAACGTTGTGCCTATCTTCCAACACATCGACTGAAAGGTATATCCGTGTTTTCTGCACATGACTTACAAAAATCCCATGCTGTTTTATCACTGCGTGTTACCTTTTCAAAAGCAAGGCCTTAAGAAGGTTTTAGTCCCCAGTTCCTCTGGTCACTATCACTACCAATAATAGGAACTCCAAGTGTACATCAGGGTCCTGATTTGCAGCATTTGATTTTGCTGGACCCTGATGGAGCCCCAGTGGAGACATGCAAAGGCCTCTGAAAATTACTCTGTGGGCACATCAAGATTATATATTCACTAATCAAATCAGAGGCCCCAAATCAAGACCACAGGTACACTGGCAATCTATCACCATTACAGCAGCCTCTCGTGTTAAGGTACTGTCTAGGATCCCTTTCTGTGTAGCACAAAACAGAAGCCCTCTGGAAAATCTCATTTAGTCTAATCTAGTGTTTCTTTTATACTTGAACAATCTAACGAACTGCCACGTTTATTCATGAAGTATTTTGAAATCAGTAAAACAACGGGTCAACCTGAAATCCTTAAGTGATGTAAAGTCAGGGTGGGCAGGGTGGGACATCAGTTTGTGGCTGCATACCCTGCACCAGCACTGCTTTTTGGAAGCAGGAGGTTCAGAAATGAATATTTAAATTAAAAATTACCCAACAAGATCTTTAAACACTGAAAGTAATAATTATTATTTATAACATTATAAGTTATTGTAATATTATAATATCACAATTGTATTATTATATATATAGTATATATATTGTATTATTATATAAATACTGAAAATAATAAGTAGTAGTAGTTTCTTGACACTAAGTTACCAATGAATTGGTTCCCTTTGTTTTTATCCCTTCCACAGTAGAACCATTTGACATTTATTAAGTCTCTTCAAAGAACAGCAGTTACCATCTATAGCCACTAATACGGCAGTCTGTCCTTTGGTTTCGTGGTCTGTCATTGCATCATTTACATCATTCGCAATGTGCAAGCCATTGCGTCGCATCCACTCACGATTTCCAATCAGTACCGAGTACACATGGGAAGCTGATGGACCTTTGTGGGGAGAGAAAAGAAAAATGAGAAATTTACAAAAACGAGACATGCCAGAGACATTATGTTTGAGAACGACAGTTTCAAGCTGCATTAGCATTGAAACACTCTGCAGAGGTTTTGTGTGTGTCTTTGACTGGGAATGGCCACATCAAAGACACTTCATCTGGGGGCTTATCAAATTAAATGAGGCTTATTTGAAGTGCTGCTGTCATGGCCAAACCCAAATGCATAGCCACTACCTGATGACAGCCTCATAAAACTCTTCTCCTTCAAGACTCACTTCTGAGCCCGTTTATACACAGAACTGCGTCATGAACTTAATGGAAGTATTTGCACATATTTGCCTTTGTGAGTTCGCATTGTTTTTCTGGATAAGTGCAGTGTGCACACTTCCTAAATGTCACGCCACATTGTTCTCACAACTAACAACTTCTTTCAAATATAAAGGCTATTTTTGGTAACAAAAAAAGTAGTTTTGTTCTAACAAACAATGAAACAGTATGGAGAGCACTTCATTAAGAAGTCAATCCAACTTCACAAAAGCCATCTGAAGCAAGAGAGAAGACATTACATCAACACTATTCACAAATGGCACAGTTCTGATGATTACACTTCTTATTTTATTTAATTCTTCTAATAGCTTTCTCAAAAAGGTCAGAAGAGACACAGTCTTCAGAGAACTGATGAGCTTCTTAAGGAAGGCTTTCAATATGTATTCTTTCTCTCGTACAATAACAAAGATCAAAGTGCCTTTCACAGAGCCTGAAACAAAAATAAATGTATTGGCTAAATCAAAAACATCAGGCACTGCAACTTTTATTGCGCATCTGCTGAATGTTTTTGTTGTGTTTTCGTTTTAATTAAGTGCCTTGAGAGATATTGAAACAGAAAACAAAAGGTCCAAGTTATTACAGAACTAAAAAGTAGGACATAAATGTAGCAATAAGATAACGTATGTTAAAGGTAATTGCCCCAAGTGAGATCATGCTAATTGTCAAACTTTGCTCTCTGCTGGACCATTCTTCTGTCCAAAAGGGACCTTGCTGACTATGGCTTATTGCCTATGTATTGTACAGACTTTTGGAGTACTCAGCACTGTAGCATCTAGATCCTTAATTAGATTTCTGAACTCCAGAGCAATTGAGAGTAGGGGAGAAGAGAGTCTGAATTTTCATTAGGGTGTATTTTTGTCCCTCGTGTTCTTTGTCTTTCTCTCCATCTTTCTGCTGTTTCTAGTCTGGCAGGATTCATTGGCCCTTGCATTGCAACCAGCAGTCCCTTTGGGGGCAGACGTACCTTCTGATTCAGAGAGCGCGATCAGTGTGTTATCTTCCAGAGGAACGCTGCTGTCCCCACTCCTGTTAGCGACCGGCTCACCCAGACCCTCCTCGGCCATGCCCAGGATGGCCTCAACACCGCCAACTTTACAGCTGATGCCACAGCCTGGGACTGCCTGGAAGTTGGTGCAGTACCCCAGGCTCTGAGTGCCAAGCTCCTGCAGATGTAAGCAGAGTTCACCGTCAGTACCGTGTGGTACAAATATTAGACAACTCCCACCAAAAAGAGACTTTATTCTTCCTCTTGACAAAGACTTAAAGCAGCATAGAGCATCAATAGTGCAGAAATTAAAACAAGGATGTTCTAGATGTGCTGGGGTTTTCAAAGGCAAAGAAGTTACAGTTTGGTTCATGACCTCAGCCAAGACTAGGAACTAAAAAGAAATACTACAACAAGCCATACAGCCTCTGGAAAGAGGCAACTTCTAGTTAGCTTCACAGACAAGTGGCTGTGTGGCATTAGCCCTTATGCATATACACACACACATATAAGGACAGTGAAAACCTGCATCTAATTCCTGTGATCTGCTGATCTGGTGGATGATTCTACTAGGGAAACTTTTTTTTTTTTTTTTTGTGGAGTGAAGGAGAAGCCAGTGGGTACCTTCAAGATGAGAAAATGGATTACCAGGACCCTATGGGTTGTTTTTTTTTCCCCATTCTCTTTGCAATTCATTCATTTATAACCAAGTTATTCTGGCTTATCACTTGAAGTCAGAACTATGTGTACCTTTCAGTGACCTCATTACAATGCCAAGATGATAAGGCACATGGTAAGAATACCTTCAAACAGTATAGCATTTGAATTCATATAACCATAAGCCAGTAATAATTGGTGCATGTGACAATGACAGAAGTATCAAGGAAACTAAGACAAATTTGGAAACAGAAAATGTTATATACAAAAGAGGCAACTGAATCGCTACCTACACTCTTTTTTTCCTTCTAAATTTACATGTTAACTTCTAAATTTCACCACTGAAAGATCTATCATTAGTAAGTTTCAGATTCATCAACTAATGACAAGAAGCCCAGTGACTTTTCTTAGCAGCAAGAAGTTGGTTATTTTTAAAGCAGGTTTCCTACGCTGGTTTCTATTTGTGCCTTCATTCTTCCTGAAATACTTGATGAACACATGCGATATGTAAGTGACCTCTAAGGATCACGTGTGAAAACGTGAGTAATCTATTAATTCATTTGTGAGATTCACACGTATCACAGGATAGTATTCACGTTTATTTTAAAGCTTTTTGCTTAATCTATTCAGATAAGCAAGTGACTAATAGAAGTGACTACTACCATCAGGTAATATGTGAAATGTCACCACATATTTGCTTCATGATGCTATTTTAAACATAAGCATTCTTCCTGCATGTATTCTATAATCCTTTTTTTTTCCTGTTATTTCTGGGAAAACGTCATAAGATCTTGCTTGAGGACTCCATAGAATTACCAGAAAACCAAAGCTTAGAATATGCCTTCTAGGTATCATCCAGAGTAAGATGCACCATCGTAAAATGCGCCAGCTTTTCAGCCTATTACTTTTCAGGGAGGCCTGTCCATCTGGAACTTGCTCATTTCACACAACATCGCTGCATTCACGTAGATCCCTTCAAGCCTGAGGTGAAACAGAAAGGCTAAGTACCTCTTTGCAGTATTTAGTGACTGCCACTCCTAAAGGATGCTCACTGCTGGCTTCTGCAGTGCCAACCACCGCCAGGACCTTCTTCAGAGAGAGCACAGCTGTGTCTCCCAGCAGAAGTACCCTCATCACTTTAGGAACTCCACAAGTGATGGTCCCAGTTTTATCAAACATCACAGTCTTGATCTGCAAGAAAGAAACCACAGTTATCATCTAAGCTGTGTGATCATAGGGATGCTTGCATGCTTTAGGCACATAAATGCAGGACAGAGATCAATAATCAGTTTACTGTAACCATACCAAGATGAATAAACCTACAAAAGCCAGGAATTCCTGTACTGTGAACTGTCTGTGCAATAGGACTCCTTATGCCTTCTTATTCATTGCCCATATAGCTGCTGTATCGTGCTGTACCTGTATCAGGATCTCAGACAACACAGTCACTGCAGGACTTGTCTGTGTGTGTGTACGTATTCCCATGCAGGATTCATGTAATGGCACCTTACCCACTTTTACCATGAGGTATGCAATACTAGGAGGGCTTTTTACAACTGCTGTTCCAAATGATTAACAATAGCATTTAGGAAAGAGGATTCAAAGTTGTTTGGAGATAGAGCAGGTGGGAGAGAATTCAAGAAACTGCAACAAATTCAAGAAACAATGATCTAACCAAAGCCAACCTCACCAAATTCAGCAATCACTTGTTAGCCAGACCTGTGGGTCTTGAGGAATCCACAAAGAACCAAGAAACACAGTCCCACATCCACTGAAACCCAAAGCTAAAGTCAATTCTAATCTTGAAAAATAAACACGGGACAGAGAAACACACAAACCAAAACCCTTAAAGGCAGCACTATTTCCATTCTCAGCTATTCCAACCCATCAACCCTGCAGAATCCAACAGGTCACCTAATTTGCCAAGCCCTGACCCAACTTTTCTCTGTAATCCAAAAGTTAAAAACAAAACAAAACAAGCTAACACTAATTAGAAGTATTTTTCCTGTGGTTTTTTTTGTAGTTGTTGTTTCATTTTGTTGTTGCTTTTGTATTTGTTGCTTTTTTGTTTTATTTTGCAGAGCCTCATAAAGAGCCTTCTAGCCTTTCCTACCATGTCCAGTAAAACAATAATTATTATCAGTCTGATTAACTTATTCTTACTATCCTTTTCACTTAAAATATTCTGTTTATGTCCAATCTAGTCTCCCATAGCATAGTTTAAACTAATCTTCTTTTTACTGGCATTGGACATGTCAAATCCTTCTTTCTCCTCCTCCTCCTTTCATCAGTTTTCTGCCTTTGAAAGGATTTTTCTGCCTCCCCTCCATCTTTTTTTTTCATTTTAAACTAAAACAACTTCAGATCATTCCACTTTTCTCTTACATCTTACATTTTAAACCACGATCACGAACAAGATACACATTTCACAGCAGCCCTCTGAGAAAATAAGAAAAGTGCTGGGATATCAGGCTTTCACGGATGAGAATGCAAAAACCAGAGACCTCTCAAGGCCGTGCAGAACATTAGCAGCCTCACAGGTATTAGACGGCAAAAACTGTTGGCTCTCAACGCATTGCTGTGACTACTTTGAATTGTGGAGAAAGGAGGTCAAGGTCATCATCTTTACCCTCATGATCAGCTGCCAATGGTAAAAAAAAATAAATAAAATAAGAAGTGAAAATGCTGCAGTCTTTCTCTGGATCAACGGGATTTCCTGCAAAATTGTATTTTATGTTGCAACAGCTGGGTAAGCTACAGAAAGTACAAATGAACTATTAACCTTGTGTGCCATTTCCAGGGGTTTTCCACCTTTGATGAGAATACCGTTCTGCGCAGCAACTCCTGTGCCCACCATCACAGCCGTTGGGGTAGCCAAGCCTAAAGAACAGGGGCATGCAATGCTCAGCACAGTGATTGACGTTTGAAACGCAAACCGCAGTATCAGTTCAGCTTTTGTAGCGTGTTTGTTCTGATTCTGCAAGAGAGAGGGGGGAAAAAAAAGAGGTGCATGTTTGCTGATAGAAGGTAACACAAGTGCAGTCAATCATATCCAGTTCAAAAAAAAAACCCACACATTTACCCAGAAACCTCCAGCAGAGGAAAGCAATCTATTATTGTTACTGTAATGGTAGAGAAACATCAATATTATGAATTGTTTATGGCATTATTTTGTGGCTTTCTTGCTGCTCAAGCACACATATGCTTCAGGACTTTCTGTCGAACACCACCTATTTAAGCAATACAGCAGAATTACCCTCACATTAAGGGGTCTGACAGAGTGACCCTGCTCTCAGGCTCCTGGACAACTGTAACTTCCTGGCGTTCCCTTCATAATCTACCAAAGCCGAACCCTACTTCCAGGTGCACGGATCACCACAGTTGCTGAGCACAGCAATACACATCCTAAAGATAAGAGAAGCTCTCCTTCCTTCTAAAGCCAAGCCCACTATCTGCCATGGAACAGGATGTCCAACAAAATATCAAGCATAACAGAAATGACTCAGCGCCTTTCAATACAGTTATAGATAATGCTTAATGTTTAATCCAGAAGGATTAAATAATTTCAGTTTATAAGAACCCCACACAGAAACAAGGGCTAAAAGCACAGGTATATTTATACCCGCAAATATATTTTAATGAGTTTAATTATCTACTCCATGTAGAAAACACCACACTGTACAAAGACATTTGCCATGTTACAACATCAAACCCTGCACACGCAGAAGGTATATTAATTTCATTGGGAGATTTCACTAACATCAAAATCCAACTCTTAACGAAATTACTTACAGGAAAATATTTCTGAATGATATCAAATTTTATAAAACCAATTGTGATCCATACTATCAAAGTCACTGTAGAAATAATGATGATAAATGGAACAAAATATCCACTAAACCTATCTGCCAGTTGCTGGATAGGTGCCTACAAAAAGAAAAAGAGATATTTACATGTTTATGATCAAAACACAAATATGCAGAATTCATGAAAATAATAGTCTTTATCTGATTCTTTTTTTGAAGTCTGGAAAAACACAGTTTGCTGAATGTGTAAATATGTCAAAATAAAGAATTTTTTTTTCTTATTTAATCAAAATCTGTGAATAAGGCTTACTTTCTACTACGTTTTACCTTTGACATTTGAGCTTCTTCCACCAATTTCACAATCTGTGCTAGAGTGGTATCGTTACCAACATGGGTTGCGTTAACAAGAACTGAGCCATGCGCATTTATAGAACCAGCGATCACTGTGCTCCCAGGCTTTTTAGTGACTGGCATGGCTTCCCCTGGAAAGAAACAGTAAGAATAAATGTGCCAGACCAGTGCAAACACCTCTAATGACAGTGAACTTATCCATTAGCACACAGCACATTGCATGCTAGCAAAATCAGCACGCTGAATAATGACATGAAATCACATCTTGTCTGTCTTCTGAAGATATGTATAAGTGGTGTCATACTTCTATAAACCTTTTTCTGGGTTTATTTTTGCAGCAAGTGCCTTAGCAGACATCTCTGGCTCTTCCTTTTCAGCCTGCCTGAGATCTAGGGCTCTCATTCTCCGACCTTCAGAAACATAATCCCCAGGCTACAAACACCAGTGCTCTGTCTTTCCATCGCACACAGTACAGATGCCTGCATCCTGATATTTGAGTGGGCCCTGGTATAAATCTACAGTCTCTACTGCCAGATTTTCCAAAAAAAGGCCATGGTTTCTCATGCCTTCACTGGAACTTTGAGACAGGTGGGAGGAGAAGCAATCTTTCTGAGGATCTTGGCTAAGAAATGCATCACAAAATAAACAGCCAAAGGGACAGGGCCACTGTGAGAGAAGATAGTTAATTTTGGGGCACCCAAACGCAGGTTATTAAGGTAACAGAAAAGATTTCGGATAAATTTTCTCTGTATATAATGTTTATGAAAAACTGTCATTTGGCACCAGCAGAGGTTAAAAAAAAGCACAACCTGCGGACTGTGAACAGGAAGACCCAGCACAGCTCCTCAAACCACAGAATGTGGAAGTAGTGTACAACAAACAGATGGCTCAGCCACCTCTGTTTTCTGTGATTCTGCTTAGCAAATGGGTCAGAAACTAGATCTTATGCTTCATTCTTTCCTTTCCTCAACCAAAAAAAAAAAAAGTTAGCACTACTATCCCAGCAGGTAAAGTCAGCATCAGCCATCTCATTCCTTTCTCAGCTTTTTAATAAATCACTTCATTACTGAAGGAATTTGGCAAGGCTTTATTTGATTAATTGGACAATAACCAGTTTAATCTTCAAAAGCACAACAAAGTTGATCAGTCCTCTAACAAATCCAGCCTGCTGCCTGAAAAACACTACACTGCTTGGTGCGGTAATCACCAGCAACTGTAGAAGCTGGGGGTGGATGGAAATCCTACACCTTTCCCCAGAACAAAAGAGCCCGAACACCTGGATTATGACAATCCCTCTTTGCCATTTTGCTCTGAACCTCTGAGCTACAACTTGTCCTGACCTTTTGTCAGACCAATAATGGAGGAAGAAGTGTAAGGTTCCTTAGTCCTAACCCTCCAGTATGCCATCCCTCAAAAGGGCCAGGAACAAATTGACCTTAAAAGGAACTGCTACAAATTTCTCCAACTGATATTTTGTACAGCCATAGGAGTTTAGACATTCTGTCTCCATTTCTTCTAGCCTCAATTTTCAAAGACTAGAAAAGTTACTTCTGTGGCAAAGCTCCTATTCTCACATGGTCTCTCCAAGAATCTCTAGAAAACCTTTATTTTCTGTTCTTAAGGTAAGTGATAAGGACTGGTTCTCCTAAAATTAAGGGCGTCCCTCCTCCCCAGGCAAAGGAAATACATAACTACATCAAGCAAGCCAATGACAATGTAAAAGTTACAGATCCTTTAAGTTATTTATAAGAATTACACAATCAAACAAATCCTTATTATATTAACAAAATGAAATGAAAATTTCAGAAACTGTGAATAAGTCCTGTGACCCTTAATGAGCCCCACGTCATGAGGTTTGCTTTCTCTCTCCTTGCTCACTTGGCAGTCCCTGTTGGAAGCCCTGTCTGATGTCCACACATATACACCCCAGTATTTCAGCTGTACGTCTCCACTGCCCTTTAGAAGTTCTGAAAAGGTACCATCTCTACAAATATATTCCTGGGGAAACTGCCAACATATCTCTGTAGTAATGACAATAGTGTTTAGCCTCCATCCATCCCATCAACACATCAGTAAAAGTCACCAAACTGAGCTGAGATGCTTTTTTTTTTTTTGGTTGGCTTTGTTTGTTTGGTTTTTTTTTTGAGGGTGCATGCAGACACAGGATTTAGATTCAAGCTCACAAAGCCCAGGCACAGAGTTCATTAAGCTGGGAAGCTATTAAGACAACACCTTTTGTTTTGGGGCTGTTTTCTTTTCTTGTAAGAAAATGTTACAGAAGATTTCACATCCCTGCATAAGTTTAAGGGAAATTACCAGTAATGAGAGACTCATCTGCCATAGAACTGCCTTCAATGACCTTTCCATCCACAGGGAACTTTCCACCAGGAACAACTTTTACAATATCACCCCTTTGAACCAGTTCAACAGCTACTTGCTCCTCCCTGCAAAAGATACAAGTAGAACAGACAGATCATTTAGGCCAACAGCTCCAAAAGAATAATGCTTTCACATTAACTCATCAAGCCTAGGCTGAGTTTTTTTGGTCATGAATACCTGATGATAGAGTGATCAGGTCCAAGAGTCACCACAGTGGCTTCCGTGGCTTGAAGAGATATAAGTTTAGCAAGAGCTTCTGAGGTCTTACTCTAAGAAACAAAGATATATGGTTAAGACATACTGAGATATATAAATGTTGATGCCTACTGAATATGATGATACACAAACTCTAAATGACCATAGTACCATAAATATCAGAAACATCTGACTCCAAATTAATCCGAATAGTTTTATTCTATTCTCATTATAAATTCACAGTATTTTGTGTGAAGATGAGTTACCTTTGCTATGTGTTCAAGCCATCTCCCAAGGGCAATGAATACAAACAGCATTGGAGGAGTGTCAAAGAAAGTGACAGGACTTTTCTCTGCCTTTTCAATGATGGCCACCATCAGGATCACACAGGAATACACATAAGCAATCGTTGTGGCCAGTACGATGAGCACATCCATATTGGCCGTCTTGTGCTTCAGTGATTTGTAAGCTTGTAAGTAAAAATACCATCCACCAAGAAACTGTTGGTGTAAGCATGGACAAACTTGTATTAAGATCACAGCAGTGAAAGCAAGGAGCACATAATACCCCCTATAACAGAATTATGAACATGCAGTAGATAAGGGAAGGGATTGCTGTCCCATGTGAGCTTTATATTGATGCAACTTCAGTAGAGTCATCTACTTGGAGGTTGATTCCCTTGTCATCCTCTCACTCGCCCTTCCTTACTCCCTAAACAACTCTACCAGCTAAATACCACCCTCTTGTTAGAAATGCAAAATAAACAAAGCACAGAAGTTGAAGGGATTTACCTGTAGTTCCCCAAACAGTTTGCAACCAATCAGGTATTTATTTGGTTTAACATTACTTTCCCCTCTTAGAAATGCAACTGGCAAAACCATGGCAGGAGTAAGCGCTGTGAGCAATTACAGAATTGACATTTTGCAGAAAAGTCCCGCTTAATTCTATATAGGTGGTACAGAGAAGAGTGAAGGTATAATCCGTTAAACCCTTCCAGTCTCTTCTCTTTATCAGATCAGATTATGTAAATGGCAGATGAATAAAAAGCAAACCCTGAGGAAATACTCTGGACATACCTGAACAAAAGTGCACAGGACAAAGAAGAGAAGATTTAATATAGATAATCCAGGAATGAGATTCTGTTCCAGCACCATAGACCCATGGTGTCCGCCGTCAGGTATTAGCATATAAATCATTAGGATTAAGACAGGGATACCAAACACTAGGCTGCACAAGAAAGACTTCCTCCACCTGAAAAGTAGAAGCTGTAAATCCCCGCTCATGGCACACCCCACAGTACCCAGGCCAAACACCATGATGACAGTGCAGAGCAAGGGTATTAGTGCTGTACAAACACACAGCTTTGGGATATTTGGGAAAGATCCAACACTTCAGGACAATTTCAGTGTCTCCTACATATTTAAATGTAGAGAGCTTTATCTGTTAAGAACTGAGGCTAATCAAAGTAATGAAAGTATCTGAACCGAATAGCAAATCATAAAATTAAATATGCTTTATACAAGGATAAGCTAAATTAACTGGGGAAAGTAAGGATGGTGAATTACAAGAGATGATCTACATGCACTCATTACTGAGAGAGGAAGAGAAATACTTACTGCTGTATTTCTTTTTTATGATCCAAGTTATGTGCATTTGGAACTCTTCTAGACACAGAAGCATGAAAGCCAATTTCCTTTTTATTAAAAGGGGAGGGAAGATGAGTTAGCTTTGATTAAACTAACTATATTACTCATAACATACTTAAATGACACTACTTTTAGAAGAAATGTCAGAAAAGGACACTGTTCCATATTTAATAAATGCCATTTTCTTATTTATTTTCAGATCCTGCCAACGCGAAATCATATATCAGCCAGTACTCAAAACATGGACTATAAAGGACTTTTGTTATCTATACACAGAAAAAAATCATAATACAGTAAGTATCCTGGTTTCTTAAGCACAGGCATCTCCCATTGCTGGAATTCTGCTGCCCTCCTCTTCAAAGGTATTTTACGCACTTTCCTCCCCACTGGCATCAGTATGAGAGAGAGAAAACACCACAAAGGAAGGAAAAAATGTATACAAGTCTCTGGGCTAGTAAACCTTGCTAGCACGGATGCATTAAAACGAGTCCAGAGGAGGGCCATGACATGATCAGAGGGCTGGAGCACCTCTCCTACGAAGACAGACTGAGGGAGTTGGGGTTGTTCAGCCTGGAGAAGAGAAGGCTCCAGGGAGACCTCATTGCGGCCTTCCGGTGCCTGAAGGAGAGATAGGAAGGACTCTGTCAGGGAGTGTAGCGAGATGACGAGGGGGAATGGCTCTGAACTAAAAAAGCGCAGATTTAGATTAGACATTAGGAAGAAATTCTTCACTCAGAGGGAGGTGAGGCACAGGCACAGGCTGCCCAGAGAAGCTGTGGATGCCCCATCCCTGGAGGTGTTCAAGGCCAGGCTGGATGGGGCTTTGGGCAACCTGGTCTGGTGGGAGGTGTCCCTGCCCATGGCAGGGGGTTGGAACTGGGTGGTCTTTAAGGTCCCTTCCAACACAAATCATTCTGTGATTCATCTTGTTAACAGTGCAGTTCATAGATACATCTGAAGCTGAAAATCAGGATTACCAGACTCAGTTTAAACCTGCAAAGCTAACTGCAGAACAAAGCAAAGGTGCAAAAAGCCAGTCTGCCTGACACTTCCGTGAGCTACTGCATTGCAACCACTCCCCCACAACCCTCAAAAAAAAAAAAGTAAACTTAATAGCTGCATTATTAGATGCTCCTGTAGCAAGATGTACTTCACAGAACTACTCTACCAGCCTGAACAGTCTACTACTTACACGTTAACCACTGCTGCCACATCAGCTATACAGACAAAGAGCTTTTTCTGAACAAGTACTCTTAAGTATATGAGAGGAAGACAGTCTCTGCTGTTCTCCTGACTACTTTCTGTGTGTGGCTCATACAAGTTCTCTTCTCTTCTGCCAAAGCAAAAGAAAAAGCTTTGTCGGCACCTGAGCCATGATAACGGCAGATTTTATGATCTCTGCGGTTACTGATAAGCCAGGATTTTTTTCCTTTAGAGGCTGTATCACATCCTGTTTTGATTTAAGCAGTTTCTCTCTGAATTAATATGGGAATAAATGCCAGCGCATACAGAGATGTTTAATACTCGTGGTATGAACAGAGTTTAGCTCCCTGCTGTTACAAAACTCCTTTTACAGTCTCTTCCAGTGACAAGAGAAAGTAGTAGTTTCTTCTGAAGTACCACTTCACTGAAACAACTGGAAATTGTTGATTCCACACACAGAACAGCCAGAATGGATATACAGGCACTTTTACCAGACAGAGGTTTTAAAAGTTTGGGGTTTTTGTAATTTTTGGGGGGTGTTTTTAGAGCAACAGCCTGGGATGCTGTGTAATTCTGTGAAGCACAGCAGCTTCACCACATAGGCAAGACCATACACATACGGCAAACACCATACATTATCTGCAAAAGTCTGTGACACTCCCCAAATACCAGCTGTTTTATTTTTTTTAATTTCACCTTATAATTGTTCTTTTTTTTTTTTTCTCTCTAAAGCCTACCTACCTCAATTATTTTTATAATGTCTCGAGGTCCTGTAATTTCAGGATCAAACTGGATGTGAGCTTTGCAAGTAGCAAGTGCAACTGAGGCGTAGAATATGCCATTTGTTCTCATAAGTTTGGATTCAATGTTGTGAACACAAGAAGCACAAGTCATCCCTGTAATCTGAAGAAAACACAATTTTAGGTACATTTAGCAGCGTTTGAAATGAAAAGCAGCCTCTTCTCACTGTCAGTGTTAAGAAGGACCAGTCAATTAGCTTTAGCATTGTTGATGCAGGTTCAAGGAAGATAATTATTTCTCTTTTCAAGAAAACACTAATGACTGTTCAAACTCTGCTGGTAGTGACCAAAGCCCTCAGCATGAAGACTTTATAAAGCTGTCTTAAAGGAAACAAAGCTGAGAATATAACTGTCCACTTTTATTATAAAATTCTGCAACCAGCTAGCTTACTGAAATTTCCTGGTGGCTTCAGTAAGAAATGCTCCCACTTTCTGATCTATTAGCGTAACTGCAGACTGTTGTTACCTTTCTTACAATAGGTGTATGTCAGAGAATAAAAAGACTTTTGAAGAATCTGTCCTCAGTATGAACAATTTACTAATCTTACCCAAAATTCTCAGGCCTCTACTACAAACCCCCTAACATTCCCATCATGTGTTTGATGATATGTATTTTCTGTTCCATCTGTTTCATTTCCTCTTGCTAAAAAAAAGCCTATTTTATACACACAACTATTACTTTGTTTCAGCACCTTTTGACAGGTCCTTCTAAGATAACTTGATTTTCTCTTTTCAGCAATTAAGAAAAATCAGTGTCACCTGACAGAACTGACCTGCTGAGGCAACAACTCCTTAAAAAAAAAGGAATTTATAAGGAGCTGCTTCTTCTAAACCTGACATTTCTAAACTGACATACATTTTCAAGCATACATTACTTACAAGAAGCTCCACATTTCCTTCTGTTTCTGCATGATCTTCTATGACAGTTGCCTCAAAACCCAAATTCTGGATCAGCTGTGCTATTTCAAGAGGCTGTATGAACTCTGGCTTGTATTTTATCTCTGCTTTACCTGCCATCAGGGCTACCAACACTGAAACAATTCCTGTAGTGGCAATAATAAAAAAGGTTAGATAACATAGTTCGTTTGTGAGGAAGAAAAATAAAATATTACAGGTGATTTCTGATGTGGGCTGTAACAGCTTAGAGTCTTTTTATATCTAGTGATCTCTCTCTGCCTCCTTCTAGCGTTGTTCCCTGGTCACAGCAGCAAAGATTTTACTGAGATGCAACCATAACACAGTTCCCTTTAGCAATGACAGGAGTTGCAACAGGGACTCTGGAAAAAAGATGAGTCTTGCTATGGTGTAATGAGACAAAAAGAAAAATCATAAGCAATTTCTACACTGTTTGCTACAAGCTCTACCCTGGACCCTCTAAGTTTGGAAAGCCCTAAACAAATTCCACTGCGCAATGTTAGACCTTTTATTTTATTTTTAAACAAATCTAGTCTTAGAATCAAAAAACAAAGCATAAAAATCACAGGCAACAAAAGTGATCTGAAGTGCTAGATGTTTCTTGATTTGTATATTGATGCAGTGAGCATCACTGGGAGACTGCATCCATAAGCAAAACCTTCCTCTAAGGCATGCCAACATGAGACTGGGGACACAGGAATCTGTACGAAAAACCTTCCTAAAGCATTGGAGCAAACAATACTATGGCTCATCAGTTCATGTTCCGTACAGTCAGGGCAGATGTAGCTCTCCAGAATGCAGAGTTTGAACCTAATAAGCCTTGCTGTGCCTCAAGTAATTACCCAGGCACTGGAGCCACACATTTATTTGCACTTGCTTGTGCAAACATATGCTGAAGAACAAGTTTCACATCGCAAATGTGTCAGAGCTCTTGACAGCTCTGGAAGAGATGGATTGCTCTGTAAGGCCCTGCGAGCACAATGAGAACAATGACTCTGTTCTTGTCTTGAGCCTTATTTGAAATGTCCATCATATTACAACAACTTCCTGTTGCAAAACAGTTACGTCCACCGGGTAGGTCCACCAGTGCAGCAGGATAGTTAAACAGTGACATGGTTAAATTAGCACTAACAAAGAACGTGAAGTCTATGCAACCTCAAGACGTTCTACCACAGACTGCACAGAATACCTCCTCCAACCACTAGACCCATTCAGACGCATTACAGGAATGTCACATTTATTACCGTCTTCTTTCTGCAATTTTCGTTCGATGGTAGACACGCACGATGCACAGGTCATGCCAGTGATTTGCAAAAAACACTTCTTGGCTTCACTGGGCTGGTTTGGCCCATCAAGGTGAGGACCCTCCAGAAGAGCATCTGAGGCACGATCCTGGCGAGGAGACTCCGGAGCTCGAGGCTGCACCGCGGCATCGCTGGCGTCAGGCCGATGCTTGTGTTCTCCTGTGCCAGTATCTTGAATAAACGCACAATAAAGTGAACAAACACTATTTGAGGCGCGATACGATGAGACAAAACTACAAGCAGGCCATATTTATCAGTCATGCAAAGTCTCAGTTGTTTGAAAGGTGATATGGCAATCTTGGTTTCTTCATGGAAATGATACAGATTGCTACTGTGTGTGTAACAACATACACTCACCTGCGCTCCTTACATGACCATGTAACCCTGCACAGCCCCTTTTCCACTTTCAGATGGCAAATGGCTCCCTCCAATTTCAACGCCTAGACCTGACAGCTACCTCTGCTCCATAAAGATCTATTGGGATCTAGAGGGGCCTTATCCAGCACAGAGAACACAGCCCAACCCGACGGTCATTTTGTCCTTGCTGCCTTCTACACAGAGCTCATAGCACTTCATCTCTACCAGGGAAAAGGACGAGTTTCTCAACAGGTTTCTCCTTCTGGAACAATGTTTATAATGCAAGTATTGCAAAATGAGTAGTGGGAGGATTTGCAGCGCTCAGACCTCCACACACACAGGCCCACTGTGATCATCTTTGTTCTTTGCCAGGTTACAACCACCCAATAACTAACTCTTCCAGCTGCACTCACAAACCAGATCTCTCAGGCAGCATATTTGTATAAAGGAGCAAGAGTTGCCTCTGAATGTGTTAAACACAGGGGCTTCCCTCCTTTCCCACAGATAGATCAGGAGCTCTCCTACCAACAAATTACGAAACAAACAAATCAGAATTAAATGTCACATATGGACTCCTCCTCATTTGTAGCTGTTCCATAGGTTCAGAGGGATTGGACCCACAAGAAAAGCTCACAGGACTGGGTATATCGGGATTAAACCAATTCATTCCAGGTAAACTACATCCGTATCTGAGAGGAAATCTGTTCGGAGCTGAAGCAAGTAAATATTGCCACTTTTGGAATTCACCAGAGAGATTACACACCACAGCAACTTCTTAAACATTGAGCACGTGTACAAAGTGTACAAACTGCGCTGCAGCTGACATGTAAAAGCACTGCCTGCTTCCCACCAAAGCGTACATGAAGCACTTACTTTGCTGAAAGCAATGCTTAGGTCTTGGATAAAAATACTGAAGAAATAAAGGATTAAGACACTAAGAAGAGATTTTAACTAAGTAAAAAGTGGTTTTAAATGAAATGTATTTCTTTAGGTTTGTACTTTTTTTGTATTTTGGAATGTAAATTAAAGCATTCAGCTTGACAGATCTACTTACAGCAGCCTGTAGGAGGCTGGAGTAGTCCACAGGAGGAAACCTACTGCAGAGGGTAGGGGCATCTGCCACTTTGAAGACTTTGTGCCAACTTCCAAGCCTTTAGGTTTCATAATGCAAACTAACTCTTCTACCTCCTAGTGCAGCTTTTTTTAAGAGCTGAAATGAGGTGCTTCACAGCTGAAAGGTCTCTCCATTGCTAAGTGAGATCAGATCAGACCAGACCCTTAAGAAAGGTAACACCAACACAACATTTTAAGAGTTATCTCCAGAAGAGAGCCTCAACTCAGATAGCTCATGGCCTAGCTTGGCACTCTACCCCCAGAAGAGAAAAACACTGTTACCTGCCAGCAGGGACACATCAAACCCCATATCTTCTATGGCAGCTCTCAACTCCTCTCCATTTGTGACAGCTGGATCATAACGTATGGTCCCAGTCTTGCCAGCTAAAGAAACTGCTATGTGCTGCACACCTTGTCTCTGCGATATTGTCCCTTCTATGGACTGCACACAGGAATTGCAGGTCATACCATCAATCCTAACAACAGCCGTGCACGTCATGTCGTCCAGTGGCTCTCCAGCAAGACCGCATAGCAAAGCAGGTGGTGGAGATGCTTGGTTATTTGCTTCTGAATCATTAAGGAGGTGCACTTTAAAGTTTCCAGGTGGAAGGGACTCAATAGCTTGCTGCAAAGCTGACAGGGTAATTAAATTTGGGCTGTACTGTACAACGGCACATTTATGCTCCAAAGATACGTTAATACTTTCCACGCCTGGAAGAGAGGATATGTTTCCTTCAATGTTTCTGACACAGGACTTGCAGTGCATGCCTTCTATCTGTACAGTCACGGTAGCTGTGCTACACATCTTGGCAGCCTGTGGACCCAACCCGCTGCTCTCAAGACTTGCCGGTGTCTCCTTGGGGTCTGCGCTCTGCAGGCGCCCAAGATCAAGCACGCCAAGCTTCAAAGGCGTCGATTTACTCTTAACGGTGCAGTCGTACCCCAGGCTACTGATATGGCTCTTGAGTTCCTCGGGCTGAATGATGTAAGGCTGGTAAGCGATGATTGCCTCCTGGTTAGCGAGCGACACCTTGATTTTTGCCACACCATGCAGCTTCTTCATCTTTCCTTCGATGCTGGTGACGCAGGACTGGCACGTCATGCCTTCTATCCGAAGCTTTATTACCGCTTCTCTCGAGCACGGTAAACTTACAGACGCTGGTGTCAACCTCTCTTCTGCGATGTTAGCGTCAAAGCCCATGTCCTGAATTTCCTGGCAAATCTGTGCAGGGCTTATTTCTGACTGCAGGTACTTTACTAGGGCATTATTCTGTTCAAGGGAGACTTTAATACTCACGATGCCCTTCACCTTGGAAATTCGTCCTTCTACTGACTGCACACAAGACTGGCAAGTCATCCCCAGAACAGTGACTGCAACAGTGCGCTCTTGGGAAGATGGTGAAGGCAGGGTTTCAAAGCTCTCCTCGTAGCCCATGTTGTCAAAAGCAAAATTCTGTTTCATTGTAGGTTCCAGCGCACAGCTAGGAGGGGAATCGGTGTTGGACAAAGCCTAAAGAGAAAAATAAAAATAAAATGTATGTACCTTTATCACTGTAAAAGCAGCAATATTCTTCATAAGCCCTCAAAGCAGTCTACTTCCATTAAAATATTTCACAATGTTAACTTACACTTGGACTACACTACCAGTTAGCTATGCAGTATGAATCAGGCCTCTGACACTTCTCTTGAGCAACAATTTTAGAAATATCCACATTCCCAATCCAATCATTTATAACTTGTGCGCTCCTGCTGTGCAGCCCAAGCTCTGCTCTTCGCAGCAGACTGTCACCGGCACAAAGGGTCACAGGAGAGCGCACACTGAACATCTCTCCACAAACATCAGGAGCCAACAGTTTGGCCAAGCCACTACCAAAACAAAATAATACGCCCACAGAAAACAGATTTAGGAAATGCCAGAGCCCAAAACCAGGCAGGACCAGTTGCATGATACCTGCAACACCATACGTGTACACACAAGGGTCTGGATAGTCTGCAAATATACAGATCTTTGAATTTAAAATCTACTCTCAAAGATTTTAAAAGACATATATAGGCAGATGCTTCCACTATATTTTAATCTACCTCGTTGTGAGGTACCTAACAAAGATCAGATATTGAGCTCCAAGAGCTCGCTGGTTTGATCCAACACCAATTTTCCGAATGTCACAGCCATTACTGAAGTAGATTAGCCTGAAGTGGATTAACCATCAGTCAAATCATGGCCCACAATACTGCAATTCTACAGTTCAGTGCACTCAATTCAATTGAAAAATGCAATATTAATAAAAATTATAAAGGCAATGTTTCTCACGGAAGAGGTAATGAGAGCACAACTCTCCGTCATCAAAGGACATCGCAATGGGGAGGACTTAGAAGGGGAGGGACGAGCCCAAGATCTCCAAGTTTCATGGAAAGAACTTCAAAATTCATGTTTGGGACTTGAGGCAAATTTATCTCCTAAAGATCTAGATGGAAGCTACTATGACAAACCTATTAACTTGCTTGTGAAGGGCTCTCCACCGCTTAATAAAGCAATACGTGTCTTCTTTCTGCTAAAGAGAAAAAAACAAACAAACAAAAAACTCTCTCCTCAGTACTGCAGCACAAACGAAAAGCATTCAGGCTGCTTATTAACACTAGACTGCTCCCAGTTCATTTCATGCAGCATTCAAAATTCATTAACTTGATTTTGTTTCATGCTTAGAGAGCTCGGGAATAATGATGTCTGGGTCACGACCAAAAAGGCAAAAATTAAAACTAAGAAATTTGCTTTCAGTCTTCTCTGTACTGCATTTATTAGAACAGAATGAGAATACTCCCTGGGAAAACAGAAGTGCTGGTAAACAGACAGAGGCCACTGCTTCAGTCGTGTGAGTGCAGCACTCCTCTGAATCTCATCTTCAGGTGAAGGCAGAAATGGGTTTCCTGATGATCCCATCACCTCCTGCTCTACAGAACAGTTCCCTGAGTTTTTGCCATGGATGTTTATGGAAGCCTCTAAATAAAAATCGAAAGCAATCGAGTCTTCAGGCTTGACTCCCATTAGCGGTGCAGGCTCAGTTCACAGAACCACAGCAGGGCAGAGGCTGTCAGGGAGCTCTGGAGGCCCCTGGCCCCAAGCCCCGCTCCAGCAGGGCCCCCCAGCGCAGGGTGCCCAGGACCCCGTCCAGGCGCCTTGTGCCGCTCTCCCAGGAGGAGACCCCACAGCCTCTCTGGGCAGCCTGGGCCAGTGCTCAGCCGCCCGCCCAGCACACAAGTGCTGCCTGGTGCTCAGAGGGAGCCTCCTGCCTGCCCCTTGGTGCCCACTGCCCCTGGCCTGGCGCTGGGCACCCCTGAAAAGAGCCTGGCTGCAGCCTCTTTGCCCCCTGCCTGCGGGGATTCACAGCCCTGGGTGAGATCCCCCTGAGCCTCCTCTTCTCCAGGCTGAGCAGTCCCAGCTCTCCCGGCCTCTGCTTGCAGGAGAGGTGCTCCAGGCCTTTCGTCATCTGGGTGGCCCGCTGCTGGGCTCTCTCCAGTGTGTCAAGGTCTCTCTGGTAGTGGAGGGCCCAGAAGTGGACCCAGCACTCCAGGTGTGGCCTCACCAGCACTGAGCAGAAGGGAAGGATCACCTCCCTCAACCTACTGGCAACACTCCGCCTAATTCAGCCCAGAGCCATCAGCCTTCTTAGCAGCAAGGGTCACGTTCAGCTTGGTGTCCACCAGGACTCCTGCTTTAAGGCCACCAGGTCGAACATGACCCCAAGATAACTAGGAGCGACGGCCACCACCAAGCCATGGATGCTTTGACCAGCCTGGAGCTGCAGTGTGCACCTTCAGCTCTGCAGCGTTACAAGGCAGCCCCTCGCTATCCTGGCATGAGCCCACCCTCTGTGCCTCCTTCCCTCTCTGCTTGTGGGCTCAAGGCTACACTCCAGAGATGCTGGGGAAGAGTTATGTAAATATTTTAGCTCCTGTGTCCCTTTTACTCCTGCACACATGGCAGTCCCTCTCTCCTTGCACTTTCCTCCCCAGAAGTTACTGAAATCCTCAACATAAATAGAAATATGCAGCCAGCCCCTCCCCTCAAAATGAAATACAATTGATTAATGGTCCTTATTTAAGTGCAGAAAAGACAATTCCATGCTTATTTCCTCCTATTTGTGCCCTCACAGTTTAAAAATAATACGGAGTCATATATGGGGAAAAAAGCCTGTTTGAAAAGTGTCTCTCACACACTTTATTTCAAATGCTGCATAACCTTAAACATTCATTTATGTTCATATCTACTTTGAGAAGCCTATTTCAATACTGTCCTTTGTCTCCTCTTCCCTGTCTCCAACTCCCATGAGATTTGGGTCATAGTGAGAAGCTCTTATCTTCATGAACACTCAGCAAAGCAAAAAGATTCATGCGTGCTACAGGAGCTCACTGCGTGCATTTGCTTTTCTTTGTATAAAGGCATTTGTGTTCCTCATTCTTTGATAAAACTGAGGAAGAGCGGGGTGAGACACGCAGCCTCCTCGCCTGCTCCTATCCAACATGTTTCTGGCAGCAACCTGCAGACGGAAAACAGGCAGCATCACAGCTCTTGGGTCCTTCGCTGCGTCTCCTCCACCCCACACTCACTAAACATCTCCATTTTCCTATGCGCCTACTGAAATAAAAGTGATTCAAATTACATAAAGTGATAAAAGGGTATTTACTGGCACCCAGTCTGCTGAAAAAAACATAAAAGCAAGGACTGATTTTACTATTTCAATGCATTTTTTGTCACAGGAACATCAAAACTTGGCCATCAATTGATGTTTTGGATAAAAAGGTGTACCAGCATTTAGAAGAATAGGCAATATTTTGTTCATTATTTGACAAAAACTGGTATTTGTGCTCTGTATGAGAAACATCCTTATACACATTTTTTTATTATTATTAACAAGGAAAAAAAATAGAGGAGAAGTGGGTATAAAAAGAAGAGAAAAAATATCTCCCTTAAAAAAAATCAAAATAATTTGAGAATCTCTCCCCCCTCCAAAACAAACAAACAAAAACAGAAATGTGAACATATTCAAACACACTATCTAGAAAGTCTTCAGTATTTTTTAACAGCTTCAAAAAATGCTCCCAGGATAAGGAGCATAGCCACATCTACAGGCATGTCTGTGCCAAGGGGTGTTTCTACACTAGATGAGAGGACAACAGCAAGTTCACGTAAGGAGCTGACCGTCAGGCATACAGAAATGTGCACATTCCTACATATAATCTCTACATTCCAGCATGTATTCTTCCTCAGGCACACACTAGGTCTCAAAAGAGGGTTTCTTGATAGCAGCTATCAGCTGCACGTTAAATGGCATCCAGGAGACTCTATCAGAGATACCACCTGCAAAAAAAGCCCAATCTGGGACACCCAGGTAACATCACCGGTACCAAGGTCACCAAACAAACACCAACACTAAGAGAATGGCAGCTGGTTAATCCTGGTGCTGCACAGCCTGACTCTTCCAGGCATCACCCCTCCTGCTTGCTTCTGCCCAGAAATCTGAATGAATCAAAGAAAAGTCATCTGTCTGAACATCTCAATCTGAGCAAACTGGCTGCAGCGACCAACTCTTTTCGCCTAACATGCCAAAGGAGGCCTGCTTACTTTTAAGGGGACGTGTACACAAAGTCTGTTTGCTCTACAACACGCCGGCATATTTTTACAATGACTACGTAAAAATTATGTAAATAATGAAAACATGAAATTAGGACAATTATTTCCCTCCCCTGTTTTGCACATAAAAGTTGCCACTCAAAACACAAAACAGAGGGAGGATCTGGTCTGAAAACTGAGAAAACCTAATGAAAGCTGAGCCGTGAAGATCATTTAAACAACAGCCCTTAAATAGAAAAACAATTTTAAAAAAAGGGAAGAAAGTTAAGTAGGGTCCCATTGGAAGAGAAGCAGCAATAGCTGGAGATGGCTTTAAAGGAAATGCCAGAGGTGAAACTATTCCCATCTACAGCAGGCAGCTCCGCCCACGAACCATCTGAAACCATTGACATGAATGGGTCTGATCCCAGCTCCCAGGACAAGGATTTCAGAACAAACCCATTGGTGTCAAGAGTTGCCCTCCTTGCTGTCTCAGGCAGGAGTTGAGCCTCTGTGCCTGCCCTGGAGAAAATCTGGGCCTGGGGGCAGCAGGAAGAGGCCAGAGGCTCCCGTTCCCCTGGCAGGAAGGAGATCGTTGAACAAGAATACGCCGCGGGGCTGGAATAACTTCTCGGGAGAGCGTGGAGGTGGAGCAGAGCAGGGTGACACTGCTGGATTGGGAGTGCCCGAGTCTCAACTCACAGCTTGATGCGCAGCAATTTGCCCTGTGGTGTCCAGAGCTCGGTGGCAGGTCCAGGGGGAGAGGTGTCTGCTGCCTGTGGCCTGTGCAGCTGGTGGGGCAAAATGGCCCTCAGAGACCCAGGCTAACCAACGTCCCCGAAAACGAGCTGCTTCTTTCGGGTACTCCCATTCAGAAGTACAAAGGCCAAGGGTTCAACACAGCACTGAAGGGCTACAGAGCAAACCTGAGGAAAACAACTGAGCTGGAAGAAAAAAAGACGACAAAAAAACACACCGCACTGGGCAAGGCCCTCCCTCACACATGGTGACCAGCATGTGTCACCTTGTCATCCCTTTCCCCCTCACTTCCCCTGCCAGGGAGGTGCAGCCACCTCCCGAACACCGGTGTAAAGCCCTCAGTCTCCCAGATATGACGCTGAGGCCATGCTGGCTGCACCCCACAGCTCCCCAAGCATCACCCACACTGACATCCCCACAAGGGGAGCTGGGGCTGCCCTCAGACATCCACCGCCTGCTGCTGCCACGCTGCTCCTGCTCCTCATCTTTCATAGCCAGGCCACACCATCTTGTGCCTCAAGAATCCTTGCCGCAGTTGTCCCTCCTTTGGCTGGGACACCAAATTTCATATCCTGAAGTTCAAGAGCTGGATGCCTCATCACAATTCCAGGCAGTCAGCTGGCACGGAAACGGGGCTCGGCCCGTTGAGCAAATTCCCGAGATTCTCCCCATCTGCTTGCCCACAAATGCCAGATCTCAGCCTCTCACCTGGTGTCTCTGAAGGTTTTGAGCTGCTCTTTCCCCCAGACATCCACAGGCTGAAACCAGCTATTGCCCTCTTCCCTCGAAGCGCACAACTGCCGAAGAATTAACTTATCTGCTGCTTTACCTTCCCTGCTTTGCTCTTTCACAAGCTGCTGATTCATGGCTTTGGATTCAGGCAGGCAGTAACGCACAACCGAAAAGCCACATACTAGTAATTAAATACTTCAGATGTTTTCCCAGTTTGTTATAGGTTGCCAGCGAACAACAAAATGAGGACAGAACAACAGAACAGCCTTGGGAACGTCAAAGGTCCAGAGTCTTCAATTTCATGCCTCTAACAGCGTCATTTCTGAGTGGGCCGGAGGCAGAAATTCAGCTCTCTTCCTCCTGAGCAAATCTCAGCGCAGCCTGTCCATCCATCTTGTCAGCACATTCTGTTTAGCTGCATCAGGTCATAAATGGTTGTTCTTCCTTCCTTCTTCCCCCTCCACGCCTCAAGAAGATCAACACGTGAGTACCCACTAGTGTTAGTACCTACTTCTAACACAGCTTTTTGTTTTCCAAACGGTTCCTGAGTCTTAAACAAGGAAAACACAACAAAACAATCTCCACCTGGAAATTGTGATTAAATGAAAATACTACTTTAAAGCCATGTAACTTTATGGTGGTTTTGTTTTCAAAATGCTAAGCTGCCCTGATGCTTCTGGCCTGGGTTTGCTTATCCCCTTTTAGGAACGGGATTTTCCAACAGGACAGAGGATGGGGAAATGTTTATGCGGTTGCATTCAGTGTTACTGAAATGATACCCATATACACCATACTTAATAAGCCTTAGAGACCTAAACAAGTGTTTTTAAATTAAAGAGAGCTATATAAACCATACTAGGCTCAGTGGGAAAGGGAAAAGCCTTGTCATAAATGGATGGTTTCTAGCTTCGAATTAGAATCAAGCAAAACGCCTTGTGATGTTCTTCACTGCTCCGATATGAGCAGCCCAATATACTCCAGCAAACTGAATACAGAAGAGATCTTTTGGCAGAACAAAGTAATTTATGCCATGACTGTTTTATAGCAAACATTTATAGTGCGAGAAGTAGAGACAGGCAAAGCTTTCACATATAGTTGGTCTGCCCTCGCTGTTGTTTCATCCCAATCTGACTATTTATTTAAGCCATTTTAGTAAACACAGTTTCAAAGAACACACTGTTTATTCTGAGAGGTTGTTTTCCTTAAATATACACTGATCCAAATCACATTATTATAATTTGTAACATAAACTTTTAAACAGCAAAACCTCTTTTTTAAGTAATAAACCTCATAATGTTTTTAGCAGCATTGATCTTTCTAAACCTCTTCTCCATAACAGCCAACCTCCAAAATTACAACTCTGAATTGCAAACTAAATAAAATGTTGCCACAGGTATATTATCAAGAATTTTTGTTAGTATTCACTTACTAGTTATAAATAAACTACTTACCTACAATTATGACCTTTTAACGTTTCTAGAATTCCAGAGAATAACCCAGTACTAGCTGATGTCAAACTACTCAAGCAATCACAGCTCTAGAGGAGAAATATTTCCTCACTAAGAATCACCACTCTGTATTATTAGAGGTGGAGCTGGAAAAACGCTCATTAGCGAATACAGCATACCTCATTATTAATATTTGCTTTCAAAGATTGATTTCAGAGGCTCTCAAGAGGACTTGGCATTTGTGTACTACTTGTTGCAGGGCACAGATGCATGCTGGGGATGGAAATAATTTAGATAAAGAAGGTTTAGCACATTAATATACAACCCATGTCCAACATGCTTGGTTTAAAATTCTCCACTTCAGCAACATCTCTTCCCTCCCAACACAAGCAACAGCTCACTGACCTGTCTTTCAATTGTATTGACTTCTGGCAGTCCTAGGGAGTTATTTTGCAAAACTTTCTCTTCTTTCTGCAAGTTACTGCTTGCTTCTACCGTAGATCCTGCTTTGGGTTTTTCACCGATAATCAGTAGTTCAGGCACATCACGAGCTGCCTGCCGCTTACGAATAGACACCAGGGTTATGTTTTTGTTGTTTAAAGTAGCTAAGCAGGACAGTTCCCTTCTTATTTTACTGTCCCCTTTCCTCTCCATTATCTTTGCAGGCTTTAAATACTACAACGCCAAACGAAAGCTTTAGGAGAGCAGTTAGGCAGTGTGCCTTATCAGCAACTCTTCTTTCAGCTACGTTTACAACGGCTTGGGGAGCTCTGCCCGCCTCATCAGCGTGCTCATTAGGCATTCCTAATGAAATCCCAGATGTAACCTGTGATCTTTGTGTACGCTGCCCGCTGCACTCAGCTACCTCCTCTGACTGCCAGTTCAAACGCTTCCCACCAATTGGCAGCCCTCGTGCTTACCAAACCGCAGTCAGCGCCGCTCGGCTTTGCGCACGGCGTCGCGGGTGGCTCAGCCAAGGCTGCCTTTCACAAGCTGCTCAAACATGACCTGTGTGCAGCCAGCCGGTGCATAATTAACTCAGACACCCAGGCGTTAGCTCCCTGTGGCCACGGGCACGACCACGGCTCCTGCGAAGGGTAACGCTGCTATGCCGCTTGCCTTTTTCGTGAAGTAACCAGGGATTTCTTGGATTTTTATCCAGGAAAGGGTCCCCTCTAACACTTTAAACATGCTTATGATAGCTAAGATTCCTAGGCTGAATGTCTTTCATTTATTTAGGGCACAAGGACAGTCGTTCCTGGTTTCAAAAGGGAAAAGAAAAAGACCGAGCACCATACTTATGCTTTTTAAAGCGCAGCTCTTTACCATCCCCAAGCTTAACTAAAAATAAACAAACAATCAGAAAGCTAAACCGGCAATTAGTGCCACGGAGGAGAGGAGAAAAAAAAAAGAAAAAAGAAAAAAAAACTATTCCCCCTGGCAAACCCAGTTCCCCTTAGATCCTCTCATCAGCTCCAGGAATGTCTAATTAGACAGCCATACGAGGTAGGCACCATCACTACAAGTGTCTAGAGCCGAGCTGGATGTATTTCCCTGGGGCTGCCTGCCCCAAATTCACAGCGCTGTTCTAACCTGGCGAGCGGGACCTCAAGTTTCCTGAGCATCCAGCAGTGCAGTCCACTTCTAAAGGCACCCCTAAACAGGTACCTAAAGACTGCCCATGAAGGGAAATTACACCATATAGCCAGTGCGTCAGCAATTCACACCCCCCCAACTATGCACTGACCTCACTGCACAGGCAAGCCTTAAAAGGATCGCTTTACATTTAATCAGAAGCTCTTGGATTTGGAAAAAAAAAAAATAGATCACCAAATGTACTCCCATGCAGAGATCAGCACACAGGATCAAAGTCTCGGCACAGCTCAGACACGGCAAAGAAACCTGAGGACACGCATGGCACTCCAGCTGTCTGGCAGGACAAAGTCAGAATCCTTTTAGTTTTTTCCCTTGACATCTCTCGCACCCCTGCTCACACCATGCAACGAATGCGAGTTCAGAATCCTCTTATAAAAGGAAGGTCTTCTGCCAACGAAGTGAAAACCAAAATATCGTCAGAGCACCATTTTGTGTCACTGTCTTAATACACAAGAACAGTGATAACATTAAACTGGAAAAAGAAAAGTGAATTTCAAAATGTTTGAGAAATGGCACTTCAAAAGAGCTTTACAAGCATGTAACGATGCCAGAACAATTTAGGACAGGTCCGACTGAAGCTTTGTTAGCTACGAGGTCAGAAAGGGAACATCCCAACAGAAGCTCTCTCTCCGCTCCCCATTCTCTCCCAAGTGACTGCAGAGACCCAACCTACATAATGTTTCCAAAAAAAAAAAAAAGGAAAGAGGTAAGGAAAAAATCACTCCCATGTCAACAAAGCCAGGCGACCATCCTTGGGACCGTGCCTGGGAGATGGGCTCCCCAAGCAGTTTGTCAGGTGCCCAGCTGGCAGCACGGAGACGTGGATCTCGGTGGAGCCTCTAGCAGGGTCACGTACAGTATTACCTGAGCTCAGAAGCGGGGGCTGGAAACGATCCCAGGCTGCTGGCTTTTACTCAGAAGGAACTTTTCCTTTTCCAGACTGCTCAGATCTTAAGTACTGATAGTTTTACCACCACGCTACAAGGCGTAAAGCATCTGTTCTGTATTTATCAATAGAACTGGTTAAAAAGGCACCTGACTTCAGATGGAACACTTCTCTTAAAAGTTGTCTTTAATTCTTCAAAATATTTCATCTTTCTGACTTTACCTGGCTTTGAAACAACAAACCGAAAATCCTACAGTTTGACTTATGTGAAAACATTTAATTACAGTGTCTTTAAATACTAGGGCTACATCTACTCATTAAAGATAGACATCCAAGTTAATGATCTATTTTTTGTCTTTCTAAGGCAAAACAATTCTCTGACCCCAAATCAAAGATACTGAGAAACTCAGCTCTGCATACTAATTTCTATTCCAAATAATGGAAAATTCAAATTCTAGAATATCTTAGGGAACAGAAATTGCAGTTTCTGGCCAGCTCTAAGGTATATACTCAGTCCACTCACCTCAGATAGTATCTTTATTATTCAAAATATCCCAAACCCTACCTGGCATGTTGCTACAAGTGACTAATATTCATGAGATATCATGTGATGAAGCTTGCTGTAAAACAAATTTGAGGTTCACCCCAGGCTGAGGTTCAACTTTGGCTGAAGGAATAAAGAGATATTTAGTAAGTCTTCTCCCCACCTCCTCTCATCCATCCCCCCAACTTCTGAGCAATTCTAAGGTAAAAATCTATTTGCTTGTTCCTAGAAGTAGTGGAAAAAAGTTCTTACTTAATGCCCTCATGGTCCTCCTCCTTCAGCAGCACTGAACGCTGACTTGGAGGTGGAGGAGAAGCACACGAGGCTGTGTTTTGAACACCTCTACAAGGTATTTATATACATAAATATATATATACTTTTACAAGGTATTTACCTACATTAAAAAGAATTATTTTGCTGGGAGAAGAGGACAGTTTGCTACAGCTCTTCAGACGAAAGGGGGTATAAGATGTATTTCAACACAGCTAACTGATGTGAAGCTGTGGGCTCCAGCAGAGATCTGTGGCAATGGCGAATGAAACCCGTGCAGCTGAGGTACCAGCACCAGCTCTTGGACAAGCGCTGCCACTCACAAAGCAGAAACACCCCAAGCATCTTGTAAAACAAAACCCCATTTCAATGTACCTTAAAAAAGCAGTCTGAAAGCTCAGAGGCCCTGCCCTCTCCCACCCCCTCCACAACTCTCTCGTGGCCCAGGAGCCAGGTCTGAGGGATGCGATGTGGCACCCCAAGGGCAGCAACGTCTGCTGGAGGAGCAAGGCAGCTGCTTGGAGTTACCCACCCAAATTGTTTTCCCCATTCCTGCTCAATTAATTGTCCCTTTGGAGCTGATGCTAACTGTGTCAGCTGCTAACAGCAGGTGAGCATTTTACTGAGGGCTGAAGGAAGGAGCTGCTGCCTGTCTCACCTGGTAACAACAATGTGCCCTGGTTGGAGGCTAGATGTTGCACAGCTGAGAAGCTTTACCAGGAAGAATCACTCAGGGGTGGTAGCATGGGATTTAGACGGCAAATACAAAATCTGGCTGCTGCTTTTGCAGCTCTCTGCTAATGCTGGAGGAGATATTTTCATCGTCATTCAAGAAAATACAAAACATACCAAGAAAATTAAATCCCTTTGACTTAAAGCCTCAGCAGCTCATAAAACGTGTTTTCCCCTTTATGCTACTTGCTACTACCTGAGAATGTATTAAGCCCAGAAAAAGTACATGTCTTTGTGTAAATTATGCTTCCTGGGTGCATTCATCCCTGGCTTTATAGGATGACTTGTCCTGTGCCTAATCCCTCTTGTCCTTCTTGTCCAAAGCAAGTATGTTAAAATATTCTTAACAATGCCTCGAAAGATGAGAAGCTTGGGAGCAAGTTAAAAATCAGTAGCCTGGAGATAAGGGGGTCATATTGCCATCACCTGACAGGCAGACAAAAGGAACCGGTTCAGATACCTGAACATCATGTCAGTGTAAAGACAGAATTCAGTATTTACACTAAACTAGAAAGCCAGTCTGCCTTTGAATGTAAAAACATCATTTTTCTACTCTCCTCATCAGATATCTGAAATACAATCCATCCCAAGGCATGCAAACAGTGACATCAGGCTAAAAAAAATAATAGTAATTTCACATTTGACTGTGTTTTGGGTTCTTTTAGACTGTCTTCAGGATGCACTCCGCTAAACTTTTGGAAATTCTCCCCCATTAAGATAGAGGCAGACTGATTTTGTTTTGCATGTGTGTGTGACTGCAGAAACTGGAGCTTTAAGAAGAACAGAGAACTGCAAAGCTCCTAGAAACATTACAAACAACAATGCTGCTAACTCTCAGTTATCAACAGGCTGCTACAAACACCTAGCCAGAGTGTGAAACAGAATTTCTCCTCCCTCAGCGCCCTCTTTAAGCCAAAAGAGGAGCAGTGATTAAATGCGTGCACCACTTCTTCAAGCAAGCCCCTGCTCTTGCCCAGCAGCTACTTTCAGCCGGATGAAGCCACAGCTGCAGCTGAAAGTTCAAGGGAAGCTTGGTCACATTCACGGTACAGAGCCACATCCTTGACTCTTCTGAACTAACTGGCATACTCATTACAGAAAAAAAAAAAAAAAAAAAAGAGACCTTTTTATAACTTAAGAGGGAACAAACTGGACAACTTTCCCTCTTCGATGGCATTTGCTCTCAGTTTTGAGCCATGAAATCAGAAAGATACCTCCTTGGCTACAATGTCCTGAGAAGGTTGGCAGCCATCAGATACCCAAGTGTTTCTATAAGGTGAACGATATTCAGATTCCTCTCAATAGATAAGGAAGCGTGATCACACGTAATAGCATTTCTTACGCTGTAAGAAAAAAAAGGAAACCTTTCAAAACTCTGAAATACAAGGAATCAAATTCCTACCTGCCATGAATAAAATTGCTTAAGAGTTGATGACCTCATTTCAAATCAAATCAGCTCAGACTTTGGCTCCAGCTTTTCAGGAAGCAGACTCAATCTTCTCTAAATATTTAAAAACGGTTGTTTGCTCTAAACCAGCAGGACTCGGCAGAGAATCTCTTTTGTAACAGGGCCCAAAAACGCAGACTCATTTTTTCACTCCACGGCTTCTTCACGACTGCAAATTGCGTGGACTTGGTACTTTGTCTGCTTTTAGCAGCGTTGATTTCAGCATGATAATTTCTGTTATCTGTATTTATAGTGCAGGAATTTGTTTTCAAGTGCCTGGAAACTACCACGCTGATCATATTACCCCCGGAAAAGGCACACCTTTTGGGTCAGAGTTTAAGTGCAAAGAACAATTGCAATCGGGCTGAATTAATTCAAGTCCAGCTCCCCAGCAACATTCGGCCGTGTAGCAGGCGTGTGGCACCTCGTCGGGTGGTGGTGGCACGAGTGTGGCAGAACTTGTTGGGCAGTGCCACTACAAACCCAGGATCTGCACTGCTGCGTTCCCACTGCCCTTAACTCTCTGATGCTGTCCGTGCTTTGCTGCACCCAGCTCAGAGCTGGGGTTTGGTTATAAAATTCGAGCAAAAGCCTTTCTGAACTCCACACAGAGAAAAAGAACCCGCATTTTTTCCACTTTGACTGCACTATTTTAAATACGGCTTGAGAATGAGTAACATTACATAAGTAACAATTTTAGAAGGCTAATTTGAGACGACAAAAAGACCTGTTTATTACCCGTGAACTGTATCAGTCACTGCTAAAGATCATAACTTTTGTCAGCTAGCTTGGCCATCTACATTTAGAAATAAGACTCAAGTTCTTAAATCTAGTTTTGTTTCGTAAATTTCCTAGTATTTTTTGTGGGTTTTTAAAAATACGTTTTACATTTGTTTTGAATAAATACTGAGTCTCTGAACTGTGATTTAAGTAACTGGGAAGCCTGAAGGTTTTTTTGTTTTATTTTGTTTTTTGCTTTTTTTTTTTTTAAGTAAGCTACTGTTGACCTTGTTGCAGGCAAACTAATAGCACGCCCTCTCAAATCTTGTGGTCACATTTGACACGCTGAGATTTCAGTTTGATGAGTCGCCTGACACTGTGTAAAGGACACAAAGCCCATCATATTTGTAAAGCATGAAAAAAAAAAGAAAAGGAGAGGAGAGGTAGAGAGGAGAGAAGAAACCAACTTGGATTTAAGCCTGTATTTCTGGTTCTGCAGCTACTGTTTAATCCCAAGTCCCACTGCTCAGCCTTTGAATAGGAGCTTGTTTCATCACCTTCACTTCAAGAGAAAGACAAAGCAGGGGTTTGTGTTGGCACTATGAATGCCACATCTAAAATACAAACATACTGCCTTTTTTAGGACAGCCTAGATATGTAAGGCAAGCTCAAATTCAGCTTCTCTTTACTGTTGTTTCTGCCTATCTTATATTGACAGCTGTCTAAAACAACTTCTTTGCAGAAAGAAAGGCCTCTCCAGCAATTCCCAAATCTCTAAGAAAACTTGATACCATCACTCCTCACCTCAGCACCTGGGGTCCTCTGACATCCAGTCCTCACCCAAACCCCCATTGCTCTCCTGGTGTTCCAGATAAAACTGCCTGAGAAGCAGGGCTACCACTTTCAAGATCATCCATTTGGTTCTTTTACTCTTTTTCTTGCCCTCTCCCCGTGGTCTGGTTGCTGTTACTGGGTAGAAAAACACAAGAGGGTTTGGGGACCTCTCTGTGGCCTTACCCTTGCGGAGGGCAGACGCTAGGCGACCCTGCCAGCAGGGGCTCATGAGGACACGGCTGCAGCGTGACTCCGACAGCCTGCCTGCGAGCCCGGGGCTCTGCCACAGCCCAGCCAGGCCAGCACAGGGGCCCTGCTCATTTTGGAGCCTCCTGAACTGCAGCTCTGCCCTTGGGCAGCTTTTTCTTCCTGAGTGGAGATCAGAGAGCTGCCAGCCCCCCAGCTGGCTCCCTGTGCCCCGGCAGGCAAGAAGCGAAGAGGGGAACTTCTGATGAGGACGCTACAGGCACACAGGAGCATTCGGAGGTCCAAACTGTAACATGAGAGTTGCTGTTTAGCTAACCTATTTACGGTGTTTTCCTGCAAAATTCCTGTTTGCTCTTCAGGGCCAGGAACAACATTGTGCTGTCCAGGTCTAATACCCGGCGTGAGCGCGCTGCCAGCTCTCGGTCAAGAGCCCCAGGCAGGGAGGTCGCAGCTTCTATCAGTGGACAACATGTACTTCTCTACGGGTGACCATGAAAACACGTAGACTTTGCCTCGATAGAGCAACACTGATCCACTGCAGAGGTTTATAGGAACTAAGAGGAGAGAGAAAATATAAAGATGAAAAGATACTTGCTGTTATTTTTTTTTTCTGCTGGAATATCTGATGATAATTCCGTAATTATCTGATGATAATTCCATCAAGTAACGAGTGGCAGCCTATGAGACGTGGTGAGGAAGAATGAAGGTAGAAATGTCATAGCTACAGTGACACTGAGGGATGGAAGGCAACAGCAAGGCAACTGCTACTAATTTTAAGCTCTCTCTTCAACTCAAACATATGCTTCAAAAAACACCTGAAGGAAACGGCAACAGAGCAAACCTCTTTCTGTTTACAGAAAAAATGTATCTGAAACATGTAACACCTGGACTGAAAGACGCAGTTAAAACCCTGCTTTGAAATGTGTACAGCGTTTCTCAGGTTGTTTTCTGTGGTATATGCACTTGGCTCATCAAAACTGACTGTAAAAGCAGTCCTTATTTATTGCATGAGCGCCCAGAGGAAACTGAAGACATTTGACTCCTTAAAAAAAAGAGCTCCTGGGAGCTTACAACTGTGAGACAAAACACTTTTGGGCAGCGAGATGGATGGTATTTCCATCTCTCAGCCATCTTGTCATTTCCAGAGTTCACCTCAGCCTGTTCTACAGAAAAAGGATGTCTCCTCCAAGGACACGTTTAGTCAAAACTGATGCATTCTGCAGCTCGGTATAAAAGAAGGTAACCATCCTGAGAGTTGCCAAGCAACCTGCTGAGATTTATTCACTGTGCTCAATTCCTAGGAAGCAGAGATGCCAATCCATGGAAATTCAGGGTCAATTCATTTATTATTCCCTCCTGTTACCTCTGCTTGTTGAAAGAAAAGGTACTGCGTCAGGGAACGACTTTTAAGCAGCCCTAGTTCCCTCCGCAGAAGAGAATCTCTGAATCTGCACCATGGGAAAATTGCCACCCCTTCAAACTTTCTTTATCCCCAGAATAGAAAAAGGTCAGAGGAGGTGGCAAGGCACAGTGCCTGCATCTCTCATGTAATTCTCTTCTGTCCTGCTCTGCAGCCAGTTTCTGGCTATTTTCTCTTCCCTGATCCGTGCCAACGAGCCAGACATGAGCACAGAATGCAAATCCTGACTCGTCCTGGATCTGCATGAAACAGTTTGGGTTTGCAACCAAACAGTACTCCCCCCTGCCTCCTGAAACAGGCAGAGAGACGCACACACAAATGCATGTGCACAAACGCATCCTGAACAAGTCAGGGCAGGATTTTTCCTTTTCAGTCTGTGAACCCTTTAAAGTCTGATGGTAGGGCTGAAAAAATAAATAAATAGCAACTCAGTGAAGTTGTGCATCTTCCTGAGCGGCTTCATAGTTGATTTAAACAGATATAAGTTGATTTTCTTTTCAGTTGGTAAGTTTCATAGTTGATTTTTAACAGATACAATTTAAGGTACTGCTGTGAGAGAGATGATCCTTCATGATCTCCTTCCTGTCCTGACTAGGTGTATATGGCCACAGAGACATCAGCATCTGCATAAAGGAGGAGGAAAAGAAATGGGGGTGTAGGTCTGCTATCACAGACACTCAGAAATGCTCCACGGCCCCTCAGGAACCCAAAACTTCCAGCTGAAAAGGCTGGGACTTAAAGTGAGTCTACGTGTTCCTTTGCAAGCTCAGGGATGTAAGCGGTAGGGCTACAACAGTTACCACCTCATTTCTGCCTGTGCTCTGAGTTGCTTGAACGTTTCCTTCACCTGCCCTGAAAATGTCAGACATTTTTCCTGCTGCTGACTGCTCAGGAGAACTGACAAGAGGCCATGGGAAGTTAAAACACTGGCCCGGTCCACAGAACTAAACTCCAACAGTGGAATTGATTTGTTTTCCTATGTAGTCCTTGTCCAACTGGGACAACTTGCGCGAAAATAATTTTCTATTAATCAAAACCAGTGGGTTCCTGCAGCTGGAAGATGCCTGGTGATGCAAATAAAGGTATTTTATAGGAACTCTTGCAAAAATTCTGTGTAGATCCAAGCTGCTTAATACTTAATGTTTCTGCAATTCTCCATTGATTCTGACAAAAAAATAGGGCAGTTTTTGCTCGCAAACACACAGGGCAGGCATCCGTGCCCTGGAACATCTAGCTAAAAAGTAAAGCTGACAGTTAGAAAAACAAAATCCTAGAATTGCAACTTAGTTAGAAACTTTAATATTATAACATAAGTAAGAACAACCCCATGGTGTTTTGTCCTAAATATATATATGCTACAATTTATTTCCAATACTTGTTTTTTGCTTCATGAACGTTTAGTACAACTTTATTTCTGCCTTCTGTTACTACGCAACGAAGAACAAATGTACTGTAACATTCAACAACCTAACACAAGAAACGTGCAAAAAAGGAGAAACTTACTGTGTATACGAACGATATAAGATTCCTCCTGCTAAAAACAGTCCCCGGCATTTTGGCAGCTAAGAGAGAGAAACTTGTATGAGAAACTTAGTACCACACAGGGTGTATTCCAGAAAGAAAGTAACCAGCAGTACAAGAAAGTATAAAAGACCACATGACTGTCATATGAATATCCTTACACAATATTAATCCAGTTTCTTTGTGTTTATCACTTGCCAGTGGTCTTACTTTTTACCAACTTTCTTGTACGTGGAGCACTCAGCAAGAATGAGAGTTACAAAAATGTACTTAAAAGCTACCTCCAATGCCTCACAGGCTTGAGGAGAACGCATTGTGAGTGGATTCTGCTATTTGTTTTGAATCCTGCTTACTTGTTTGCATGGATCTTCCTTCAGAGTGAGGACCTTAATAAGGAAAGCAATTAAAACAGGACAAAAGTGCTTACAGAGGCAGCAAAAGATGAAAAACTCAGTACATCTCTGAGCAGGTAAGAACAAAGCCAACTTCATGACAAGGCTCGTTTCATTTCTTTGGCATGTCAGCCACGTGGAATTTCTACAGACAAGATGTTTAATAGCATTCCCCCTGCTGGAGTAGGAACGCTACAGACAGCCCAGCACTGCTGTTGCTGACGTTATTGGCAGTACCTTAAATGCATTCATCCAGTATCTTCTGCTACATATGCATTAAGGTGGGGAAGTTGTGAAGTGATGACAACCCAGTTAGTCTGCGTTGGATATTCACACATTAAAGGTATCCTTTGCAGTCTCTAAGGCTGTCTGCAACACAGTTTTCACATTGCTCACATCAAAAGATGAATACCCTGTGATTAAAAAAAAGCTAACAAAAAAAAACTTTGAAAGTATTAATACAGCTTGTCTTTAATTACCCCTAGATGGACTACAGAAAAAATAAAACAGATCAGCAGACCAGAGCATCTCTCCTGTGAGCAGAGGCCAGGAGAGCTGGGACTTCTCAGCCTGGAGAAGAGGAGGCTCAGGGGGATCTCACCCAGGGCTGTGAATCCCCGCAGGCAGGGGGCAAAGAGGCCGCAGCCAGGCTCTTTTCAGGGGTGCCCAGCGCCAGGCCAGGGGCAGTGGGCACCGAGGGGCAGGCAGGAGGCTCCCTCTGAGCACCAGGCAGCACTTGTGTGCTGGGCGGGCGGCTGAGCACTGGCCCAGGCTGCCCAGAGAGGCTGTGGGGTCTCCTCCTGGGAGAGCGGCACAAGGCGCCTGGACGGGGTCCTGGGCACCCTGCGCTGGGGGGCCCTGCTGGAGCGGGGCTTGGGGCCTGGGGCCTCCAGAGCTCCCTGACAGCCTCAGCCCTGCTGTGGTTCTGTGAACTATAAATTATTAGAACTAAGAACACTATTTGGTACTCCCACCACCATGCAGATTTCTCCCTACAACGAGCAAGTTTACATGCTTCCAAAATAAAGAGAGCATCCCAGGCAGTCTGAGGTGACTATAAAATATGCACAAAGATCTGCAAAAGAAACAGGGGCCCCACTGTACTGCACTCTTCTCCTGCTTAGCACTGGTAAAGATCTGGAAAAGTTGCACCAGACTATGTATTTGTTTATGCAGATGCTTTATTTCAATGTGGCTGAGCTATAGGTTATATGCAGCCTATGTATAGGTTATATGCAGCCTTAAAAGACATCATGTTTCCTGGATTATTCTACATGGAAGTACCCGTCAAGAAATAAGTGTACATTATAAGGAAAGCACCATGAAGCCTCAAAAAAAAAAAAAAACACCAAAAAAAATACATCAGAGATAGCTTCTCCTGCCAAAACAATTCCTCTGGCCTATCTGTTGTTTGCCTTGGGAGCAAAAGCAAGACAAGAACAGTTCTACGAATACTTTGCTCTTGAACTGTCACCAGGAAAATTACGTGACTGTAGAGGCTTTGTAGCACTAAAGCTGGCCAGTCGATCTGCATCCGTGCAAAAATTTTTCTGGGAAGTGCCAGACCTATGTCCCACAGTGGCAGTGCTGTGCACAAAGCATGCCTGGCTGTCCGACTCCCTGAACAAACTCTGAGGCTCTCCCTGCTGGAAAGTTCACGCACTGCAAATCCAGTTTGCTGCCACAAGGCAGCTGTTTCTGTTGTGCCTGTGGAGATCAGCCTTTTTCTTCCATTTGCCAAAATGCACAAACATATACATTCCTTAAGAGGAGATTTTAGGAACTCACAAAAAAGTGGTTATACCATTTCAGGAAAAGCAAAATATTTTGTTGGGCTCAAGCTAAAACATACTCCCGACATTTAGGAATCCCTGAAGAAATGATATGCCTTGCACTGGAAGCTCTGTAGGCTAAATCCTCATTTCTCATTCCCACTACCACTAAGCTTGCAATGAGCCTTGACTGGAAAGAACAAGTTTCACTTTTCTAGCCATATGAAGTCAAAGGTGTCTGATGACTGAACAGAGACTTAAATTCAAAACACAGCATCTGTCATGTATGGCTCTGGCAACAAAATGGTATGTAGACGTCTACCTTTTTTTTTTTTTTAACTTGCTTCTCAGAACTCATTCAGTCTCATCTTAATTAAGCCGTGGCTAACTTGTGATCCACCAGCTTCATAAATAAACTCAATCTAAGACTCATACCTTCCAAGGGAGTGGCTATAAGCTCCTTTTCAAGTCAGTGGAGAGACACACAACTTTCATCATCTAAAACAGACCGGACTGCTTGTTCCCTAGAAGAACTATACCTCTTCTCTGAACCCGGGCAGTTAGCTTCAAATGTTGACATTGCAAGAAATGTGTCTCGAGTTGAGAGGTGTGAATCCAGCACAGATCTCTTCTGCAAGCATCTGACATGGTTCTCAGGCAGCTGGTCTGTTGGGGAAGAGAAGAAGATTAAGGGAGAGTAACTAGGGCCTGTTGCTCCCAATGTATGAGAAGCGTTGGATCAGGAATGAAATGTTAGAAATGTTAAGTCACTCTGGCCAGGCTTCCCAAGATAACTGTTCCAATGTAACTGCTCACATAAAGGCAGAGATGCCCTCGAAAAAAGTACAGGCAGTTGTAATTAGGGCAGTGAAGGCATTTAAATAACATCAGCAACAACTACTACAACTCTAACTTTCAAGGGTTGACACGTTTCCAACTTTCACCCCCATGTGAGGCTCCCTGTAAGCAGCACACAACCCAGGTGGGTCAGCACCAACTAATCATTACTTACACTCAGCTCTTTCCACTTCCAACACAGCAGAGGCTTTGTCTCTTGGCTTCAAGCTATAGCAATGTTCAAATAAACTCCTGGCCCTACAACATCTGCTGATCAGGAAGCCACAGGAGGACCTTCACAAGCATCCCAAACAGCCCCAAGACCTCAAAACACACCAAGAGCTATGACATGGAAGAGAGAGCTTCAGCCTCAATGAGGTTGAAAGATCAGGGTTTGGTAGAGGTAAAGCATCTTTGAAATACCTTCCAATTTTGGACAGATCAGCTCTGCAAGAGACTGGAGACAGTCTTACCTGCAACAGATCTGCCTGCACCACTACCACCCACTGAACCATGTCCCTAAGCACCACGTCCAACCTTTCCTTGAACACCCCCAGGGACGGTGACTCCACCACCTCCCTGGGCAACCCGTCCCAGTGCCTGACTGCTCTTTCTGAGAAGAAATGTCTCCTCATTTCCAACCTGAACCTCCCCTGGCACAACTTGAGGCCATTCCCTCTAGTCCTATCACTGGTTACCTGCAAGCAGAGGCCGACCCCCAGCTCCCCGCACCTTCCTTTCAGGTTTTGGCAGACAGGGCTACAATGTGTAAACGCTCCCCCTCATCTAGCTCTCGGCAGCCTCACACGGTGAGGGGGCACACACCGGGTTTCTCACCCCGCTCCCCAGGCGGCCATTTTAGGCACACGAAGCCTCCCTGCACGACGCAGCTGCAGCAGCAGCGTTTGGAAAAGCAGCACAGCCCAGCTTATCACTACACCATTCCTCCGGTCTGTGAGTATCCCCCCAGTGGAGACAAAACAGAAGGGGAGGTAAAAGAGGAGGTGAAAACCCGAGATCCAGCAGTACCCACAGCAAACCCCACAAACAGCGCCCCCCTACTTTTGCCCCCACCACCCCCCTGCTGCCTTTTTCCCTCCCCTCAGGCGCCCATTCTATGCCCCGCCCCCTGCCTGTCCATCTCCCGCGGGGAGCCAATGAGAGGGAGACGCAACGCCCGCTTGGCCCCGCCCCCCGGGCTGCCTCCTCTTCCGTCAGGACGCCACAAGATGGTGGCGGGCGGGACGGGCAGGTATGGGAGGAGGGGGCGGCACCTCTGTGGGGAGCGGGCCCCGGGCTGGGGCCACCCTCAGCTGCCTCAGGGAGGGGAGCCCGGGGAGGGGAGGGGAGCCCGGGGAGGGGAACGTGGTGCTGGGCTGTGCTCTGAGGGCAGGCTGAGCGGCTCTACAGTAATGCAGGGCCTAAAGGGGCTGGCTCGGCTGAGGGAAAGCTCGAAAAAGTCTGTTTAAGGGTTGTTTGCTGTGGCTTTGCAGCCTTTATATGGCTTGTAGCCTTTATATGTCTTTATGTGCCTTTATGTGGTGTGTATATGGGTGTATAGTGTGTAATGTAATGTCTGTGTATGTCAGCATGTTATCCTGATACTATATATGCCATGTATATATATATATATGTATGCACAAATATCTAGTATTAATGCTCCAGAATTGATCATCGGAAAAAATCTTTCCCCAAACAACACGCTTTTATGATAGTCGTTGAAATGAACCACCAATATCAGTGATCTAATTCCCGATATCGCCCCATAGCTCTCTACCCATAAGCCCATCTCTCTATCACAGAATCACGGAGTCATCTGGGTTGGAAGAGACCTCCAAGATCACTGAGTCCAACCTCTGACCTAACACTAACAAGTCCTCCACTAAACCATATCACTAAGCTCTACATCTAAACGTCTCTTAAAGACCACCAGGGATGGTGACTCAACCACCTCCCTGGGCAGCCCATTCCAATGCCTAACAACCCTTTCGGTATGAAGAAGTTCTTCCTAATATCCAACCTAAACCTCCCCTGGTGCAACTTTAGCCCATTCCCCCTCGTCCTGTCACCGCGCTGTGTCTCTTCTATGTAACAATTAATTATTTAACTCCTCTACTTAACGATTTCCCACTCCTTTCAGGTTGCTGTGCTCGCTGCTGGTCCCGGCGTTGTTTCTCAGCGGAGCTCTGTGCCTCTGCGTGGCGGTGCTGCTGTGGGCAGCGCGGCTCTGGCTGCAGGCGAGGAAGCAGCGGCTCAGCCCGGCAGGGAGGGACGGGCAGCGGCCCGTGCTGGTGGCGTTTTTTCACCCGTATTGCAACGCGGGGGGCGGAGGGGAGAGGGTCTTGTGGTGTGCCATAAGGACGATCCAGAAAAAGTAAGCACACGTTTATCAAATACAACATTTCACGCTCAGCTTCTTATGGTATTCTTTATGCAAATTGTGTTATTTTTGCATATTTAAATGGGTATCGTTAATGTACAGGCCCTAAAGGTTTTCTTTTTAGATCTGTGTTTCACCTGGTTGCGCCTTCTTGCTTCAGCACTCTGCCCGGATTTTATTCCATCCTGTGTCTTCTGCACAACTGCGGCACCTGTCACTTCTTTCCTCCTAAGCCGAACCGCTCCTCTCTCATCGTTTTTTTTTGGTATCAGTATTGGACTTTTAGGGACACATCAGTTACCTGCACACAAATTCTAGTTTTGATACTCGCCTCTTGTTGCGGGAGACAAAGTTAATATCTGAAGTGGATTCAGCATTGGCACAACCCCTGGCTTTGTGCAGCCTTCTGCATTTTGTTCATGCTGTGTGCTAGATGGACATCTAATGTAGTGCAAGGCACTCTTAAGTCTGATATTGATTAATACGGAGCTCATTTATCTTTTACTCTAAAAAAAAACAGTCTTCAGTCATCATGCTTTACTGTGGGTCAGAAAAAATAAAATAGAAGTATAAGGGAAAGAATTCATAGAATCAGTTTAGTTAAATCAAAATCATTACAGAGATGTTTGCTTTGAACATTCTTTTGGATTAATTTTGAATGGATAATGTTTTAGTTTCATGTTATAAAACTTTATGAGAACGTGTGAAATCCTTTTTCCTTACTCTTACAGGTACAAAAACGTAACGTGTGTTGTTTACACTGGTGACAGAGATGCCACTGGAGAAGAAATAGTAGCAGGTGCTTTCAGAAGGTTCAATATTAAATTAACTCATCCTGTGAAGTTTGTGTTTCTAGAAAAACGCTATCTCGTGGAAGCTTCTCTTTATCCTCACTTCACTTTGCTGGGACAAAGCTTAGGCTCTGTGTTCCTTGGCTGGGAAGCTCTTCTGAAGTGTGTTCCTGACATTTATATTGACTCGATGGGTTACGCCTTCACGCTCCCCCTCTTTAAATATTTAGGAGGTTGTCGCGTTGGATGTTACGTCCACTATCCCACCATCAGCACCGATATGCTGTCTGTGGTCAGGAATCAGGACACCAGGTTTAACAACGCAGCCTTCATTACAAACAATCCGCTCTTCAGCAAATTCAAACTCGTCTACTACTACTTGTTTGCGTTCTTGTATGGATTGGTCGGTTCTTGCAGCGACGTGGTTATGGTTAATTCTTCGTGGACGCTCAATCACATCCTTTCCATCTGGAGAACTGGGGCTTGCACTAGCGTGGTGTATCCGCCGTGTGACGTCCAAACTTTCCTGGATATTCCACTGGAAGAGGAAAAGAGCACCGCTGAATGTTCAGTTGTTTCCGTCAGCCAGTTCAGGCCTGAGAAAGATCATCCTTTGCAGATCAGAGCCTTTGCTAAGCTGCTGAAAGAGAAGGGACTGGGGCAGCAGCCATCACTGAAGCTTGTTTTAATTGGAGGCTGTCGTAACCAGCAAGATGAAGAGCGTGTAAATAACCTGAAACGTCTTTGTGAGGAGCTGGGAGTTAGTGACAACGTGATGTTCAGAATAAACATTCCCTTCGAGGAGTTAAAGAAACACCTGGCCGAGGCCACTATCGGCCTGCACACGATGTGGAACGAGCACTTTGGGATCGGTCAGTATCTTTGCTTGTTTTTCAGCCGTTTGTCTCAGCGGTTAGAACGCAGCTGGGGAGGGTTTCACTGCGTGGTTAAGACTCTTTGGGGTAGTGTCTGAGCACAGAGGTGTGCACGCCGAGCAGGTGCCCAAGGCCCTTTCCTGTCGGTGGTGATATTGCTGAGGTAGAGCCTACAAGGCCAACTGAGATGACTGACTGCCCCGTGAGGCTGTGGTACAGGCTGGGTCACTGTGGGCATCACAGACTGTATTGATCACGGGCATCCTTTAGGCACCTGAACAGACAAATCCCATCTGAGATGCCTCCAGCTATTGCTCTGAGGACCCGTCGCCCTAAGGTCCTGCGTTAGGCTTGTCAGACTCGCGCAGATGCCGTCTGTACCCTGTGGAGCCTCAGAAGGCTGTAGGTTCTTCCATTTAATCATAGAACAGGGGCACAATTCGCACTCACACAATCTGCATCGTACTAGCAAGCCCCCTGTGGATGCCACCAGGCACCCTAGGCCACCTCATTGCACAAGGCGCCTGCGCTGAGGCAATGAAGTCCTTAAATTTGTCAGTGCAGCACGGAGCTGGATCCCAAAGAGGAGTTGGGGCCTGGTTTGCACCGTGCTGTCGCACAGACGTAAGGGGTTGGGCAGAGTTTATTGGGATTAGTTGAGCCTCCCTGACTTCGAAAGGGAATGTAGGATTGCCTGTGCCATGCATCTACATCAGGGTAAGTGAGCAGCCAAGCAGAGGGGTGCTGTGCTTGGCTGTAATGTCACCAAGCTGCAGGCAATGTCATCAGACTTTATTAGCATACAAGCAAGTAGCAGGAATGCTAGCTTATATATAGTTTGTAGGAATTTGGTATATAAAAAAAAATCTTACTCTGGAGTGTCTCCCAGAAGCAACTGCTACAACATACAAATAATGGCTTCTCATATTTAAGCCCCCATAAAAGTTTATTCTTCCCCCCCCCCACCACAAAAAAAAAGTGATACAGTTGCACTGTGCTTCTGAATTTCAGCACGATTTGACAATAATCTCCAATGGATTTGTACCTTTAAAAAACATGTTCTAAAACTTTAGGGCATTATTTATAGTTGGCAATCTTTGAGCTAGTGGAACTTAATAAAAATCAAATCAGAACTGAGAACAATCAGTAATTAAAGTGATCTGAGCTCTTATTTGGAACCATAGAGGAAAGATGAAGTTGATGTATATATTGTGTGCTGTTCCTGTCTTGCTGCTTTTGACTGAGGAAAGCTTTCTATCAAATACTCGTTTCATTAATACTTCTAACATTAAGAATACAGAAGCAGTGGTAATTTGGCAGGACAAACGTAGATCTTGTTAGAAGCTGTAAAGATGTGTTTATTTGCAAAATACTGAATTTCTGCTTGAATATCATCCAACTGATATGAGTCCAATCAGCCTTTCTCTCAGATTATCGTTCTAAATCTTAAAAACATTCAGTCTGACTGAGAAAATGAATGCAGCTACATGCAGCTTTATTTTGTAATTATTTTTTTTCAGGCTGCCACTAAACCATAAAAGCAGGTTTTTGTTTTCAGTCCAGCTTTGCAGTGTTCTGCCACAGAACTACTTTCTGTCCTCATCTTTACATTCATTTCAATATCTAGCTCTTTATTACCTCATAATGTATCTCTTATAAATCACGTGTGCTACAAGAACCCCAACTTAACCAGTTACATCTGATTTCAAATTTCAATTTTATGTTTAAGGGTAACTATGATTTCAGTCCTTAGGATTTGTTTTTCCCATAAGACCATTTACTGTGTATTTTACAAACTGATGTAAAACTCCAGCCTGTAGTAACTTCTAGGAGAATTTTATTGCAGTCCTAAAGTTGCAGTGCACAGTCAAAAGCTGAAGTCTGTGATGTACCCATTCATATCAGCATGTTTTGTATCTTTCACAGGAGTGGTTGAATGTATGGCAGCTGGCACAGTTATCCTGGCTCACAATTCTGGAGGCCCCAAACTGGATATTGTGGTACCCTACGAAGGACATATTACAGGTTTCCTAGCAGAAAACGAGGACAATTATGCTGAGAAAATGGCTTATATCCTTTCTTTGTCTCCTGAAAAAAGGTTAGAGATCAGAGAAAATGCTCGCCGGTCTGTGTACAGGTTTTCTGACCAGCATTTTGAAGAGACATTCCTATTATCTGTGGAGCCATTATTTAAATAAATGTATGCGAATAAAAATGCATATGAGTAAAAGTATCTTTTTATATTTGACCAGGTACGACCTGTAAATGTAAATATATGTAATTTATGATCCCTGGGTCCCGTTCAATAAAGACACTTTTTTTTTTCTTTCTGTCAGGATATCTGCTTTATGTAACAGAAATATTTTGCTGGGAAATACTTTACTGGGAAATAAATGCTTCTGAAAATGTTGTGTTGACTATGTGACAGTACGCTGTCGTGTACAGTACACAGTGAACTGCAAAACCTTCTGAATTCACAGTGCTTTCCTGGGTAACAGAACTACATCTGTAAGATCTTTTGTTTTAATATTTTGTTTTCAGTCAGTCTTTACACATTTCATGCCACTTTACCTACAGCCACACTTTTTTAAATCAACGTTTTTGTTTGATTGCTCTTGTACCCAGAATTTTTTTTTTCTAGCTGTTAACTAGCTGTTTCTCAAATGGGCTTGAATGAGATTTCGTTACCTACAGCGATTCCTCTAGATTAATCCTATGGTATTTGCTAGCTTGCTTTTTGATAAGTGTAATAATTGCACTTGTCTATCCTCCTTACATTAGCTATTACCTCATGTCCTTTTACAGTATGATAAATGGTATTTTTCTAGCCCTATTCTACTGAAAAGTTTTCTGTTCCTTGGGAATAGAAGGGTCTAGATTAGAGAACATAATTAGATGGTATTCAAATAAGAACGTTAAAGCTCTAAGCTACTGCTTATTATAAAAGAGAACAAAGTGAGCAACATATTAAAAAAAAGCATCTGCTTTCATATCAAAAGTGGAGATTTTGAGCCATCACAGCAGTATTTTATGTTGCATAGCAAACTAAGAAGTGCAGAAAGTTACTGAAATCACTTCAGAATGTGTTTTTTTTTGTTGTTTTTCCTTTATTTAAACTTCATCTGAATTAATGACACTGTGAAAATATGGCTGGAAGAACTCATTGTTCAACCATTGGAACCCTGTCCTATGCTAGGAACTGGGGAACACGCGATTCTCATGGTGCTAGTAAAACCTTTTACTCCTACTGTATACAACTGCTCAATAGTTGGAAGTACTGTGTGCAGTCAGTGCTATGCAAATTAAACTATTGGAATTATAAAGCTTCATTAGTGGTACTCAGATTATGAGAAGCTGGAAAAGTTTCTTAAAACAGGATGTTGATTGATCTACAGAAATAAAATCCACTGAGTAGGAGCCTTTCTGAAGTGATACAAAAATGGTTAAAGAGTATGCAGTCAGAAATTTGCCCAAACGAGTGTTGTCAGAGACGTCCCAGGTAGCTTAGAACAAGAGAGAAAAGTGCTTTTTAATCTGGATCGCAATTTTTCAAAATGTAGACATCTAAAATTAGCCTGATTTTTTTTCCTTCTAAAAAAATGGCAAAAACCCTTTCAATTTTAATTGAATGCTTAACTCTGTTGAAAAGTAGCTGATTTACTTGGCATTTAATGTCAGCTACCTGTTTTTTTAAAATTTGTCATTGATGTGGTTAAAATTTCAAGGATATTAATGGTCTGAAACAGTAATCATGCTGGTGCTCTACGTAGCTGTTGCTTCTTGCTTGACTTTTTAATTATTTGTGTCAATACTAAGGGACTCACAGTTATTTTCTAGATCATCATCAGCTTTTCCAAACAGTTTGCTAGTTAAGCTCATCTTTTCTTCTTGTGTTTGACCTTTATTTATTGAAAGCATGGAAGACTCTATGGTTCTCTCTGCCAGAGAAGTTACCACTTTTTCCAGAGATTCTTCCAGCTCATGTCTCAGTTCGTCTTCAGAATCTTCAAAATTTCTGAAAATTTGAAAGAAAGTTTTATTAATTCTATGTATCTGTTACGAGTGTTTCTAGTTTCCAAGCCTTTGAGATTGTTTAAAATGTTTTTTAAAGAATATGCAAACTACACACAAACTGCTTCTTCACCTTTCTCTGGAAGATTGTTTACCTATACTTATAAGGTAAAAAAAACAGTTGCAAAGCCACGTTAACAATTCTGCATAATATTTTTAATGTCAGCATTGGCATTTGACATTATAGAATTGAAAATCAGATTAGCAGACTAAAACAAATTTTCTTCATTTATAAATTTAAAAGAACTGAGAAGAAAAGCTTTAGGCAATGCATGCTGTCATCTCATGAAAACTTCAGGTGAATGGATTTTTCTATTCAAGTGCTTGACTTACGTGTCATCATCTGATCTTGGCTCAAGTCTACCATCATCAACAGCAACACTGGAGCACCTTTCTGAGTCATCTTCCTTGCTTTCTTTTGGCGACAGGGTTAATTTCCCTTCTGGAAAGGGAGAGAACATTCCTTTATTTGTATGTATATTAGCTAATTATAAAGGTATATGTAAAGTAATAGAAAACAAGTAAACATTTGATTTTTTTTTTCCCCAGTGACCAACAATGTAAGTACCGTGCTTAACTGACTTGATCACGCATGTTTTAGTCAGTGGTTTATAACTTCTGCTCAGCGGCACCTCGCATGTTTGTAGACTTTAACCACAAAACTAGAAAGGGTAAGAAAGAAGGTAAATCTGATGTTGGTGGATTCAAGTTCCCAACATGAGGGCCTGCACTTTCAGAAGAAAACTTAGGGGACTGCTGTTTGGGAAAGACTGAAAATTACTGCTTGAACGCAGTAGCTATTATTCCTTAGAAATACTCATTTTCAAAGACTGAAAGGCAACCTCAACATGAAAGGAGGGAGAACAATGACAAGAGTTATTGTTTTAGTACCTAATGGATAAATTCTGTGTGTAATCCACTAGCAACCTCTCAGTTTGGGTAACAATGTACTCCACGATGTCAGCTTGAGTAGCAGGGCAGAACTGGGTGTTGAGGGAGTGTGGTATCTTAATAGATGTAACAGATAAATGAAAAAGAATTTAAGAATACCTGCATGACCTTATTCTTGCTTTAGTCCTATGAACTGCTGACATTAGTGAAAAGTGGTTTGAATTACTTTTTGCTTTTCCTTTTTTTTCAGTGTCAGCTGTATCAGCATGCACCATGCTGTAACGTCAGTCACCACGGTAGTTTAAGCCATTATGTACTACAGTTTACAGCTTTTCTTCAGAAATACCTATGTTTGCATTGTTTTTTACAGGGTTCTTCAACCTCAACAGTTTCACGGGCTAGATCCGTGTTTGTGGTATCTCCCATCTTATTGGCAGTACCTCCGTCTACCGAAGCAAATAAAAAAAGCATATATGAAGTAATAATTGGTAAGCAGGGCTTGCCCTTTCCCCAGCTATTGAAAAAGTCCTGAAAAAGGACGTTCCTTCACTGCTACATGACAGACAGCAGTGGTTGCTGGCAGAGGCTGCCCATGCTTTTCTTGTTTGTCAGCTGCTTCAAAATGTTGGTTCTTGTCACAGATCCTCTGCCAATGGTACAGTAACACAATAAGGAAAACCATGTAAAATTGGCAGTAATGGACATCCTACCTAATTCTTCTTCAAGCTGGATGAAGGAGGCATTAGACAGCTCTGCTTTTGCTAAGATATTCAGGAGAGTCCCAGGTGCTGTTTGTTTCCATTGCTTCCTGTGTTCTGTGATGTCTTCAGGCAGAATGACACGGTCAGCGGAAGAAAAGGAAGGTTCTCAGGTCACTAAATCATCACTGTGGCTTGGCACTTTTGCTAGAATTAGACTTTCTAATTTTGACACTGAGTTTTTCCTTTCGTGTAATGCTGGAACCTGATTTTTTTCCCCTTGTGGAATATTTTCTCTCTTTTTTTTTTTTTAATAATTATTTGATCTGATTGATAGTGTAGAGGAAAAAAATAGTCTATTTATTTAGTCTGAAAAATAGACTATTTATCACTAAAAACTTCTTAACACCGGTTTTAATGCTAAGTAATAAGCATATTAAGAATATACAGGTGCAGCTTCATTGAGCTGTCCTTGTTCTCAAATTTAGCGGCTTCTTAGGGCTGAAAAGCTTCAGAAGTTCCTGTTTTTCTTGTTCGTCATCTAAGACAAAATGAACAAGAAGTGACACACTAACAATGCTCTGCTTTGTCTTGACTATCCATGCCAAAAATTCAGGCTGTCTCTGTGTGTCTGGGGTAGTGGGAGAACGGGGGAATGCTGGAGCCCCTTGTTCACAGCACCCAGTGACTGGAGCTGCCTGGCACTGTCAGAAAACGAGCAATTCACCTCTGCAGAAAAGGAGCATCACCACAAACATACCTGCGTGAGGGTGCAGCAATACTAGTGTGGTGTGGGAAACCAGAACTCCACCACGCTCTTGGCTGGCTGGCCACAGACCGCCTAGGTCTTGTGTATCATAACTCAAGGCCCAAGGAAGCGGTGGTGGTCACTTGCATAGACTGGCATTTTCAGCCCGTCACCGAGACCACAGAGTGCTTCAGATAAAAGTCCTTCTAATTAAACGCCTGTCAGATCATGTGAACATACTGGTATGGAATTGTTAGCAAAAGTATGTAAGTAGTCTGGCTGAATTTTAGTAGCTCCCTAATTTAACTTGCTGGAAAACATAAAAACCTTCTTACAAAATTCATTTTCAGCCATAGGATGTACAGATGTGACATCGGCATTGGCTAAAAAATTCAGTAGTGTTTGGGGGGTTCCAGTTTGCCACTGCTTCCTGTTTTCTTCAGTATCACCTGCATCACTGGACCCTAAGGGGAAGAAAAGAGGAGGCAAAATTACTTCATTTTTTAAAAATAGATTTCAGTGGAATTATAATGTTGATTAATAGATATAGTGAGAGAGAAACATCAGACAAATTTGCTATAGCCTACAGTTACTGAATTTACCTTACTTTTAACTAATTTTCAGGATTAATCCTAAGTATCCCATTTCCTTAAGAAATACCTGTTTGGTATCCAGAAAGTTCTTCCAAAGCCCCGTCCATGGGATCTTCATAAACTTCCACCAGTCTCTCCTTAAGATTCTCCATATCCACAAAAGTTAACATCTCATTGGCTTTATCTTGTACCTGAAAAAACAATAGAAAGAGAAAACATATATTTGACAATAACTAATTTCTTCTGTGTTCACCAACCATTCTCGTGTATGCACAGGCAAGTTGTGTAACCAAACACAAAGCAGCTGGACTTGAAAGTCTCACTGTGAGCTGTGTGGCCCTGTGATACAACAAAATGACAAGAAACAACTGACAAAACAGTGCTTAATAAGTGTACATATACTGGAAAGAAATTCTGTTTGTTGCTGTTACAAATACTTTAAACATTCTAATATAAAAATATCGATAGGTAGCTATTACATCCAATCAGCTAAAAATGTCATTTGAATAAATGAAATCACATCATGTGTGTAGTCTCACTTCTGTTATTTCCAAATAACACCTGGTTCATCACAATAATTTTGCTTTGTGATGTAATCATAGTAAAAAGAAACAGCTGTGCGAATGTACTATTGAAATAACACAATTATCAATCTAAGCTTTTAGTATTATTGTGGAGGAGGGTATTTCAATCAAAGAATGGACAGGAAATTTGTTGTAATACAACCAAGCTTTCCCCAGAAAGGATGGAAAAAACTTTATGCAAGCCAAAGAGAATGACACGTGAATGAAAACAAAACTAAACAAAAATAAGTGTAATAGGATGTTGGCTTAAGAGAATAATTTAGAATAACAGTTGTGTATTTCATGCTGGAGAAACCCTCCTCTCAGTTGAAAAATCCCCTTTCTGAGCCATGGATAGCATGACTAGATTGTCAGGTTCTCCCCAGAAACTATAATAGGCAGAAAGTTAAATTATGATCCCGTTTCTCTGTAATGATACTGACTTTCTTCGTGCACAGCTCTACTAACGCTGTTCCTACTGATAGTATAAATCCTGCATGTGTCTTGGCCGTGGTCATCCCCTCTGTTTTAACCTATCTTGAAAATGAAGCAGCACCAGAAGGAATAGCCTGAGAAGACTCAGTTTCTGACCTTGGACTTGTGTAGTTTATACTCTGCCTGATGCTACTGGTCTTGCTTGCTCTTTTTGGTCTGTTACATGCATAAGCTTCAAGCACAATAGAGCCCTCGCAGGAATTTCTGGTTTTGTAGTGTTCACCAGTATGGGCTGAGTCATAGCTGTAGTTTTCTAGCGTATATAAACTGATAAGGCTTTTGCAGAGTTATGTTTTCTATAAAACTGTACTAAGTTCTCATTTTCAAGAAGTAACAACCACATTTTCAAAAGCAGTATAGCTAATAATTGCAGAAGTGGCCATTATCATTTCAGAAAATACTCAAAGAAATGTACTGAATTCACAAATCAAATTTGGCATTTACAGACTAATTCACTTTTGAGCTGTGTTTTTCCCCTCAGCCCAATTTACAAAATGAAAATATCTGCACCTGTTCACCACTTCTCATGTGAAAGATTGACCCAGATACCATCCAATTTCTCAAGCAATTATCTCCTTGAAGAAAGTCAGACATATGCAATATGTCAACAAAGCCTCAACATGAAGCTTCATTATAACACAGGTAGAGGATGACAGTAATATAAACAGTTAAACCTTACCTCACAGAGCTACTGTCATGGTTTCAGATTACTAAAGAAAATGCTTTGAATATAACTGAAGCCTACCTCTGCTTCTTGAATGTTGTCTTCCTCAGGAACACATTCATCTAAATTAATTTCAAACTTTATTCCTCCCTGAAGAAAATTCAGACACTTCATTAAAATATATTATTAAATAAAAACATTTAATTAAATGTACACAGATGACATGGAATTTAAATGGAACTTGAAAGTTATTTTTCTCTTAAAATAACTTCAATTTTCTTCTGTTTATCAAGATAAGTTGAACAAACAGGACAAAAATAGATTGCTCTGAGGTACACCTTACGGCTATTTTCAAATGACTGCATCCACTAGAGAAGGCTGGGACATTTTAAGAAAAGATGTCTTTGATAATCGTTTAATTCAAATCCTTGCAATACACGGAGTTGGTTCGTACAGTTGGTTCTCAGCCATTATTAATATTTGAACACTGCGCTGCTTCAGTGCAGAATTTCACAAAACACCTTTAGACCACTTCAGAATTATGTTATCTTATTATCTTATTATCTTATCAGAAATTTTCCTAATATCTTATGTGCATTTCTATTCAATTCCCAGCCCCTTTTACAATTTAAAAGCACTATGGAGAAGAAAGTTTTACAACAATATGTTAAGAAATTAGCAGCCTGACATAGCTTCACTTAGAGTAAACAGGCAGTTTGATATAAAGGTAAGTGAGGACTGATTACTGCCTGAGAAGATTTAAAGGGAGCCTCCCTCAAATGACCAGAAAAGCTCTGCTGTATGTTTCTTTTCTTAGTGATTCTATCCTGTCACAGGAACTTTTAGCAAACAGCATTAGACCAATACTCTTAATTGATTCTCAAATAACTTGATTTCCAGAGCTACTGTGGCATAACAGAATCATTTGAAATGTACACATTTAAGAAGAAAATGGGGAAAAAAAAAAAACACAAAAACAAAAACAGTAAGTATGGATACCTTTGTGCTATATTCCTTCTCCAAAATGTTTTGATCTTGCCTGTCCTGGAGTCTGACTTGTTTAAAGTTTTCTTCCATGTTCTGGAGGGAGAGAAAAAAAAAACAACTTTAAAATGCACTCTTTGGAACCAGTATATGTATATACCCTATATAAAAAGACTCTTTTTAGTAATAAATGTTGCCATTGATTTCCTTTTATATACACCAATAAGAATAGTTCATTCATTGCCTTATTTAGATTCTAATGCCAAAAGACATAATTCTGGCTTATCTAGCAGAAAAATAGGATTTTTCAAAAACATGTTTAGAGGATACAGTACTGCGTCCAGAAATAATGCATCTTTTCTTTTCTATGATCATATGCAAGATGACTCAAGCTGATTTCATTTCAGCAGACTTTGGAAGTGATGAAAATCAAGATTATAATTGAAACCTATACCCATACAAAGTCTAGCCATGCTTCATATTATCCTGTTTGCTGGTTAACACCTAAAAGCTATTTAATTACTCCTCTGCATATTCCTAAGCCCTGTGTTAGAACATGCCACATAAAAGCAAAGTAAATAATTACACACAGCTCCTTCAGTGACCTCCTGCTATGAGGACATGTCCTCAACCTCAGGTGAAGCCACAACAATTCACAGATTGTACTTTTTAGAAACACCTACGCAGTTTCTCCAGTAGATGGAGTGCCCATGAATTAAGGTGACATCAAACAGGTGTAAAACCTTTTTTTTTTTTTTTTAATTATGCATTTCCCATGGGAATAACATTTCTGTCCCGTTGTGGCTTTGATGGCATATGGCATAGCTTATCCCACCAAATGATGTGTGGCATCATTTTAGTAAAAGCCAGCTCCGGGATCCATGAATATCACTGAAGAGTGTCCTACTTAAAATGTCAGCTTTGGCCTGAGTTGCAGCTGCAGTAGGGTAGCAACGTCTGTCACCAGTTTATGTGGAGGTCTGCCCCTTGCTGCTGAACAGTGCAGGAAATCCTGCGCTACATGAAGGAAATTCTGACTGAAGAATCCTATTAGCTAGATCAGCGTTGTTTCCCTTTCAGAATAAGCTGGCAATTTGCACAGTGAGATAAATTTTAATAAGTTGAGGCTTTCATTCCATTCACTTGAGGAGAAGCAGACTTGTTGCCGCAGAACTCCATGTGGTCTGGACACCTCATCTGGTTTTCATCACACCAGTATTTTAAAGTAAAAATGGAACAATTCTGAAACTCCATTCCACTGCCTGTGTTGGTAGTATTTGACGACACAGAAATGATGGATTCCTGTAGCTGAAATCTTTGGCTCTGCTTCTTCCTCCCACTTCTCCCAGTCTTCTGTTTAAGTAAGGAATCCACAGAAAACTGGAATGTAACATACACCCTACATTGGATCCTTACAGGAAAAGTAATTATGTTCTACTCTGAGCTCGTGTTTACTGTGTCTCCTGCACAGGATTCTCATGAAGGTCTGCGCTGTGAGTGGTTTCTTTACTTCACTCAGAAAGCAAGGAAAAGAAACTCACCACAAAAAGAAAAGAAACGAAAGTACCTCCCAATAATTATAGGGGAAAAACAATTACCAAAACAAATCAGAACTCATCCCAATAAAGTTTCCAGGCTATTCAAGAAAGGAACCTAGGAAGATTTTCAGATGCGGTGCAAACATCAGGTACGATTTAAGCTTTAGCATTTTTCAGGACTCTCGCAGAGTGAATCAAAGGCCACGCATAAAAAGTTTTGTTTAGACTATGAGATACCTCAAGTGATTCTTCTTTTGTTCCAGCCGTATCCGTGCTTTCAGACTGGTTTTCAGCTTTCCCTTGCCTCACCAGATAGGTTTTATCTTGTATTTTTTGATTGTCCTAGGGAACAGGTTTATAAAATTTTCATTTCAATTACTAATTAAGTGTACTACCTTAAAAAAGGAGAAGAAAAAATGACTGCATGCAAGTTTGAGCTTTGCTACCTGGAGTACTCCTGCTCTGAATCTGAATTCTTTTATATTGCTGTGGTATTCTTCCCGAATTTTCTGTAACTGTTTCAGGTATTCCTATTAAACAACATTAAGGTAGAATACATATTTATTAGAAAGACATACAGAAATAGCACTAACTCAACAAAATATTCTATGGCTATCAAACTGCGTATATGTGAGAAAAAGGGATCTGTGTCCACTATTGCCAATTTTAAAGACTGCTTAATACTTCCTATTAGAGGACGTTTAGGAGTTATAACTGTTCCAGACTTTAACCCTTTTGAAGCTTTTCTGAATGTTTTATGCTGGATTTTCTGCCCAGTTACACCTAAAATAGTTAATTCCAACAATAAACTAAGAATTGTCTGAGTAATGACTCAAAAAAATTCACAATCTTAAAATAGAGGACTGAAAATTAGGAGGACAAAAAAATTATAAACCATTTATTGTATTGCAACCTCCTTCCCAAAATAAAACAGAAGTTTATTGTTTCTGTATAAAATAATTTCCTAAAGTTAAAATATGGAAGCAACAGACATAACATACTATTATATCATATTCTAAATGTTACCATATGATTTTTGAGCAATGACTATACATACATGAATAGTCAGGTAAGACTATTTTCTGTGATTTGTAAATGTGAGGATCTGATGTCCTCCACCATTAGTTTGTTCAGTGAAGGAATTCCTCTAATCTCAGCAGAACTGAAATCAAAATCAAGGTCCTAGTTTTTAAAAAGATTATGGAGGTCAGCTTTTGTGCAAGTCTTCACTGGTTTCTGCAAGATGGAACCAGATGAGCACAGAGCTTATATCTTCCTAGTGGTCCAATGGAAAAAAAAATATCTCACATAAAGAACACTATTGTCAAGGAGTGTAAGAAAACAGCTTTAAGCAACTCTGGAAAATATTTTATTTACCTGTTCTTTCATTTCATTCTTTCTAGGCACGTCCTGATGATGCAATTTGAGATGCTCTTCCATTATTTTCTGCTGCTGTATTTGGTCATGATATGGGTCAGCAGAGGATGGCCGCAGTCCCTGTGGGTGTACAAATAAATCCCTGAGCAAAGGAATTTTCATTTAGAATCCCTTTCTTCAGGGCCTATTCAGTTCACTTTCCCTCTTCCACTGAAGATTGATGTAAGACAAGTGTGTATTTTTGCAGGTAAGAGTCATAGTAGAATTTTACATTGCTACAGTTTGATATTAGAAAATAAAACCTCAAGATGACCATTGTAGAGCAGATCAACAGACCTGCTAGAGCAGAGCTTTCTGTCTGTCAGTGCTACAGTCTATTGGAAAGACATCAATTCATCTCTGGGATTTTCATTCAGTTTCTTTTACAGATTTTATTCTATGCTTCAGTACTTACTTACCAGCTGTTTTTCCACTTTAATCTTGTACTGCTGGGCTTCAAAACGCCTTTGAAGATATTCTGCAGGCCTGAGAGAAGAAAGCGATGTTCACATACTATATTTTATTTCACAGCTTCTATCTTCTGCACAAATAATTCTCTACCAGCTGTGTTTGCACTACGTGAACATATGTGTAGGGATAAAATATGTATAAATATGGAACAGTAAAATAACAAACAGAAAACATACTGACTTTGGGCGTTCCCCTTGCCATTATTTTGGTTACATTAATCTTCTGAAGAGCAAAGCTCTTCTTCACCTTCTATTTGATAAATGGTACGTGAAACTGTTAGTGAAAATAAAGTTATTTTTCCTGATCCTCTAAATGAGTGGTCAGTCATGGAATGGACAGACAATCTCAAAAGTAAGACAAAGGTTCTGCTTCTGCTTTGTAAAAGAAAGGCTTTAAAGTACACAGACTGCTGGAGAACGTGCCTTTATATCTGAAAACAAAATGTAAGATCTGCAGGAAGACGACATTTGTGTGGCCTGCCTCCCACTCTGTTCCCTCAAGTACAGAACAGCTTTTGCTCTTTAGATCTTTCTGATTCTGGTGGGAAGGAAAGACAGTGCTTATCCTGTGTTTTACTCCACATCCAGTGAAACACTGAGATTTGGGAGACATTTTGATAGTAAGATTTCAAACATCAGGACAATACAATCAGAAAGAACTTCTGGATAGACAGAAACAGGAGTTAGATTGTACAATAAACTTAAGTAATAAAAAATAAAAATCAAAGAACAAGGAGAGAAGGAACTACACTGAATATGCCATGTTTACAGTGCTAGTTAATCAGGAAGGCTGATAACTGCAGGACAATTCACTACCAATAAATAGTGAGAAATAGTTACCCGTCAGGTGGGGGAGGTGGAGGTGCAACTTGTCCTTTTTGTTTATAGTATTCCTCAACTCTTTGGCTGATGTGAGAAAGGTCATAATGTGCATTACCTTTCCTCTGCAAGTTGTCAAGTTTATCATAGTAATGACCATAATGGCCATGCGCTCTAGTATTCTCTGGCCTTTCTGCCATCTTAAATCTGGAGCTCTGTGGCTGAAAATACAATGAAGAATGTTAATTGCCCTGTTTTCATTTGTATCAATACCAGTTTGAACTATTTCCTGTCCTCCCCATTATAAGCTGCATGGTAATAAAGGCTGTCTACAGTAGAGTTAGTGTTAAGTTCTCCAAGCCCTTTCTTAAATAACCCAGAAACTTCCTAACTTGCTACATACAGGGTGTATTTAATCTTACTGTGGTCTTTCCCTTTTCCCCTGCTCCATCAGCTCCTGCGATTAAGCAGCAGCCCACGCTGTGCGAGTCAGTCCACATGGGGCTTTGCACCCTGTACCTTGGTTGCCCTTGAGCCACGCCATCATTCTGAAGCCCAAAGCACTGAGTTAATTCCAGGGGAGTTGTATTTTGACATGTGACAGCAAGGGGAACCTGGGATGTAGTTGTGGGCAGTAAACATGCAGACTGCTGCTTTCAGGGGAGCACTGTGCTCGTGCATAATCTCGTTGATTATGTGCCTGTGGGAGCTTGCCTTTGATTTCTCCAAGTCCTCACTGTGATGAAACATTCCTGTATTTCTACTTTGTGACAAGACTGTCTTTTCCATCTCCTAAGAACAATGAAGAGAAAGGTGATCGTCTAGCTGCTGCTGCATGATAAAAAAGAACTGCAGTAAGACATCCACAAACATTTCCATGGTGGGAGGCTAAAAATCACTACATGGTGTACGAGCAAATGCTGACTATTGCTTATTTTTCTTGCATAAATTATAAAGCATCTCGGTATCCTTTCATTAGATGGTAAATACGTTAATTGTTGCTCCTTAGAAACACTGAAAATAGAGTCATCTACCTACAGCATAGTCCAGATTATATATAGTCCAGAACAATATAGATTCATATCTATAGAAGAAAATTTTCCACTGCCAGTAATGATCCCAGGGACGAGGTAATTTCAGAAAGTGTACGTGTTGTCTCTCCCCGAATGAAGTTTTAGAGTATGGTATCCAGAACTACGGCAATCTCAAGCAATAGGGAAAACAAATCAGACCGTCTAAATAAGAGGGTTGAGAACTATGAGCAGTGAAGCTTGCACTCTTTCTCCCCTCCGAGAAGGTCTGCAGCAAAGAAGACATACCCCTGGTGGAAGAGGTTCAGGGTAGAGAATTCTAGAGCAAACTGGACAGAAGTAAGTCCACTGGCCCTGATGGGATGTACCCACAAGTGCTGAGGGAGCTGGCAAATGTCATTGTGAAGCCACTGTTTATTATCTTTGATTGACTATGGTACTGTTGTGAGAGGAAAGCAGATGTCAATCTTATCTTCAAAAAGGGCAGGAAGGAGGACTCACGGCACTACAGGCCAGTCCGCCCCACTGGCAGCAGGCAGGGTAATGGAACAAATTATCCTGGAAACCATTTCCAGACACATAAAAGACAAGAAGGTGATCAGGCGTAGTCAGCATGGATTCACAAAGGGAAGATCATGCTTGACTAACCTGTTAACCTTCTAAAATGAAATGAGGGGCTTGGAAGACAAAGGGAGAGCAGTGGATATTGCCTGCCTCACTTCAGTACAGTTTTTGATGCTGTCTCCCGAAAGATCCTCATAGAGAAGCTGATGAAGTATGGGCCAGATGAGCAGTGGTCAATTGAAAACTGGCTGGCCCCAGAGGTGCTCATGTTACAAAGCCTCGCTGGAGGCCAGTAGCTAGCAGCTTACCCCAGGGGTTAATACTGGGCCCAATCCCGCTTCACATCTTTGATAACGATCTGGATGATGGGGCGGTGTGCTTTCAGTAAGTCTGCTGATGATGCAAACCTGAGGAGAGCGGCTGACATGCCAGGGGTCACGCTGTCATCCAGAGGGACCTCAGCAGGCCGGAGAAATGGGCTGACAGGAACCTCATGGAGTTCAGCAAGGGGAAGTGCAAAGTCCTGCACCTGGGGAGGAACAACCCCAGGCATCAGTACATGCTGGGGGACCCAGCAAGGAAGAGGACCTGCGGGTCCTGGTGGATAAGCTGAACATGAAAACAGTGCCCTTGTGGCAAAAAAAGGCTAACGGTATCCTGGCTCGTATTAGGCAAAGTACTGCAGCAGGTCAAGGGGAGTGTGGCCAGTTCTGTCTCCCCCCCAGTACAAGAGAGACTGGAGCTACTGGAGAGAGGCCAGTGAAAGGCCACGGTGATAATTCAGGGACTGGAGCACCTCTCATGAGGAAATGCTGAAAGACCTGGGATTGTTTAGCCTAGAGAAGGCTCAGGGGGAATCTCATCTGTGTGTACAAATACCTGAAGGAAGGGTACAAAGAAAATGGGGCCAGGCTCTATTCAGTTTTGTTCAGGACAAGAAACAATGGGCACAAACTGAAACACAGCAAGTTCCAGCTGAAAATAAGCAAAACATTTTTTACTGTGAGGGTGACCAAACACTGGAAGAGAGAGGTTGTGAAATCTCAGTTGTTGGGGATCTTCAAAAGTCATATGGATGTGGTCCTGGACAAGTGGCTCTAGGTGTCCCTGCTTGAGCAGAGAGGTGGACAAGATGACCTCCACAGGTCCCTTCCAGTCTCAAATATTCTGTGATTCTGTGAACCCTGAAGCAACTCATTCAAAGCATGACACTATGCAAATATACCCACAACCCTGAAAAAAAAAAAAAAACACACAAAAAAAAACCTGTTTTCTTCATTTGGATGATGAAAGACTGTGGGAACTTACCCAGTGATAACATAGAGCATGTCTGGCAGATCCAAACACTGTGGACAAAATTCTGCCCCTGATTACAGCAGAACACGATGAAAGGAAGCTCAACCAGCATCTCTGCACTCGCATGGATATGCACAAATGTAACTACGAGGAAAACTAAGTCCTACGTTCTGCATTGGGCCAGCACTATCCTCAGGTATCTAAGTGACTGCTTGAGGGCTGCAGTTTTGGGAATTCCACAAATCTCTACATCAGCTAATCTACCGTAACTGCAATGTGCAATTACTGCTGGGAGCTCCCGGATCCTAACTGTGCTTTGCTCTGGTTCGTCAGCACCCAAGAGAGCACTACATGCTCTTGAAGATAAATGTGAGGGTGTGAGACGATGCCAAGTAAGAGGCTAGAGATAGCACATAGCTTGAGGAAACAATGAGGTAGAAAATGAGAGAGGGACACAGATCAGACACAGATCACTGTGAGGAACTGGGGCTTCCTGCTGTAAGGTTTTATCCCAGTTTGTTTTAATAGTATCTGAAATGAGGGCAGAGGGCACCACTAATCTTGCCCACGAATGGGCCCTCAGGAGGTGTGACCTAAAAGAATCAGTACATTTGCTTTTATGGCAGAAATGCAAACCCAAAGTTCATTTGCCCTTGTGCAAACATAAATGCAAAGTGTGCCTGACTGCTTTTGTTACAAAGGACCAGGCTGAAGCAGCCTGAACTCCGTCTTTCCCACTTAGGCTTTCTAAAACACCTCTTTTGAGACTTCTGCAGTCCTTAACTGTCTCCACTGACTTGCTGTAGGCATTAGGTTGAATTTAATTTATCTTAAAGAAGCCTTTTAAAGGACATTTTCTAACAGCAGGAATTTGCCTTCTAAGATAATTAAATGTTATCAGCAATGTGGATGCACCATACCTGAGGCTGCTGCCCTCCTGAAGGTTTCCATTCATTCCTTTGAAAGAATTCCTGTGTCTTGACAGGCGCCACCATTCCAGATTCCGGAGGAACTTGGTCCAGGACTCTCCCTTTTTGAAGCTTACATTCTTTTTAAAAATAAAAGATTAACAAGTTACCTTCTGTGCTTCCTACATGATTATTGATCACGCAGTTGCAAACCATAGTAGGGTGCATATACCTAACACTGACAGGCTGAGCCAATAAACGCTCCTTACATCCTTTCATCATACTTCACCACACCTCACAGTTCCCAGGAATTCTGCCTTTCATTCTTAGAATGACATGTTTTTGAAAACATTATGATTTGTCACACTCATGTAGAGTGGATCTTCGTACTTAGTTTTGCAAAGAAGTACACTGAATAGAAGGGAGACCTCTATAAACCAGAAACGTATCACAGCTTTTCTAGCTGAATGCTGCAAGTGATCTGGTCTCAGAGCTGTCTTTTCCTGAACAGGAAGGACAGTGATTCAATGTCTAGGGTAAATGCTTCTGCTGCTTCAGTTCTCTCCTTTTTTTTTTTTTTATTTCCAAATTTGTCTGAAACTCTTGTATCCAAATGTGCAGCAAAGACTGTTGGAGCAAGTTATCACCATCAAGTATATCACAACTAACAAATGTTAGTGTAGAACCAATGTTAAAATCATTAAATATTATCTTTACCTTGTATCAGCTTGGCTCCAGGCTGTGATGCTGAAGGCTTTCTTTTGTGTATCACAGTGAGACTGAGCTCTTCCTGTGTTAACTATAAACAAAAAAGTATCTGATAGAATTGTTTATACTACAATACGTATTTTTCTCTTGGCAAGCAGCAGTACAAGGCACTCACCTCAGGGGGCAAATATCTGAGAACAAGCTTCTGCAAGAAGGGCTTCCTCAGAATAGAATTCATAGATGGCCGATCTCTTGGAGATACTTTAAACAACTGGGAAATTAACATCCTCAGATCATACGAATATTTGGGAGACACGGGCTGAAAATATCCTCTGCAAATCTTCAGCACCAGCTGGTGCAAGCTATTGCCTTCAAACTTAATCATTAAAAGCAATAGAAAGAGGACAGTAAGTACTGCTGGTTGGAAACGATGGACTAAACATCCAAATTTGAAAAGGGTACTTGCGGACAGAAGCCCTGTGCTATGCAATCTCTTCACAAATAATTTCCCCCTATCCATAGTTTGCTGTGAGAAATTAACATAACTACTCTCTATCTACTTGCTGGTTATGTTCTCCTATTTAAGCTACGTGACTCAGCAGGTCTGATAGCTTTGGTACTCGGAAGAGGTTTTTCAGAGTGTCATATGTCGTACAGTGTCATACAATAACACAGACACAATTTTTCCAGAATTAAACATCAATAGTTTTGCCAAAAGCTGTTCAGCAGAGACCTGCACACATACTGCTTTCACAGCATTCCCCTTCAAAGCCTGAGTTCCCACAACTTAGCCTCTGTGGTCTGCGTTCTCTCAGGAACCAGGGTACAATCTGATTTTTAACAACTGATGCCACTCAGCTGACTCTGTCCTCTCTGTTCAGAAGATCTCTTAATATGTCAGCATCAATCTGCTTTTTAGGGCCTCAGGCAGGCAAAACTAATTTTGAAAGCAACAACTTTCTAAAATTACCATTTTATTTGCTTGGATAATTTGAAGGTGTTGTAACCAAAATTTGCTCTTGCATTTCCTTTCTACATCAGCATCTAGTTCCTGCCTTCAAATTAAAAACATGGGCAGCAATACGAAATGAGGTTGGATCAGGTGATCTTGGAGGTCTCTTCCAACCTAAATGATTCCGTGATTCTGTGAAACAGAATAGCTAATATTCATAAGAAGAAATAATGATGTTTTCTCACTTTGTGAAATCTGGAATTTTCCTCCCTTGTTCTCAGCTCAGCACAATTGCTCTCCCTTCCAGTGCTGCTCTGCTGACTTTGACCATATTAAAGCCCAGGTCAACTTCTGCTGGGCCCAGGAATCCGACCCTTTTCCTGTTGTTGGGATTAGTTTCTGCTTTGATCCCTTCTCCACATTCACAGGCTGACGATTACTTGAGGCTCAGACCATGCAGAGGACAGCACAGTTTCCTGAAGATGCTATCTCAGTTATCTTTTGACATGAATGTGCTTCCAAACAAAATACAACTTTTAGGAAAATGTTTCTTGAGACTTGAAATGCTGTCCAGGGAAACGTAGGTTTCAAACTCTTTAGCAAGTACAGGTTAGTATTTTCAATTAGAAATGAATAAAATTTTGTGCCTAAAGCCTAACCTTGAAGTATAGCTTTAATTCTTTCCATCTGCCTTTTGAGAAAGTATAGCACTTATTAAAGAGTAAATATATGTTTGACATACATATATATATACATAAAAATTCTAGAAATACAATATAATATATTGTATTTTAGTATGCTCATAAAATTCAATACAAAATATTAAACACTGGCAGTCATCCTTTAATATCAAGAAGTAAATTGAAAATAATTCTAGTAGCTGTCTATGAATATTGTTATAACTACATATATCCCAGGCTGTTCAGTCTATTTTTAGTAATATGATATTGATCTGATTCTAAGATACTTACAGGATGCTTTAGTGCACACAGCTCATAGAGCACACAGCCAAGAGACCAAATATCTCTGTAAATAAAAGGAGTTCAAGTTTCAGGAAAAGCCTATAATATTTTCATAGATGTAATCAATTTTTTTTTCAGCTCTCAAATTTACTAGCATCATTCCATTGGAGATTAATATTGGTGCAACTTTCGATATTTCTGAGGATGCATTGAAAAGAAAAAAACTTAAATTTATTTTTTAGCTCTGGCACCCATCTTTCTACAGTACCTAACTAGGTTCTATTATTATTATTGGAAAAGGCACATGGTATAAATGATGCCTGCTTCATATTCTTAGCAGGACTGAAGAGCAAAGCTATCTCTAGCTGATGCATGTGAAATTCCTGGTGCCCTGCAGAAATACAGATTTAAACCATGACATTATGGTAAGTTCTCTTGTGCCTGCACACCCTCATGAACAAGCGTATGAAGAAAACAGAGAGACTCACGTTTTATTGTTATATGGTCGATTTTCACAGATCTCGGGTGACAGATAATAAGGCGTCCCTACACAGGTATAGGCAAACTCCATGGTGCTAATGAAACACAATGAATAAAAAGGCTTACACATTGTATAAGTCTGCAAGCAATTGAGTTAGAGCCTGTGGGGGTTATTATTTCTGCTCTCAAAATAGTTGAATAATAGCTTGATGGAACAACCCAAGAAACACAAAAGCACTTCCCATCTCTGTGTAAAAATGACCAACTATTTTAATGCAGTGTTTGCATTTCAACAGAAATCACAAGAATTCTCTTTTCCCCACTTTTTACCAGCATCGTAATCAACATTTGCAAGGAACGATGATCATTAACACATAATTCTGAAAGCTGTCAACCACACCTCAAAATATTCGAAGTCTCCAACATACTCATTGAAATAAGAAGATCGTAGGTGCCAGTCAGTCATGCAAGCTTGAAACTGTGGAAGGAGGAACAACTGTCCAGAAACTAAAGCAGGAGTAAATGAATTCTATTTCCATCTTTGCTGCTGACTTGCTATGTAGGTATAGCCGAACAACACCGGTTGGATTCGTTCCACTTGCTTTTAGTTATCTACCCTGTGGATGTCATCAAGAGTCACTGGGAAGTCAGGGAAGAGAAACAGTACTCACAGAGTGTGGTTCCTCTCACTCTACAGTAGGTGTCAATAAAAGTTGAAAGTTACCCTCTTTATAGTGGATATGATATGAAGTCTGACTGCCCGGGGTGTCAAGGATACCTAACAGAAAGTAAAAGTATTGGGCACTATCTAGAATTCGGAAGTGGAGAATTGAGATGAAAATGCCTTTGTGTATCACAGGGGACGGGAGGAAGAGGGACTGAGAAAACTAATTCACTTGTTATATGAGAAAAAGTACATTCAAGCTCCAAATATTTTTGTCTCTATAGTCCCAGATACCTATTAAATACTCCTCAAAATGCCCGTACTTGCACATTCACATTCTGAGGTTTACTTTCAGTAAGACTTCCCAGCTCTGATGCACCACCAAACTTTCAAAGTTATTTAGGCTTAATTCCAAAGCAATCTGATGGGGCCTTGACAGAAATTACCTATGCTGTACATTCACCTGAAGAATGCATTGAAGTATTTTATACAGGTACACAGTTAAGTAAGTCTGAAGAGAGTGCACAAACTGTCTACGCTGGGTAAAGTCTTTATTGTGTAGGCAGAAATGAGATTCAGCTTAGATTGATTTAATTTAAGGATAGGAAAAGTTGCAACACGTGAATTGCAGGAGGTGGAGTACAAAGCAACTGAGAAGGACTGACAATAGAAGGACTATCTGCAAAATGATCATCAGAGGAAATCATCTTTCCACAAACTGTGGAACTTCATTGCCACAAGATCCTGCCAAGGTCAAAGATATCAAGAGGCTCAAAAAAGAGATCAAATTCAAGCACTGTCCTTCTGTTAGCAAGCCCCCTGGCATGTTTTGACCACGTCAAAAAGCACTCTCCTAGACAATGTCTGGCCACTATGTAGGTTAGGCCAACCTTGTCCCCAGAGTCAATAAAGATAAGAACACCCTCTTCGGCAGAAGTTTAGCCAGGGGGATGCAAGCCATGGCAAAACATTTACTCTAAGGGCTAGAGAAGAATGGGTTCTGGCTTTTTTTTTTTTTTTTTAAATATAGGCACAGTTTTGAAGAACATACTAAGAAAAGAAATAGTATGACCTGAACAAACTCTTTTCTTACACTACTTCCAAACGTTTAATGCTGTTCACTGCTTTTTCTTTTCATGAAGCACCAGAAGTGATCATCAAGGACTGCAAAAAAAAGAGTTGTACCTCCAGAGTTTCTCTATGTCAGTTCCATAAGGAACAGGGAAAGATTGAGGGAAAGACGCCCTAACAAGAGTCCAGTTACAAGGATCTGTGGTTATGTTCAGGACGGCACATTTTAGGATACCAGAAAAAAATACAGTGACAGACCCGTGATATCCTAGACCAAGCACAGTCCACAAACAATTTGCACATTCAGGTTGCATTCTGACCATTCAGAAACAGTCACGTTTGGTGTAGATCATAGACTAATGAAAGAGGTGCTTACTTGGTCAACTGTCTTGCTATGCCGAAGTCCCCAAGCTTTGCTATCTTTCCATTATTGCTAAGAAAAATGTTCTGCAAACAAAGAAGAAACTGATATGCAAAAATAAAACATGGCACGGCTTCTTAAGCAAATTTTGACATGATAAAATCACCCCCTCTCCAGTTCTAGTTTTACTACCTGGGCTTTTACGTCTCTGTGTAAAATCTTTCTGTCATGAATATGCTTCAGGCCCAAGGAGATCTGCACAAACCAACTCAAAATCTACAGTGAAAGACAAAAGAATTAGATATCTGATAAATTTGATATGTAGATAAATTTGCATGGCTCTAATTTCCAGTAGGACATCTTACTGAAATATGTACAACGAAGACAACAAAATCTAAAACATGTTGAACACACACAATATATAATAGTAAGAAACAATATTTTTGAATGAGCAAAAATAAAGCCATAGTTTTGCTTTCCTTTCTCAGTGCTATCAGGAAACCATGGAAATAAATACCAACTCCCACTTACTGTATCCCAGTCAAGTTTTCACTGACTATGACAAGACCATTACTTCAGCAAGGACTGAATAATCATGTCAAAGAAGAGTTAAGAACGCTAGACCATTATTTAGAAATGAATTCGAAAAACAAGCCATAAATGGGTGGTGTCTTCTTAATCCTCAGCAGTGGAAGTCATACCATGCATTTATAGTATTTGTAATCATACCAAATGTGATCCAGGAAAGAAGAAATAGAGGATGAAGGTCTGCAATGTGGTTAAACAACAGAGGTATGAAGAAACTTGTGATAGTAAGTAATCACAACAGGTTATCCTTGCCCCAGGACAGCTCTTAAGCATGTATTTAACTCCAGATATACGTGATTTATTCAATAAGGGCTGCTGGACTTAATTCAGAAACAAAAGATGTGCTTACATGCTTCTATCTTAAGGACAATTGATGGTCATGGAAGACTTTAATTCAAGCAATAATCTTTTATCTAGTAATGCTTAACATTTCACAGATGATTTCCTGAATAGGGCTGATGTCATAAATGAGACTTTCTTAGACATATACTTGAAAATATAAAGATTTTTTAATAATGTTACATTAAATTGGGCAATTTGCTCTCTGTTCTTGATTGTCAGATGCATCTTTAGTTTCTATAATCCCTTCTTCTGTCTGTATTTCCTTTGTCTTTCTTTGGATCTGTGATTCTGTGATTCTGTGGATATGCATCATTCTGTCTTGGCAAGAGTTTTATGTGTGTTGGTTCCCTGTTTTGTCTTTTCATGATCTGTGACTTTGTCCTCTTTTTATTTTCTCTCATGTTCTCTCTGCCTCTATTATGACTCCCAACTGGATCATAAAATCCACCATTGCTGAACCAGTAATTCACTTCCAACTGACTTCTACACTAAGGAGTTTCTATTTTCCTCTAAAGCAAAAAGAAATGTCACAAAATTTATTTTTTTTTCCTTTTTTTTTTTCACTTCCATACTTTAGAGTAGATTTTCACTAACACGTTAGATACTCTCTGTCTAGTATCTAGGTAAGTTTTCATTGCAACTGCAAAAGTGAAAGACTACACATAATAAATATCCTTAGAGTTCCGAATATGAAGTCCGACATATAAAAGATTTCCTTCAGCAAGCTAAAGTTAGTTAAAAGATGAAGGAATAAGTTAAGGAGTAGTAGGAAATTCTGTTTCTGTGAATTGCAATACCTCTCACATGCACCTATTTACAAACTGAAATACCTGTGAACATGCTCCAAAAGCAGTCAGAATTCTGGCCTTGTTTCTCTGTGTCAGTTTAACAATTTAAATGGCATCAGAGAACTCTTGACCCAAATAAAATGAATGAGAGATTTACCACTGACTAGTATAAAGCACGATATGTCATGACGCAAATAGCATAAAAGAATGAAAATTTCATATATAATACATCCCCTAACACCTCTAAAACACCTTGTCAAAATGAAGTCTTTCTGGTTGAGCAGGTGTACTACTAAGATAAAGTGCCTCCAAAATAAAAGGAGCAATAGAAAGAATATAACTAGCATCAAAATACTGTTAATAAATTAATTTAAGATCTTAAACAAGTCTAAAAGGAAACTCTAAATTCCCACTAAAACTATCAAAGTTTCTTTAAAATGTTCAGGTTTTTTATAACAGGTCAGAAAAGAAACAGTAGCTAGCAGTGCATAATTCAAACAATGTGTTTTACATAATACATCCTTTCCTCTAAAGGTAATTTCTTTCACCTGATCCTCGTCAAACAGTACTCCATGCTGCATATTTATCCGCTTCATTAGATCTCCACCATCACAGTATTCCATCATGATATATAGCTTGTTGTTTTCTGAAAGGAAAAGTATTTCTTGCCTTTATTCCCTTATTACTCATTAATACAGCAATAAATTATTCAATTCCACCTGAAACATACATTAATTGTATGCTCTCTATGGACACCAGCCTTCACCTTTACTTCACAGGCCCTCCAAAATCCAGCATGAGCCTCAGCTGGAAAGCTGCTCCACCCCTTCCCTCAGTCCCAAAGTCCAAGCCAAACCTTTCCTGCAACCTTACTGATACCCCAAAATATGTTTTTTTCCTATTTTCCTATTTTCTAATTCATTTTATTTCCTATTTCCTGCTGTGCTCAAAAACTCTCTTTTCTATTGAAGCTCCTGAGAAAGTCTCACAAAACTCTGGACCTCTGTTGAAGGTCAAGGGAGGCAATGCAGACACCTCAGGATCTAGTGTTTGCTTCAGAGTACTTTTGGTCCCACCTACCCACCCACAAGGAGAAAAAAAGTGATGACTGAACCTGGTACCTTGTGTTCAATTTTAGGAGTTGGCACCTAACCCACTGATAAGTAAGGTGCTGGGGATAGGCCTATGGTTGGGCAATACGAACAAACTAGGTTTTGCTGCCTTTCACTCCTATAGTCACAAATAAAACAAAAATGTTAAAAGTAAACCTTGCAAAGAAGCAAAGAAGGTGACTATATTTGCATGCTTCATCTTGGCCAGAAGAATGACTTCTTTCTGCGAGGCTTCTTTTTCTTTCACAGGCATCTACAAAGAATTAAGGAACTATATGCTAGCAATGATGTATTTAAGTCTCTTCAATAATAGTTACATTGCTGTCAAATCATTCCCACAAGTACGTAAAGATTGTGCCAAGGTGATGCAGAAATACCAGAACATATGATGTACACACATTTGCGGCATATGTTTGTAAATATACTGCAACATTATCAAAGTAAAACCAAATTATGACGTTTTACAAACAGGCAAATGTCTACCTTTAAACTTTCTACACAAATGTTATTACCAATTGTTGGTTGAGAGTTGAGTTGGTGAATAGAGGTAAACTCAAAAGTTAAACTGCCCTTACGTATTAGAATAATAAAGGTCTAGGTGAGTCTGTGTTCCTAATAACGTTGATTTCAAAAGAATAAAGTTAAAAACAAAGATCTTCTGTTTTACAGTTGTTATGAGTTCTTGCAACACTTCAAGCAAAATCTTTACTCTGTTATAGTAAATGGAAAACTTATATTTGGTTCATTGTAACCACACTTTCATCAATATTATTTCTTATAAACTCATGTTTCAGTGATTCCATACTGATTCTATTAAAATGTCCTCTTTCATTTACAAAAGTAAGTTTCTTACTCTCATTCTTAAGAAATAATTTTGAAATGTAATCCTTAAAGATTCAAAAATCAAAAGGTGAAAATAAAGACACAATCAATCATATAAATGACACATAGACATACCACATACTAGAAAGACACTCTACCACGTAAGAAAAATCTTACTACTTTGAAGTCAGAATTTTCTGTAACCACCTCTTGATTTTTAAACAACTGTGATAAGCAATAACACTTTATTAACTTACATTTTTCTATTTTGCATACATCAAAATATGAGATTAGAAATAACCATATTACTGGTCATGAACACAGCAAAACTATTTTTTATTTAGTTGTCATTACTAGTATATCAATTTTTCTGGGTTTGAATCTGAAGGTTATGTAGCTTTTCCTAGAACTGACACATAAAAATTCATTCTTCTGTTATGATTCTCTAAAACATTAGAAGTTCACTAGTGTGGCCCAGAATGTAAGAGCTGTCACATGCAAGTAGACACTCACTGAAATTGACCTCTGAATTCCCTGTACTGAAATCACATGGAGTTTAATTGTGTGTCTTTTTGGAACTGGACCTAGGAGTGGCATTACTCTGACACCCGAGCTAGCCACCCTAACCTGCCTTTACAGCCCACAGAAAGAAACATGGCTTTTATGGCCCAATTCACCTCATTCTGAAACAGAAGTCTAAAACACACGCAGTAAACTGTATCCCTTGTTCTCCAAGAAAGGGAGTCAAGCCAGGTAGGTGAGACAATGACAGCTACAGAATGGACATTTCAAATTAGATGAAATGAATCAAAATGCCCTATGCATAAATGAGAATCAGAAAGATTGTTGTATATTACTCTCATGCCTGAAAACATGCATGTTGCAAAAAAAAAAAAAAAAGAAAAAGAAAAAGTTTAGAGAAATGTATCACAAAATCATAGCTTGTTATTTCAGTAGCAATAGGTTTTGTTGTAGTTGAATCATCTACTATAAAGCTTAAATCAGGTAGTGTCATGTATGGTAGGTAAAGCTTTGAAAAAAAAAGAAAAAAAACTGTTAATATAAAAACATAGTTATGTTTTTAAAATCACTAAACAGGCAGTCAAAGAGTAGTCTTTGGAAAGTTTGTCATCAAGATGCAACCACAAACGTGACACCCAAGCTCATATGTTAGCTAAATCCAGTTGTCGTAATTCTGTAAATAACTATTGTTATCATCCAGGTTTTGTTGTTTTACCTTAGTTAAATCAATCTCTTTGATGACACATTGCTCATTATCCACTTTTCCTTTTGCCAAGAATATTTTGCCATAAGATCCTTCTCCAATTTTCTTAAGGATTTCATATTTATCCATGATGTCTTTATCTTAAAGCAGTGGCTAAAACAAGAGTCCCCAGATTAGTATTGCATGTAGTTGGTGTTATAACATCTGAGTTTGTCTACTGAAATAGAAACTGCCTTTTATTACTGTATTTTTTCCTCACATTTTTATCACATTTTGTCACATTTTTATTAATGATGCAGATTCATCCTCAAAATGTCATCTCCTGGAAGACTGCAAATTATTGTGGATCTGAACCTTCCTTAAGCAGCAAGTTTATGAGCGTCTCATAAAGGAAAGCATGAAACATGGTCCTAGCAAACCCTAAAATTAAAAAATGAGAAGGCAGCAGAAAGTATTATGGTATGGTATTATGGTATGGTATTATTCTTAGAGGTCTTTTCCAACCTTAATAATTCTATGATTCTGGGAAGTTTGACGTTATTTATTGAAGTTAACAATACTGCACACTTGTTCTTTTAATGGAAAACATAAAATTATAGTGCATTTCTTGTTGAACTTTCTATGGTGCAAATGACCAAGTAGCCTGGGTCATTACCACTGGGTATTTGCAACCTATCCACAAGCAAACTTAGAGCGCTAATACACACGCACACTCTCAAACCGTTCTTATTAGTTGGGCTAAGTTTTAGCCAGGAAGATTTGGTAAGACACTGCACTTTTGCTGTCAGGAAGGAAAGCCAGGCTCGGTAACAGACCACCTCGGCCTGCGTGAAGCCATCTCCGCGGGCCGGGGCCCTTCCCGCCCTGCTGTGGTGTCGTCGCCATGGCGACGGCGCGCACCGGGCGGGCGGCCCCTGCCCGGGGCCGCCCTCAGGCGAGGTCCGGGCGGGGGGACGCGGTACCTGCGTGCGGCCGCCGCCTCCGGAGCCCCCCGCGGCCAGACGGAGGAAGAGGAGGAAGACGAGCGGCCTTACACTGTCTGCCCTGCCCTCGGCGGGGTGTGGCGTCTGTGGCACTGCCCTCGCACCCCTCCGGGAGGAGAAGGAGGCTGGATTGCTTCAGGCAGCCGGCGCCTTCTGCCCCCTGTGAGGGGCTTTGGGTGTGAGCAACAGAGAAGCGGGAAACAGCCCCGTTCCACACCTTGACGTTTTCTAAAGCTTTTCATATTTATTTTTTCAGTATTATTTAAACACAGTCCAGAAGCACCTCCCAGGGAGAACTGTACTGGGGTCATGTCTACACTTCCCTGTCAGGCTTCTCACCACTAATGACTATTTAGTACCCAACAGCCAGCCCAAATAGCACCATTAAACTTAAATTACACGTAATGCTTCCTGCAGAAGTTTATCTCCTTATCAAAATGGGGAAAATTGTCCTTTTTAAAGAACAAAGTAGGTTTCTTCCACAAATGCAAATGGCGTATATAAAAATCTTGTCATGGAAGGCAAAAGTTCACTCTCAGGTATTGTCAGAGGATTAACAGCTGCGTGAACTAAGCCTCAAATAATTAGCATAGCTAAATGTTCTCCATAACATGCCCTTCAGACAAAATCAGTTATTCCTACTATGCAGTACTTCAAGACATAGTCAGGAAGAAAAACTTCATGCACAACTGTCACTTTGAAATAAGACAAAGAAGGCAATTTAAACAATGCTGTTAGCGCTAATGCCTTTGGCTGAACATTTCTACAAAGCTATTACCCACTCTAAATATATTTAATATCTACTTTTTTTGTTATTTGCAAGTGTTCTAGCTAGAAAGGTTATTTATTATGCATCCCTCCCCTTAGTTTGCCCTACAGAAAACTTGCACACAGGTTTTTTTGACCAAGACCATTTTACTAGTAACTACAACTATTATCAACAAATACAATTTGGATTATACATATTGGTTAGCCTAACTTTCATTATTGTCGAAAAATGCCAAACGTAAGTTTTCAGTCACTGTGTTTCAGTACCATTTCCAGTTCCGACACCCAATCTGGGTCATCTTCTTCAAAGTCCCTAAAAACAGATTTCAAAATGTTATTTTGCAAAATAATCCAACTTCATAAATACATATATATTTAAATTACACTATAACTAGGAGAAATACTGTTGAAAATCTCAGTGCAAGAGACTTATTTCCTGCACTACTGCAGTTAAGGAACCAGTAGGGGTTCCCTTTTGAATTTACCCAAGTAAGTTTTTATCAGAAGCAAAGAAACGTACACCAAGAAACTATATGCATTGGTATTAATGGCTTGCAGTTGAACTGCAGTAATACGTACTTAAGTAGTTCATGTCCCAGTGCCACCAAAATAAACAATGACATAGACTAAGGTTTTGAGATCCTAATACCCACCCCCCAAAGCTACACACATCTGTAAAACACAGCATTTCTGTTCAGAACATGTTGACATACTCTGCTTTTTCAAAAACAGGAAAAACTGGTCATGAACAGAAAAAGAACATAAAAATTGAAAAGTTTGTAAAAATATGTCTTCAATAAGTAGGTTCGAAAGTGATTTTATTGCACTATGCATGAAAGAGTAAGAAGATTAATACACAAATACAGCAAACATACCACTAGTGAGTGGTGTTGCTGTTGTTTATCTGATTTCAAGGTCAGAGTAGAAAGATGTTTCATGCAAGAAGGGTTTGCGCATTACTGTGGATATAACTTCATCTCCTACTTTCATTTTTGCAAAGTCACCAGCAAAAATAATCTGCTAATAACAAGCAACCTGTTTAATCTCAACATCATCAATAACTATAAACGTAGCAAAGAAAGTATTTAAGATACTAAAATGTAGTAACATTTGATATCATTATGTAAGAGAGAGATTAATTGAAAAAAATACTGCTGTTATTTAAGGGGATTTTCTTTTTGAAAAGTCACTTTAAGGAACTAAAGAAAGCGAAAATACAAGGATGTTATTTGGACATACGTGTCATCTTCATCAGATCTAGGCTCAAGTCTTTCAGAATCTATGACAATAGCTTCGTGTTCCCCATCTACTTCATCAGATGCTTCAGTTTCATCAGAAAGTGGACCTCTTAATGTATTTCCAGAAGCTTTGAAATGATAAAAATGAGCGTCATCAAAATCCTTAATTTTAGAAAAATAAAATTAGACTTATAAACACGTCTTTCAAATTTGTCTCCAGTTTTTTGCAAATTCCAGTACAAGCTGTTACCTAACTGGGGAGATAACTAATAAAACTGAAGTGGACCCCAAGTATTCATGACTACATTGATGCATATCTACAGACTACTATTACCTTTTGCCATGCCATCTTACTATCCTGTCTTCAAAATAGGGCAGTACTGACTCAGTGATGGTGGATTACCTTATGGGGTTGCAGCCCCATTACTGCACCTCCCTAACACATACACTGTGCCGGATGGAGACTGTATGACTCTGCAGTCTCTGCATTTATGTCACAAACTCATTCAGCCTTCGAGCTGCAAGTGAAAGTCCTCCATAAAGAGATGTACAAAGACTGGAGATGTACAATCACTCAGGAATTCTTGGTTTAGATTTCTTTTTTTTTTTTTTTTTAAGTCCACTTTTCATTCGGTAAACAAAACAACAACAACAAAACAAAATGTGCATTCATGTTCATTTCACAAAAGACTATCTCCATACATAGGACCTATGTATCGTAAAGTCTCTACTGATAAACATGTTTGCAAAAATGTTTGGGGATTTACCTGTTTTATAAATTGTGTATGTTTTAAATGCTAAGCTGACGTCTGTGTTACTGAGAAAATTCAGCAGGGTCCGAGGTGTTTCCTTGTTCCACTGCTTACGTGGCTTCTTTTCACTGTAGTTTATAACAGAGCCATCTAGGTATAAAATCATTAATAAATACTTCTTAGATGAAAAGGCATTAGCAGCACAAATTGCAAAGAACACATTTAAGAAAAAGAAAAAAAGGGAGAGAAGTTGCAGTCTGTAGCACCACTGGCCTCTCCTAACATACTTCAGTTGGCAACATCAAGAGGAAAGAGAATTAGAGATTGTAACATTGCCACTTTCTGTTATGAGGGAGCCAGCAGAAACCAAGACCTCATGTGAGGAGCCAGAGTCTCTGCAAGCTTATTTGGTGTCTCTTATAAAGCTCACAAAAAGGAGCCTGTGGCCATTTTTGTGCCTTTTAATAGCAGAACACCTAAATACATGCATTTTTCTGTCTTCTTTCACTGCCCTGGATATTATCATCACGTAAGATTTGCATCTCAAATCTCATCTGATTACTCAAATCTGTATTACTTATTTCGCTAGCCTTTATGCATACACATTTACTTAGAATACATCTCCAAAATCAAATGAAATAATTGTAACAATCTAATATGGTAGGGGTCAGTTTAAAACTGAGACATTTGTCAGAGGAAATCTCATATTAAACATTCTTGTTAAAAGCTGTTAATACAGAAGAAGGAAGAATCTCTGCCTCACATCTGAGGTACATCATCAGTAGTTCTTGTCATTAGCATTATCTGTATATTAAATGACTACAGAAGTAGAGGCAGAGATGTTATATGCTCCCAAGAGAATGCTGTACTTGAAAGACCAGCAGCTGCATTCTGCATCAAATTAATTTTGGACAGTATCTTCAGCGTTACCCCCACAAATGGCATGTTAAGAGGAGGGTTGGTAGCATAACTTTTTAGTGATGATTACAGTTTTAGGGTTGCTAATGTTATCTCTGGCTTTGCAACCCTCCCGTCACCCAAGACCACTGTCCTGGTTCCAGTTAGGACAGAGTTAAGTAGCTCATAGTAGCTGGTAGGGTGCTATGTTTTGGATTAGGATGAGAAGAGCGCTGATAACATGCTGATGTTTTAATTGTTGCAGAGCAGTGTTTACACCAGGCCAAGGACTTTTCGGCTTCTCGCTCTGTCCTGCCAGCGAGCAGGCTGGGGGTGCAGCAGGAGCTGGGAGGGGACAGACCCAGGACAGCTGACCCAAACTGGCCAAAGGGGTATTCCATACCATCTGGCGTCATGCTAAACAATATATAGGGGTGGCTGGCCGGGGTGGGGGGGCCGGCTGCTCGGGAATAGGCTGGGCATCGGTCAGCGGGTGGTGAGCAATTGCATTGTGCATCACTTGTTTTCTTACACATTATTATTGTTAATACTATTATCATTATCACTATTATTATTATTATTGTTATTATTATTTTCCTGTCTTAATAAACTGTCTTTATCTCAACTCACAGGCTTCACTTTCCCGTTTCTCTCCCCCATCCCAGAGAGGGAGGGGGGAGGGTGAGCGAACGGCTGTGTGGTGTTTAGCTGCCAGCCGGGTTAAACCACAACAACCACTAAGAAATTGTTTGTCTCAAATGTATTTTTTCATCACAAACACTTCTGGAGCGTTGGTTAATAGAATATTTTAAAATTATTTTTACATCATTTTAATTATTACCTGTAAAGCTTTGGCTTTTAAAATTTGTGAAGAAGCACTGATATTACTTAAATTAAAGATGCATAAAAACACATTTAATTAAATCTTACTTTTAACCTCTTCAGATGTAAAACTGGCAGAAAGCAAGGAAGCATTTTCCAGGACATCCACTACGGTATTGAATGACCTCTTTTCCCATTTTCTCCTATGGGGATGTGACAAATCAGTAATTCCTGGGAGGACTTCAGAAGTTTCTGCTGTAATTGCAACAACAACAAGATGATAACCAGCATCTAACCTGTTTTTCATTGTCTGTTCAAACTAGTACTAAGAGTACAGCACTTCGTATTTGATTCTATGGCTATAAGTCAGTACCCCTTTTAATAAGTTCAGTAAAAGGGTGTAGAATAACCCCACGCATTTACTCCGTACGAAATGTTTTCAAACAATATTTTAACAGTTTGGCCAAGATTTATATTATTTTTAAATCTCAGATGAGCAGTAGGAGTCAATATATTAATTCTAGAAGTAGCAGGCAGTGGCATGGTTTTATATATATGCTTTACCTGTTTAAGTGGCTGGATCAATGACATTTAAATGTCACTGCATAGAATGACATTCATAAGCCTTAAAACTGTAAGACTTACCCTCTGCATCAGTTTTCCTTTGCTCCTTTGTGCATTTATTCAAATCCTTAGAAATATTTTCACTTTTCAAGTTGCTATGCTTGCTACTTTCATCTTTACTTTGCTTTAAAAGAATAAGGACCACATTAATCTTTATCTTTGTTGTCCAGAAAAACAAAGCAGTATATTAGCATGGCATTAATTATTTTAGTTTTGCTACAAGAGACCTGGCCTAAGGATCTGAAAACTAAACTGCTGACGCCATGAAGGCAATGGCAAGTGCTACTGCACTACATCTATTATTACACTACATTTCTTGATGTGTCCCTTTCTTGACAGACAATCTTAGTTTTTGAAGCTAAGCACAAATGTAGTGATTTTTTTTTAAATGTGAAAATAGTAGCAGAATCGAGATAAATGAGTCATATTCCAAAAGAAAACAAGATGCACAAATATTAAGCTTCTCAGATTGACAAGCCCATTTTGAAAAAAAATTGCCCTCCTGGCAACACTCAGCTTGGCTGGGACACGCTGTGCTATAATCTATCCAGAAGTGATTTCTTGGTCATCTGTGACTGACTTCCCTTCACCTGAAATCTCACATGGGCACTAAAAACTAGTGAGAATTATGTCCAGACTGGACTGTTCCTACAGCAGCCTGTTCAAAATGTGTCCCAAAAGCAAAGAAAATGCACTATTTTATGCAGTATCCCAAAATTTAGAAAAACAAGAGAGGTGTGGGTTTTTTTGTTTGGTCTTTTTTTTTTTTTTTTTTTGATAGGGTTATAATGAAATCCACTTTGGAACTCAGCTAAATGTGGAAAACATCAAAATGTTACAAAGGTGTGAAACTGAAACTGCAACTGAACTTTGCAATTTGAGTGCAGATGACAGCTGACATACTGGTCTATGGTTTGGTTTAGCCTACTAAGTTTTCAAAATGCCTTTTTTTTTTTCTATAATACAGAACATTTTAAATTGCTAAAATGTAAATGTTATATTTATATCTGAATACTTACCTTGCTTTCTTTCTTATTTGAGCTTCCACCAGCCGCAACACTACCTGACACATTAAGGGACAGATACAAGAGTTAGTACATTTGGCAAACATCTGTGGTAAGGTGATGTTTGAGAGGTATGACATCATTACCACTGAACCAGGTGATGAAAATTACTCATATGTCAACATATCTCAATCTCACCAGGGAGTCTCTCTACTATTCAGTTCCTCTGAACCTTTCTGCAGTAAAATAGTACTGCAAGTATGTACAGTTCCAGGTGCAGCTAAATTTATGCAGAAGAAAAAATAACAAATCCTCTATAAAAATTAAATAAGAAAAATAACTTGCTTCACCGTATTCTGGGAAAGATAGCCCTGGCATATTTAAAACAGATGCAACAACTAAAAGTTTTTCTTGTTTTAAAACTGGGAAGTTTAATTCTAGCAGAACTCTAAAACTTAAAAATGTATGTATTGCAGCTCTGCACTGTATTTCTGATGGACGGAAGCTAATGATGTACAGCACTCAGCTATGCCCAATTAAAAACCTTCTAATATGAAGCCTCATGTTGGAATGTAACATACACCCTTCAAGCATTTTCCATACAAGTTCAAGAATGTTACATTTTGAAATAATTAAAACTTGATTGCAGCATAATAATATTAATGTTTTATAGTTGTAATTAAGATCTTACAATTCCTAGGCGTTTTATCATTCCTGTATCAAGAAAAAGGTTGCTGACTTACCTTGTGGTCTCAGTGTCGTGCCTCCATGTTTCCTGGTTTCCTTTAATGTCTGCTTGAATTCGTCTGCCACCTGGAATGTGTATGCAAAGACACTAGTACAGTACCATTCTAATCTTTCTCAAGTTATTGTATATGTTATTTGTTAAAAATGGACTTACAATACAATACGAAAGAATTGTGACAGCTAACAATGTCTAATTTTAGCGGCATCATGTCAATACTCAACTTTTCTTTTTAAAACAAATCCTTCCTACAAATATGTTTACAGCTTTTAGCATAGGACCTACACAACAGTACATTTCATTTGTTATATATACACTACCAAATTACAAAATAAATCGATTTAGTATCTAAAACGCAGATACTATTGTTCAAATCCAGAGACAAAGATTATACCGTACCTCAGGAGGCAAACAGTTTTTGATAAATTTGGTCAAGCAACTTCTTGCAAGAATTGTACTGGCTGATGGACGATCCTTGGGATTTCTCTTAAACATCTGTTTTATTAGATATTGAAGTTCATAGGAATAGTGACACGGTAGTGGATTGTAGGATCCTCTGCAGATCTTTAGGATGAGGTGTTTCCAGCTTTTTGCTTGAAACTGCGTTAAAAGTAAATGAACACTAGAGCACAGAGTTTAAGAATAAGGTGAGAAGAAACTGATGTAATTTAAGAGTACCTTTAATATTTACTATGCAAAAATGTGTGGTATGCATCTACGTAGGCTCTCTATAACCACACTGATTTAGATCCTAATTTGAGAATTTCAGGCCTGTAATTCAGAGGTGTGGAATAATGACCCTGTGTGAACACATCAGTAACTCCTTCATGTTTTTGAATGAAAAAATCTGGTTTTAGTTAAAACTATATGCAGACTGTGATCACAATACTTCTTGCAAGTAATAAGCTGTGTAACTGGTAAGAAGGTAGGGTTTACTACTATAAAGTTAGCATTGTTCAAATCTTATTTTTGTAGTAAGAAAAAAAAAAAAAGAGATTAAAATTGGATCATCTACTGTCCTCTACTTTGTGTGCTTGAAATCAGAAAGAAACTGCAAGAGTGAAACTGTAAGTCAGTGAAGATGCAGATTTTGATTCAAAAAAAAAATCAACATTATCTTGTAAAGGCACAAACATTCTCTTGCCAATCTGTAAGAGATAGCTTAGGCTGTTACTTTTCCCAGCTGTTATCAGTCTTCACTGAGGAATTACTGCTATCAGGCACAAGTCACTGGACAACTGCAGTATTAGTGGGGACAGCTAAAACCACAGATGGCAACAACCTGAGCTAAAATGGCTGAGAACTTCTATCTCCATGCAGAAAGAACGTTCTTACGGTAGACTCCATTGGCTCTGCAGCCAAGCATCCACGGTGCGCAGCAGCCTTTTACATAGCCTCAGACAGGCTATGCAAGAACAGATACGACCGTCGCATAAAAACAGATGCGTAACATTTCACTGCTGCCAAAAAGGAAAAGATGCTCCACTCCTTGACATCCCAGCTCTAAGCACTGCCTAAATAGCTGTGACACTGCCACAGACCTACTCAGGGTAACACACATCCGTGCACATGTCCTTATTACTCAGTCACAGGCAGTATGAACTTCTAAACTCTTGTCCTGCTAGCAGTTGCAGCTGTAGAGAATCCTTGGCGAACACACAGGATTTCAAGGTATAGTAGTAACAATGAAATGAAACTGATGCTAACAAAAAAAGTAAGGCAAAATGACCTTAAATTAGGACAGCCCCTTTTTCTTGCCGAAACAACGTATCCTGATAAGGCCTCTCATGTTAGGCACGTGTCTGTATATAGAAGCCAGAGGAAATTACCACATAGGGAGCATGGCATCAGTGATGTAAACACAGCGTCCCAGAAATGACGGACCTATAGAACCATATATTCAGCTTCCCTTTGTTCCAGTACAACAGTGACTTGTTTGATTTGACTGGATAAGCAACAGGTTTATCAATTAATCACCGATGTGAAGCACCAAGCTGTTTATTACTTATTATATTTGCCTTATTATATTGACTTACTATATTTTTGCCTCCATCTTCTGGGATCACCTTGATCCCATAAAATGCAATGCTTGTTCCAACCTCCCTACAGCTATCTTGAACCAGTCTGGCACCCGCTGGACTTAGTAAGCCCCAGATCACCTCGCTGATATTTAAGAAAACCAAGCAAGCAAGCAAGAAAAAAAAATGTTTTCTAAATATTTAGAAGAATGATTGTTTCACCGAAGGGTTCAACAGGTCCATAAGCTGCTGAAACACAGAAGGCACGTAACGGAGAACAGTTGGGAAGGGCAGAGCAGTACTTCCCTCTTTCAGAAGCAGTAGCAGCAGCAAATACATCAGTCAAATATGTAATTGGCTGTGAATCCATCAAATCCATTCATCAAATAGCAATTAGCTGCTATTTAAATTTTAAGGAATTCCAACAGTGCTCTAATAGCAATAAAGCCATACTTACTGGATGTGTAAGAGTGCACAGCTCGTACAGAATGCATCCCAGAGACCATATATCGCTGTAGGCATAGAGAAAGATGAGAGAAAATTGGAGCCTAAAATTAAAATTTAATAGCAAATAAAATAGCCCAGCAAAAGTCAAACCCACTATGTGTACACAATGGAATTAAGTAAACTAAAATAAATGTAAGTAATCATAAAAGTCAATACAATGTGTTTAGCCTCTCCAGTGGAAAGAATCTTGCTTATTTTAACCCACCCTACAGTAAATAGGGATGACTGTCGTACAATTGTAGTTGGCTTTTTATTCCCAGAACGTCTCCTAAGCAATTTGCTTTGATGATATTTATCTCTTTCTGTACTGCAAAGCCTTTGTGCTACATGGCCCTAAACAACAGATGGCAGCCACGGGATCCTAATTCCGAGAGCTGGAATTCTAGCCCCTGCCAATAAGCATCCTCCTACTGGGAAACGATCATGTTCTTCCACGGCAAGCAAGTACTGCCACCTGCAAAAGAAGGAACTCGATGCTATTCCTGTGAGAGAATCAGATCAATCTTAAGCACTAGAAGGCTCTCTTCCTCCCTGTGAAAATGAGTCATTTCGGAAATCAGATTCAGGTACAACTAGGGTACAGAACACACCCAGGGGAGGGGATATAAAAGGACACAGTAATTTGGAGTCTGTGTGGAAGCTGTGAACACGCTACTGCTAGGTTGCTCACAGAAGTTCTCACATAAGAACTGGAGTAACTGGGCTCTATAAATCTAAGAGTCATTGGTTCTGTATCCATTATCCCTGAATTATCAGGACAGGCAAGAAGAGCTTAAAAACAGGACGAGCCAAAAGAAACATACACGTATGTATATGTGCACGTACATACATGTATGTTTGTGTGTTTGAATGTGTGTATTTACTCTCACAAAAGCACAGGGATGTCTGGACACCTGGTTTTGAACTTCTAAGGCTTAAGTTACTGTACTTTCAGTTACCTAAGTAAAGAGGAACTAAGGCCTTTCCACCCAAAAAAAAACCCTGAAGTTACCCCTTGCTCAGTTCAATACTTTCTCCAAACCAAATACAGATCAGCTACACAGCCAGATTTAAATAACAATAAAAAGACCTGTATCAGTCAGGCATTATCTGTGACCACGAAAAACATGAATACCTTTTGTTGTTGTATGGCATGCTCTCCCATATTTCTGGAGGTACGTAATAAGGAGTTCCCACATACGTGCAAGCATATGCCGCAGGACTATTGAAATGACAAAGAGAAGTCACATGAAATGTAATGCTTTAAAACATTTTGTACTACTTATATACGATACAAAAAAAAAAAAACACTTTACACCACTGAGATCAGTGGAGATATCCACATACTGTGCAAGAAGACACGCAGATCCGAAATCTCCCAGTTTTACTTTTCCGTTTTGAGTGAGAAAGACGTTCTGCATTTCAACAGAAGAACAGTTTTACATACTTAGATTTTTTTAGAATGTATCTATTTTTCTAGGAAATGTTTCTGCAGTTTGTATACAAAGAAAAGAAGAAGATGGTAATTTCTGATATTTTATATTTCCTTTTACTTGCTTCACCTAGTACTTCTAGACAAAAAAGTTAAGAACTACATTTTGTTTAAAGGCAAATGGAACAGTTATATAGGCCCAAAGCCACAGCATCAGTAGCAGAGAAAGAATCAGACCTTAGAAATGCCTTAATCTCAATGCTGTACTCAAAACCCTAAGGTCACAGTTTCTTCTGATTTTCTATCTTTCTGCTAGGAAATTGTAAGAAAAAAAAAAAAGCCAAGACATTTACAAACTGTTTACTCCATACACATTTTTCATGCTTCTGTTACTGTTTTATATTACCTGCAGCCTGCCACAAGCAATTGGTGCTATCAGCAGTGTGGATATGAAGGGTATAGCTATACTTAGATGATGTTTAAGGCCACGTTACATCATTCCATACACCCAGCAATTTCATCTACGTAATATTCTTTAGTTCAAATGAAGAATATAGCATGTAGCAGTAACAGGAATTTATGGAAGAGGGATTTGAACATTTGCATGCAGAAGAGCTTGTAAATGGCAAAAAAAACTTGCACGCTTCACCTTGGATTTGATATCCCTGTGCAACACACGTTTATCATGAATGTGTTTCACACCCAGGCACATCTGCACAAACCAGTGAAGGATCTGAAAAGAGTAATGGAGAGTTATAATGGTTCATTACTGTATGTAATGATTACTTCACCAATAGACTAAAAAAAAAAATAAAAAATATGCATGTTCAGAATACCCGGCAGTTAGAAGTAACTCCAGCACAATGTCCTCCAGTTCCCATGAAAAGACTGAATTCTTTAAGGAAAAGCATAATTTAAACATGGCAGAAGGCATGCTTACTGCATCTTGAAAAATCTAATAATATATAACGATAACAAAGCTAGGGAGTCAGTACAGGGCACTCTCTGATGGTCATTATCACAGAATGGTTTGGGTGGGAAGGGACCTTAAAGACCATCCCATTCCAAACCCCTGCCATGGGCAGGGACACCTCCCACCAGACCAGGTTGCCCAAAGCCCCATCCAGCCTGGCCTTGAGCACCTCCAGGGATGGGGCAGCCACAGCTTCTCTGGGAAACCTCTGCCAGTGCCTCACTACCCTCTGAGTGAAGAGTTTCTTACTTTTATCTAATCTAAACCTACCCTCTTTAGTTTGAAACCATTCCCCCTTGTCCTATCACTACAACCCCTGACAAAGAGTCCCTCCCCAGCTTTCCTGTAGCCCCCTTTAGGTACTGGAAGGCCGCTATAAGGTCTCCCCAGAGCCTTCTTCAGGCTGAACAACCCCAACCCTCTCTCCCCAACCCTCTCAGCCTGTCTTCAAAGGAGAGGCTCTCCAGCCCTTTGATCAACCTCGTGGCCTTTCTCTGAACTTGTTCTAATACGTATAATTATAAGCATGCCAATTACAATTCCATAGCAAATAAGTAGATTAAAAAGTCTTGCACTGAGATAATATATTGTTTTTAAAATGAAATGTATTATATTTAAATGTACAAAATAAAGTTCCTAGAGATACTTGGACAATCTAAGTATTACATCAGGTGAGGATTCTGCTCTTTTCATTTGAACTGAGATGATGCTTCTAAACGACAGGAAGTCATTTTCAATCACTACGGTGTAACTTTGAACCTTCTCTGAAGTAACTTTATAGCTTCTCTGATAAAAGGAGTTAATGCACGCTGAATGCTTCAAATGTTTTACTGCTACATATTTTATTTAGTCTCCTGGTTGTTTTCATTTATCTCATCAGAGGGCCTTATTTGCTTCCAATTTGCAGTACCTCTTAATGGGCTCTAACTTCTGACTGAACTTTGTGTTAAATTTTTCCTTGATTGCATAAATTTATGCATTCAAACCTGTCTGTATTTTTAACAGTCTGTGCATTTTGCAGATACAGACCGCAATTTTTTTCTTACTCCTTTTACAGTCCAGTACTTATCTTGTTCTGCTGGAAATTATCAAAGTAGTGTTTCTCTTCTATCTCTAAGTATCTTGTCTCATTGAAGCTGTTTGTATATCTATGGCTTGTTTTATGCGACATAGTATGCTTCAGTTTACATGAAGAAGGATTGCTAGGTCCTTGTTTCAAAACTATGTCTTTTCTTACCATGTCTTCAGGGAACAACTTTCCTCTTTGGTGCTTAATCTTTTGCATTAGATCTCCATCATCACAATACTCCATCACTATATACAGATGTCCATCAGCTAAATTTTAGGTAATTTAAGAATAATTAGTAATTTAATGAACAGGATAAATATATTATTGTTACTATAAAGCTCCAACTACATGCTATATATTATCTATCATAATAAATATGTATTATAAACATGTGCTTTGTTTACAACATTTATGATAAACAACAAAAAAAGTAACATTGATCCCCAAGGAGTACGCAACTTTAAACAAATACAGGTATTTTAAATTGTTATATTTACCTTCAAATGATTCCTTATAGGCAACAATATTTGGGTGCTTCATTTTAGCCAAAAGAATAGCTTCCTTCCTAGAGTTCTCTACATCAGATGAAGACTGCAAATTTAAGTACATTTATATAAAGGTTACTCTTGTAGATTTTCATATATACACGATGGACCTCATTTCTTTTAAGAACTGTTCTTCAATTTACTTTTTTCAGTTATTTTAACAAGTCCTTTAGAAACTTGAAAACTCCATCATTTTTAATATAAGGGGTATTATTAATTAAAGACCTCTTCCTGGGTGTCTTCCTAGTTCAGTTAATGATTTACTATTTTAACAGCATAGAACTATGTAACAACAAATCAGCACACACTGACTTTGGAACATCTGACAGCTGTATTGTGTGAACTCAGTATAAAACCAAGTGCCCAGGTACTAACTTACTTTCAGCCTCACTAAATCCAGTGTCCCCCATTTTGTGATTTTTTTGGTTACCTAAATGCAGAGCAGGTAACCTGAATAACTGCTTTTCAACAATAACATAAGGCTAATTTCTTCCTTAGGTATTACAGATGAAATCTAGATTCTAGTGAAGTTGATGGGAATCCAGTCAAATACATCAGGGGAACAAGCATTTAATCCTATCACCACACAGTTTCTGAAACAGAACAGGTTTTACTATTATTGTGCATATCAAGTCAGACACATGTGCAGCCTAGCTATACCCCATGCCGATGCCTAATAAACAGAACTCTCAGCAAAGGTGTTCAGTTTCCAAACTGTACTGAGAGTTATGTTTGTTTGTTTGTTTTTAACGTGGATAGGGAGGTGATGCGTTTGTAACACTTACCATAGGAAGTCTTATTTCCTTCATTGCGTACTTCTGGTCAGTAATTTTGTGATGAACTAGGAGAGCTCTCCCAAAGGATCCCTCTCCTAATACCTTCAGTACTTTGTATCCTTCCATTTTTATAAACTTAGGTTCAACGCTTCCTTTCAAACATTCTATTTCACAGGATTATCTTCTAAACTTTGTCACGAACTTGATTCATTTTTTTGACTTTTGTCATTAATACAACCTGCATGAGAAAAAAAAAAATAGGGCAGTTGATAAATGCGGTATATTGGTACCTACAACTGTTCAGCATTATCATAATACAGTTCTCATCACTGTTACCACGACTGATGAACACCTCAGGAAATTCAATTCAAAGCAATCTTTTTGTTCCCTGTGCTTCCACAGATAATGCCAAACAAATCATAGAGGCACAATAACGTACATGATAAACTTCAGGCTTTCAGAGACGATTCTCACCCAAACCAGCAAGAAACTGGATTGCGTACTGCTGGAAAAGGCTGATGGTGCACACATGCAAAGACCCCTACGACTGGCAGATGCACAGAGCGTGCGGTCTGCTTAAAATGCAGGTATTTTTAGCTTTCTATCTATGTTTCAAATATTACTTTGCATACATAGCAGCACTCACAGCTTAAACGGCTTGATGAATTGTTTTCAAGAGGAGCATCTCAGGGCACACTGGGGGTTCCCGGTGGTTTCAGTACCTGCAGTCACGGCCTCGCTGCTTGGGTGAGGGGAGCCGAAGCCTCCGGGGGGACCCGGGGGAGCCCCGAGGGGACCAGGCGGGGCCGAGGCCGGGCCCCGCGGCTGCAGGGTTGGGGCCAGGGCCGGGTGGGCCGGGAAGGCGAAACGGCCGCGGCCAGGCTCTGGGAAAGGCCCCGGCCCCGATCCCGGCCCCGGTCCCAGCCTCTGAGGCGGAGCCGCCTGGGCAAGGCGGGGCCCGGCCGCGGCGGCGTGTGGGGTGTGTTGAGGGGGGTCTGAGCTGTGGGATGTTAGGGTCTGAGCTGTGGGGTGATGGGGGTCTGAGCTGTGGGGTGTTGGGGTCTGAGCTGTGGGGTGTTGGGGTCTGAGCTGTGGGATGTTGGGGTCTGAGCTGTGGGGTGTTGGGGGTCTGAGCTGTGGGGTGTTGGGGTCTGAGCTGTGGGATGTTGGGGTCTGAGCTGTGGGGTGTTTGGGGTCTGAGCTGCGGGGTGTTGGGGTCTGAGCTGTGGGATGTTGGGGTCTGAGCTGCGGGGTGTTTGGGGTCTGAGCTGTGGCGTGGGACTGGGGAGCTCCTCGGAGCAAGGAGGGGGGCTGAGACCCGGCGTTGGTTGACAATGAGCTGCTCCAGATAGCACCGGGCCCCCCGCTGGTGCCTTCAGAGTCTCTTAGGAGTCTGTTGCGTAAAAGCCAAGAGAAAAGACTAACAATGGAGGGAATAAATAAGTAAATAATATAATAAATAAACGTAGAGTTTGGGAAAGGTATAACAGAAGTGGAGCTAAAGCTGTTTACAAAGCGTATAATTTTCTGGTAGTTCTGTGCACTGGAGTTTTATTTTGTTTCCAGCACTGGGTAAAACATTACCTCTTTAGAGTGCTCCAGAACTGTTAAAAAAAATAAATATGTCACCCCAAGCCTCACTTGGTGCAGCCACAGTCAGAGCACTAAATAGACCAGAACTGATGTGACACAGACATAACACAGCACCTGATCCTGTGAGGCAGCAACGTTGAATGCTCCAGAGCCAAGAACCAGCAGCACCGCTTTATACCACGTCCTGACTGGGCACTGTCTGCTTCAGCATCACACCCTGTAGTCATGAAGTTCCCTCAGTGGATGCTTGGACTTCCCTGTCAGCGTTCAGGAGAGGTCTCTGAAGAAAATATAGTGCGACAGTATACATCTAGCAAGAGCCCAGGCTTGGAATGAACAGAAGCATGTCTTTTCTGCAAATAGAAGGCCCTTTCTGGATGTAAAAAAAACATGTCTTTTTAGGACTGAAGGCTAAATGTAAAATATTTCATGATATTTTGCTTTGACAGCTCACTTTCAAAAGTCAAATAATTTACTAAAATAATATAATTTACTCAAGTAATCTACCTGGACTTTTGCAAAGCATTTGACGCTGTCCCATATGACATCCTTGTCTCTAATTCGGAGAGACAAGGATTTGACAGATGGACCACTTGGTGGGTAAGGAATTGGCTGGATGGTCTCACTCAGAGTTGTGATCAACAGCTTGACGTCCAGGTGGAGACCAGTGACAAGTGACATTCCTCAGGGGTCAGTATTGGGACCGGTGCTTTGTTGGCAACACGGACAGTGGGATCGAGTGCACCCTCAGCAAGTTTGCTGATGACACCAAGCTGAGTGGTGCAGCTGACGTGTTGGAGGGAAGGGATGCCATCTGGAGGGACATGGACAGGCTAGAGAGGTGGGCCTATGAGAACCTAATGAGGTTCAACAAGGCCAAGCGCAAGGTCCTGCACCTGGGCAATCCCAAGCACAAACACAGGCTGGGCAGAGAATGGATTGAGAGCAACCCTGAGGAGAAGGACCTAGGGATTCTGGTGGATGAAAAGCTTGAAATGAGCCAGCAGCATGCACTTGCAGCCCAGAAAGCCAACCATATCCTAGGCTGCATGGGAAGAAGCATGACCATCAGGCCAAAGGAGGTGATTGTCACCCTCTACTCTGTGCTCCTGAGACTCCACCTGGAGTACTGCGTTCAGCTCTAGGGTCCCCAACATAAGAACATGGACCAGAGGAGGGTCACAAAGATGATCAGAGGGCTGGAGCACCTCACCTACAAAGACAGGAGTTGGGGTTCCTCAGCCTGAAGAAGAGAAGGCTCTGGGGAGACCTTATAGCAGCCTTCCAGTACCTGAAGGAGGCCTACAGGAAAGCCAGAGAGGGCCTCTTTGTCAGGGAGTGTAGTGATAGGACAAGGAGGAATGGCTTTAAACTAAGAGGAGAGATAAGGAAAAAAGTTCTTCACTGTGAGGCTGATGAGGCACTGGAACAGGTTACCTGGCGACAATACCTCCTTGGTTGTTCAAGGCCAGGTTTGAAGGGGCTTTGAGCAACTTGGTCTAGTGGCACGTGTCCCTGGGGGGGTCGGAGCTAGATGATTGCTAACGGCACTTCCATCCCAAACCATTCTCTAAGTCTATGATTCAAATTTTCAGAAATCCAGTCTCAGGACTGTAAACATGTTCCACAATTAGTTTCTAAACCAAAGCCCCAAAATAAAGAAAAAATACAACTCAATTGATTAGTTTAATAAATCTACCATATTACAGACTAATGCAAACCAATATTATAACAGTCACATAGTAATTAGTGTATCAGACCCCATCTAAAGTAGATTAACTGATCACGAATAGTCCCTGTAGTTAATGCGGATTATACTCAGTTTCATTGAAATACCCCGTAAAAATGGATACTGCAGTTTAAGCTAGTTGTACAACTTACTAGCTGGTTTCAGTTTTCAAAACTAAATGCTGCTGTAGTAAATACTGCCCCACTGGAATTCCTAAGTTATTTTTGTTCCTTAAACTAGAAGTTAGAATATGCAATTCTAAAGATTTATAGGAATTGTAACAGGAAAACAGTTGATATCAACATTATATTACAATCACTGAACTGTGATATAAGGTGTGTTACATCTAATTTTTAATTCAGTATATAATGTCAGTCATATTTAACATGATGACCCTGATGTTTATAAGTACCAAAACAGACCAATATATTTACCACAAGAGTTTGAAAACACAGAAGAATACACATTTAAAAGTTTAGTGACTCATACAGTCAAATTTCATCCTAAGCCAACCTCACAAGTTTTAGATACCACCTCTCTTGAAGCTGCTAAAAACACAAAAATCCCACCCAAGCTTCCTTAAAAAGGATCCAATCTCTCCCCCCCATGTAGTGTTGATACTAATTTTTACTCTTCCATTTCAGCAGTTGCTTCCTTCAGCTCATTGTTCTGTTTGTGGAGAAGTGCAGCGGCTTTTGATTCCAGTTCTCCCAGTTGTTCAAATGAAGAGACACACGAATCTTTATCTTTAGGAGTATCTGAGGACTTGAACATCTTCTCCCGAATGCGTAGGGAATATCGCAAAGGAGTTACGATTTTCAGGTCTTTAGCATTGGAGTCATTTGCCTCATGGTGCATCTTCACACTTAAGAAAATTAAAATGTTATTTAATATAGGCACACAATCATACAAACCAGCTCCGTAGCATCTATCAGAAACAGGTCATTACTCCTGTTCAACACTTCCGTATTCCCATAGACAAAGGAAACAGCAAACAGGCCCTTTCCTATCCATGCAGTTAAAGCTAGACGTGCAACTCTTTTCTTGGCAAGATATTTTAATCTGGTAAAACTCCTGAAAAGTTTCTAAAGGAAGATTCCCCCCCCAACACACACAGTTCCATCAGAAAACTATTCTTCCCGTTGTCAGGGACAGCAGACAGCTGCCAGGAGCCCAGCTTCAACACATTCCAAAACAGAGCACAACTTTCTGGAGTCTGTTATCTCAAATGGACCTTTGTGGAAAAGGAGAATTGAACTGTTATCTGTTTTGTCCTGGGATTACCACCTACATTCTTGCATCAAGATACAGTTAAGATAATCTTTACATGACAGTTGCATCTTGTTTACTTTCTCTGCATTTTTTGACATACAAACACATTCATGTTTGAGAAGGGATAGAATAGAGACACCAAATTTCTCTTACGTAGCACAGTGTAGAACAAAGATATTTGATTACTCTGTAGTGAGGAAATTCAAAGCCAACTGTTTCAATTGAATTCAAGGAAATCCACAAATGTATTTTAAAAGACTATCTTTTTTGAAGGAACAAGAAGCAACCCCAAAAACTTAAGTTCTCAAGTGCTTGTAACTAGATGTTCACAGAAGCGGTGCCTCCCTGTTTCAAAATGGCAAAACTTACTGTTGCCCCAGGTACTGCAAACTTTCCTTAGTTACCTTCTGTAATCTTACCTTTCCAGGTATGGTGTGGTAGATGGGTTGTATCTCGTTACGTAAGTTGTGTCGTTCTTCTTCTCAGGAGAATTAACTGCTTGGGCTAGCTCTTTCACCCCATCTTCATTCTGCTCTTCCGTTTCGCGTTTTCCTTTGTTTTTTGTATGCTCTTTAGCTTTGTGCTTCTTATTCTTTTTTGGCAAGATCTCTTCTTCTGGTTTCAAATCTATTTCTTCTTCTATTTCTTCTTTTTTGATCACTTCATTGCTAGTCTCTGCCTTCTTATCATCACTCTCTGCTTTCTGGTCTTCAGAGTTGAGACTCTTGAAGGTCTCCTGAACCTGCTCGAGAGATGAATCGGGTTCCTTGCTGACCTCCTCTGCTTCTGTCTGAGCTTCTATCTTGCTGACCTCTTCTGATTCTAAATGAGCTTCTATCACAGCACTCCCTAAAAATAAAATATTGAAGAAAGTACAGCTGTGAGGAGTTACAGCTGAAGTGAAGTTAATATTTTTAGGGAGATTTCTGTACTCTTAAAGCTTTACATAAGAATGAAAGTAACCAATGCTATGCTGTAGCAAGACTATGCATCTGCTATTGAAACGGCTTACATAAAGGAACTAACTTTTAGCTGACGAGATTTTTTTTTTTAATTTACTATTTGATACTCAGGCTAAAAAGGCTGCAGTGTTGATTTGAGAGAGCTTAAGCAGAAAGTTTGAATATGAAAGCATCTCCACTACCCATCTTAACATGCCCACAGCCAAAAGGATTAGCTTAGACAAGGTTGTTTTCATATTAAGTACAGAATGATCACGATCACAGAGAAGCTTCCGTAAAAGAATCTGATATAGGCATAAATAGTGTAAGCAGTTAATTTGTGTTGCCAGTCATGCCAGACATTTAACTACAATAAAATACTCAAACTTACCACCCTCAGACTTAGTCAGGCTTACAGTATTTTTCATAATATCTATTAGCATGCGTCGTAGTTCATCTTTAGGCTGGAAAAAGAAGTTTTATTTTAGAAAACAGTTCCAAAATTATTTACTATTTCACCTTATTTGGCATAAGTTACAGGGAAAATGGTACATACTACACAGTGTTCAAAATCCTGTAATGCTGTTCAAACATAAGTCAGAACAAGAATGAATCCTGTACTTTCTGTATTGGGTGCCCTAAAGCTGTATTTGATGCCCTAGTATCTTGCTGGTAATAAAGCAAAGGAACTAAGCTGATCAACAATGTAAAATTAAGTTCTGTTTGGGGTTTCTAGTAACACCAGACGTCTCAATCCTTTATTTCTTTAGGCAGAACATCATAAGGTATTTTAGTGATCCTAAACCTTTCTTCCTGCAAGCAGTTAGGATCTACAGTTGTTACAGAGCAAACCAAATTCAAATCTGTGCATTCAGATGGGTCAGATGACTTTTCTGTCACACAAGCATTTATTAAAATCAGAAGTACCTGTATTTTACATGCTCTACACTTTCATGCCTTTTTGTTTGTTAATCTCAGTCTACATGACAAGTTGCTCACCATTGCTCCTGCCAAAATAGCCTCCTCATAGACAGCAAAAAGCTTTTCAGGAGGGCCTGTCCGTTCAAGATGCATCCAGCAGATCCAATATTTTGCAAGCTTTTTAGCCCCAGGCGCGCTCTGTATCAGATCTTGCAACACGGCACGTACTTTATCACCTTCACATCCCTAGAAGTGACATGACAGAAGAGAATCAAATGCAGTGAACATCCCTAGGCACTGTATTTTATCTAGTTTTGACCTAAATAGTTATTTTTTTCAAGAGCGACCCTGAAAGTTGAAGATAGCAAGTATTTACAAGACAGAACTATGAACTTGAGCACAATTGCCATTCAGCTATTCTTCCAGAGGAGAACTATTTATACTAGCCCTTTTACATCCAATGCTGTCTAGTCCATAAATAACTTCAGAACTTCTTTAAAAAAGACTTTCCGAAATCCAGACAAGTTTCTGCAAACGCAAACATGTTTCAGATGAATTACTTCATAGCTACTCTCATTACTTAATATCTCTTCTAATTTATTGTTTTACTGTTATTGCCTCATCTCATTGGTAGTTCAATGAGTTAGTGAAGTTGAGCAACAACTGTTTTTTCCATTTGTCAGCAAAAACTATGATATTGCTTAATTTGGGCAGCAGTTAATCCCCTGCATCTGATTCACAGGTCCATCATCACGTCCATAGGATTTTCATGCTGTAGGGGTCTATGCAAATAGAATTTGTAGGCAAGAGATTGAACACCTGCTCAGTTAACTGCAGACATTCCGCAAGAGTCTTCTTGACTTTTTCACTGTGTAACACATGATCTAAGGAACCGCCAACAGAAGAAAATTCTTGTTCTTCACTCTTAAGCCGGGTTTCCAGAAACACAGATGTAGGTGGCCTCTTCATCACTTTTCCTCTAGATGCCCTCCATTCAGCCAGGCGAATTCTGCATTTAAGAACATTATTAGCGGTAGTGAAACAGAAGTTATATTTTTTATATTAACTGACATTAATTGGGTAAGTCATATAAAGACATACTTTGTGGGGAGTATCCAGGAGGCTGTAGCGAGGTGGGGGTTGGTCTGTTCTCCCACGTGCCCGGTGACAGGACGAGGGGGAATGGGCTAAAGTTGCACCAGGGGAGGTTTAGGTTGGATGTTAGGAAGAACTTCTTTACTGAAAGGGTTGTTAGGCATTGGAATGGGCTGCCCAGGGAGGTGGTTGAGTCACCATCCCTGGAGGCCTTCAAAAGACATTTAGATTTAGAGCTTAGTGATATGGTTTAGTGGAGGACTTGTCAGTGTTAGGTCAGAGGTTGGACTGGGTGATCTTGGAGGTCTCTTCCAACCTAGATGATTCTGTGATTGTAGAGATGGTCCTCTAATCCTCTCCCTTTAATCCTATGAGGCATCCTAAGAGGCATATTGTTGCCATTTAGGTCTGCACAGAAATTTCAGAACCATGCACATCACCCCACCTACTTTAGGTATCTGACAAGTCAGAATTCTTTCATCTCTCCCTTTTCAGCAGCAGCAAGAGTCTTAGGCTACAGACCCTGATTTTCTAGAGGGTAAAAACCACCCCTGATTTATTGGTCTGTCATCTCTCTTCTGTAATCTCCATCACCCAGTTCAGAGCAGAAAAACTAGAACAAGACTCTCTCTAAAGACACAAAGCATTGAGAACAGCATAAGATGACCCTGTCACACAGCCTATAAAACCTGAAAATCATGCATGAGTGTAATTCAGTTCATAGAAACTTCATTTCAACCCCATCACCCTACAACCAGAGATTTTGGTAAATGCAACTTTTTCCAAGGAGCTCTACCAAGAACACCAAACAACTTCTAGATTACAGAATCTTTACCCTATCATCTAGGCAGCATTCACCAAGCTGAAAAATATTTCATTGGAAAGTGCTCTCCTCAAGTTCATAAACATCCTTGCTTCTACATACATCTTGCATCATTTTTTATATTTTTAAAAGCACCGCTGTGCATGGGCAATTAATTTACAGAAGCATCTGTCATGCTTAAGACTGTCAGAACAGTTTGCCTAAAAAACAGAGTGCAAACAATATATAATTTTCTAACTGCACAGATACAAACTGTAAGCCTGGAGAGCTGCTGCAATTAGTCTGAATCCTAATTTCATACTATTAAATCTACGGTTTTAGTCTGCTGCCTTTCAGCATCAAGTTCAAACACTCAGTCCTTATTTTTCAGTGCAACTACAGCAAGAAATAGATCAAGTTAGATGTTCTTGGAAAGCAGGTGTAAACACCTCACGAGATCAAGCTATAAAACAGTGACTAATCCAGTTACCTTCTCTCTTCTGCTGACTCTTTCAGCAAAACAGATTTCCTGTTGCTGTTAGTTTTAGAATCCTGTCCCGTCTTCATACCAGGAACAACTGGAACTGCTTTTGCTGGGGCTTCTGGTTTTGCATCTTCACAGAAATCCACAGGTTTCTTCACTCCTACTACTCCACGGTCAGAACTGTTAGAAGCAGCCTTCAGTGGCTGTGGTCCCCTTCTGCCAGTCGTGTTTCTTTGGATCGTTCCTTTCTTTGGTACTACAACAGATGTCGACTGCCTTTTATTCAGACTGGACTGTGAGTTAAGAGCAGTTTTGTCAGACGGTTTGCTCTGTAATGGGAGGACACCGTTAGATTTCACAGAATTGGGATGATTTGTGACTTTGCTGGTCTTCAGAACTACATTGCAGCTGCTTGTGGACAAAGATTTCACTGCTGGCTTGGTGGCAGAAGTACCAATTTTCTTGTCTGGCAAAGAACTCTTTTCCCCTTCACTTTTTGGTGCTTTTCGGAAGGAATTTATCTTGGATTGGATAACTTTGCCACGATATGTACCAAGCAATGGTTTCTTTGTTAGGCTGACATTTGAATTCTGTTTTTCTGCAATCAGTTGCTTCTCTTTTATGCTTTTTATATACAAGAAGGACTTGCTAAGTGTTACGTGCTGAGATTTTATTTCAGTGACTTCATCGTTGGACGTAAGATCTTCAGCATTATAGCTTGTCCCGGATGCCAGTGTTATCATAGAAGATTTTAAAATAATGTTTTCTTCTGAAGTTGTACTTGATTGGTCCCACGAAAGTTTATTAGCATTCTCTTTGTCCTCCTGAAGTGAAAAGCACATCCACAGAGATGTTAGATGTATGTTCATGCTGCATGTTACTTATGTTTCTAAGAGACTTTCAGCTGTTTACAGGACTAGAATATTTAACAGTAAATGCCAATTTAAAGGAGGCAGTATCTCTAAAAGTAGTGTATATACACACACCAAAGTAGAACATTTGTCAACTATTATTCCAGAATTCACATCCAAATTTCAAATAAGGATTCTTTTGAATTCTGTTTGGGAGTAAGGGGGCCCAACCCAAGGGCTAAACTCTTCTTACAGAAAGAGAATTCCTTTAAAGCAACTGTCAGCTTTTAACTGCCAAAACTGCTTTCCAAGAAGAGTCATAAGGTACGAATGAATATCTCAGCTTGAATAACCCATCACTTAATGGCAGCACCACTCCTCCCCTTAGCATGGATAGCCGACTGACACCAAGTAGTGAGTAAAACCTTTAATTAGGTCATTAGGGTATGCTACCAAAAGAGGGAGAATTTGTTACTAATGAGATGTAGGATGCTGGAGATAAAAATGGGCGCTTGAGTTTTATTCCACATTCTCCCCTGCTAGAGGTGATGAGAAGTGGGATCTAGTCTCTTCCTCCAAAGAAGTTGCTCTACAGCAAATAATACAGCATTGTCCAAAGGGAAGCTTATGGGATAGTGAAAGATTCAAAAGCAAAGAAAAAAAACAACACCACAACACAATGTTAACAGCACACAGAAGTCTACAGAAACTGTTATTCTTTTTTAATGAAATATCCTTGACTGTAAGAAGACTGTTCTGCATCTCATTCTCCCATCTGTCATTCACAATTAGAAGTTTAGGCTTGGCCAGACCAGTAACTAGTTCTCAAAATACATGTGCCACTATTTATTTATTTAATACTATGTGGAATCCATGTAATTTAACTCAAAAATCACAAGACATTAAAATGGACCAAAATACCTCTCTTCAAGAAATTTCTAAAAAAAAAACTTCACACTTTGGAAAGCACTCACATTTGAAACTTTTTCAACACTCAGTTTTGAGATTTGAAGCTTTTTGCTTTTCTCTTCAAACAACGGTAGGTTTCTCAAATCTTTCAGATGCCAAACTAAAAACAATCTAAAATGAATACTGGTTTGTGTCAGGTTTTTCTTCACCCTTTTCATGAGAACAATTCTGGAGAGGAATCTGCTATTTCTAGCAGCACAACCACATACACCTTAATTCTGGAAAACTTAAACAAAATGATATAGGAGAAACATTCCTTTGCACTCACATTAGATATTCAGCATCTACTTCTGATTGCATTAAGTTTGGAAGCATTACAACTGACAAACCACATGTCTAACAGTTGTTTTTTTAAGTAACCAAGCACGAATTCTCTGCTGATGGAAGATCTTGCTCAGATTTTATATAGCATCCCTGAAGGATGAAAATATATCTAAAAAGTTCTGAGAGTCCCAAGAAAAGGTGACAAAACTGAATAATTATTGCCAAGAATCCCTTCTCCAGTCAGGTACAAACTGAGTACCATTATGATCCATTACATACAGTCCCGTGGCAGCTCTCTAAAAAGCAAATATTAAGCTGTCACTGAATAAAGTTTTAACTAAATTCTAAGTTCTCATGCTCTGGAAGTCAGTATCTTAAATGTGGTTTAAGTGAGAGGAATGTTGTAGCCACAGAAACAGAGTGCCATCAGTGTTTGAATATCAAAGACTTACCATTTCTGGCTTTGGAGATGCTGACAGGTTTTTGTCTTGCAGTTTATTGCTAGCTGCTCGCCTAGTTCCACTACTGTTTAAAAAATAAAAAAATAAATCTTAAACCATCCTGCAATGTAACAGAAGAATGTATTTTGTTAAAGTAAGTTCATACGGTCCAGAAGGCAGCCTACAGGCTGAATTCACAATGAAGCATTTCTGTTCAGAACGGGCTCTTCCCTCAGAAAAGACGAATGCTAAGCAAGCACCGATTGTGGCCCAGATTGCAAAACATCCCTTTGTGCACCATAGAGAGCTGGCAAACCGAGGCAGGGAAGAAAAGATAACAGACCATATTTACTCCAGGTGTCATTCACACGTTTAAGGATGAGCACCGATCTGCATGGCATGATGCATCTGCTACAAAAGGTCAAATTTCCTGCTGCAGTTAAAGTGGAGGGAGGAACAGCTTCCTGCAGAAGAAGCTGAAGCTCAACTACTGCAATTATGAGGCCAGGCCATTTGAGTTGAGTCTGAATAAAGATACGTCAACAGAGATGACTAGTCTACACTGTGGAACAGTAACAGCCTCAAGAAAGGGAAATATCTGCAAAATAAAAGCATTAGTCATACTCACAAGCATGATGGCTCTGAACAATGAGTTAACTGAAGGCTGTGAAAAACCCTGGAGCTTCATAGCCAGAGAAGAAACGGAAAGCAAGGAAAAGTAGTAAAGTAGATCAAACTACACCAAAATTATTGGCCCAATTAAAGTAGTCAGCACTGGTTTTCTAAAGCAAGACAGTTTTCTACAACATTAAAGCACTTGCCTTTTCCAGCTACACAGAGCAGGTATTTGACAGATTATTTATCCTTGCCATTTATGTGTATTTTATATTCAAAGGTCACTGCTCAGTTAGATTTGTACTACCAAGTTCTGTGTGCTGTTGAACACTATGGGACCTTAGCACTTCAAGTACACGACATGGTAAACAACACCTTCCATTTCGATAGGAACAAATTTCAAAATTAAATTTACCACTTACAAAAACATTGAAGTGACAAAGCTACACCATAAACTAATGTTAAGCTAGAATCCTCTGTAATTCACAACACTGTCTTCTCTAAAGAAGCTTTTCTTGCTTATTGGGAAGTCTTATAATGAATGTCCAAATATAGGTCAATAAGAAGTTAAGAAGCACTAATACTGGATGATAGGTGTCCACATTCTGTGTACAGAAAGTTACACCTATCTACTGGCCATCACACAGCCTGGGCTTTATTATGACATATTTGCACTTAGCAGAAAATATTAAAGTAGTAGCTACAAAACGTAGTGAAACTAGATCAACTGGGTTGTGAACACACACAGCATAACCTGAGTAGAAAGAGGGGAAAAAAGGTGTTTGCAGAAGGAAGGCTGTAGAGGTAAATAGTAAATTGGCATCTGAAATAAAACTTATGCCATGAAGGTGTCCTGTTCTTAGTCTCCAGTAAAACAAGTGACACACTTCCCAAGTTGCATCTATTAAGACAATGCATTTGTTTAAGAAAACCTGTCAGTACTTGCTCTCAATAAAAGGACTTTCAGAAATCCACTTGTTCACCAGTCTTATTACATGTTCTCACCTTTTGATTGAGGTTCTTTGTAAGAGCTGTCATTCACACCTTTCCCACCAAACATGCCACCTCCTAAAGGAACATAAGCTATAGTAGACAGTAATAGTACCTGATCGGTGCCTTGTTTTCTTGAATGGGCACGCCAGAAAAAGTCTTTTTTCTTGACAGATATTCTTCAACTTTTTGTCTTCTCTGTTCTAGTGGGTTTAAAAAGAAATATTACATTCTATTACATTTTCATCTACACCGGTAACTCCTCTTAGAAAAATGGAAGAGTTAGGAAAATGTAAAGTTAGGAAAGCATCAAAATATTATAAAACAGACGCTGTGGATTAAAGAAACCTTTGGGTTTATATTCACGTTATGTTTCAAACATTCTCTCATTTCTTGAGAAAGGCTATCTTAAAGGGGCAACTGAATTTAATTTTGACGTTATTCAAAATGACTGTTTTGCTCCTAAGCTAAAAGGAATCTGACTTTGTGATAGGAAGACATTAGGCTCTTTCATCTTTTCTCGATGCTTGTCCATACCATGCCATTCAAGTACCTGCTGCTGGTTCAGTAAGCCCACTTTTCACAGTAGTATGTAAACAGATGTGAAAGGCACACACATGAACCCATCTGACCAGCTGTAAAATCACTTGCTTCTCTTTCAGACCAAGAATGGGAGTTAACTACAGTGTAAAATTAATTTGAAAAGGTCTTAGGCCAGCCCTCACTGTCTTAATACAGAAAGTCATTCCAGAACAAGATGCTATTTCCCATGTTCTTGCTGGTTGATTACGGAGCAGAATGTCAGTCCTTCACAGGTCTACATTGCTGATCTTTAAATTTTAGACACCCTGTCTCCATATGCGACCTTGGCTTGCTGGAAGCAGCTGGGATAGGATGGCCCTGCCCAAAGCGGAACCGAAGCACCCACACAGTCAGTCTGGACAGTTAAGACTTCAAGTCTTGCAACTGTTTCACATGCAATGGGATGGGAGAGCAATAAGATAAAGCATTAGCCACTGACTCTAGAGAAACAACTGGTTTATGGCATTCAGGAACTCATATTTTTGCACCTTTCTCCAACAGAGAGAGACTCATTCACCAGTGCAAAACTTAATAAACTCCCAGATAAAACAAAACTTCTGCCCCTCTAAGGCAGGCATGATCTCCCTTCCAAACCTCTATGTGCATATTCTTTATCTTTCATATTTTGTCTTGCCCATCATTCTTGTTTCACACTTCAGAAATCTCCATCAAGATGTTCCCTCAACACTGAGACATTTCTGTGTTACTGAAGTTCAGACAGTAGAAATTGTTAAATTATTGTCTTTGAGACCCCAGTGTTAATCCTGTATGGCAATAAAAGAATTAAGCACTTAATTGAGCACTCTGGGGTTAAAAATAATAACAATGAAAAATTGTCATCCCACAAAATGTGGTAATTGTCCTCAGAGCCTCCTCCTAGTATGGGAGAGCTGAAAAGGGCAAGTTTTCTCATGCCCTGACACACCAAAGCCTCAAACACACAGCCAGTAGGACAGACTGAGACCTAGGTGTCTAAGTTAGGAAGAAGGAAAGGAGCTTGCAGAGGCAAGTCCTGCAGAGATGTCCCTGTCAAGAATGCCTGTAGACATGCATGAAGGCTGCTACAGCAAGCATTCTGCTACTTAATTTCAGGTTAATTTCAGATGGAGAACAATGTTGTATTTGTAACTGAGCATTTGCATTAGGATTCAGCTTCTGTTTGGCTCATAATAAGCCTAAAGCTTTTTCCATTGCTTTTACCATTTAAAAGAATATTTAAGATGGATTAAAACCTGGAGCCTTTTTCAAGAAGTGTTTTTCTGTTAATGCCCTGCATTAAAAAAAATAAAAAAATACAAAGCAGCAAATGATTTGAAAAAATACTTAAAAGACTGCTTACATGCTTAGTGCAGTTAGTTGTGCAATTAATGGAAGCGTGGGATGTGCAAGGTGCCCCTCCTGGAGCTCAAACTATGCTTTTGCAAAGTGAATTTTGTCTGGCCGTGGCATGCCCCTCCTTCTGAAAGAGGCACTGATCCTAGAATACTACCTGCCTCCTCCATCGGCCACGGGCGGAGTACCTTGCACCTAAACCTTAGGTATACTTTTCTGACGGGGTGAGGGGCTGCAGTGAGGGACCACCACCATCTGGGCACCGCCAAGCTGCCCTCACACCTCCACCTCTGCGCGAAAAGAGAAACCCCGAACCCCAACGCGGGCCCCACAGGAAACAAGAGAGAGAAGCACAGCACCCCAGACACACAGAGCGGGGAACGACCCCTCAGAGCTGCGCTTCCCCGCAACCTTACCTCGGAAGGCCGGCTCGGCCCTGCGGCTGGGGGGAAGCCGTGCCGCCATGGCTGCCGCGCCGTTTGAACCGCCCGCCGCGGGGCTTGAACGCGCCAATGGCCGCCCGCCCCTCCCGCCGCCGCCCTAAGATGGCGGCCGCCGCCGAAGCCGCCGTCAGGGGGCGCTGCGCCGCCGCCCTTCTAAAATGGCGGCCGCTCCTCAGGGCGCCGCTGGGGGGAGTTGTGTTAGAGCGGCCCTGCTTGCTCGCTTGTCGGCCGGAGGAGAGCTGAGCGGCCGCGGCCCGGTTCTAAGTCGGCCCCTCGCGGGAGGGGAAGGGAGCTTTGGCCGCCATGGACCGCTTCGCCTGGACCAGCGGGCTGCTGGAGCTGGGGGAGACGCTGGTGGTGCAGCAGCGCGGCGTGCGCCTCTACGACGGGGAGGAGAAGGTGATGGAGGCGGCCCGGCGGCGGGCACCCGGCCCAGGTCCGGGAGGGGACGCGGCCGAGGGGAGGCCGAGCCCGGGGGGCTGCGGGGACCGGCGGGGCTCGGCCCTGTCAGGAGCTCCTCAGGGAGGGGATGTGGAGCTGTGGGGTCACGGGCAGCTGCTGGTGCCGTGAGGAGCCGTGGTGTCCCCATGTTTTTCACAAATACTGATTGCATACTGATAAATCCAGTCATTTCTCAACGATAAAACAGGGAGAAAAAACGCTCCTATATGATAAGCAAGAAGATTTCAGGCCAGCCCTAGCTTGTTCTTATTAGGTTGCTTTTGTTTTTGCGGAACTTCTGCTTTCTACTTCTGCTTTCTCTGTCAGCAAATAGTGTTCCAAAGCCAATAGCCCTTTTAAAAATATGATAATTAGGGATGTTTGCATATCTTGCACGGCATATGGAGGGAGGATCCTTCAGGATTTCCTGGGGGAAAGTTTATGCAGTTGAAAAAGGAAGCTTGTGTATATCCATATAATCCCTTTATACTATTTTTTTCTATTTTTTTTTCCATTAACATAATTTATTGTGTTTTCTGGGGAAAAAAAGTGTTCTCAAAATAATAGCTTTTTGTATCTGGTTCCAATGTCATCCTAATGTGTGGTTCCAATGTTGTCCTAATGTGTAATGTTTCCAAGTTCAGTGTTTATGCAATGTAGTGGTTGAATCTGTTGTTGACCTGTTTTATTTTTCTTGTTTAGGTGAAATTTGATAGTGGAGTGTTACTACTTAGTACACACAGACTACTTTGGAGGGATCAGAAGAACCATGTAAGTCCCACTTTTGTCTCTTCCATGTCAATCAATTGTAAATTTCATAATAAGCAACTGGTAGCTTGCGATGAAAAAACACTGCACACAGATTTTTGTTCCTTCTGTGTGTGTTTTGTCTTACACATATAGTCCATTTTTTGGTTTGCAGTGGAAAGACAATTTTGTACCAGGAATGTTCTTTCACCCAATGCTGCTTTAATTAAATTGCATGCAGAGATGAGGAGGGGTCGAAACAAGTCATGTAATTTTTTCTTCTTTAATGACACACATATAGAGAAGAAGAGTCTAGCGCTATGTACTAGAAACTGTTGGTTTTGATAACGAAGGTGAAAATGTCATGTAGGTTGTCATCTGAATGCTTCTCCCATGCTCCTGGTCTAGCAAGACTCTTTTTTCCTCACTGCATTTCCAAGTCCAAGGTTCCCTGTTTCTGGTCCCAGCAGATAGTCCTAGACCATGAATTGATGACAGGAGTTGTTTGGTGGCAGTATTATTTTGTACAGGTCTTATATTTCCAATTGCCTCTGGCTGTGCTGAACCATCCCTTCAATAAGCCAGAACATCTGTCTGTGCTACTATGGAGAATCAATTTAGAGGTTAAGCGGCAGTGCTAGAACTGTCAGTGTTAGAACTGCAGTGTAATACCCCTGTTGGATGCTTTGTATCATCAAGCCACAGCCTGAGTGTCCAGGCTAGAAATGGGTATGAAAAAACACAGACAAGTGAGAAGTTCTAAGCATAGGCTGAAACAATGTATACCACCTTACAGCTGCAATTGGAAAAGTCCTTCTGAGAACCAGCTTGAATTATGTTTGTTTTGGACACGGTCTTTTAGAAACTTCAGCCACGAAAGCCAAAATTTAGACAGAGCATGCACACGTGAGAACTTTTCAAATGTGTATTATACTCCAGTGAACTAGCTTTTAGCAAGAGTTGCTGCAGTGCCTCTGCACTCCAGGGTAGGGCTATTCCCTACCAATTATCACATCCTTGCTCCAGAGCAGGGAGCTACCAGAGCCTTCTACACATATGGTCACCAAAGATGTTCTGAATTTTGGCAAAGTAACACTTCTTATTTTCCTGTAGGGATTGTTTGCAGGAAAAGCAGACCTATTCATAGTTGAAATTTTTCAAAATGCTTTATTTTGAGACCTTGTCCCCAGGTTGGTATTACTGTTAAGTAAGTCAGAGGTTGATTGTCCAGGTCATGAGCTATTCTGTAAATAATAGCTAAATAAATGAATGTTTTTTTGTTTTGTTTTGTTTTTGAGCAGTCAGTGTGAGTTAATTTACCTCTTTTAAGCTATCTATTCACCCCTTATTTCTTCATTAGCATCTTTTTGTGACAGGTGCATGTACTGCCATGTGCATTGCTTCTAATCTTCGCAGTCAGACTTTATACTTGCCTGGAGTAACATTGCATATTTTGGCTTCAGCAAGTCAACAACTTCAACAACTGTCCAGATCTTCATTTCTCTCCTTCTCAACAAAAATATGACATTTCTCTTATCTTGCTGCTACCTAGGCCACACAGCTCCTTGTACTCTTCAAAGATCATCAAATTTACTTAAGAAACTTGGAGAATAAGAAAATAGTTTTAAGGATTAAATTTAACTCAGCAAAGACTCAGACAAGCTCCAGGGCTGATTAAGAGAAGGGGCAGAAATACACAGATGGCAGAATGTTATAATATGGCAGAAGTTACCCAGTTCTGATCTAGTACAGGTGTCCTGGTTCCAGTTAGGACAGAGTTAAGTAGCTCATAGTAGCTGGTAGGGTGCTATGTTTTGGATTAGGATGAGAAGAGCGCTGATAACATGCTGATGTTTTAATTGTTGCAGAGCAGTGTTTACACCAGGCCAAGGACTCTTCGGCTTCTTGCTCTGTCCTGCCAGCGAGCAGGCTGGGGGTGCAGCAGGAGCTGGGAGGGGACAGACCCAGGACAGCTGACCCAAACTGGCCAAAGGGGTATTCCATACCATCTGACGTCATGCTAAACAATATATAGGGGTGGCTGGCCGGGGTGGGGGGCCGGCTGCTCGGGAATAGGCTGGGCATCGGTCAGCGGGTGGTGAGCAATTGCATTGTGCATCACTTGTTTTCTTACACATTATTATTGTTAATACTATTACCATTATCACTATTATTATTATTATTGTTATTATTATTTTCCTGTCTTAATAAACTGTCTTTATCTCAACTCACAGGCTTCACTTTCCCGTTTCTCTCCCCCATCCCAGAGAGGGAGGGGGGAGGGTGAGCGAACGGCTGTGTGGTGTTTAGCTGCCAGCCGGGTTAAACCACAACAACAGGTTAATTCTTTGTCAGTAAAGGCATTTTTTTTGTTTGTTTTTAACTTTAAATCCGTAGTACACAAATGACTTAGTGTGGTAAATGAAGCTGATTCTTTCTCAAGCTTTTAGGAGTGAAATGTGTAGCACAATGCCCTTTTATTTTCATGGTGAATAGTTGGCTAAGCTCAGTTGTGATACATCAGCCTTAGAAACCTTAGCTAGCTTACTGAGAATAAATTTGTAAAGTCTCTTTTTACTGTATCAACAATCTTTACTAATAAGTGGGGCTGCTTCTTGTTAGGGTGACATTGCATAACTTGTCATAAAAACACCTGTGTTTTATAGCTGCTGTTACATACCATCTGCAGTTGAAAAGTATAGAAAATAAGCAATTTCCAAAGGAAAAATTAAGCAATTCTTTTAAGTTTGTTACATAGCCAGGTTTGCACAGCATTACAAATCATAAAATCATACATAATGTCAACACAGGATGTTAGAGAAATGTATCCAAATAAACTCTTTGATTTCATCTATCCACAGCATTTTTAACTCGCCTCTCATTTAGTATCACTTCTTGGGAAGAGGAACACTGGGAAGGAAGGGGTGATTCTAAGTCCTTGTACTTACAGTAAGCTTATAACATTTTGGCTGTGAACTAAATGAGTGAATCACTTTAAAAACGTAGGTATTGCATGTAATTGGACTCTTTTTCAGAAACTTATTTTGTTACAGAAGTGGTTTTTTGCCTATATTTAAAATGTCTGGAGTTCTGTGTTCATTTTACAAACTGCTATACTAGCAGCTAACTCTGGAGCCACAGAAGAATCTAAATATTATCTAATATCTAAATATTAAGATTTTCTAGAACAGGAAGTACAACCCTTGCTTTTTTTCCCCAGTGAGAGTTTTACTCATTAGTAGGAGTTCCTGCATGTAGAATTTTCTAAGCTCTGATTTAATGTGCATTTAATTGTTCCATGCAAAGAACAATTTTGGTAGCAGGGATTGAGAGGACCCCATAACAATGTTCATTGTAACCTAGTGTTAGGGACAGTCGTGTGGTAGATGGAAGAGAGATTGAAAGAGGGAACGCAACCCATGTTTCTGGCATTCTGGGTGACTGTCAATCACCAAGCTGTCTTGTGAAAGAAGACATTCACCAAAACAGGACCAGGCACATAATTAGGCTTTGAATTGCTCCCTTGAGCAACTTCTGTCTCAAATATATGTAAGAAGAGTTTAGCCTGGGTAGGTTAGTCTCTCACAGATGCATACAGTCTTGTTTCTTGCTCTGCTTTGTGTCTAAAGCATAATCTCAACACAGAGTTATTGAACTAAGTCCATGAGGATTGGATAGATGGAGACATTCCTACTTGGTCTATCGCCACTCAAAGGGTAATCTAGCTTTTAGACATTCAGCACTGAGAAGACTGGTGCTTTTGGGTAGCCCTTTGGCTCCCAAAGTAACATCAATGCAAATGTTTTGAGATCCTATGAGGACTGTGCACCAACAGGGATAAGCCACATTCATGTGGAAATTTTAGTGTTTAAAGTTTGAACTTAGATACTGAAGTTTTGCTGATTTCCTGAGGTTTTTATAAATTTAGCCCGAAGTGTCAAAAATCAACACATTTACGCTTAAGTTTATTTTGGTCATCTAGAACTCTCCTTTCAGCTTGTATTATTTTTTTTTCTATTTATATTTCTCTTTACTAGGTTGTTTTTATTCTTACCAACATATTTCATGTGGTGTGTCTCTGGAAGCACCTGCAGAAATCAGTACTGTTTGTGAAATGGGAAAAGAAAACACTTAGTTTAAGAGAATGAAAAGTCAGGATATGGCTTTGATTTCTCTTGTGTTTGCATTGATTATTCTAGGAATGCTGCATTGCTATACCTCTGTCTCAGGTCGTCTTTATTGAAGAGCAAGCAGCTGGGATAGGAAAAAGGTAAGGTGATAAACATTCTGTTTTTTCTCAGATGGACAATTAGTCACATATACGTTACGTAGTAATGCATGGTGGGTTCTATTTTTAACCCAAGTTTCCAGACTGACAGCCACTCACTTAAGGTCAAATGCGTAAGAGAGTGGTATTTGATGCAAGTTATTAAATAACCATCTTGTAATCACTGAAGTATGTATTCCACCTTGCTGTTTTCTTTGAGTAGTCATCAACGTCACAGTGATGTTGCCGAATCTAAACTTGAAAGCTAAGTTTAATCATTTATACCACAGAACTGGCTGGGGATAGAAACCCTGCCAGATCCCATATTATGTAACTTTACGTGACCATGATTGATTGGTTAGCGAGGAATTAGTGTTTCCCCTCAACTGGGTAACTAATTCAATATGTTATGTGTGTGAAGAAGTTTTGCAAGAAAAAGATTAACAGGAGAAATTATGTAGTTGACATCTGCTTGCAGCCAGGTAGATAGATGCAGTCAGATAAATAGAATACTGTAATATCCAGGGGGTACCCAGAACAGATCAGGTAATTTACCTATGCCAGAGAAGTCAGATAAATAAAGACCTGCAAAAAAAACTGTCTGTAAAATGAAATGGGAATGGCAGATTTGCAGCCATGCTGTGACAGTGGCCTAGTATATTCCTAAAATAATGCTATCTCAAGGTTTGTTTTGGTGATGGATGTCATTTTAGACTGTTATTCCCATGCACATTAGCTTTGAATGTTGGTTTTGGACAAATTCACATACAGTGTTTGCAAGTGGCATATACAAGCTAGGCAGATTAAACATAATATTGAGACCTTCCATTTTCCTGTGACAAAGATAGTTTATTTTGGCAGTAATTACTGCAAGTCAAAAGCCAAATCAAATGCACTGCTTGACAATTAGCTTTTACCTTAAATAACATCGTCAGAATGCCTTGCTTGAAATCTGAAGATCTGTTGCATTTAATTCTTGAGAATTGATGGTGTCTACATTTAAAACTTGTGAAATGTTGTTTTAGAGGGTATAGAAGTTTTAATGAAAGGTATTTAAATAAGTCAAAATACTTAAATGTTAATGCACAAATGTAAAGCAGAATTTGACATTTATCAGTTCGTACATGAGATAAAGCTGGTACATTTTTTGATTAAATGGTTAACTTAGACTGTAGAAAAAGGTTTTTTAGATAATAGAAAAAATCTGCTTCTTCCCTTTTGTTTTACTTATTTTTTAGTGCCAAAATAGTAGTTCATCTTCATCCTGCTTCCTCAAACAAAGAGCCTGGTCCGTTCCAAAGCAGCAAATATTCCTACATCAAACTTTCTTTCAAAGAACATGGGCAGATTGAGGTAAGTTTTGTACCATGCAAGCCCAGTACATCAGATCTTTGGACATGCCTTTCTCTTCTTGCTGTGCTAGTGATAATTTTCCGTGATCTTTCCATGTTGACTTTTGAGGTGGAGCTTTTTCAATACATCCTTTTTGAAGACAAACACTATGAGCCTTCAGGGTTCTATGCTTTGGTTAAATAACATAAATATAATTCCAAAAATGTCAGGAGGTACTGTTAGGCTTCATCCTAATTTTAATAGTTTTGATAAAGTCTTATACTTCCTATATTGTTTTTTTAATTGAACACAATATTTTCCAAAATGATGACTCTGCAATCATTAGATGTTTAACAGAATCAAAGATGTTTCTCTGTACCTAACCCTCTACTGAATAGGAATCAAACAACTTAATCATCTCTCTTATTTTATTGCTGCATGATTTTGGGTGCCTCATAGCTTTGTGTTCTTTTGTTTTGCTTTTTACCTACTGCTAATCTCAAACACTTTTAGCATTCTAAAAATAATGTAATAGACATTAAAAAGTGTTTTCCTTTTTTTTAAAAAAAAAAAAAGAGTTGTCCTCTAAAAAAAAATTTCACAGTACAAAATCCTCTCTGGAAGAGACTGAGAATTTTGACTTGGAAAGGTGAAAAAAAACATACAGTTTCACTGCAGAAAATGAGTTTTTAAGTTGAATTAGTTATAAAGGTCTTATAAATGCATTTGCTTCATCAGACTTGCTTTTATTTCTTTGTGATCAGACTCCAATTTAGGACAAGTGTGGATTTATGCCTAATTATAATTGCATAGGTGTTTTGCCTGATCATAACTTTATTTTAATGTGAATGTTCTTATTTGAAAATCAAACATACTCTGCTTACTGGTGACCTAGCATACCAGTTACACGCCAGATCATTTTTTTTATGACTTCAGAATACCTCAATGCGAACTTTGAACAACTGTAAGATTAGATTTTTCTCTAGATTTTGCTCAGTGGTCAGCGCTGACAGTTACCTAATCAACTTATGCCTCCTTGTAGTATGAACATTAAACAAATAACTTGGTATGTCAGTTACACCTGACTTTATGCTATTCTGTTAACAGATCAATAGAAATTGGATTGATCAACTTTCCTTCCTTTTCAAAGCAGGCCTTTGAGCAAATGCTGACATTTTTAGCTTTAGCATGTTTTGGAACACTTTGAATATCTGAAAAAGTATTTTACAAGAGAAGTACTCATGGAAGTTTCTAACTGCAATAGTAACCACACCTTTCCTTTCCAATTGTCAAAAATTCACTGTAATGTTGTAGTGTGGATGTGTAGGTGTTACTATGCTTCGTCTTACAGTGAAATCTGATTCATCTGGGAGATGAATCAAGATGCTAAAATACCCAGACATACTCCGCATAGTTTGTGAAACATCTGTTGTCATCCTTCAATGTTTGCAGTTCTATAGACGATTCTCAGAAGAAATCACACAAAGGAGATGGGAGAACATGCCTACCGGTCAGACCTTTCAGGTTACCAAAGATCCACAGGTATGTGCAGAGCTTCTGATATCCTTCTGTATGTTACACGTCACTTTGTTTAGTTTGAAATCATTATCTGCATGTAATCTTGTTTCCAGTTAATGCCACCCCCCATATAGCGCATCTGTCAAATATAGAACATTAAAAAAATAATTATATAATTGTTTGGAACCTGTATGTATGTGATTTAAATTTATATTCTAATTGGAAAGTTGTTATTATGGAGAATCTTTGTCATATGTTAGATTGCCTTTTTTTATTTGTCTGCATACTTCTAGGTTAAAAACTGATAAACACGTGGGTGTTTTTTCTATATATGAGTGTGTTGTATATATGAATACATAGCATATGTAGTAGTATGGATGAAATAGGATGATTTAATGATTGCTCAATGTCAAATCATGTATGTCCTCCTCTGTAAATATAGTACCTATCAACACAGTTTCCCCATCCCTGGAGGTGTTCAAGGCCAGGCTGGATGGGGCTTTGGGCAACCTGGTGTGGTGGAAGGTGTCCCTGCCCGTGGCAGGGGGTTGGGACTGGGTGGGCTTTAAGGTCCTTTCCAACACAAACAGTTCTGTGATTGTGATAGTCACATTTCATAGACTGATGGGGAAGCCTGTACCCCGTGCCACAAATCACGTAATGAAAATGCCTTGCTTCCTGTTCTTACTGGGTAACAGCAAATCATTAACACCCATGCTAAGCTTTGCAGTCAGATTTGAGGGCTGACACTAATGCTGCTTAAGTGCCATGCTTTCTAAAACATTTAGCATCAAATAAAAAGTTCACCATCACCTCCATGCTGATGTATCTCAGCAAGGAAAATTAGACTGCATTTAGCATTGTGTTTCTGTGGCTACATTTCTTTAGATTCAATTTCATGTGGTACTCATGTTTAGATGTGTTCATGCATTTCCATGGTCTGTAGTATAGATGTTCACATGGACTTGGGAGGCTTTAATTGGGATGAACTGAAATGCTCAGTCAAGATCAGGCTATTAAGCATATTGAAATTAATAGCTTTAATATAATAACCATTGTCTATACTACAGCAAGTTCATAGTTGCTTTATGCATATTGTTTAATTTTTGACTCTGATTTAAAAATGTACTCTCAAGAAATACATGAATTATTGTATGTATGGTATCAGCTCCTTGGAGGAATATTTCTGTCTTCTAATACAAGCTTTTACACACTGAGGCGGATGAGAAAACTTAGCGTTTCCTATTTTGATTCTTTACATTATTTTCTTTTGCAGGCAGGAAGAACAAGAGCTATAGGAATTGTAGGGATTGAAAGGAAATTAGAAGAAAAAAGAAAAGAGACTGACAAAAACATTTCCGAGGTAAATACTGCTGTAGTTTCAAGGTCAGCCACCTGTCTGAGCTATTTACATTTATTCACACTTTCTTTTAGGGGCAGCTGAGACTATTGTTTTTGTTGAGAAATCTGAATTGACTAAGAGTATATATTTTAACATCATTTTTAATGGGTTTTTCAAAATATATGAGGGGTATTTCTTCATGTACACAGTCCTTTCCAGAAGACTGTTGTTTGGAAATACTGCTGTGTGTTTATGAAATTAGTTTCGATAGAATTAGAAATCTGAGTTCAGTGAGTTTTTCATCAGGAGAAGCAGAACACAGAGGCAGCTACAGAAAGAGACCATTAGAAGTGTCTTTTTGCGTTTGTACGGCTAAGGTTGGTTTCAGTTGAAAACTTAATACATATTAAGAAGAATATGCTGAACTAAGGGCACGTAAGTGTGGTGCAGTTATGTTTTCATCATATAGATATTCATTTTTTTTAAATGTTAGACTTAGGTTTATAATTATAGCAGTGTTCAGTAGTCGAGGCGCCAGCGAGATGTTACAAGTATCTATGCAAAGTACGTGGGCTGGATGGAGACTGTCCTTTTTCCCAGAAACAGGACAGTAGTTGAACTTCAGATGCCAATACCGATGGACAACAGAATCCATTAATTTCGTCACTGAAGATCTCTCAAACTTATCTGGGAGCAATATCCTCAGAAATAGTCTGATTCTGTCTTGTTAACAGAGATTGGTACGTAGATTGATGCAGAAGTGCTCATAAACTGTTGACAACTGATGATGGATTCTTACGGTAAAGCTTTATGGGATTCAGCATGCCGTGATTAAAAAAAGGCATTTGCTATTCTGATGTATAAGAAAAAAAATATATAGCAGTTTTGTAGGCAGAATGTTGTTTCAGATACTGCTAGAATGTTTTTTTCTGTTTATGAAGAACAACATAGTGAATGAAGTTCTGTGTGTGGTTCAAAAGGCATTGTGGTTGTATGCGAGTCCGTATAGTTCAAACGGTATTGTCTGGTTATTTTTTCCGTTTGTAGCTTTTTCAGAGAGTAAAAGAACTCCATTTGTAAGCGTTGTATGAACGGAGGAAAGTCATGACTTGTAAAATCCTGCCTTCCTCCAGCTTTAAATGTTATAGATGACTTAATTTTAAAAAATGGTGCCCTGGCTTCCAGGAAAAGGCTTCCTGCATCTGCTGTTCGCTGCTGATAAGAATCCGGTTCTTTAGCCTTTTGTTTATCTGAGGAAGTTCCTGTTAGGTGTGTGCACATTCCCCTTTGTTTCCAGGCCTGCCCTCATGAGTCAGCCGGGGGAGGAGTTAGACACAGCATGCTGTTTATTTAGCTAAATCAAGGGTTCTTTTGATTAACAGTGTTTTCATGCACGTTGTAGAGATTAGAAATAAGCTGGGAAAAGCCTTTTTAGAAAACTTTGATATCACTTACAAGTACAGTAGAAGGATCTAAATTACACTAAAGATTGGGAAATTTATTGTAAGTTACTGTATTTGGCAGATTGGGATGCAAGAAGAAATATTCCACTTAATTTTGGATATGTAACTGAGGTACCAAGCGTTAAGAGGCTAGACTTCTGCAATCAGTCACTTGCACCATTAGGAGGGATTTGGATGAAATCCAAATCTCTGTCCCTTCCCAGAGACATCTTTCTTCTCTTCTGTGGAGTCTCAAACCAACAAGCTTCTGACTCAGGTGCCTAAATGTGAATGGGAACAATACAGCGTTACTGCATAAGTTCTGCTAAAACTTGTCTCTCTAGTGGGGGATTAGTCAGAATGAGTTAGGAAGATACTAAATTGCACAGAAGCACTGGCTAGAAATTGTTGGCAAGATGCATCTATTCTCATTTGATGTACTGTAACTGAACTACCTTCTTTATTTGCGGCTGGAGAGATGGGGTGCTGCTGTCAGGCAAGCTTTACTTGAAAGGGCTCTAGAGCTTTTCCCACACCAGTTGTTCAAAAAAGGTGGTTTGGAAAGGTTCACCACCCAGGCAGGTTGTCATGTGCTTGAGAGAGCTGAGCTGAAGGCTCAGTGTTGCTGAGGCTGGCAGAAATGAGAGTTGCTCTTAAATAGCTTAAACCTATTTGTTAACTTTTTTTGGTTGAAATGCACCATATTTTTTTTTTAATGCCAGTTGGTTATCATTACTGAAGTTTTTACCTTTTACTATACTTTCAGCTTGCTTTTATATGTTTTATTTCATCCTGAAAATGCCCTTTGCGGATAGTTGTAGATCTGTTGCATTTGAGACCATCACAGTTTGCTAAGATTAACAGACTTGAAGCCATCATGGTCTTATGATGAGTGTCCAGTTTGTTACATAGCTTTGTGGAAACGATAAAATTTCTCAGACTACAAAAAAAATGTACAGATCTGTTTTTACTTAAGCATGTGTTTGCTTTCTAGGTCCAACAACTAGAGTTTTCAGATGTTTTTTGATTTTTTTTTTTAATATTAATTTATATAACTCTGGTTGTCTCATGGGCATTATTTCATTCATTTTAACTGTTTTTGTTTATTATGGGAGCATCACTATTCCTTTGTGTACATAAGTGAAAAGATGTTGACATGTTTTCAGAGATTTTGTCTTTGGTGTACATGTGTCTCTACTGTATACGTGTGAAAGAATGTATCCTCTTGGTTATTTTAAAGGAACTACAGACTTTCTTACTGACTTAATAACATCTACTCAATAAAGTAAAATTGTCTTATCAGGAGGATTTTTTTTTCTGTAGCTTTAGATCTTGCTAGCCGTTGTCCAGAAACAATAGATCTCTTTGAGGATTAACTGGTTGAAGAAAACCAACCTCAATATCTCACTGGTCCTTCCTATTGTATGGGCTTTATAAACCATAGTGAACTAATGTTCACACTAGAAAAGTGTACGATTGTATGATTTTTGTTTTCCTTCATTCCTTGTTGTTTATGGATTATATTACTTTGATTTGTAGACCTGTATGAAACAAACTTCTCATACATCAAGGAACTATATATAACATATAACATACTAATCTATAGTGGCAGCAGCTCTTACAATTAGCTCAAATAGGTGTACAAAGGCAGCTCACTGTATCCATGAAGCTGAATGCTGTAATGATACTGATTGGGAATGTCTTGCTTTTCATTTCAGGCTTTTGAGGACCTTAGTAAACTAATGGAGAAGGTATGGCATGTGTGACTCATCGCAGTAGACTTATGCTTGTTTTCTCAGTTTTAAACATGTTTTCTCTGTTGAGCTGAAAGTTGATTTATCTATGTGTCTTCCTTGATAGGCTAAGGAAATGGTGGAGTTATCCAAGTCAATAGCTAATAAGATTAAAGAAAAGCAAGGTGACATCACCGAGGATGAGGTAAATGAATCTTGTTTCTAGAATCAACAGAAATGTTCCTATGCAAAGCAAAAGCTATCCTTCTAATAAATTGTATGTTAATAAAGAATAATTGAATACTTTTTCTTTTAAATTCTAGTTAAAGAGACTTCACTGTTTGATGTTAGTATTTATTTTGACCCTCTTTTGTTAAACAAAGATTTTGCTGCCTTTGCATAGAGAATGATGACAGTTTTCTGCTTTTCATTGGTGGTTTGCTGCTGAAAAATAAATTGTATTAGTGTTGCCTTCACTTTGCTAGTAATTGACTTTATCGGCAGTAAACCAATTGGATTTACTCACTGAAACTGTCTTGTAATAATAAAATCAAAGTGTTTTAAAAATGAGAATCATGCACAGGCTGATGTACTTCTAATTTATTTATTTGTTTAGACCATTAGGTTCAAATCATACCTGCTGAGTATGGGTATAGCTAATCCAGTCACTAGGGAAACGCATGGATCTGGTACGCATTACCACATGCAACTGGCGAAACAACTAGCTGGAATGCTGCAGACACCATTAGAGGTAAAGAACCTAATTTTGCACCAGTGTTTTCTGTGTGTTGCTGAATTTGGATGTAAATGTGTTTGGGGTGTATTACAGTGCCTATTTTTAAAGGTTCAGAGTTAGCAGCACAGTTTCGTATTCAGCGTTTATGGAAGGAATCTATATCCTCTTTCCAATTGAGAAAATTTAAGTGTATGAATTTTTGTTTGGAGTAATGGCATCTTGGTTTCTAATTCATGAAATGGTGGTGGTATCTAGTAAATCACATTAGCAGCCTTTCTGTTTGAACCACCTTTATTTCTTCCCACAGAGTATTTTTTTTTTTTAGAAAGAAACAACAGTAACTTTGAAAAGATAAGCAGTCATTCTTCAAACTGTTTAAAAATTCTATACTTATTCTCTCTTAGTAATGCATCATATTTTAATTTATCGGAAGCTCTCAGAGTTCAAGATTATTGCCAAAAAGCTTGATTTCCTTTTGAAACTTCAAAGTCTATATGTCTTCTAAGAAACATATAGTATGTTTTGTGAAATAAATGTGCTACCTGCTATGATCAGAAGGACAAACTATCTGAAAAGTAAGAGCTGTAAGTTGATCGATAGATTTAATATATTGAAATTCTTTGTTCCCGTGACTTATTCTTTGTGGTAACTCAAAGTAACTCTCAGTTTTTGGATATAGTATCATTTTTTTTTACATTTTAAAATGATTAGATAAAGATATCATCTAACAAATTAATGCTAGAAATACTTGGTATTGTCCTGGGTAGCTTTTTTATTAAAGGCCATCGTTTAGCTCCTCGGTTTTCTGTTTAATCAGTCAAATGCAAGTTAAGATACTGCGTTTACTAGATTAATACTATTTCTCTTACCAGTCTTGTACTTACACAGGAGAGAGGAGGAATCATGTCTCTCACAGAAGTGTACTGTCTGGTAAATCGTGCACGAGGACTAGAGGTGAGAAGTTGATTTGTCTTAAATATTTTGTAAAATGTACTTCCTTTATAAGGTAATTGAAGAAAAAGTGCAAAAGTATTCCCTACCAATTGCTCACTAACAACAGGAAGTGATAAGCCCTTCATTAAAATGAGGAATGTTCACCATTTTCCTTTCTCCTCCTTCCACGTAATGGTTGTGTTCTCTGTAGTTTGTCATAATGTATGCTGCCTTTTACAATACTGTATAAAAGAAATAATCCGTCCTTATCTAGAAAGAAAACTGTAAGGACAGAATACTAAAGAATATGGATTGTTTTTCCAAAGTACATCAATTTTCTCTGCACACAGGGCAAGAAAGAGCATTACAGAAAACATAGCAAGGGATCAGGAAGGAGTGTAGAAGCCAAGAGAGTAGACAACAGTATAAAAGAAAAAAAAGAACAAAATTATGTAATCTGGTGTATATTATAGCTGTAGTTGTTGTAACTTTTACTGATACTGGAATTGCAAACTCTGAATAAACGTTTTACTATTTTTAGTTGCTCTCACCTGAAGATTTAGTAAATGCTTGTAAGATGCTGGAGTCACTGAAATTACCACTAAGGTAAGAGATTTACAGATGTACTTATAAAACATGGTACTCGCAAGTCAGGCTTAATGCTTTACCTGCCTACAGCAGCTATTTTTTTTAAACAAAGTCATCCAGGAGCTGCTTAATGCACCAACATCCGCTCTATATTAAAATATTAATTTTTAACCGTCTTTCACTTTGTCTGCTATGGATATGTAGAATATGTAGCAGTAGGAATGAAATAGGATGATTGAATGATTGCTCCGTGTCAAACCATTTATGTCCTCCTTTGTTGATATTGCCTATCAACATAGTTCCCCATCCCTGGAAGTGTTCAAGGCCAGGTTGGATGAAGCCTGGTGTAGTGGAAGGTGTCCCTGCCCATGGCAGCGGGGTAGGAATTAGATTGTGCCTTCTGGCACAAGCCATTCTGTAACTTTTTTGAGACTGAGAAAAGTATTTGACTAATGCTAGGCATGTGCCTAGCTCTTGCCTGTCTCTTCAGGCTTTGAAGATGCTTTTAATTTTAAGTTCATTTTACCCAGCTTTTTTTTTCTTTTTGAATGTGGTTATAACCGTGTGAGCGGATTTTTTAGTAACTTTGACTCTCCTGATTTTAGGCTTCGGATATTTGACAGTGGTGTGATGGTGCTTGAGCTCCAGTCTCACAATGAAGAGGAAATGGTAGCTTCTGCTTTAGAGACAGTATGTGAACTTCACTTCCTTCAGTGTTCAGACTGTGCTGGGGATACTTAAATACATTAGGTATAAAAATGTAAAATACAGGACCTCCTTTTGAGGTTTTAAAATACAAAATATTGCACTTCCAAAATCTTCTAACAGTAATACTTAAATAGCACTTCTCATCTTCAAATGCTGTGCAGGCAATAGTCTTAGTCATTGCTTTTTCCTTAAGGAATAAAACACTTTTCCATCTCTTTTCAAACTTCATTAACCTTTAACCTTCCTCCAGATCTTTCACGCTGTAGGATAAAATGCATGGTGTATATTAAGCATGTAACTTAACAAAAGTGGACTTCAGTCTCTGTACACAATGTGCTTAAAGGTAGTGAAAGTAGCTCTTAAATGTTGATATGGCTAGTTGGTTTGGGTTTATTTTGTAAAATAGCTCATCGTGTGTGTAACACTTTATACTGAGTTTGCTGTAAAGAGCACTCAGTTGCAGAGTAATTGATGGAGAATTAAGCTGGCTTCATCAGGAGAAAAAAAAGTAGCATAGATTGCTCAGGGTGGTAAACATTCATGGTCTTGCTATGTCTTGACTCTTTAAAGTGCTGCTGTCCCATTAATATGGTGCATTTTCCTATATGTTTTCCAGTGGGATGTGAATTTGTTTTTCACAAAGCTGAATGAAAGGTGGTTGGGTGTATTTAAAGTTAGGCATAAGTCAAAAAGGACTTTGACTGACTTGGGCAGTCAAAGAAGAAAAAGTAGAGCTATCACAGGCATCTTCTCACTTGATAAATCAAGTGGACTCTTCAGCGTGGCTTTCTGTGATTGGTACTGTTAGAGCACTCTCTCACCAAAAAGATCTTTTAGATAAGAGGAATGTGTATAGCTGTCTAAAAAATACCTTCTTCAATTATCAAAATTAAGACACTTAAATATTTCAGTATATGTTAATCCTTTCAATTTATTTTGTTACATTTACAGAAAAATACCTAGTCCATTTCAGTCTTTTAATATATATATATATATATTTCAAATTAATTTGTTGCCTTCAGTAAGAGGGCTTATCACGGAAAGGAAAGGAAAGGCCTTTTCTTAACAAATGAGGTCAACCACAGAAAGCAACAGATGGTGGATTTGTTAACGAGGTGCCTTTTTTCTTTTATTTTCGTAACATGGGGCTTTGACTTCATAGAAAAATGGAAGGGAGAGGCTTTGAGTGAGGAAGGCTAGCCCATAAGGGAAAGGGAAGATGTGATCAGAATAGTGGCCAAAAGCTCCCTGTGCTTAAATTATAATGTGCAGTAACTTGAAACTTCTGAGAAAAAAAAAGAAAGGAAATCGCAGGATTTCAGAGAGGAGAGTGATGTGGTTTAGAATGGCTGGCGAAGACAAGAGATGATGTGGAAGTCAATGGGAGCCGAAGTCACTCTTGATGAGAGTGGTGGGTTTGGGAAGGAAAAATAGTTAATGACCCATATGCCATATTAGATTGTATAGCTGGCTTCCAGTACTCAGATGCAATCATTTATGGTCATGAAATCCGAAGTTAGGACTAATTCAATCTGAGTTTCTGCAGAAGGAATACTGCTGCTCAGGGAGTGCTCGGAATGACGCAGAGTAAATCCCTCCCCACCTGGTTATGTGGGAAGCAGGAAATGGCAACTACATGTGGATGTGAAAGTCTGCTTTAATCAGTGGAGAAATGGAAGAAATAATTTGTAGCTAATAAATCAAATGTCTATATAGGAAATTCAATGCTGTAATAATCCTGGACTTAACATTTTGTATTTTAAGTGTCCGCATGCCAACCTGTGTGAGAAGGTTTCATTTTCACATGTATCAACCAGCGTGATTGAGACAATGGGACCAAAGTTTTGAGTCCCAAGACTGAATCTGTCTTTTCTGTTATCTGAATGTGATGGTGGCTTTTACTGATCCCACTAGTAGGCCATAATGTAGGGTGGAGTAAGGAGGTTTTGGGATTTAATACAGCCAGTAGAGATACCTTAATTCAACTCAAATTCCCCACCTCCCTTTAAGATGATGTGGATTTCTAAATGGATGACCTGTCCTGCCCTGCTGGCTTTTATTTCCTCACTTGAGCTTCACAGTCTGCAGAATCACTTAGTACACTTGAGCTGTGTAAATACTAGTTGTTACAGAATACTGCTGTCTGTGAGCTATTTTTTAAAATGCAAACAAACTAGTTGTCTTCACAAGAGTTTTGCTACCAATTTATCACTTTACAAGGCTAGACCTGACTGAGTTGCTATTTTAATGCCCTCGTTTGTTTATCTGTTTGTTTTTGATAGGTCTCTGAAAAAGGTTCTCTCACAGCTGATGAGTTTGCAAAGCTGGTGGGGATGTCTGTTCTCTTAGCCAAAGAAAGGTAAGTAATAATTGTTGTGTTTAATAATGCCTTCATTATCACGTTGTCCTCAACTAATGCAACAAATCTTCTTTTGCTTTCTTTAGGCTGCTTCTCGCTGAGAAGATGGGCCATCTTTGCAGAGATGATTCGGTGGAAGGCTTGAGATTCTACCCAAATTTATTTCTAACGCAAAGCTAATGTAGTTTGTGTACATCTGCTATGTAACAGTTGAACGTGAGAGCAGAGGGCAAAACCCTTGCCACAACTGACTTCAAAGATTTTTTACTTTTTGTCAACTGCAACAGTGGTGAACATTGCAATGCTTTACAGTTCTCAGGTATTTCAAGTGCTGAATGAATCTTCTTATGCAGAACCAAAAGAAAATAGGAATCACTAGGTCAGAAACATAGTAATTGTCTCAAGCTGGCTAGCTCATGTTTCAGGTCTTATTTGATGTGCTCTGTAACTTCTCATTTCAAGAAAAATGTGATGAAGATTCGACACAAGTGAAAGTGGAGAGAATACCCCTGTAGCCTGCCATGAGCGTCGGCACCCAGAACATAGGTTATTGCATACTCCAATTTCAGTTTATTTATGTCTAGAGCAACAAAGCAGACAGATGCATCCATAGCGATAAGAACAGTAACTTTAGTGTGTACCGAGGTATAAGGAACAAAACGGTGTAGCGTAACCCCTTCTCCCTGAAGTGATGAAGTATTCTGAGAGGATCTTGGGATTCTTTACGCTCTGAGACAGAAAGAACCTGCTGCAGGAGAGATTAACAGATGTTATGTGAATCTAGAAAGCATTGTTCATTTTGTCATGTCTTATGCTAATATCTCAGACAGAAGCATTGTTAGTACAGACTTCCTCCCTTCTCTTTCTTTGCCATCTCCCTTCCTGTCTCATTGTGTTGCACTTTGGGTGCACTTTCTCTGTCCTCTCTTTACATCGTGCGGTGTAGTAGCCTCCTGTCACTTTACCAGACTCAGTGCTCTAATGTGCTTGGTTTTTGTCCTGTACTTCAATGAAAGGTCAGGCTTCATCAGCCTGTTACTGTTTCAGAGAGACGGTTCATTTTGCTTGTGCCTCGTATGCCAAAATTAATGTACTTTCAATACTGAAGGGAGGAGGAAGACTATCGCCCTATGTTTAGTAGTCACGAGTTAACATTTTGTGTGGTATTCCTCACCCTGTGTTCAGACTGAATGCAATTTGCCCTCAGCTTTCATAACTCCAGTGGAGTTGTTCTATTACTTGAAAATCTGTCATGGTAATAATGGTCAGTGGATGTTTATGATCCACGTCAGTTAAATTTTCAGCTTTTTGAAATGACCAGTTTTAGTAAATAAAAAAATTAATTCAAGTTATGGGCAAGGACAACATACATGCAACTGCATTATGGCTGTAAAGCCAAATCAGCATCACAGAAAAGGTGAGAAAGGTGTGTGTGTTTGTTTTGCAGCCTGAAAACGTTGTCAGAGCTATTTGTTACCATAGCTCAAACAGGGTTAAGAACCTGGGAATAATGAGTTCAGTGTGGAGATCCCTACAGTGCTGATGCTTTTGATTTGTCAGATGTTCATTTAAATCTAGAGAACTGTATCCTCTTATCCTTGTCACTAGCAGACTTTTATGGAGTGCTTTCTTTAGGGCAGTTTTCCTCTGTGTTTCACGGAAGTGGCTAGCACTAATGGATTTGGTGCAGCTGAAAGAACTGTGCCGCACCATTCTTACTGTGTTAACCATCCAGTACCGTCTGTCCAGGAGCCGTATGGCCTGCTGCTTTCCTTCATCCTCCCCACAACCCACGGAAGAGATATATGCGAGGTACTTCGGGCAACATCTGTCTAAGAAAGGACTGGAAGTTAAGAAATGCCGAAGCAAAAAGCTGGTTCATGAAGGCTGTTTCTTGTGCGTGATACCCAAACCTGCCAAGGGGAGACCGGTGGTTTGTGGGCCTGAACCTCTCCCCACAAGGGGGCATGTCTTCTGCCAGAAAGCACAAAGACAGAAAGGAAATGCAAAGTGTAAACTTCCAGCCTCTGTTGCTCCAACCCAGAGCATTTCGGTATCTTAATTAAGCAATAACAAGATGATGTATTTAGAATGATGGTACCTTCTTGAGCGTTTTGTTCCCAAGATTTTCCTCAATTTTTTTTTTCTTCCTGTAGGGAAGAAATCTAGTGGCCAGATCATATAGCTGGTTTAAAATTTAAACATAAACAAGAGAAAATGACTGCCAGAAAGTAATAAAAATTAAAAGGTTTTTCTTAAATAGACTGTTCTGTGAGTTTTTTCTTCCTAAATGTTTTGGGGCAGCTTTAAAGTTTTTACACATCAAAATCTTGTGGTTCTGTTCTTCTTCTTTTTTTTTTTTTTCCCCTCCAACCTTGATGTTTCTATGAGATATTTTTGCTGTGTGATTTCTACCCGGAAGGGTAGAGGTCAGGTTCAATTTAAAATTAAAAGGTAGAACTAAATGTAGCTAAAATGCCCTGGTTCTGTTGCTTAGTAGCCTGTGACGTATCAGAGGTTAAAATCACAAAACCGTAGATGCCCATGGAAGCACAGACTGGCTCCCTCGTGACATCAGAGTCAGACCCACACATACACTGGCATTGGAAAGGCCTTGGACACATTTAAATTTCTTTTCCCAGCTGAAAGACCACAGAAATCATGTATCTGATACCCACAGTGAGCCAGCTGCTAGTAGAACAAGTATAGTGGCATTATTTATGGGTGTGTGATACCGTGGTAGCACATCAGGTTGTCTGAAGTTGTCAGCGCCTAGTCCTGTTTCCATTGGTAATACTAGCAAAAAAAAAAAAAAAAGCGAAACAAACTATTGACTATATTGATGCAGGATTATAAAAGAGGAGAATACAGCAGCTGTCATTTCCACAGATCACTACAGCTTGATCTGTAAGGTGCTTATATGAACCTCGTTTTCTTACATGTTTTGATCGTTCCTAGGACACTTGTATCATACCACGATACATGAACGCTATCTCGCTTTGCCAGGATGTCCAATTATGCAGTCCTTTGAACAGAGGCTGGTAACAGAGCTCCATTCAAAAAGCCCTTGTTCCTTTATGGAGCAGTCTTAAATGATGATTATGCTTTTCATTTGAAAACACAGGCTTTTTTATGCCTCTGACAGGAAGAGGAGGCTGCTCAGGAATCTGTACATCTCTTCCGTTTCTCTTTTGCCTTTGTTTTCAGGAACAATTACTTTATATTCAGCCTATGGAAGCGTGGATCAGATCTGAGCTGTATTTCTGAAGTGTTACATACATGTGTATGTATGCATATTTGGAAGTCCTTAGGAGTGTATCTTCAATAATTGCTACTGGTCATAGAGTGATTAGCTAAACTCATCAGTGCTCAGTTTTTCTAAGCTTTTGCAGTTTGCCCAAAGGACCTGATTCTGTGTGTGTTGTAAAATTAGTGGAAGTATTGTCACCGAATTCATAAAGACTGTAGCGGGAGCCAGCAGGAGCGTGTTGCCACCAGGAGAAATTTCCTGCTTCCTAAAAGCTGGGGTGCTTTCATTTGGAACCGGACAGTTCTTTCGGCATCCATGAACAGGCAGGAATGACGGATGCAAAATTATTTGTGGACTTGATATGAAATCGCTTTCTTTGGTATGAAGCCCTCCCCAACTTCTGAGCTATGTTCACAAATCAGACTATTATGTTGTTTCTCCTATTTTAGCCGTTCCCATTTCATCCTAATTCTCAGTGCTTCAGTGATTCAAGTGTCAGGTCTTCCTCTGCTCTCTTCTAGAGAACAAGTCTTAAGAGGAGCCTGTAGCTGTAGAACTTAGGAGCATGGTTTAGTGGTGGACTTCTCAGTGCTGGGTTAACGGTTGGACTAGCTGATCTTAGAGGTCTCTTCCAACCTGAATGATTCTCTGATGCTAAGATTTAAGCTCTCATTTTGTTGTCCCAATAAAGCTGCAAATAGCCTGTTGGCGATATTTGTCTTTACTTTAAGGAGATACTTTTCAGTACATTTTTTTTTTTAAAGTATTTTAAGGAAAGACTTTTTGGAGCTGAGCCCAAGTGGCATACCTCCCAGGTAGGTGTCCTGGCCAGCAGGCTTGAGAGCGATTTTTTTTTTCTTTGTGGATTGGAATTAAAGTATTATCTGAGTATTTAAAATAAAAAATAAAAAATTGGGAGAGAGCGGGGAGTCCTCGGTTTCAGAACACCCCATAGCCTGCTAGTTAGCACACACTCATGAGAGGTAAACCTGATAGAAGCCAGCTTGCTTCACATCCCAGCTCCAAACCAAAGGCTAAGTATGATTTTGGGTTTCCTCTTTCCCTCTGGATTGTAAGTGCTGTGACTTCAGATTCCTCCAGAGGAGGGAAACATTAATCCCTGCTCTGCCATCCTCACAGCAGCGACTGACAGCGAGCTGAGGGTAAAAGGGGCTGGTACTGCCAGAATATTCATGATCCCCTTCTGAATTTAGCCCTTTGCTTCTACTTCTGGCATGAGTTCAGAGCATCCAGACGTTTTGCATTGTTTAATTCACGTATTTTATATACTTGGACGTTTTCACTTAGATGGCAGAATGATCTCAAGGGAGTAAGTAAAGGAGGAGACTGATGTAATCTAATCTAAATGCTGTTTCACTCTCTGTACTTTGAAGTGAACAGTCAAACAAAGAAATCAGTGCTCCTGTGCCCCTCGATTCACATGTGCAGAATACTCCCGGAAACTCGAAGGCAGGACTTGTTATTTTAACCAAAAAGTTTGCAGGAGGATACACGCCGTGTGAAAGCACTCTCTTATGGGAGGAACTATAACGGCAGCATGGCTGCACTGAATAAATTTCTCTGTTGCTGCTTTGGCATTTGTGTTGTGGTAATTTCACGATTCATTTTAAGTAGGTAGAATTCATTTCAAATGTTGCCTAAACGTGACAGCATTTGACGCTGTCTATGAGAAACAGCTGCTCTTTCAGCCAGACTCGGCAGTTGCGCGTGCGGCACAATTCCCCTGAGTTTCACTTAAAATCCGACAGAGAATTTGAGGTGTGTCCTTAAATTGCAAAGGTATTATGGTCTGATCCACCCATTAAATGGGAAGGGCAAAACTCCCACTGACTTCACACCCAGCCTTCGTTGTAATCAGATGCTGACCAGCTAACAGCTCTGCAAAGAGGTGCCTCAGGTAGGGCTGGGCCCTGACGGCAAGGAAGAGCTTAAAAGGTGGTCAGGAATAAGATCCCAAAATGTTTTGGTCTTTTCAGCAGAAATACTAAACGAGCCATAAGTGATGCAAAGTGACTGGTTTTGATCTCTCTGCCTGTCTATTGTTTTTTCCACAGTGTTTTGGGAAAGCCCAAGATAAGGATTTTTTATTTTATTTTATTTTATTTTCCGGCTGGGACACTGATCCATTTATAGGTTATAAGGCCAGAAGGAACTATGACCGTCTGTCTTGACCTCTCGGGTACCAGAAGCTGTAGGACTTCCCTTCGTTAACTTGTGTTTGAGCTAGAGCTCCTCTTTCATGAACAAGAGGCCTTGGTTTCTGGGAAATCCCACCACAACTCTTGGCAGCTTTTTCCAGTGACTATTACCTGTTGTAAAAATGCTCTCAGTACACGTAATCAG